>NC_045432.1:69126684-69735547 GCF_902635505.1 Sarcophilus harrisii | reverse complement strand
ATTATCTCCCTCACCCAGGGCTATGAAGTTTCTTTATTTAAAGGCCCACAAAACAAAGTTTTTGTTTTTTACTATAGTCTGGCCCTCCAACAGTGAACTGGCCCTCTATTTAAAAAGTTTGAGGACCCCTGGGACTGTAGAGTTTCAATGGAAATGATTGTAATTTAAAAGATAGGTTATTTAGGCTAAAAAGGTATTTATTAAACAGAAGCACCATGCCAAAAACTGTATAACCCAAAAGCTGATAATCAGCAGATGAAATAACCTCCAAGGTCCTTTGAGTATTATATGTTTTGTTCTAAGCTATCTTCACACTACAACAGTTTATAGTCTAAGATACCTCTTTGTTCTAACATCTCATGCTCTATGTTTCAAAACCCCTTTCAACTTTGACACTCTCAATTCCATGTTTTAAGGGCTTTCCTAGTTGTGACATTCTGTGTTTTGTTATTATCAGCAACTCAGCTTGGTCCATGAATATCACACTTCCTCCAGGATAAAATCATCACCTGAAATCTTATCATCCTGCAGATTGAGCTTTTGATCTGAAATATGTTCTCAAACATTCTTAGTTACCAATCTCCTCTGACTGGAGAGCTGGAAAGCAGAGCAAAAATGTCCTCCCAAAGTCTTCCTTTATATAGTGCTCAGCCTCTTACATTTTCTTTTATCTACTTTGCTTGGTTTGGACTCCACAAACATCATTTCCCTACCCCAGGTACCAGGTAGTGGTTTCCCACACACACACTCTGCTCTTCAGCTTTTTGTTTCCTTTTGTCTCTTCATTAGATGACAAGCAATAAATTTCTTCTTATTTATTTATACCACCAATATGAAGCACAGAATCTGGAACATAATAGGTATTTAATTTATGTTTACTGATTATTGACTAAGGTACCTCCTAGCTCTGACATTCACAATTCTGCTTTCTAAGATCCAAAGCAATTCTGACATTTTTTTTGTTCTGTTACTTAAAAAAAGAAAAGAAAAAGGGTCTCATTGGTATTTTTTGCTTTTTTGCCGATATTTTGCTATATCCCTTCACCTTTATGCCTTCCAGTGAGTTTCACTTATAACAAAGAATGTTTTGAAAAAAAAGAAAAAAGTGGAAGAAAGAAAAAAAAAAGAATGAGCAATACTAATCAGTGCATCAAAAAGAGACATTGTATGTTACTTTATAAAACTAGGCAAGATACAAAATTTATTTGAAGAAACAAAAGGTCTAGAATCTCAAGGGAAATTTTCTCAAAGTAGGGATAAAAAGAGAATAGTATCTCCAGAAATAAATTATATTTTAAAGCAGTAAATAGCAAGTCTATTTGGTACTGGCTAAAATATGGAAAGGTAAATCAGTAGAACAGAAGACATTAGTTAAGCAGGAATCAAAAACAACTGAACTCAATAAGAGAATGTTTGATAAAAATGAGAATATAAATTACCTGGGGAAGAACTTGTAATTTTACAAGAACTGCTGGGAAAATGGAAATGATTTAGGAGAATTTATATTTTGATCAAAATCTTACACTACATATACCAGAGCAAATTCAAAATGGAAACTTATCATTTTGTAATACTATGTTAGCTGTGGTACTCACACCTCATAAATACCCTCCTGCCTCTGATCAAAAGGGCTGGAAGGTAGAGCCAAAACATCCTTCCAAAACCTCCATTTAAGAAGGACTCCCAGACTAGTCATCTCTTATTCCATTTCCTACCAGCTTTCACTCCTTGCCCTGGATTTCACAATGTCCCCCCACCCCACTATTCAGCTTCCTTTTGTGTGTTGTCTACCCCTATAAGTTTTTAAGCTCCTTAAGGGCATGGACTGTCTTTCTTTTTTATATTTCTGTCCCTACCCCTTAGCACTGTGCCAGGCACATAGAAGACATTTAATAAACAGTTGGATGAAAGAATTCTTAATCAAGGAAAGGATAGAGGCAATTATAAAACACAAAAAAGATATCATCTTGATTACATGAAATTGAAGTTTTGCAAAAACAAAATCAATCCTATTGGTATAAAAGGGGGAACCTTCAAGTGGGGAAGAAAAAATTTTTTGTACTTAAAATCTAAGATAAAAGCCAATTAATCAAGATTTGTACACATATTTGCAATACTTCCCTATATAAGACCAAGGGCAATTCTTCAATGAACAAGCAGTCAATGAATATATTCAAAGACTTCTTAAAAGAAGCTCAAGCTCTTCTTGCTAGCCACATAAGACATTGCTTTAAATCACAAATAATAATAGAAATATAAATCCCAGAATCTCATTGTGATCAACAAAGATGAAATAGTCCGTATTTGACAGACTCTTGAAAGACAAGCACATTTACTATTGGTAAAACTATGAAATGATCTAGCCATTCTGGAAAGCAATTTGGAACAATATCCTAAATGTCACTACCCTTTCAGTCAACAATAGCACTATGAGGCGTATACCCCCAAAACAAGTCACAGAAAAACCAAAAGAACCCATATGTACATAAATATTTATAACAGCACTGTTTTATTGAAGCAAAAAACTACAAACAAAATGAATGCCCATCCGGTAAGGAATGGTTACACAAATTACTGCATGTGAAAATGAAGAAATAATATTAGGCCACAAGAAGGCCTAATATATTGAGGTTTTATCCAACAAATTAAATTTCCATAAAAGATGGAAATATTAAATTTGAGAAGGACTTCAGAAAGACACATACACTAATTGCCTAGTGTGAATTGGGCCAATCATTGTGGACAGCAATTTAGAATTATGACCCAGAAATTCCATTGATAGACATGTATTCCAAGGAGACTGAAGATAGAAAAAAGGTTACATATACATCACAATCATCATAACAGTGCTTTTGATGGCAGCAAAAAACTAGAAACAAAGTAGATGACTATTAACTGGGAATAACTAAACAAACTGTGTCACATTAGAATATCATTACATAATTACCAAGTCATTTTCAGTCACACTCAACTCTTTTGTTGAGTACAATTTGGGGTTTTCTTGGCAAAGATACTGGAGGGTTTTGCCATTTCTTACCCCAGCTCATTTTACAGATGAAGAAACTGAGGCAAACAGGGTAAAGTGATTTGCCCAGAGTCACAAAGGCTAGTAGGTGCCTGGGACCAGATTTGAACCCAAGATGATGAATTCTTTATTTGCTTTATACTGAAGTTAGTTCATATCCACCATGCCCCTTTCCATAGTGTGTACAATGCTTTTGGTTATCCACAGACTGCTGCATTACAAGGCTTGGAGCCATACAATAAATATGGAGAGAAAATCAGCATTCAAAAGATGAGTTTTTGTTTGAAGAAAAAGTCTGGGAATAGTAAAGGAGCCTGACAATTTCCAAAAGGCAAGTCCATCCTGCTCTCCTTTCTCCAGGTTACTTCTGGGCTAAAACTATTTAAATCACTGTACCTTTCTTTGTATTCTAATTCTCTCTGTGTCTCTGTCTCTGTCTCTCTCGTATTAAACATTCACATACAAAGATGGATATGCTCTGCTGGTCACTCATTCAACAGAGTGAATTTCACACTCTGGACAAGAGCCATTATCTATGTACTTATTTTTTCCCCTGTGGATAGCTAGGACAAATGTTTTTGAGTGACAAGAGATGCCTTCCAAGAAACTCTAGGATGTCTTAGGAATACACATCACCAATATGATGTCACCCACAAACAAGAGCATCTGATATAACTCACCAGGGATAGCAAATAACTTAGGATGTTCTCCATGACAATGGCCAATACCTTTGGTGAACGTACATTTCTCTGTTTTATATCTTGCCTGATGGACTAAAGAATTAGAGAACCAGCTGACTTCTGATGCTCTACCTTCCAAAGAACTTTGAATAATATCGAGGTATTCAATGGGAGCGATGTGGTTGAGAGTCTTAAAGGGAATGTTTTTTCTCTCCCACATCAAATGCTTTTTACAAATAAGCCACTAATATGACATATGATGAGATCTAATATTTTGTACATCTTCCGGGCAATAATAAACATAGTTAATCTTGTAGTCTCTTTCTATCTCTTGCATGAAGGTACAAATCCAAAAAACTAGGGTTTATGCACTTTCAATTCAAGCATATGACCTAGCAATAAAAAATAGATCTTTTGCTGTAAAAAAGATCATTTTCTGGTTGACACTGCCTTTCAGCCACGAGAGCCTTTTGGTCGGCAGGACGAACCTCTGGCAGCTGCATTTTTCATTTGTATTTGAACAGACTGATCCCGTGTTATTAGAGCTCCTGATTAAGCTCTTTAAATAAAAAAGTCAATGTTGAAAGAGGAAACCACTGTAGTTAAGCTCTATGTAAACGAGTAATAGGCAAACCTCTGGAGGTTTGAAAGTTTGGTTTGGATAAGTCCCTAAATCTATTCGAACCAATTTCAATGGAAAAATCACCTGCCACAAGGTTGGCAGGGCTTTAGGGTTTTGACAGAATCTGACACAGCTTCTGAAAATAGTCCTGTCCAATCCTCAGCCAAAGGTAAAAGTATCTATAATGAAAAGGTCAGGAATGACTCTCACAATATAAAACACATTCACTGTTTGATTCTGTGTAAGATTGTTTATATGTTTCCTACTTTAAGATGCTTTTGGCATGCATCCAGGATGTAAATTAATTATAATTTCAAGCAAAAAAAAAAGTTCTTCATATGTTGAAAATGCAAGAATTAAACCAGGAAAGAGGCTTCTTGATAAACTTATATGCTTTAACTGAAGTGAGTCCATACATACTCACAGGTATACAAACACAAGGAAAAACATCTTCTGAAATATCTACTAGGAGCAAAAATAAACAATGTAACTGTCAAAAGGAAAATAGAGGGCTAGATTAGATCACCTTCAAGGGTTTCATTTTCTGTTCTGATAAAGAAAATAACTGAGACTCGAGAGAAAATGCACCCTTAATCAATAGACGATCGAGGAAGCATTCTGTGCTTTAATGTAAAATAATTTCGGCCGTGTCTTGATTTCAACAAACGAGCCAAACCTACCCAAAGCCAATGCCTGACTATGTTTCTCAATCAATCTTAAAATTTACCCTTTAAAGGAAAAATAGCAGTAATTTTCCAAAATGGTTTTCTCTGAAATTATATCTTTCAATATCCTCTGCTCTTCATGACAAATGACCTATCCATATCCTTAATCAGTTCCTTCCTCTCCATGTTACTCCTTGAGAAAACTCTTACTCCTTCAGTCAAACAACCTCAGACTAGTTGCGTCTCCTGTTCTTCCCCTGTTTTCTTATCCTGGCAGAACAGACAGGCGGTGGTACATTGAGAGGAGAAGGAAAAGCACCAAAAGAAAAGGAAAGGATTTATTTTTGTTGTTAATTTTATTGATCTAACATCTGACATTTAGGTGTACTTCTTCATTTTAACTCTGATTATCATTTACTGAAAAAGGCTTGGGAAAAATGAGTTTGTATCCCTTGGGATTAAGTAAGTCTCTTGTGTTTCTGTTCCCGTTTCAGAAATGATTATCTTAATAGAAAGGAGTAGCAGATTAGAACTATACAATTGCCCTGCAGCAGAAACCTTCAATCTTTTTTGAATTGCTTAGAAAAGATTCCCTTCATAAATATAATTGATAATTACTTCTCCTCACTCCTTTTCCCCCATAGGACAAGGAAACTCCAGGTGTTGATCCTTGCTTGACAGGGTGCTAATGTCATTAACATTCTGTCACTACTTCCTGTCAATGTGTTAATAGGAGCACTGTGCTCAGCCACTCCCTGTCCTCTATTTCAGAGAACCGAGTTAGCCCTCAGTCAATCAAAAAGGTAAGCTGATTTCTGACAACAGACATTTCTGCTACAGACAAAAAAAAAATTCCCCCAAAACAGAAAAGACATGGTAAAATGTTTGCTGACAAAATCAAAGCAATAACGTTAATGGAATTTTAAGGCAGTTTATGATGTAAAGAATGCACATCAAGGCATATGAAAAACCTATTCCAAGAACACTGCTTAGGAAAATGGTCCTCCATCATATCAGGAGAAGCAAAGGGCACAAAGGGACTTGGTGAGATTAAAAGAGGAAGTCATATTCATAGTCACACTACTCAATTAGGCACTTCTAATTAAGAAGCCCAAAATTACAAGGAATGAAGATAGGAATACTAACTGAATTCAAGTCAGTGAAAAAATGGCCCAAACAATTAGCAAGCTGTTGTTATCACAAACGCTCCCCCTACTACCTAACTCGAACAGATCCTATTTTTCACATTTAACAAATTAGATACAATCAGACCTCTCACATTTGCACCAAGGCACACACGTACATGCACACACACACATACACACACAATATGTATATACATACACACAATTTCTCATAGCCTCAGGGAATATAGAAGATGGTACCCAGCAACCTATGTATTATGGGTAATTGAATTATAACTGCAAACTTTGTGCATTATTGAAACCATCCTTTTAGAACCCTATTCTAGAGCGATGGCATTGGGCCTGAGGTAATCAGCTTGAACACCGAAAGAAAACTGTTACACATGAATGTGCTTTATTGTGACAATGTTTAATTATGACCTATTCTACTTGACAGGTGTGTCACAGCCCAGACTGCCATATCATGAGCACATCTTGCCACTAACTTGGAGGATTGTCTTAGGTCTGTGTTCTCAGCTGTACAAGGAGGCTAGGAAACTCTCTAAAACCCTTTCCTATTTCAAAATGACATGGTTCTGAGACTTCTAGAGGTGCTGCATGTAGAGTCCTGCCCATGAGCTCATAAAACATTTGTCTTCCTGACGAGAGTGCATGATGATGGGCTATGGTAGCCATATATGACACCTAGTTACAAACAAGTGCAGATCTCCAGTAGTCTATATTCTTATAGTAAGTGAAGTCTTTCTGAGGGGAAGTTACTTCTATGATACCCAATTTAATTAGTCAAAGACACAAGATAAAATGCCACAAGGGGCAGATGGGTTAGGCAGCGATTAGGAAATACAAACTATACACATTTGCAGTCTGGTGCCCTGAATTAAAATTTGGTCTGAGCACCTGCTACCTAAGGTCATCTCATTTCTCTGGGCCTCAGTTTTCTTTTTTTGTAAATGAGGGGATTGAGGCAGGTGGCCTCTCAAATCCCTTTCATTTCTAAACCTATGATTCAGAGAAAACTGCAATATGGAGAATCACAGCCTTAATTTTAAAACAGGTTCAAACACTATAAAGTTGTCAAACTCTGCATCTAATATGTCATCCCTGAGTAGGTGTCTCAGCCATTCAATGTAGACAGACACACAAGGGGCTTACTTGTGCGCTTATTTCTTCTCATGCTAGCTACCCAAGGGGGTTTCCAAGGTACGAACGCATTTTTGGAGGGTGGGCTGAGTTGTAACAGCCTGAATCAATAATTTCTACTTTAGCAAACAACTCACTCAATTCAATACTCCAACTATTTCTGTGTAATAATTTGCTACATGTTTTATTTTGTCTTTTTTTATGTCGTGCAAAGTAACAGTCCCATACATTTTAATATAGTTTCCAATCCCCTTGTGGACAAACAGTCACACTTTAGTGCCACTTAAATGAAGAAAAACCATTCATCTGTAACTTGCAGATACACAAGGCACTGTATTTTCATTTTTAAATGCCTTAATTACCTGCATATAAAGTGAGAAATAAAATAAGAAGCCCAGGCCAAGTTCATATGGGTTTGAAATTACTTTTCTTTTACTAAATGAACAACAAAAGCTTCTCAGTATTGCAAGCTGTTGTGTGGCTATAGGCCAACCGTTTAAAAAAAATGTTAACAATGGAAAGATCAGAATTCAAAGACATGAAGAAAGTAACAGAATCAAAAAGAGGACAAAGTAGGAGGTGTTGGCTGCCATCGATTAATGGCATCAATGCAAGAGGACCAAATTAGTCATAAAATAAATACGAACTTCATGATGGATGGGCATCCTTTGACAGAACTATCAATTCGTTTCACTGATCCCACTCATGAAAAACTAGACTTTCCCTGTCCTGAAAAATCCACCCACATAATCTGCTAAGACTTAGCATTCCTTACCATATCCTGGGTACATAAATGGTAATTCATCAACTTTAATCATTAAAGGAGAAACAAAAAGAATAGCAACTTCTCTACATTCTCCAGCATCATTAGGTGATCATTCTGATGTAACTGCAGCTCAGTAACACCGATCTCTAGTTGAAGAAAAAGAGGAAACTAAAGCAGACAAAGGAGCAACAGCTTTAACCTTTAAAAAAGATGAGTGCCATGCACTTCTTAAAACAACTGACTTATTATCAGATAAGAATAAAGAGCATTTCTTTCTTCCCTTTGGGATGAAATGGCGATATCAATCTACAATTCAGGATATCTATGAATACCCAAAGGAGTAGGACATGGTTTTAGTATTTTTGAAAACCAGGCCAGAAGACAAACTAGAGAGAAGGGTCTTGTCAGAGGGAAAAGGAAGCAGTTCTAAGACCAGCTTTTCCAGAGAACTCAAACTTTATAACACAAGGACCTTCTTGCTAAACAAATGCAATTTTCTCTAGCTTTGCTTTGGTTTCTATATATCTATACTGAGTTCTAAATGACCATGCAAACTATTAACATGATCAAGCCTGCATACACACACACACACACACACACACACACACACACTCATAAGAGAGGCAGAGAGACTCTGATGTCCAGCCATACAGAATGTATGTATATATAGACCACTGGTTCTCAAACTTTTGTTTTCAGTATCTTTATCCTATTAAAAATGATTGAGGATCTCTCCAAAGCGTTTTTGTTTATCTGGATTGTATTTCTAGACATTTACCATATTGGAAATAAAAACTATTTTTGAATTTGTAGACCCTCTAAAAGGGTTTCAGAGAGCCCCAGGATGCTCTAGACCATACTTTGAGAACCACTGATATAGACACACAGAATTTCAGGATTCCCTCGGAATATCCCATATGTAGAAATCATTTGCTAAATCTTGCTGCTTCTTTCTTTCAGCATCTCTCGCATTTGACCACTTTTCTCTACTCACATGGTCAACACTTTAGTTCAGGTCCTAATCACAACTCATCAAAATTATTGCAAGTCTCATCATAGGTTTTCCTGTCTCAAATCTGTCCCTACTCTCCTTTCTCTATATATCAGGACCAAAGTCATTTTCCTTAAGTATAGGTTTGACCATATGATTCCTCTACTCAATCAGCTCCATGGATTCTTATTGCCTCTAGAACAAAATACAAAGTCCTCCGTTTAACTAACGCCCTTTACCACCTGACCCCAAACAACGTTTCCAGCCTCTTTGGACATTATTCCCCACCCCACATTCTATGATCTCTCCAAATCAGTCTTCTCTGTTCCCCTCACACAGGATACTCTCCCATTTCTCTGCTTTTGCATTCCCACTGAATGACCTCTGTCCTCACACCTGCTCCCCCACTTCACAGGGCCCCTTTCTTATTTTAAGATGTAACTCAGACACTATCTTCTGCTTCCCCTTCCCCTCCCTCCTTGAGCTTTCCCTTTTAAATTCCTTTAAATTTAGCAGCAGTTACCAAAACTATTTGGTATTGGCTAAGGAATAGATTAGTTGATCAGTGGAATAGATTAGGTTCAAGGGATAAAACAGTCAACAAATATAGCAACCTAGTCTTTGACAAACCCAAAGATCCCAGCTGTTGGGATAAGAACTTACTGTTTGATAAAAATTGCTGGGAAAATTGGAAACTAATATGGCAGAAACTAGGCATTGATCCATACTTAACACCGTACACCAAGATAAGGTCAAAATGGGTTCATGACCTAGGCATAAAGAATGAAATTATTAATAAATTAGAGGAACATAGGATAGTTTACCTCTCAGACCTGTGGAAGGGGAAGGTCTTTATGACCAAAGCAGAACTAGAGATCATTACTGATCACAAAATAGAAAATTTCGATTATACCAAACTGAAAAGTTTTTGTACAAACAAAACTAATGCAGACAAGATTAGAAGGGAAGCAATAAACTGGGAAAATATTTTTACAGTCAAAGGTTCTGATAAAGGACTCATTTCTAAAATATATAGAGAATTAACTCTAATTTATAAAAAATCAAGCCATTCTCCAATTGAAAAATCGTCAAAGGATATGAACAGACAATTCTCAGATGAAGACATTGAAACTATTTCTAGTCATATGAAAAGATGCTCCAAGTCATTATTAATCAGAGAAATGCAAATAGACAACTCTAAGATACCACTACACACCTGTCAGATTGGCTAAGATGACAGGAAAAAATAATGATGATTGTTGGAGGGGATGCGGGAAAACTGGGACATTGATGCATTGTTGGTGGAGTTGTGAACGAATCCAACCATTTTGGAGAGTAGTTTGGAACTATGCTCAAAAAGTTATCAAACTGTGCATACCCTTTGATCCAGCAGTGTTACTACTGGGATTATATCCCAAAGAGATTATAAAGAAGGGAAAGGGACCTGTATGTGCACGAATGTTTGTGGCAGCCCTTTTTGTAGTGGCTAGAAACTGGAAACTGAATGGATGTCCATCAGTTGGAGAATGGCTGAATAAATTGTGGTATATGAAAATTATGGAATATTACTGTTCTGTAAGAAATGACCAACAGGATGATTTCAGAAAGGCCTGGAGAGACTTACACGAACTGATGCTGAGTGAAATGAGCAGGACCAGGAGATCATTATATACTTCTACAACAATACTAGATGATGACCAGTTCTGATGGATCAGGCCATCCTCAGCAACGAGATCAACCAAATCATTTCTAATGGAGCAGTAATGAACTGAACTAGCTATACCCAGAAAAAGAACTCTGGGAGATGACTAAAAACCATTACATTGAATTCCCAATCCCTATATTTATGCACACCTGCATTTTTGATTTCCTTCACAAGCTAATTGTACAATAATTCAGAGTCTGATTCTTTTTGTACAGCAAAATAATGTTTTGGTCATGTATACTTATTGTGTATCTAAGTTATATTTTAATATATTTTAACATCTACTGGTCATCCTGACATTTAGGGGAGGGGGTGGGGGGGTAAGAGGTGAAAAATTGGAACAAGAGGTATGGCAATTGTTAATGCTGTAAAGTTACCTATGTATATATCCTGTAAATAAAAGGCTATTAAATAAAAAAAATTAAAAAAAAATAAATTCCTTTAAATTTAACTAGGTTGTATACATTTGTACTTACCCCTTATTTTCGCACTGCAGGTATTTTTAAAGTCACTTGCCGTCTCTTCCACTTGAATAGGAGCTGATGGGGAGTAGAGATTGTTTCAGTCTTTATGATTATATCCTAAGTGCCCCGGACAGTACCTGACCCATGAGTAGTGCTTAATCAACACTTGTTGATTGAACCCTCCCAATACAAACCTTCAGGGTTTCTAACCATGTTATGATTTCTCTTCTCAGTATAGAATTTTAGTAGAAAAACTTTCTGCTTAAACAACAGACTGAGGACCACAGAAAGGTGCTTGAGACAATGTAAAGTGGCAGCAGTGCTACCTTATGAACGGCAAACCCTTCAATAAAAACCAACACTGAAAAGGCTCTTTCGGCTGCTACTAAAATTCAGTCAGGGTAAAAAGAGAAATGTAAAGAAGACTTGAATAAGCTCCTGAAGTTAGACCTGACCCCATTTCCCCCATGAGATAAGAAAGGATATAGTCATCTTTTCCACGAACTTGTCATGTTTGTCTTCTGTCTTAGGGAATTTTTTAATGTCACATTCCAAGCGAGTGATCTGTTGCTCCATGGCATCAAGATTGCTCTTGAGAGTTTGAGCTGAAACTGAAGAAGAAAGTACAGAGTTACAGGGACATTCCCATCAGCTGTTCAACTATGATGACAACCCAAGGTAAAGCAACTGGCCTTTTTAAGGTAGACAAGAGTCCCATTAAAAACTCATTTTTCTGCATTATACCTTATAACAATTCTACTCTTCATAAAATAAGTAAAAATGTATAATATACTATACCAAATCATCATGTTTAATGAGAGAATGTTACCTTTTATTCAGCCATTAGTCCAAATGAATTCATGTCTATTTAAATTCATTGATGGGAATTCTAATATTTCATTCTTTAAAATCTAATTTGAAGATTAAAGAGAAACTATGGTTCAAACAAATCTTATTAATGCATGTACTTGGCTAAATAAATGATTTAATATTAAACTATATCAAATCTTTTTCTTTTATTGAAAACCAAAAGCTAGCAATGTTTCTTTTTTTGCATCTTCAAAACCTGCAAATATTGAAGAAAAAAATGAAACGTTGAACAGAGAGAATTTGCAGACAGACGCACACATACACACAACTTCAGTATAGCCGCTAATACAAGAATCCATTTCTTTTCGTTATCACTAACATGATTTAGCACTTTTCTGCTTTTATTTTCTTTGAAAATGAAACTTTTCAACAATTGCATTCCAACTGCAGAAAAATGTCCCATTTCCAGCTTTCCTGGAAAGGTTTCCCCTTAGTCCTCTCTGCAAATAGCGTGTTCTTACCACACGACTACCAGTTTTATGACAAGACATATTTGTCAGTTTCAGTATTTGGGGGTTTCTACTAAATGAGCAGGGACGAATGGCATAAATGCGGGACAACTGGGCCTCGAAATTCAGGACTCGGAGAAACTCACACTAAGCAAAGGAAAGCAAAGCAGAATCACATTACAGTGCTTTCTTTTAGCTCAGGAGAAATGTTTGGCTTCTTCTGAGAAACATAGGAGGATCAGAATAGAAAATTCCAGAGCCTGTCAGCCACCGCCCCCTCCCACCTCCCCCAGCACACACATTCCACTATTGCAACCAACTCTTTGGATATGAATTCCTCATTCTGACATGAACACCTTCATAACTCAAGAGAGAAATCGCCTGAAATAGACATGGAAGTTCAAGACACTGAAAATCAAACACCAACACCAAAGACAAATTATTTTTTGTATTAATCTGTCAGTTCCAATAGCAGCATCTGATTTAGTTTCATTTGCACAGATCTGACAAGCTTGGAAATGATTCTGTATTGGAGAAGTCTGAGGGAGTTTTGTCTTGTCAAAGCACTCCTAATGGCTCAGCAATCATTGCTGGCTTTATTTAAAAGATGGGTTTGGTAGGAAGGAAAACAAACTCTCTGACTTCAAAATTAAATCAATTCCTTTCAGGCAGGTGTGCCATGCATTGGGCTAATTATTCAAGGGATCCATTCTTCTCTGCTGCTTGCCTGCAGACTCAAGAAACAATGATTACTTAGCTCACTTGTGTCACAGAGAAGCCATTCTACAGTGGACTAAGTGTGCCTGGGCTCACTAGGGACATGGATGGTATAAAAGGACTGAGGACTTCACCCACTGCTTGTTTAGGAGTGAGATGTGCTCAAAAAACTCTTCAATACTAATAAGATTTGAAAAAAAATCAGCCAAATGACTTTCAACCTTCCTAAAAGTAAAGAAGAAATTATATTTTCCCATCTACCTATATGCACACATCTATACATACATATCTATAAGCACCCTCTCTACATCATATCTTGCCCAGACTGTTATAATTGCCACCAGAACGATCTCCCCACCTCAAGTTCCTCCTCATTCCAATCCTTAAACATTGGACTACAAAACTTTCTCGATCAATAAACACCAAGGACTCTCTCTCTCTCTTGCCTCTAGAATCAAGATAAATATTGGCAGCCAGGTGGCTTAGTGGATAGCATACTGGACTGGGCAACAGGAAAAGTTGAGTTAAAATTCTGCCCCATATTGACTTTGTAACCCAAAACAAGTCAAAAGCTCTCCCAGATTCTGTAAACTAGGATAATAACACCACCACTTTCATAGGGTTGCAAAGATGAATTAACATAAGTGAAGTACCTTGTAAAATTTAAAAAGCTATACGAACGCTACCTATGATCATCATAAGTGAATTCCCATGGTGGGCATTTCAAGTTCGTGGTCCCAATCTACCTCTGAACCCTTATTACCCAAAAATTTCTGGGCATTCTTATTGGTCTTCATACACAGTCCTCCATTTCCCAGCCCTGGGAAAATCTCTCAGCTCTTTGCAGAGTCCACTCTAGCTCCTTTGTCTACACAAAGCCTTCAAGGATTCCCTCAGTAGTTGGCACCTTTCCCACAAAATTAGCCAGCAGGGATTTATTTGGTACACACTTAGGTACCTGCTGCTTTCCTTATAGGAATGCCCCCTCTTTTAAGGGGATCTCTATTCCTTAGCACAGTAACTGGCATCTAAGGGAACTTAAGATATGGTTGTTGACTGATTGACAGTCTGCCATTATCCCATTTTGCAGAAGAGAAGGAAATGAATGAAAGCTAAGAGCTAGTACTTATATAGTACTTTAAAGGCTGCCAAAGGTTTTAAATACATTATTTCATTTGAACTAAGATAATGATAACCATATGATAACCCTGTGAGGTCATTATTAAGGATGCTGGCCTGATTTTTAAGACAGGAAAACAGGTTAATAGGCACAATACTCCAGCTCACAGCACTACTGAATATTGGAAGGGAATTGCAAATGAAAGCTTTCCTGTCTTCCAGTTAGGCCCTGCATTCACTATACCATGCTGATTTCTCCAAGCTACCTTTTATTGCTGTGAGGAATCTGCCTAGCAACTTTACAAGGGAGAAAAAAAAGCGGCAGAGGAGCATTGCATTATCACGACAGGTAGCAAGACAAAATGGAGAGAGAAGCAGCCTTGGAGCAAAGAGATCCAGGTCGATTTCTGACACATTCTCTAAGCAATTTGGGGCAAGTCTCTTCACCAAATGAAGTTTCTGGATCATCATATGTAAAAATCGAGATTACATTATTACACAAAGAAGGAGCTTTATAAATCCTAAAGACCTGTAACAGGTAAATCTTTCAATATTATTTTAAGCCTAGGCTGATATAAAGTAGGAAAATGTATTAACATTGTTAAGTAACAAAAGCCTCTCTCTGTTATCCTTCCATTTTTCTCCCATTCTATGGAAAATTCCCTTCCCAAAGTCACTTCTCTGCTGCATAGAAGTTTTAACAAGTTCTGCCTTGCTGGAAAAGGGTTTGATTAAGGTCCTGATAGCAGACCGCATATGCTTTCCAAGGCCTGGCCAAAGTTGGAGGAGCTGGCCACTTGGCAATGGAGTCTTTGGCCATAAAAATCAACAAAATAAGGAAAAATGCAAAATGGCCTCTAGTCTTAGGTGGCTCCCTTCCACTTTTGCAGTGACAGTGATGAGTTGGTCAAAGAGGGCCCACAGTGCTAAGAAGTATGTGGTGTTTACATTATCTATGATTTAATGGTTGGTACTCTACATGTGAAATCCTTGTATAACAAGCAATCACACTAGAAGAGTTTCATTAAATCAGCTTTTAAATTCATTCATTCTCTCTCTCTCTCTCTCTCTCTCTCTCTCTCTCTCTCTCTCTCTCTCTCTATATATATATATATATATATATATATATATATACCAGAAGCAGGAAGATGCAACTAAACAAAAAGATATCTCACAGGTACACCTTGGAGAGACAAGGAAAGGAGCTGGTTTTATTATATACCTTCAGTTAATCAGAAGTATTATTTTATGGGCTATTTGGTCATCTTATATTACAAGAGGCTGATAGCTGAAAAGACCTCCACAAGTGTCAAGTACAATTACTTCTAGATATTTTCAAAAGAACTTCATAAAAACAAATTGTAGCTTATCCAGTGACACTGGTTTCAAAGGACTACAAGACTGAAATATTCTGGGGAGATACTCCAACTGAAATCAATGGTTTATGGGTAAGACTGGCAAGCCTGTTACTATTTAGTTCTTCCTATACACTGTTCATTCACTCATCAGATAGAATCCCAACTGCTATGTTATTATTTATAGACTAATGGCATCAAGTGAAAAGATTTTGTTGAAATTGCTAAAAATTATTACAGGGCTCCTATCAGTATTTTAGACTGAATATTTCTGCTTTGTTTTTAAGTTTTAGAAAAAAATTTAGCCTCCAGGGTTTAGTGTCTTGTGAAGGTAGGCATTGATCAATTTTAACATGACTCATTTATCTGATTTTGTTCTCATCTTTTCCTAATCTTAAACAAGATTGGTCCACAAGAAACAAAATGAGTGGTTCAGTGGGAAAAGGAACAACATATAAGAGGTTAGTATCGCTGAAAGGTTAGCAACATTTGCCTCCTGTGAGGTCTTGGACTTGAAAGTTTAATTCTGTGGCTACCATATCACATATGCTAATTATTATAGGGAGCTTTAATGTCAGTAGAAACATTTTCATCTGATTTATTACAAGTGAATGATTAGTCAAATTGGTGGCACTTTACCTCCTCCCCAAAATCTGCTTTTTATATCTGCTGCTAAATTACTGAATCTGAATTATAATCCTGAAAAATTAAATTATAGCTATTGAGTTTTTTAATATAGGTTTCTTCTTTGTACTCTCTATATAATTTTTTAAACTCACTATACTCATTTGTGTTATATATAGCAGAAACTTTTCCCAAGGTTTTATTTATCTATTTGCTTTAGCAGAGAAAAAGTACACGTTTTCCCTGCTTCTAGCAATTATGTTAGTGGTTTTCCAATCAATTATGACAATTAATGTTACATAATTTCTCCAATTCCTCTTTCCATTGCTATTAATGGCAATACTGGTACAAATAGTTTGAGAGATAATTAGAAAACAAAGAATCCTCCACTGACTGAAGAGAGATATAAAAAGCCTTTTGAAAAATTAACAGCATACCCTTTTGAACTAAATAATTTACCGCTATTCTATATTAAATTTTGACCACCAAGTAGTAATACTTCTTTCCTTTGTACCCCCAGATATGACAAGCACAAATGAAGTAGAAAGAGTCTTGGAAAGCAGCAAGGTAATGTACACGCTGTCATTTTCTAGAACAAAATACACTTATTTGTAGCATGCCCATCAAAGGAGCACAACATTAAGGTAATGCATCCAAAAACCAGAGAAAAGAAAAGGGACATTATGGGTGGCCTGAATAATAGACACAATTGAATTCTTCCTGAAACACATTTAAAAGTTAATATTTTCATTTTGTGTGAATATAGTCTATACAAATGAAGAAACAAAATACATAAATAAATGTGTTTATGATAAAGTGAAAACAAAGCTCATCATTGAGGGTTCAATGGACTTCAAAGGAAAACAAAAAGTAAAGATTATCTAATTAGTAACAAAAATGAAAGAATTATCATTCATCTTTAATTCTTCGGGGCTATGTAAGGATAGGGGAGTTAAGTTTTAAAACATCTGAGCATACATTTTAAAAATCGAGTAAATGGAGTAAATGGAACAGAATGCATAAAAATAGATTAAAAAGTTATCAAATATAGAAGAATTCAATAACCATGAGTTTGATAAACTTGAAAACTAATTACTTGGGAAGAACTCCCTTTTAATTGAATAAGAAAACCGGAAAGCCATTGTGTAAAATTCTACATCATACAAACACAACATGTCACATGATATTCCAGAAGGGAAAAAGCATTACGACCAACAATAAACAACCAAGCAAAAATGAGTATCTTACAGGAGGGAAATAAGATATTTAATGCAATGAAGGACTTTGAAGCACTTCTGATGAAAAGACCAGAGTTAAATAGAAAATTTGACTGAGAAGTTACAGATTATTTAAAAATAAACTCTCTGCTTTCCCATATGAGAAGATGAAACCTGAAGCATCTAAGAACTTTATTATCATTAGGGCAGTTAGGGGAAATCTATTTAAAGAACATGGACACAAGTCTATTAACGAGAGAGGATTTCAAAAAGAAAATAGAAAAATGAGATTGATTGGGAGAACAATAAAGGAAGGGGAAGAGTGGGAGAAATTATTCAATGTAAAAGAAGTACATAAGGAAGAATTTTTAAAGTAATGGGGGAAAGGGAAGGAAACCGCTAACACCTGCAATCTCAATTTCATCTGAACTGAATGAAAGAGGAAAGAAAGGGAGGATTCTGAGAAGATGAGTAGGTTGGTATATTTCAAATTCTCCAGATTCCCCCACAAATAAAAGTAATTTATGCCTCAGGGTGAATATAGAATGGTAAAAAATCAAGAACATTTGGGGCAGGATAAGGTACAATTCAATAAGATCTGAAGAAATACCCCAAGCTGGGATTAACCCATGTAAAGTGCAAACACTTCCTGGGTAGCTCCCCTGAAAAACCTAGTAGGGACCTCCCTGGATGAGTTGGGTATGGCTGGATCCTCAGCAGAAACCACAGAGATTTTCATCTCTCAGATTGTTTGTTGAGTTGGAGTTCGGGAAGATGGAGTGAATTTCTGCTGATTAGGCAGGCCAGGCCTGCTGCTGATATGCGGCCCTGGGTGAGAAGGGAGTAGCACACCAGGAGTATACAGCATGGGGGGGGGGGGGGGGGTGGTGCAGAGACACTGCTGTCTGTGGGCACTTGCAGTAGGGTAGTTTGGGGTTCCTGGTCAGAGGGGAGAGCTAAAGGAAAGATTGAAGAACCATTCCCCCACTCCACAATTAGCGATGCTTACACTAATATCTATTGCTAAAAAAAATACCTGCAAAGAAGAAAGAACTCCATCAGTAAAACATATTATAGGAAGAAGGAAGACTAAGATTCATTTTCAGAGGAGGATACTAGTTTAAAAAAAAAACTTCTACCTCAAAGAGTAATGTGAAATAGCTCCCTGCCCAGAGAGAATTTATAGAACTCAAAAAAGAATTTAAAAATCAATTGAGAGATACTGAGTAAAAATTTTTTTTAAAATCCAAGAAAAACAAGAAGATTATGAAAAAAACAGTTAACCAAATAGAAAAGGAGGTAGAGAGTCTCAAACATGAAAATAATTCTTTGAAAATTAAAATTGGAAGGGGAAGCCGGTGAAGCTATGAGAAATAACAAAATAGATTATAAATAGTGAGAAAATAGAACGGAATGTGAAATATCTTAAAATAAAAATGATAGATCTGGATAAAAAAGAAAAAAATCTAAGAATAATTGGACTGCCAGAAAATTGTGATCAAAAAGAGAACCACGACACAATTATGTAGGAAATAATCCAAGAAAATTGTGCTGGAGTGATACAACATGAGGGGAGAGTAGAAATAAAGTATAGAGCAACATTTTACAATAAGCTCAAAATGGGCACATGATTTAGACAAAGAGAAATATCAAAAGCAAATTAAAGAATCATTGAGGTAAATTACCTGTCAGATCTTTGGATGGGGGGGTCCATGACCAAATAAGAGATAGAGAGAGATTCATGGGAGGTAAAATGGATAATTCTGGTAACATAAAAATTTTTTTAAAAATTGCACAGACAAAAGCAAAGCAGTATAATTGGAAGAAAAGTAGGAAATTCAAAAGGAATTTCATAGCAAAATTCTGTAATAAATGTCACATATCTCAAATATAAAAACAACAGTAACAATTCCCCAGCTGATAAATGGTAAAAGGATACATGGAGATAGTTTTGAATAGAAGAAATCAAAGCTAGCAACAGCAAAAAGTGTCCTATATTATGAATAATTAGAGAAATCAGATAATTCTGTGATACCATCTCATACTCTTAAGACTGGCTAAGGTGACAGATAAGGCAAGTGACAAGTGCTGGAAGGGCTGTGAGAAAGTAGGTACAAAAATGCACTCTTGGTGGAATTTTGAATTTGTCCATCTGTTCTGAAGAATAAATTGGAACTATGCCCAATGTACTAAAAACAAAACAAAACAAAACAAAAACCCCCCAAAAGCTGCATATCCTTTGAGCAATTCTGCAACTAGGCTTATACGAGACTGATGGAAAAGGGAAAATATCCATAGGTAAAAAACAACATATAACAGCTCTTTTTGGCAACAAAGATTTGAAACAGAAGACATGCACATCAATGATTGAAGAAGCTATGGTATATGACACAGCATCATGTTATAAGTACCAATGAATGGGATGATTTCAGAAAAACCTGGGAATTCTTACATGAACTGATGCAAAATTAAGTAAGCAGACCAGGAGAATAATCAATGCCAAAAGAGCAAGATTATAATGATAATCAACTGTGAAGACAGGGTTATGTTCCAACTTGTTTCCTTCCTGAGAATATAGGAAATGGTTGGCTTGACATTCTGAATAAAGTGAGCTGTCAGTCTTTCAACTATTGATATTCCCCTCATGATATTCCTATCCTAAGGTCTCCACTTATCAAATCAAAGGTGAGCATGGTAACTCTCTGACTGTGGGAGAACACCACTAGAGGTAGCACAGGAAGCACTGCCAAGAACATTTTGCAATTTTTTTTTAATAAAATGTGAAGTGAATAAAACATGATTAGGAACACGGAAAAAGGAGGAGTATGTGACCAATAAGAACTTCTTGGATAGGAATAGCAACAACAAAGTGTGTATATTGTGAAGTAACATATAGGTTTAATTTGTTGGGAAAAGTATACAAGGATTTAGCTGCCACTTACTTGGCCGTATCTACCTTCATCCACTTAGCATGAAGCACAGTACCTTAAGGAGATGCTTAATAAATGTTTGTTGAATTGAATACTACATATGGACAGTTTAGATTAGAAGGAGGTTTATTATTCTAAATATTTATTTATAGGCCGATTTTGGAACAACTTGGAAAATCAGCTTTAAACGTGATGGGTAGGGTGCCAGGCAAGATATCAAAAGTCAGTCCGCCCATAATGCACCTTTATAAGAAAAACAGAAAGGGAATAAGAGAAATTCTTAATACGAGTTGGGGGAGAGAAAAATAGTGGCTAGAATAGTTGGATGGTGATACACATTCTCTCGTTAGCCTATAAATAAAAAAAGACATTATGTATTTACTACATGCTACATGGCAAACATTATGCTAAGCACTGGGGATAAAAAAAAAAATAAAGAAACTAAGACAGTTCCTGTCCTCGGGGAATTTTATATTCTAATAAGGGGAGACAATGTATGGTTCATGGTAGTCCGGGAAGGATACTTAGGTTTGGAAAGCCAGAGGGAAGGTGAGTAGAGTCACAGAAGGGAAAAGTGACAAATCCTAAGCAAGGTCAATGACAGAGTAGATTTAATTATGGCTCCAGAGCCAGAAAGAGGGGAAGAGGGAGGAAAGAAGGGTCTCAACCAGAAGGTAATGACATGGTAACAACAGAGCTGGCAAGGAGATAGTCAGGGGATAAAGAAAATTGCAACTGCAGTTGATCTTAAATAGAGTAGACAATCATCCATCACTATTGTGAGCCCCAGGGGAGGAGATACTCCTGAGTTTGCTTTGGGATCTAAGAGGAATACTTTATTTTAAAATTTTAAAATTATTGTTAAGTTTCCAAATTCACCTTTAAAAAGATAATTATCACTCCAGATCCATTTAAATGTTTTTCTTTCCCAATTAAATATTTTAATTTATATACTTCATATATTAACAATCCAGAAATGGGTAAGAAAAAAAGTCTTTGAATTCAAGCTCTTCTATTTGTTTATGGCCTATGATCTTGAGCAAATCATCATGTCCAGGCTTCAGATTTCTTATATAGCAAGTGATGATCTCTACAATTTCATCCAACTCTAAATTCTAAGGTTTTATAATCCTGTGAATTTATCCATCATCATCTTTAATTCGCAAACAACTAAAACTAATGCATTCTTGAAACAAATCAATTCTTTTTAAAAATAAACTTTGATGTTTTCTACTTTCATAAGCATCTACATTTCCCAATATATCACTTTCCCTCTCCCAGTAGCAGAGAAGCAATACCTTATGATAAAGAATTTAAAAAGAAAGAAAAAATGCCATAAAACTAACCATCATCCCCCAAAATATCTAATGTTTATGGACAGTATCTAAAAAGAAGGGGGAGATATTTTCTCCTAAATCTTCTTTAGTATTAAATTTGGACCTTGAAATTTCACAGCATTCAACTGTGATCAATATGTTGTTGCTCCATTTGGCAATCATGGCAATGATGTTTTCCTGGTTCTGCTAGTATCATTTTGCATCAGTTTATAAGTCTTTTCATCTTTCTCTGTCTTAATCACAATCATCATTTCTTACAGTGCCCTTCTTAATCAAATTGCAAATGATATACCATATAAATCACAAATACATTTCCCTTCTTAAATGCAGAAAAATTAAATATTCAGGATGGCAATCCAGAGGTCATAGTGAACGAGACAGATTCGCTATTGCACTTTTCCACTGTAAGATTCCTAATTTTCTCTTCTTTTTTTTTTTAGCTTCACACCACTGTCTCTCTGGTTAATCTTAAGAGGACCTTACTTATTTCTTACAAGAAAACAAAGGTTATCATAAACATCTCTTCTGACCAATTTTATACCTCAAATTCCCATCATATCACTCTTTCCCTGCCACAGACCCTCTTTTTTTCTCGGATTAAGAGAAAAAAATTGATTATTCTACCTATCAGGGTCAACCTTTATATATGTGCCCTTACTCTTCCCATTCTCTCTAGATTCCTCTAGGAAGCTTCCCACCAACTCAAGAAAAGAGTACCTTTACCTATAGGCTCTTAGCTGACTACAAACAAGCCTAGCTAAGTGTTTTCTCATTCTCTCTCTCTCTCAAAAAAAATTGTCACTTGATCTTGTCACCCCTGAAACCTATATTTCTCTAATCTTTCACAAACTCCTAGAAAAAGTTATCTTACATTCATTCACTCTATTTCCTCAATTACCATTCATTTCTCAACTTCTTTTTATCCAGCTTTTGATCCCACTACTCAAATGAAAATTCATCCTGTATGGTTACTAAGTTTAATGACTTTTAACTCAACTTTCACCTGCTGTTTCTAACACTTATGTCTTCCCTACTTGATATTTTCATACTCCGGCTTCTATGATAGTATGATTAAGTGCCACATATGAGGCACTTAATAAAAGTTTATTGGTTAACTACTTCTCAGTCTCTTTTGTGAGATCAGCACATGTGTCTGGCCCTTTGAATACAAGTACACAATCTTTTTAACTTTACTTTTTTATGGTGAGCTTACCATTCCCATTAAGTTTGACTATGTCTAGTAAGAAAAACATCAAGTTTATACATACATGTACATATGTATCTATACATGCACACACACATATCAATAATTGTCTACTGGATATTTCTAC
This sequence comes from Sarcophilus harrisii, assembly GCF_902635505.1. NCBI lineage: Eukaryota > Metazoa > Chordata > Mammalia > Dasyuromorphia > Dasyuridae > Sarcophilus > Sarcophilus harrisii. The sequence goes on along the minus strand of NC_045432.1, from coordinate 69,712,395 downwards.
CTGGACATAGCAGAGTACATCAGTAAGTAGCTAAAGCAGAATTTGAATGCAGTGTCTGAAGCAGAATAAGTATTTAATAAATATTTAGTGCCAATTCCTGTATTCTCTCAACTGTGTTACTAGGATGAAGTCAAAGGCATATTTGGGCTAAATGAAATAAAAGCTTCTAAAAATTTGAATTGCCCCCAAGTAGAAAGGTCTGCCTGGGGAAGTCATGTGTTCCCCTTCATTGGTGCTCTAAAAGCAAAGGCTTGATGATGGCTTATTGGGAATGTTGGACAAAAGACTCTTGCTCTACAACAGATAGGACGAGACAGCTTTGACTTCCAGCTGTGAGATTTTGCTGTTCTGAGATCATTTGGAGCATACCAAATAACAACCTAAGAAAAATATCTCTTTTTCTTTTAGAGAATCAGAAATTGGCAAAGTTTGACTCCCGAGGGGTAAGAGAAGGATGGATTTTTGTGAGGTGCTGATATGGGTCCTATAATAAGAAGGCATAAGATTGCATTAGATTAAAAGTTGGAAGGTGCCAGATCTAATAACATTTATTTTGGTTTTCCTTCTAGTTCAATGAATGTTTCTATTTTTTCATTTTAAATTAAATGCTCCCTAGATATTGTATGAGCAAGAGATGCTGGACTATATATCCTGGAATAAGTAAACCTGAAAGCAAGAGAAATACTTTACAGTCAAATGAAAAGATGTTTTTTCCAGCTACCACTGCTACTACTTATCCGATACCACTGTTTCATCACAGTCATGGCAGGAGGTAGGGAAGGTAGAAATGAACCATTTAAAATGTGTGGGACAATTATCTGGAGCAACATCTAGAAAAGAAAACATGAAGTGAACCTTTGATTCTCTCCAAAACAAACCTCAAAAGTGACTTGAAAATTCTACCACTTATTCAAATGAAGTAAAATCCAGATGTAAATTCTACATTAAAAGCTAGACAGAATGAACAAAGGGAAAACAGAGAAGGGACAAGAAAAATGGGAGTGACGATATTTGTACAGAGTCTTAAACTAAGGTTCTTTACAATGTGCTTCTGCAAAGAATGACATGGAGGCCAGAAACATAATCAGAGAAACAAGGGATAAAAGGCCGAAGACACTTGAGTATAATTTAAACAGAAACTCTTATCAAAAGTAATCATAAAGGAAAAGAAAAGCTAAAACGACATTCATAAAGAGAGGTAGGAATTTCAAAGACTTGAGCACTGTGGGGGGTGGGGAATGAACATTTTATATTCAACTTATTCAAAGATTCTTTGAGTTCTTTAAATAGTACAAAACATTTCATGGATGACAATTCTGAAAGAACAGAAATAAAGTGAATTCACCCAAAGCCAGAAGTGCTTTTAGATAGAGCCTTATACATAATAGGTACTCAAAAAATAATCATTAATATGATTTCAGACCATCACAATATGGTAAAAATGCAAGCAACCTTAAATGTTATCTATTACATAATATCACACTTATTTTATAAAATATTAATCATCAACTAGTGATTACTGGTTACAAAAGCGAACAGTAGATCAGTGGAAAACACTAAGCAAGACCCACCGGCAATCAGACGCAGCAACCATTTTTCAATAAACCCCCAAATACAGACAAATTCAGCAAGAACTACTGGAAAAATTGCAAAGTATCAGAAAATAGGTTTAGATCAATATCTTGAATAGAAATTGGTAATGTCATTAAAAATACAAGAGGAGAGAGATCTTTCACATGTTAGTAATCTACATAAAGGTTACAAATGAGCATAAAAGATCATTTATTTCAAAATATAAACGCTTTTGGATAAACAAAATCAACGAAACTATAATGATAAAATATACTATTGAGTAGGGAAAAATCTTGCAACAAATATTTCTGATAAAACTAACATCCAAAAGCTATGAAGAATTGATATCTGTGTGTATCTATGTACTCATGATGAAGAGTCCTTATCTAAGACATAACGTGTTATAAGAAAGGAAGGACTACTCAATAATAACCTTTTGAGAACTGCAGTAAGGATAAATGAGACAATATATATCAAAGCATTTCACAGACCCTTAAGAGCTATATAAATGCTAATTATAACACATAGTCTCTTATATACAAAAAAATTTACAAGATATTTCTCCTCTGTAAAGTTTGAGAGAAAAACATTTTTACATTCAATTCATATTGTAAATACCCTAAAGTATATCTGAAATTTGGAATTTGTTGCTTTTGTCTAATATAGAAAAAATGTCAGTCTTCTAAGATCAACTAGTTTTTTTTTTTTTTTTTTTTGCAATGCTGATCTCAAAATTACAGGTGGCTAGGATGAGATACCCTTATTAAAAAACTGGCAACCAAATGCAGAATGGAGATTATCTAAAATTAACCAGTATTTGATCAACAACTAAGTGGCAAACTCAAGATAATTATTTGATTAAACAAACCAAAAAAAATGTGGATGAAATACCAACCACTCAAGAAACATTTATCAAGCACCTACCAAAGACCTCATGTCAAGGAACTTATCATCTCATAGGAGAGGAAAATGCACAAAAGGAAGCTAAAAAGAGTGAAGATCATACCCGAGGATATTTGCTTTAGGGGAATGACATCTGAAAACCAAGTAGAGTAACTAGTGGAAAATGAAGAAAAAAAAAATGCTCTCACAGACAGTTTTGGCTTTTCCTTTGAAACAGTGATAGATTCCTTTTGTATCAGAGGGACGTGATGGCAATCAAGAAGCATTCCAACTCTCCAGGATTCTGTGATACTTTAGAATGACCAAGCCTTTCCCACAGAGACCAACTAGTTGAAAAGGCAATATTTGTTTAATCATAAGACAATGTGGTTCAGGACAAGGCTCTTAATAAATGTCTGTTGATTAATTCATGGAGGATCAAAGTTATAGCCACTAATGTGTAGTCCTAACAAATGAAATAATCTTTGGGATGGGAAAGAGCCAATGGTCTAAATAAAGAGAACTGGAAGAATGTGCCAGGAATTTAGGAATTCTTAAGAATGTCCAGAGAAAGAGAAAGCTCAATTATTAATCAAGCAGTTACTTAAGGTACGTACAGCTTCAGCTACACTAGGTCCCAGGAAGACTCCAATACAACAGATAGGGAAAAAAAAAAGGAAAACAAGGAAGGGAAAAAAAATGTGAAAGGTTATACAATTATCCACTACAATCCTGAGGACATTATAGATATGAGACCTCTTAGAGAGTAACAGGTTGTCTGTAAAGTATTATACGTGCCTTCTTTTTCACTGAGTACATACATTTAATCTAAATATAACAAACAAATTTAGGTCACTAAAATTGCAGAACAAAATTGTATCACTGCTTTGGTGAATGTGTATCACCAACATCAAAACTTGTATGTATGCTTTTGAGAACTAAATGTGGAAAAATATCTTGAAAACATTCTGATTTTAGTATTCTCAGCATGTATGCTACAGAATTTCTCAGGGAAGCTGAAATGATAATACTTTCTAATAGCAAATGACACTTTCTTGTAAGAATACATTTCGAAAATGGGAAAAATTTATATCCAAGGGTTCTGATAAAGGCCTCATTTCTAGAAGATATAGAGAATTGGCTCAAGTTTATAAGATTACAAGCCATTCTCCAATTGATAGTCAAAGATATATGAACAGAACATTTTCAGACAAATAAAGGCCATTTCTAGTCATAAAAAATACTCTACATTTCTATTGATCAGAGAAATGGAAATTAAGACACCTCTAAGGTACTACCTCATACCTCTCAGATTGGTGAAGATGACAAAAAAAGATAATGATAAATGTTGGAGGGGATGAGGAAACATTGGGACACGAATGCTTTATTGGTGGAATTGTGAACAAATCCAAACATTCTGAAGAGCAATTTGGAACTAAGCCCAAAAGGCTATCCAACTGAGCATACCCTTTGATTCAGCAGTGTTTCTATTGGGTTGGTATCCCAAAGAGATCTTAAAGAAGGGAAAGGGACCCACATGTGCGAAAAAGTTTGTGGCAGCCCTTTTTGTAGTGGCTAGAAACTGGAAACTGAGTGGATGGATGCCCAGCAGTTGGAGAATGGCTGAATAAATTATGATATATTAATAATATGGAATATTATTGTTCTATAAGAAATGATCAGCAGGATGATTTCAGAGAGGCCTGGAGAGACTTACATGAATTGATGCTAACTGAAATGAGAAGAACCAGGAAATTATTGTACAGGGCAACAAGATTACGTAATGATCACCTATGATGGATGTGGCTCTTCTCAACAGTGAGACAATTCAGGTCAGCGGTTCCAATGATCTTATGATGATGAGAGCCATCTCACCCAGAGAGAGGACTGGGGGAACTGGGTGTGGATCACAGCATAACATTTTCACTTTTTGCTGTTATTTCCTTTCATTTTGTTTTCTTTCTCTTTTTTTTTCCTTTTTGATCTGATTTTTCTCATGCAGCAGGATAATTGTGGAAATATGTATAGCAGAATTGCACATATTTAACATATATTGGATTACTTACCATCTAGGGAAAAGGGTGGGGGAAAAGGGGTAAAAAGTTAGAAGATGAGGTTTTGCAAAGGTGCATGCTGAAAACGATCTGTGCATATATTTTGAAAATAAAAGGCTATTATTTTTAAAAAGAATTCATTTCTATTCTTCAAATTATAGTGAATACGAGATTTTCAAGGACACAGGCAAAACAAGGAGTCTTCTAACCAGCACTATGAAGTCACTGGCTTCTCTGGTCCCTAAATGCAGCAGGTACCATGATGACATTCATAATGATACATGTTGTTGTCACTCCATTGTTTCAACTGCATCTAACTCTTCAAAATCCCCTTTAGGAGGGACCTGTATGTGCATCAATGTTTGTGGCAGCCCTCTTTGTAGTGGCTAGAAACTGGAAACTGAGTGGATGCCCATCAGTTGGAGAATGTCTGAATAAATTGTGGTATGTGAATATTATGGAATATTATTGTTCTGTAAGAAATGACCAACAGGAAGATTTCAGAAAGGCCTGGAGAGACTTACACAAACTGATGCTGAGTGAAATGAGCAGGACCAGGAGATCATTATATCCTTCAACAACAATACTATATGATGATCAGTTCTGATGGACCTGCCCATCCTCAGCAATGAGATCAACCAAATCATCTCCAATGGAGCAGTAATGAACTGAACCAGCTCCACCCAGAGAAAGAACTCTGGGAGATGACTAAAAACCATTACATTGAATTCCCAATCCCTATATTTATGCCCACCTGCATTTTTGATTTCCTTTACAAGCTAAGTGTACAATATTTCAGAGTCTGATTCTTTTTGTACAGCAAAATAACGGTTTGGTCATGTATACTTATTGTGTATCTAATTTATATTTAATATATTTAACATCTACTGGTCATCCTGCCATCTTGGGGAGAGGGTGGGGGGGGGTAAGAGGTGAAAAACTGGAACAAAAGGTTCGGCAATTGTTAATGCTGTAAAGTTAGCCATACATATAACCTGTAAATAAAAGTCTATTTTAAAAAATCCCCTTTAGGGTTTTCTTGGCAAAGATCCTAGAGGGCTTTGCCATTTCCTTCTCCAGTTCATTTTACAGATGAGGAAACTGAGATACAGAGGGCTAAGTGACTTGTCCAGGGTCACAAAGGTAGTATCTGTCTACCTATGTGATCTTGGGCAAGCCATTTAATTTCCTTCCCCCAACTTCAGTTCTTCATATGAAAAATGGTGATAATAATACCTACATCAGAAGGCCCCTACAGGCATCAAAGGAGATAGTATTTGTAAGGCACTTTGAAAAACAAAGCATAATGTAGACACTGGTAATTATCAGTTTTGCCATAATTATTTTGTTTTTTTTTATTAATTTTAATACACATTGCTTTATGAATCATGTTGGGAGAAAACATCAGAACAAAAGGGAAAAACCAAGGGAGAGAAAAAGAAACAAAAAAGTGAATAGCATTGTTGATTTACATTCAGTCTCCTTAGTTCTTTTTGCAGATGCAGATGGCATTTTCTGTCCAAAGTCTATTGGGATTGCTTTGGATCACTGAGCCACTGAGAAGAATCACATCTTTCATAGTTGATCATCGTACATTCTTGCTGTTATTGTGTACAATGTATCCCTGGTTTTGCTTGATTCATTCCACATCAGTTCATGTAAATCTTTCCAGACCTTTATAAAATCAGCTTGTTCATCATTTTTATAGAACAATAATATTCCATTACCTTCATATATCATAGCTTGTTCAGCCATTCCCCAATTGACGGGCATCTACACATTTTCCAATTCTTTGTTGCCACAAAAAGAGCTGCTACAAACATTTTTTTTACACATGGGTCCCTTTCCCGCCTTTAAGATCTCTTTGGGATATAAGTCCAGTAGTAAGTAACACTGCTGAGTCAAAGGGTATGCACAGTTTGATAACGTTTTGAGCATATTTCCAAATCGCTCTCCAGAATGGTTAGATCAGTTCACAGTTCCACCAACAATGATCAATGTCCCAGTTTTCCCACATCCCCTCAAACATCTTTTCCTGTCATTTTAGCCAATCTGAAAGGTGTGAGGTGGTATCAGAGTTGTTTTAATTTTCATTTCTCTAATCAATAATGATTTAGAACATTTTTTCATATAACTATAAATAGCTTTCATTTCATCATCTGAAAATTGTTCATATCCTTTGACCATTTATTAATTGGGGAATGGTTTGTATTTTTTATAAATTTGACAAAGTTCTTTACATATTTTAGAAATGGGACATATATCAGAAATACTGTCTTAAAGATTTTTTCCCAGATTTGTATTTCCCTTTTAATTTTGTTTTATTTGTATAAAACGTTTTTAATTTAAAATGATCAGAGTTATTCATTTTGCCTTTCATAATGTTCTCTAGTTCTTCTTTGGTTATAAATAAATTTTGGCAGTGTGACTGCTATGGCACTGAACAAGTAGACCAATTTAGGCAGAACTGTTATTTGTATTATATTAGTTCAGCCTTCCCATGAACAATTGATATTTTCCCACTTGTTTAGATCTGACTTTGTATGAAAAATGTTTTCTAATTGTGTTCATATAGTTCTTAGGTTTGTCTTGGAAGGCAGACACCTATATGTTTTATTTTAAATGGAATGTCTCTTTTTATCTCTTGCTGATGGACTCTGTCAGTAATATATATATATATATATATATATATATATATAAATACTGATTATTTGTGTGGGTTGATTTTAGATTTTATACACACACACATATTCATATTCTCTCTCTCTCTCTCTCTCTCTCTCTCTCTCTCTCTCGGAGAGAGGGAAAGAGTAAGAGAGACAAGGGCAGGGGGAGGGAAAGCGCACAACTTTGTTAAAGGCATGAATTGTTTCCAGTAAGTTTTTGAATGATTTTCTAAGATTCTCTAAGTATATCATCATACCATCTGCAAAGAATGATCATTTTATTTCTTTATTGCCTATTCTAATTCCTTTAATTTCTATTTCTCTTCTTATTGCTAAAGCCAACATTTCTAACACAATATTGAATAATAATGGTGAAAATAGGCATCCTTGTTTCACCAACCCCAATCATATTGGGAATTTGTCCAGCTTCTCTCCATTACAAACAATGCTTTCTGCTGGTTTTAGATAGATACAGCTTATTATTTTAAGGAAAGCTCCTTTTATCTCTACATTCTCTAGTGTTTTTAATAGGAATGAGTACTGTATTTTTCAAAACCTTTTTCTGTTATCTATTGAGATTATATTCCAATACTATGGAATTGTAGTTCTATACTATTGGTTTTGTTATTGATATAGTCGATTATGCTAATAGTTCTCCTGATACTGAACCAGCCCTGCATTCCTGGTATAAATCCCACTTGGTCATAGTATATTATCCTGCTGATAAGTTGTTGTAATCTCTTAGCTGCTATTTTATTTAAAAATTTTGTATCAATATTCATTAGGGAGACTGATCTGTATTTTTCTTTCTCTCTTTTGGCCTTTTCTGGTTTAGGTATCAGTACCATATTTGTGTCAAACAAGTAATTTGGCAGGACTTCTTCTTTACCCATTTCACCAAATAAGTTTACATAGTATTGGCATAAATAGTTCTTAAAATGTTTGACAGAATTCACTTCTGAATCCATCTGGTCCTGGAGATTTTTCCTTAGGGAGTTCATTAATGGCTTATTCAATTTCTTTTTTCTAAATGGGACTATTTAAGTTATTTATTTTCTCTTCTCTTAATCTGGGGAATTTATATTTTTGTAAATATGCAGCCATTTTGGTTAGACTGTCGGATTTTCTACTATACAGCTGGGCAAAATAGTTCTTAATGATTGTTTTAATTTCTTTTTCATTGGGATAAGTTCACTCTTCATTTTTGATGCTGGTGATTTGGTTTTCTTTCTTTTTTCTAATCAAATTAACCAAAGGTTTATCTATTTTGTTGTTTTTCACAAAACCAACTCTTAGTTTTATTAATTAGTTCAATAGTTTTCTTAGTTTCAATTTTATCAACCTCTCCCTTGATTTTCAGAATTTCTAATTTAGCAATTAATTGGGGAGTTTTAATTTGTTCTTTTTTAGTTGTTTTCTAGTTGCATGCCCAATTCATTGATCTCTTCGGTCTCTATTTTATTCATGTGACCATTTGCCTCTTCTTCTGGATGCTGCCCCACTGATCTGCTCAGCTACTGAGTCAGGAATAAGGGTCTCGGTTGCTGATTTGCTGTAATTAAGACCCTCTCAGTGGCTTACCCAGAGTCTATCTGAACTGGACTAAGCACCCTTTTCACCCCAGTGAGACTGACCTTTGTTAAAGTTTTTCCAATCTATACTGAGCTAGAGAGGGGTTTCATTCCATCAGACTCTATTCAGAGGCTTGGTTTTATGTAGTTTTCAAGGGAAACTGGGAAAGCTAGAGCACTTTCTGTCTTCACTCCACAATCATGGCTCCACCCCCAGAAGTCTACTATTATTATTTTAAATTACCCATGTACTCAAAGGATTCTTAAAAGATATATACCCCTGTAGTAAGACTTTTCAGATGTCAATAATGGTTTATTACATGAATATGTTTGTATTATTTAAATTTTACTAAGTTCAAGTATATGGAAAAACAAGCCTTCTAGAAGTCAGGCTTCTTTTGCACCACAATTCCCCACTTCTTTTCTGTCTGCAATCCCAGCTCCTGGGAATACATTTTACAGATGAAATCAAGGGTAAGTTCTAAAACCATTGCCAGTGTCTACATCTAAATTTCTTAATAAAGGCTTGCTGATTGTTTCCCCAAAGAACATAAGCTCTTTGAGAGCAGGGACTTCTTCTGCTTTTGACTTTGTCTTCCCAGTACTTAGCACAGTTCCTCACTTATAGAGTAGGTGCTAAATGAACAAAAGAGCAGTTCTCCTTGTCCCAAACCATCTTTTCTTTTCAATACACCCTAGAGATTTAAGTGGCTGCTATTATTCTTTCTTCTGTTGGGTTCTCTTCTTCCTCTGCAATCCCATCTACCCTATACTCTTCCTCCCTTTTGCAATCATCAATTCCTCCTTTCCTTTCTCTTCTCACTGCTACCACTCTGACCCAGGCTCCCATGTCCTTACATTTCAGCTACGATGGCAGACTTCTAAGTGATCTTTCTTCCACGATCCTTCTTCAAAATATTACGATCAGATTGATTTTTCTCAAACACTGATTCATCATCCTATCACTCTGACTTTGGGTTAAAAATAAATCTGTGAATTCTACTCATAAATGCTCCAGATCTAACACACTATGAAGGATGGTTACAATCTCCTAGAGATGGTCACTATTCTAACAGCAACTCTTATGCTATTTCCCCAGAATTTGAAGGTAGCCATTAAGGGTGGTCCCCCAGAGAACCCACTGGAGTAGTGCAAAGCAAAGGTTCCAGGTGCACAGTCAAATAACGGTTTCTTCCTTGACACAGGTAAAGCTGGTCATCAATGAAATAGGTATTCCTACTAACATAAATGGGCGGCTAAGTGGCGCAACAGGTAGAGTGCTGAGTCTAGAGTCAGGAAGACTCAAACTCCTGACTTAAAATCTGACTTCAGATATTCACTAGCTGTGTAACCCCAGGCCAGTCACTTAACAGTTTGCCACAGTTTCCTCATTCGTAAAATGAGCAGAATAAAATGACAAACTAATCCAGCATCTTTGCCAAGAAAACTCTAAATGGGAAGATGAAGAGGTGGATATGAATGAAAAACAACCAAACGGCAACAACTACTAATACCCAAGTGTCACATGGGCAATGACCTGAGGATGCTTGATTTGAGGTAGAGGGCAGTGGGATTAGTGCTTCTTTCTCCTATTGTATGAGCTACAATTTAGATCAATTGTTCAAGTATGCAAATCACATTTCATGTACAGATCCCTCACTGATCTTATAAACAACAGCTCTCAGCTACATTTTTAGCATGGTATAGGAAAAGAAATCTCCATTCTGCTAAGATAATCTTGTTTTATGGCATCTCCACAGATTTTTTTCTTCGCAAATTGTGACTACTGTCACCCTTTAATGAGCGGAGAGGTGTAGAGATTCTAATTTTATTTGTTATTTCATTCATTTAGAGGGGGAAAAACCTCCCTCTAATACTTTTCAGAAATAGAAAAAACGATATCTTATTTACATAATTGTAAATTGCTCATTTTCTTTTCTCCATTAGTAGAATATTGCTGCCTAATAAAGGGTATGATCTTAGAAAGAAAAAAGTAAGTACATAGTAATGAGCAGTGCCAAAGCAACAAGCAAAGTTGCAAATGCTATTTTTTTCATGCCTTTTGTACACGATATCAATAGTTTCACTTTCTACAGGAACTCATTCTCCTGATGAAAACAGTATTTTCTTGGTTTCTAACATCCCTAAAGAATTTAACACATTAACACAATAATTTTACTTCCTGTAACTTTGTTTTAATTGCAGCCCAAAGGCTGCATGAAGGCATGAGGCATGAAGGTGATTTCTGACACCCTGAAACAAGGTGAATCTCTCTATAAAAATTCAGGGTTGTAATTTGATAATGAACATAATTAAAGGATTCAGGAATTTGTCTAGCAATGGCTTGCAACTTTAAATTTTAAAGTCAGCTTGGTTGAGCATTATATAGCCAAACAGTCAAACCTGAGTCAAAGACAATGTGATGGGTTACCTGGTTGCTTTCTTTAAAAAAAAAAAAAAAAAAAAAAAAAAAAGGTAAAAACCAAACCAAAACCAAAAATAGGATCCAAGAGTCCCCCTACTCCAAGAGTTCTATTAGAAAGCCAGCTGCTACTTCACCAAGACATTTGCCAGGCCATAGCAATTTGAAGAGCTGGGACACATGAAGACATGTTTCTGAGGGCTTTGTGAAAGCATTTTATTACTGAGAGTCATCTTGGTTAAATCCTTCTCAACTACCCTGCCAAGGAAAAAACCAATCTCTCTGTAAGCTCCTTCAGGGCAACAGCAGTGTTTGTTCCTCACAGTGCCTAACAGATGGGAAGTTTTCTAGTAACATTTGTTGAATCAATCAATGAACTACTAGCTACTGCCCAACTTGGGAAATCCTTGATTTACTAACAGTAAATTATATAAATGTTGCATTAATTCTACATTCATAGAACTTGGAGCACTGTTTCCATTTCATGTATATTGTATTCATCTGTTTTTCTACTCATTTAGCAAATCTTGTGTATATTATGAGTACCTAATCAATACTGTTGAGGAAAACGGCTAAATATTTGTCAAGTTTAGATTAACTAATTTTGATACTACAAAATTTCAGAGTTATTCATTTATACAGTGAATTATGTATAGAGAACTCTAGATGGCAAAGACTCAAAAGGAGTTATCTTTCACAAAGCAAGAGAAAGGTATAAGGGATTGGGTAGTGCTAGTTCTGAATAAGTCATACTATAAAATAGAAGTAGAATAAAGCATGTTACCAAGGGACTGTGTGAGCAAGACAGAAGATGGCTTTGTCTAATGCTGACAGCATGGGAGAATTCCAGTATGCTAAGTGCACCTGTGCATGGCTACCTTGTGGTAAATGTATGGGAGGCCATGGCTGACATAGATGGCCCCATATGGATGAGTTGTCATTTGGGTCAACGAAAGGAAAACCAACAAAAAAGACATCACGCTTCCATTTGGATATCCATTTATAATATATTCATATCAAAAATGAAGTAGTTGGATACATGTCCTTATTCCCATACATGTAACAGTGAACATTTATACAATGTTTTATGATTTTAATGATGCATTGTGTCTATCTATGACAGAAATCAATAGAAATTTTTCAACATAAGGAAGGGCAAATGACTATCCATAATACGCATAACTCCACCTGGCCATATGCAGTGGAACAAATCCAGATTCTGATAGCCTGCACCTGCATATTTACATTCTAGGCTCTGAAATGCAAGCTCATTGTTTACCCCTTAGTAACAAGCACCAGCATGTTTTTAATTACACTGCATATTTCATATCAGAGTATTCATTTTGATAGACTTGGACTGTACCAGCTATTCTCCAGGATATACTGCAAAAGAGAGACTGCCGTTAATGGCACATCCATAGCGCAATGTGTTCCTGAAACATCATTCCCTCATCTATAATACTTAGGAAAGCAATACGGTGTTGAGATCACATTGGCTCTCTAACTCTCTTTTCTGAGCTCTTGGCATCTAAACACCACAATTTACCAGTTGATTCTCCACTGGCTGGTATAACTAGAGTTATTTAATGCATGCCTACCTTTTCTGCCCCCCGAATATAAGCCCCTTGAGGAAAGGGAGTTCTTTGTGGTATTCTTCCTCTATGGAATTTACCGCCCCTTTCTAAGAGGGCTCCCTTCTGATCTATCCAACCTCCAATCCTTACAAGTTTCCAACTAAGCAGCTAGGGCAAGATGAACTGTATTCTACTTTTAATTTAACCTGGGAGGAGAATATGGCTTGCGTTAGTGAACTCTGCGGTCACTTTGAAATACTCCCTTTGGGAAGGAAAGAGTGATTCATCTATGAAATCTGAAACAGACATTCAAAACTAAGGAGAAAATCAGACTGATGCCTTGAATCTGGTGAAGCTCACACCTTTAAAAAGCTGCATCACCTTATGGCAGGTTCATTCACCACAAAAAGAATAAGAACACAAGTTTTCAGCATATTTCTGGACTATTTTCTTGCTTCACAAAGGAAGCAAGAAGCCAACCTGAGACTGTGAAGTTAATGTTTTTAATGAGTACAAATTAGAAACAGCGGCGACCCCATAGATACTTCTCAATGAGCAACTTTTCAACAATTAAGTGGCATAGGACCCTGGAGTCAGGAAGACCTGACATTCAATATTACTTCAGGCTCGTACTACATGAAGGCCTTGGACTTGGAAAGCCTCTAAGGCCCCTTTCACCTCTAAATCTCTGCTACTATAATCTATAATCCTAGCATGCTTTGAGATTCAGTCTTTGTAAAACCTTCACATAGCCACTTCCTTCATTCTCAGCTCCTCCGAAAAAGAATTTCCCATTTGAGTAGTGATTACACAAGGTGACAACACAAATGAAAGAAATGACCTTTGTAGCATTCAGATGCCACCATCAATGGATCATTTAAGTAATATTTTTAATGCTGATCTTCTCAATAATAAGCTGATAGAACAAGACAGAAAATTGCTTGTGTGCTTATAAATAAAAGATCAAGTCACCTAGAATGGATCTATCACATATATCAACACATATAAATACCCATCCACTTATATTTTCAATGATAAAATTTAAGGGAGATAAAAGAAAAACACTCTCTAAATTTGTCTAACACTCATTCCCTCAAGAATCAAAGAAAATTAGTTTGTTAGATTTACACACAATTATAGAGAAGTAGCATCATTAAAGCCAGAAAGTGGTTTTATTGATGGCCCTCATTGTTCTCAGTCCATAAATGAAACCATTTTGCTCTTAACGACCATAATCCCCTCCTTAATCTTGACAGTGCTAAATTACAGTTGGATATCTAATGTTCTCCATCTTTCTCTTAGTTTATTAAAGTGTAAAAAGATTAAGCAGATACTAAGTGACCTGAAAATAGTTATAGAAAGATCATATCAGATTTTTATTTACAAATCCAGGGATAATTAGCCAAAGTGGCATTTGTCACGGTTTTAGATGAAAAACCTTATAAATGGTGACAACTGATGCTTAACAAGGAGATCAAAGACTGAAAGAAAGATTCCATAGACATCAAAATATTTATAGCAATACTTTCTGTCTTAGTAAAAAAAAAAAAAAAACAGGACACAAAGGTTTTCAGATACGGCTAAACTGGGGCATTTTAAAGCAATGAAATATTAGTACAATGATACAAATAAGGAATATGAAAAATACAGAGAAATTTGGGGAAATACTTGTGAAATCACTCAAGGGGGAAGAAGGAGAACCAGAAAAAATATATATTCAACATAAATGTGACAGAGGAAATGAGAAGATTAACAAAATAAAAGAGCATGCAGTGAAATTATAAAAAGGAAACCATACCAAAGAAGAGATGAAAAATAATATATCTCTCTGCCTTCTCTGCTAGGACATGGAATACTGACTATGTATTCTCAGGCTTCGGTAAGGCGCAGGTTGGTGATGCTGAACTTCTTTTTTCTCTCTTTTATTTATTCCTTGCTAGAAGAGATGGCATTTTGAACAGGGGAAGGATATATCTGGATACTAACATGTAAAAACAGAAGATAGAAATAAACTGGAAAAAAATCGTGCTGACAACCACAAAGCTGTGTCCATTCTATAAACTATATGACTCCACAGAGTTTTCGGATCACTGCAGATATAAGGAGATGGTTGGTCAAATGAAGGATCTCCACAAGGAGAACACATGGAAACATCACTTACTATTATCTTCCATGTAAATTGTTATTTGCATGTTATTTCCCTTTAGAAAGTGAGTTCCTTGGGGGCAAGAAATAAGTTTTTGTTTTTCTGTGTTTGTCTCCAGTGCCAGCACAGTACCTGGCACTTGGCAAATGCTTTATAAACGCTTAGTGGCTGACCAGTGTGTACTCATTTTCTGTTCACATGCAGCAAAAGGAATTAACATTAACAAAAAAGGGACAAACAACACTTAGTTTAGAGTTGGATGGTAAAAAAGGGGGAAACCGATTTTAAAAGCCTGTAAATCCATGTGTCTTGTTTTTATCTATTTCCACAAATATTCAAAGACATAAATATAAGGCAGAAAGGAAGGGCAAAATCATAGAAAATAAGAGGTCATGTTAAGACAATCTGATAAAAAAAAAAAAAGGTCTTGAACAAAGTATTTCAGAAAAGAGGAAAAAAGAAAGAAATCTTTCTTTGATAGGGAATTTCCTTAACTGGGGAGAAGGGTGGTAAGAAGAAATGGAAGCCAGAAAAAGGTGCCTTAGGACTATTATAAAAAAATGTAAACAATGATTTCAGTCATCCCTTTGAAAATGTTATACAGCAGAAAAGTTCTGGAATAAAGATGAGACATTCACTTTGAATTGAAAACTAAAGACAGCTCAAGGACAAGGCCATCACTTAGATAGGGAAACAAAGCTCCTTGTGGACATTTAAGACAAAAATACCCTTCAATCTCCAGGTAATTTTCTCTGCAAATTCCAGGGTCACTTTATACTAGGCTTGTACTGAGTTGGAAGTATGTAAATGATGGCACACATTGCTTCCATGACCCCTACAGACCTTCTGTATTTTAACTACAATAAACCATCCAAACGTTACCGAGCATTCAGGAGGTATCTATGACCAAATTCTCATGTAAGAGTTCTCATCATTTTTAATGATCTACTTCGGTTTTTTGTACTCAGGTTAATATGTGCTGGTTCAAAACACTTTGCCATTCAGAACCACATGCTCACTGCTTGATGGTCTGCATTAATTTATCCCTACACCATTTTATTCTGTTGAAAATTAAACTAAATGACAAAGCAGAGATACAAGCCCCAGGACATGGTTGAAGAACATCTTGAAATACCACATTTTCTCCTATATACAATACCATGAGATCTGCTAGAAAAATGTAATTAATTGTTAACTCTTGTGAAAAAAAACCCCAACCATTTCTATTAATGCTAATTTCAACATTTTTGTCATTCAAAAATTTAGGCTTGCATTTAAAAAAAAAGCAACAGGGAGATAAGACAGATCATTTATAAACAGTGTATATCCAGGTCATTCCTAATCTAGACAAAAACTGAGGAAAAAGGAAGGGGGTGGGAGATTAGAAGTGGGGATACAAGAGGGTGTGGAGGTAAGGGTGAAAGAAGAGGGAGAAAGGGAACAAAACAAAACAAAATTTTAAAATCTTTTATTAAATGGGGGAATTGACAAATTTTACACATTGACTCTGTTGTATTAAAGAAATTTCAACTTCCAGCATGAGATAATCCCTCATTTTTCAACAAAAGACAAGGTTTTCACTGCCCTTCGGGTGTATCAGAAGATTTGTGTTTGCACTGGCTTCCTTCAAGCTTAACCATTAGCAAAAGAAGCTTTGGTTACTAAATTATATATCAACCAACCCTCTTCTGGCAGTTCTACAGGGATGAATCTTAACACCTGTGCTAACGATATTTTTAATTGAACTGGACCCTCTGAGGGACTAGGGAATTTTATTTTGTCTTTATTTAGCTGGCAAGACCAAACAAACTGCACGTAGTTGGGTTTTTTTTATTCTTCTATTAAGTGCTAATGGGTTTTACTAAACTCAGTGCAGAGGAGTTAGTTTCTAATCATTTTGATATACTTCTGTGGTATCACACAACTGAAAACTTCAGATTCACTAACTATGTACAGCATACAAGGAAACTTGAGACTGCGGCAATGGCAATGGTACTACTAATAAAAGGAAGTATTATTGAAATAAGATACCAGGCAAGGACATGGTCCTCCTTCAACTAAACCCAGCATTTTATAAAACGATAACTAAAAGATCAAGATAAAACTGAGACATGCATGCTCAGGTCATTCATACAAACTAAGGACAAATGAAAAAAGAAGCCCTTTGAATAATTTTTGACATACACATCAATGACTATGTTATAAATACCAGCTACTCATGCTGAAAGGTCTACTTCAGATGGCAAGACTGTAATAATGCCACTGATAATGAACAATGTTCATGTCATTACTTTTATAATAATAAGAGCAACAACCACATCAAGAATAATTATGGGGAGTCTGGGCCTATGAGATAGGGAGACACCTTCAAAAAACCTTTGTGGAGATAAACAGATCTCTGGATATATAGTGGGAAGAGCCAGAAGGTAACAGGATAAAGGAGAATTGACACCAACCACAGCCCCATGCTTTCCCATAAAGAGCTCTTTCCATTTCTCTCATTTTCATCATATATGCCCCCACGCCTGCTGTTTCCTGTGGTCCCAATTCCACTTTAATCCCCTCAATGTTACACTAGGGCAGAGGAGTAGAACCAGAATATTGACTCATAAAGTTATTCCTTTATCTGAGGGGAGCAATTCAATTCAACTACACAAGCCAGATTAAATGTCTACTGAAGCCTATTACACTTTTTAAAAGTTTTATTCTTGCCAGATTAAATACCTAGTGAGTCCTAGCTACTGGCCGAGGCACCAGAAATGAAAAGACAAAAATTCGGCAGTCTTTGTCCTCAAGGAGCTTACGTTCTAATGGGAAAAACAACATGTACACATATTAGCAAAATAAAAATATGTACAGGATGATTAAAAAGTATTATCAAAGGAGATCACTAGCAAATAAGTTTAAGAGAGTTCTCCTGTAGGAGAGAGCCGCTAAATTGTGCTTTAAAGTAAGCCAGGGATTCTGTGAGTAGGTGTGAGGAAAAGACCTGTAGCTGCATAAGGGAGAGATGGTGGAAAAACACAAGGACAGTGAATGGGATCCTGGCTCAGGAAACAGTACAGTGTTCAATTGGGTAGGACATGGACAACAGGAGGAGGTGTACTGTGCAGTCAGTATGAAAAGAAAAGTTGGAGTCAGACCATGAAGAACTCTGCATTTCAGACAAAGGAGTCCTTAGAAACACAAAGATGACACTGTGAACTAGGTGGTTGTAATGTTCTCTTCTCTAATGTAATGTTCTCTGGGAGGAGGTTTCTTGGGGGGCTTCTGGGGGCAGCCTTCATTTCAGATCAGTGTAATCACCCCAAATGCAGCCAGGAGTTAAAATCCAAATCCTTTATTGTGTCCTTCAAAGTCTTGAGCTTCAGCCCCTAGCTCCCTCCAAATGTCTCCAGTCAGCACAAAGGTAGAAAATGGAATGAATCTGACTCTGCCTCCGAGGGGGCTTGTCCTTTAGTGGGCTCCTCCTTATATATGCTCTCTTAAAGGTGTGAATCTTGTGGAACTATAGTAAGTACTAAGTAAGTCTAGAGAACTGTTAAGCACCCTACTGAACAACCATTGTCTCTATCAATTCCACTGATTCAGTACCTTGTAAGAATTCTAACAGGTGGTGACCATGTGAAAGGAGAAAAGAAAATGGATACAAGAACTGGTGACAGGGCAGAATTGACACTCCTTGGCAACTGAGTGTCAAGTGATGGCACAGAAGCGACAAGGATACTGGGGGGAGGGTAAGTGTGAAGAGTTGACATCGAAATTGTGACACTTTGTGACTGGAAGAATAGTGCTGTCTTCAAGAGAAACAGGGAAGTTTGGCATTAGAGGAGTTGGGCAGGAAGGTGTTAAATGATGAGATCTGTTTTGATCAGGTTGAGCTTAAAATGGATTGAAGTAATCCAGCAGACTTGTTCTGCTGGCAGCTGGAGATGTAGGACTGGTGTTTAGTAAAGAGATGACGAATGGATATGAAGACGCGGGACTTACGGAGAAGAAGATGAGCCCATGAGAAGACAGATCACTAAGAATGAGTAGACTCGAGAAAAGACTCAGTAAGCAAAATTGGTGAGAACTAAAAAAAGGTTTAGTTAAAAAAAAATTATAGCAATTTGAAAAAACTGAAAGCCACAGATGCACATTGACTTCTTTAACTGGGAAGGAAAAAAAAACTGGCAGCAGAAAGAGCAGAAGAGAACTTTCAAGAGCACAGCAAAGGAAATTACTGTTTGAATAGATGTGCAGTACTTTTTAGAAAAAGGAATCAAGAATACTGCCATACAAGGCTGGCTGGGCAAAGAATATCTGCATAGTGTCCAACAACATTCAACATTCATTGTGTAAGTCAAGTGACTGGAAATTGGGGCTCTCCACTATCAAGAAAACAAAACAAAACAAAACAATCCTAGAAAATTTGACTGATTCATTGCTAGGATTTCATGACTACAGGGAGACCAATTTTTAGTTCTGCCCTGGCCTTGCCAATCTAAGTGGGCTGTAATTCTCAGTGATGAATATTGTTCAGGAAGTAAATCGAATCATTCTGACATCTTTAAAAGATATTCTCTTGGTGAGTTAAATTAACTGGTGTAGACACATGAAAGGTCTGCCATGGTACAGCCTTAAGCCTTGGGAATACACACACACACGCACGCACGGGTGCACATGCCGGGGAGGGGAAATAGGGAAAGGGATAGACCTGAGATTTATCCATACAAGGAAATCCAGAGTGAGGAAATTCCTGCTAACAATGCAGATTGGCATCTTCTCTGAAAGTTAGGCATCTCAGAGAGTTGCCTAGAGCACTGATAAGTCAAGTGCCTAGGTGGCTGGGACAGAGCAGTTGGGACCGGAGTCATGAAGACTTTGTCCAAAACCGGCCTCAAACAATTACTAGCTGTGTGACCTTAGGCAAGTAACTTAATATCTGTTTGCCTCTGTTTCCTCATCTGTAAAGTGGGGGTAATAACTGAGCTACCTCCCATTTGATCTTTGTGAAGATCAAACGAAGTAATATTTGTAAAGCACTTAGCTCATCACAGAGTAGACACTATCTAAATGCTTTTTGGTTGACTGACTTCAAAGATCCTTTTTTTGGTCAAATTATAATAGATATTCTTTTTTATTGTAGCTTTTTATTGACAGAACATAATGTATGGGTAATTTTTCAACGTTGTCCTTTGCAATCACTTCTGTTCCAACTTTTCCCTTCCTTCCCCCCACCCCCTCTCCTAGATGGCAGGCAGTCTCATACATGTTAAACACGTTAAAGTATATCTTAAATACAATGTATGTGTACATATTTATACAGTTCTTTTGTTGCATAAGAAAAATTGGATTTAGAAAGGTAAAACTGGGAAGAAAAACAAAAATGCAAGCAATCCACATTCATTTGTCCACATTCATTTCCCAGTGTTCTCCCTCTGGGTGTAGCTGGTTCTGTTCATCATTGATCAATTAGAACTGAATTGGATCTTCTCATTGTTGAAGAGAGCCACTTCCATCAGAATTGATCCTTACATAGTATCATTGTTGAAGTATATAATGATCTCCTGGTTCTGCTCATTTCACTCAGCATCAGTTCCTGTAAGGCTCTCCAGGCCTCTCTGTATTCATCCTGCTGGTCATTTCTTACAGAGCAATAATATTCCATACCATGCATAGATATTATTTTTTAAAGGGTAGAGATTAGCATATATTTTCTTCTTCATCATCATCTTCATCACTCTAGGTCATATAGCCAGTATGTGTCAGGCATTCCTGGCTCCAAATCCTGGCTCTTTATCCATCATAATAAAGCTTAAAAAGTTGGCTGGGGCCAGGTTATAAAGAACTTAAAAAGTCAAATGAAGGAACCTCTATCTGATTCTGAGGGAAAGGGGAGTAATTGAATGAGAGTCACATGGTCTGAACTGTGCTTAAGGAAAATTAACAATTTTAAAGTAGAAAGACATTCAAGCCAAGGAAGCTAAAGAGGACACCACTGCAATAGTCTAAAAAGAGGCTCTGAGGACTTAAAAAACATATAGTAGCCTTCTGAGTAGCAAGAAAGACAAGGAAATGATACAGAGAGGTAGAACCAGCAAGATGCAGCAACTGGATAAACAAGTGAAGCGAATAATAGTGATGAGGCACTAAACCTTGGAGAATTCACCCCACAGAGAAGAATGGGACCTCTTAGGAGAGTCAAATCCATGAGCTGGAGGTGAGGGATGAGTGGTGATTCAACAGCTGTTAAAGCAAAGATAGAAGGCCAAACTGTAAGCCAAGGAACATGCTTTTTTTGCTAGGGAAGAGTGACATCTTGCTGTACCTAGGGGACAGACTTGGTTTTCATACCATCAGCAGAATTCTGGGCAATTTGGGATAGATACCTGAGAGGGAGGAAGTCAGAGAGATGGGGGAGCCACAAAAACCCAGAGCACGGAGAGTATTCAGAAAGACAGAGTCTAACGCTACAGAGAAGTCAGAAAGGATAAGGACTGAGAAAAACCGCTAAGATTTTTACGGTTTATGAGATCATTAGGAATTCTGGAGAGAAGCCTCTTCCATTGAGTATTGAGTTTGGAAATAAGATTGCAGAGCAGAACCTTTTCCCAGTCAACTCGCTGAAAGGAAAATGGTATAACGGGACCAGAGGGGTGAAAGGCTTCTTTTCATAAACACTGAGGGAACTGGGTCCACTTATGGACTACAGAGAAAGAACTAGAAGCTAAAGTGGGAGGGGGGGGAGCAGTCAGGATTGACTGACAAGGTAATCTATTAGAAAAGATGGGAGCAATTTGTATCCAGAGCACATGATGCGAGGGTAGCCACATCATGAGCAGGGTTGAAGTAAAGGATAGAATGACATCAAGTAGCTTTGAGATCAAGGATGGAGGTGGGAATTCATTATAAATGGCTACTCTTCACCAAGTTAAACATATATTGATTGTCAGCTGAATAAGTAAAGGCATGGTAGCTTTGATAAGAAGAATGAAAGTTTAGAACAGTATCTATGACTTGTTAGAAAATCCATTAGAGAGTATAGTTTTGCCTTGCTATTTATATTAAGGGCTCACGTACAGTTAGATAGCAAATCTGAATTGATACATTAACTTGCCCTCTTCTGAAAAATGCATTCAACAAACTAAATTTGGAACTAATAGTGAAAGATTTGTCCTTCAAATATTTAGGGGTCAAGTGTCCAAAAAAGGAAAAATGATGAAAAGCATTTTGGTACAAATACACAGTGAAGAGTACTTTATATAGATTAAGAGAAAAAGAAGCATGTCAATCTAAATAGGACTCAAAAAACGTCCCCTCCAGTGTGCATCAAGGAAAACCGGGTTAGAAACTACTTAAAGAATTACTCTGACAACTTCTAGTCCTTCATTTCAGCTCAATGCAACTCAACCCAAGAAGATCGAACAGGGGCTGCACATGATGCAGTAGAAGAGCAGGGGGCAAGGGGCAGAGCAGTCAGGCAGAGAACTGGCACAATCGGGAAGATCTGAGTTTGAGTTCAGCCTTGACACAAAAGGGCTATGTAACCCTGGGCAGGCCACTGTCACTTAATCACTTGTGGCCCCTCAGCAATTGTCTAAGACCATAACTTTTCTGATCTATAAGGGTTAAGAGAGTTTCTTCACTGGTAGTCCTTCACATCATTAAAATCCCAGATCCCAACCCTCCCTTTTCTCCTTCCCTACTTCATGGTTACAATGTGCAAAAGAGATAAAAAGAAAAGATAAATACACAGACGCTGCCCTCATGGATCCTACAGGTCACTAGGCACAATTAAAATAGGGTTCACATTTTGATGGTCACAAAAGAGAACATATACCTTAAAAGAGAAAGCATAAACAGAATAACCAAGGAATTTCTAGATGGAGAGAAATAGCTAATATTTATATAGTGCATATCATATGTATCTAATTGGATTCTTACAACACCTTAGGGGATAGATGCTATTATTATCCCCATTTTATAATTGAAGAAACTGAGGCTGCCAGAAATTTGCTGGCGTGGTCAGGATTACACAGCCAGTAAGTGTCTGAGGCCACGTGTGAACTGAGGTTTTCCCGAGTACGGGCCCAGTACTCTGTCTACTGTGCCATCAAGTAACTTTGTGAGAAAACTTGAATTCTTATGGCTATGCACACATACAAATGTCCCAATATACAGACCTATGCATACGTGTTAGTGTGTTGAGTGCACACATGCGTCATGGCTTCAATAGTGCAAAGTTCATTATACAAAGCACAAATTCACTCTAACTTTAGTATGGTGTCTTTCTCAATTAGTCAACAGGGCACCAAAGGGTTCCCCACCCAGGGTCACCCTGTCTAGGGTGTCTAGAATGACTTAGGCTTGCCTGGCTGGGCTCACATGAGCAAGCCTCAGCCATCGGGTTTGTCTTTGCTGAGACAAACCACAATGAGAACCACAAGAACCACAATGCCGAGAGCCTGGAGTAAAGGTGTGCCTGCTGTTCTAACTTTCAGTAAACAAATTTTGGCACCTAAACTACTCCGAGACTCCGTCAAGTAGTTTTATAGCACAGCTTCCTAAAAGAAAGCAAGCCACAAAATGCCAACTGGCTCCTAGGAAACTGGCCTTGCTTGGCCTGTTTCACTGGTTTTTAACATGGCCAATGTCATAAGACAGGAGGTTTGGTGCTGAAGGGCTAATTAAGACAGGGAGCCCTTCTGGGGCACTGTAAAGGTATCACTTCCTTCTTTAACAGTAAAGCTTCTTTCTATTTTCCATTACTTTCCATTGTTAGTCAAAAGTGGCCTAGGTTCTTTTGACAGATAATCCTGAAGAAGAGGTCTGTGACATTTCCCTGCATAATTAAGGACAAGTCTTGTAACAGCTTACAATGTGGTAGGTGAGCCTCCTGAGTTAGTATTCTACTTATATCTTCAGACGTTGAACCATGTTAAGCAGTTAAGTGACAAACTTTCCTAGCTAGAATATTATACGTACACACAGAACCCATCCGTCCATACACACACACACCACACACAAAATGATCAATGTCTGAGAACTGGATATCTCCACAATGGAAAAAGAGCATTTTAAGTAGCAAAGAGCAGGTACTATTTAATGGTACAAAATCAGCAAAAATGCCCCATTATTTATCTAATAGACTTTACTGGCTCACTTCCAAAAATATATGAGGGTACAGACATATTTAGAATCCCCAAGCAAAAAGCACATCATTAAAGCCTATTAAAGAAATGACTCATTCCTCTCTATCCATCTTTAATGAAGAGACATTGCTGATAGTGAGCAAAGGCCCTCATTCACATATCTTTTCCAAAGACAGAGAGAAATGACTTCACTGGGCTGGACTCAGTGAAAACTTCAGTTCCACATTCTTCCAAGTCATGGCACATATTTCCTTCTTGGTGGCTATAAATCATCTGCATCAGTGTTATTAGAAGTTGTATTCTTAAATGTGTAGGAGAGGAAAAGCTCCCAAAGGTACAATCTGTTGATTGAGCTCTATAAAAATCTTCTATGGCAATAAGCAAGAAACCTTCAATAAAATAAAACTGCCTAATAGCCAAGAAAATGACGTACAAAGGATTCTCCGAGGGAGGACAGTCAGCCATGTCTTCTCATAAGAGGGCTGATTTGATGAGTTAATTATGTTTTCATTTTTCCATCTGTTATTTTTAAAAAATACAACAATAATCTGGATTTCATGTTATATACAAATTGATTGAATATATTCTTTGGTTGGGCAAGGAGAAAGGGACAGGACTCAAGCATCATTACATTAAGATTATACAAACTCCATCTACCATTGGAATGACTAGAACACTTCAAAATTCATAGAGTTGAGTATTCTGTGTTGAAAATCTTTACTGAGAACATAAGAAACTAGCGACATTACAAAATTAACATTTTTCTAAACCCCTCTGGAAGCCTTTCTAAAAATATACAACAATGGGGTTCTCAAGACTTCAAAGATATAAACAACATTAATACTCTTCCCCATCATTAAATATGTACAAATATACACAAAACTACACAACACAAATAATCAAAATATCACAACAGAAAATGAAGCCAACGCTTCTCGTTATTACAATATTCCAGTAAAAAAAAAAAACATTTTTTGTCCATTCTTTATCCAAAGTGTATAGTTGATGAATTCTGCCTGTATAATCCAATGATTATCAATTCTACAGGCATGTTCAAAAGGATCTTTCCACAAAAATCATTTAACTTAGTGAAAACCACAAGTACTTTCTTCACTTCCAGCAAGGAATACCAGTGTATGTGATGAAGAAAAAAGCCTTTGCTACCAGCAGTAAACCGTATTACACATATGTTTCTCCCCATCTCCAATATGATTTCTTCAAAATAAATTGTGCAAAACCCCAATAACCTTCTGCTCTATAATGGAAACAGATGATTCTGAAACATGTTAGATAAATTGTAAGTTTGGATTAGAAACTACAACTTGACCCAAAGAGAATTAATAGGCTTAACAATTAAGTTAGGATGGTATCGACGCTACAATTATATGTATATCTTCAGCGCAAATGTACTCCTAAATTACATAGGCACATTAAAAAGAACTTTTTGAAAGACACTACTAAAATGTTCATATCCTCTGATTGAGCGCCTCTACTATTGGCTTTGGTTCCCATGGGGCTAAAGATAAAGAAAGCACAGTCTCATGGAAGTGTACCAAAATTTCCAGAGCAACAAAAAGCTGTAATCAAATTATGTCTGCAGCTTGGCTGAACAAACCGTGGCATATGAATGTAACTGAACACTGCTGCAGCATAAGGAGCAAACGATAAGAAGAATTCAGAGAAACTTGGGAAGATTGATATGAATCTTCTAATATCTATCATTAGAACATCAATCATTATAATCATGTAAATGGAGACAACACTAAAAGGCAAAAAAAAACTAAGGTTAAAACAAAATAAAAGCAATTTTGACTCCAAACTACTAAATTTCAAATATATACATAGATATCCTTTCTGTTAAGAAATGATAACTCTTGCAAATGGGAAATTAAATACACTATCACTTATAATCACCATATTACTTCATTGTTTTTAATGAGACAGCACTATGGAAGTCCTTTATTAGCCAAGGTTAATGTGACAAAATAAAACAATAATAAAAAATGGAATTTAGAAAAAAAGACAAAAAATAGGATCTTCCTTAATAGAGTATGATAGATAATTCAGAAAAGGAAAAAAAAAATAAAGACAGATACGGAATGCAAAATGATGGATATTTTCAAGCTAAGAGCTTAAAACATTTCTAACATTTTAACAAATTCTTTCTTTTTATGAAATAAGCCTCAGCTTGCTCCAAAAAATCCTGACAAGAAATTATATAGTTGTCTTTTTCATCCAAAACAGAATTTCTATGGAACATAGGAATTGATCGATCATCAAAACCTTATACAAAGGATTCTATTTCTAATATTTACTGTCTAAAAGCTAGATCCCACAAATTCAATCTGTTATACTAGTGAAACTCCACTACAAAGGTGTGAGGGCACTGATAATTACATCATTAAACAATGATGAACAAATCCCAAACCTATATAAAGCATTTGACTGAATCTGTTCTCAAATAGTAAATTATATAAAAAAAGAAACCATCAATAAAATAAAACCTTACAGTACAAAAGAACCAAACGCCTTCCCATACATTCAAAAACAAAGCAGACACTTAAAATTCAGGCAGAGAAAGGAATCCTAAAATGTTGGCTATTTAACAGCAAATGATTTTATCTTATCTCTCTCTTTTTTTTTTAGTGGACTAAAGGGGGAGAATGGTAGGAGGATCATACTCTACTGGAAAAATAATTTAATGAAACTGAAAACTATTATCATAAAACTTAGATATTCTATTTCAATAAATAATAATATTGATTTGACGCACCTTTGAGCAATGAATACTTCTCCAATTATACGAATATGTCTTTATTTGTATTAAAAAGAGTGTTTTGTAATTGTGTTAATATAGTTCCTATATGAGTCTTGTCATCTAGACTCCCAAGTATTTTATACTGATTGGAATTATTTTAAGTGGAATTTCTCTTTCTACATCTTCCCCACTGGATTCTGCAGCTAACATATAGAAATACTGATCACTTGTGTCAATTTATTTTATGACCTGAAACTTTGCCAAAGTTGTTAATTGCTTCAAATAACTTTTTTAACTGACACCTTAGGATTCTCTAATTAAATCATCATATCATCTGCAAAAAGTAAGTTTTGTTTCCTCACTGCCTATACTTCAATAAATGATACAAGAAAACTGCCTAGCTCTATTAGGACTAGAAAATAAAGTGAAAATAGAAAGAATGCAAATATCAACTGATAAAAGAAACCTCAAACTGAAAAAAAAATCCAAGAATGTCATAGTCTAGCTTGAGAGCTTTAATGTCAGAGGAAAAAAAATATATTTAAAAAAAAATAAAAAATTGAAAAGGCAGTTTCAAGTACTCAGGAATCTGTTCAGGGTCATATTTAGAACTAGATGAAATCTTTAAGGTCAGTTAGTCTAACACCTTCAATTTTGCAGATGAGGTTAAGTGACTTCTCCAATGTCATACACATAGTATTCAATGTAAGATTTGAATCCAAATCTTTGACTCCAAATCCAGAGCTCTTTCCATTAGACCAACTGCCTCTATCACTGTAGCTAAACACTTTAAAAAACAAATTATAGTTCAATGTAATAGAAGTATAATTATCTGGGACCTGCACAAACAACTTTTAGGTCTAGACAACAAATCTCAGGAAAAAAAGAGAAACAGAAATGAAAAATCATAATAGACTTTTGCACTTAAGACTCAGCTCAAATTCCACTCTAGACATGAAACCTTTTGGGACCTCCTCCCTCTGCTTTTGCACTCCTTTCTCTTCATATGTGATAGACAGATACATAGACATGAATATTAATAGATATTCTGTATATGTTTGTAAAAGTATATGCTGTCTTCCTGTTTAGACTATAATAAGACTCATGGGGGTAGGAATGGTCATCATAGTGCAGAATACATAATGGATACTTAATATAATATTTGATGATACACTTGAAAAGACAAATAGGAAATTACTGAAACAGTGCTGGTGAAGGGGATGAGGAATTAATCATGAGCTAACATCCCACAGAGTTACTACAGAGATATGTTGGAATGTAAATAGATATTTACAAGAATACATATAACATATCATATTATCAATATTGAATGACCCAGGGCTGAATCAATGTAATTTCTTCTTGACCAGGGAGCTAAGTACACAGTGAATAGGGCATGGCCCTGGAATCAGGAGGAACAAAGTTCAAATGCAGCCTGAGATACTTGATGCTTACTAGCTGTGTGATGCCAGGCAAGACATTTAACCTTGATTGCCTTGTATATATAAATGAATGGATGGAATGAATTAAAAAAAAAAAAAAAGATTTCTTCTTCACCAAGGGTGAAGCTCCTTTGAAGGCTGTAGCTGATTAATTTTTATCTTTCTGTAACCCTTATTTTCCCACCTTCTTGTCACTTGCTCTCTTTAGCACCATTCCTGGCACAAAATAAATTGCTGATTGAAAAATGCAGTTTATATAAAGAATTTAGCATCTCTTTGTGGTTGTCAACTGTAGCGGACCAGGAGGTAAGAATCCTTTCCAGGTCTTGAATCTTACAATAACTTGGCTCACCAAAACTCCCTTTTCTTATTGCAACAGAAGAGACTGCTTGTCAATATGATAAATAAATAATCTAGTGACAGAAGCAAAATGTAAACACTATTCTTTGGATTAAAGGCAAACCTTTGAACTCAGGACAGGAAAAACAGCCCATAATAGACTAAAGGCATTTGGGAAAAAGATACTTGAGACAATGCTTCTGATAAACTTTACCCTGATGTGCATTTCAACTATTTGCATCTCTGTCTAATTAACCAAGATCCAGGGCTTAATCATTTACATCTCAGTAGATCTTGTTTGGTAGAGAGTGTACTTGTCTCCAGTATATGAGCATTTGAGGTATATATTTATTTGTCTCTATGATCAATAAACTCTGAAGAGTTCATAATCCAGACTTCTCCACCTAGCCCGGGTATGTTTTCACACCCTTAATTCACTACAGGAGCTGGACTCCAACAATCAACTATAACTCCATTGGCCTCCACACATGAAGATATTTTACAAAGAAAATCCCCGGGGAAATTAGAATATCTGTAAAATTTTGCCTACTCCCCCCCCCAAAAAAAGCTCAACAAGCCACAGCTCAGAATAAGAATCTCATTGCATAGAGTAAAGAAAATAGTTTTTCTGAAATGCCTAAAATGCAAATTATGAGCCTTATGTATTCCTACTTATCCAGTGGAATGAACATAATAAAAATTACAGTTTTACTGTGCTCATAAGCTCACACTTATTCAGGACCTTCTAGTTCACAAAATACTTCCCTCAAAACAGCTTCTGAGGTATTTTCTCCTTTTAAAGGAAGAGGAAATAGAATATCAGAGCTATGAAGTAGTTTGCCCAAGGCAACAGAGTTAATAAATGAGGGAACCAAGATTTGCGTCTAGAATTTCTGCCTCTAAAGTTATTGAGCTTTCTGCTATATGATACAGCTTCTAGCCCTTCAAATAGGTGTAAATCAGGATTTTGTTTAATGAAGTAGCTATACTTCGTAGTAGCAAAGAACCAGAAACAATGTAGATGTCCATCTAAACACAGTGATTGATGAACATAATAGAATGTTGCTATGCTATAAGAAATGATAAAAACAATGAATATGGAAAAATATATGAAGATTGATATGAGCTGATGCAGACTGAAGTCAGCAGAACCAGGAAAATAATATGCACAAAACTCACAACAATGAAAACAAAAGGATAACAATTACAACAAAAAAGAAAGTGAAGGATGTTGTTATTATAATGACAAAGCTGGATTCCAAAGAAAACACATTTTCCTGCAGCTTTTTAAAAACATAAAGTATATAGAGATGAGGGTAGGGGTAAAGGAACATTGGAACACTGCACACATAGCTGATTTTGAGTGCTGTTATCAGGCTAAACTGCTTTTTTATCTCTCCTTTATTCTTTGTTACAAGGGATGGCTCTTTGGGGAGGAGAAAAGAGAGCGCCAATTAAGGAACTTGGAATGTTTGGAAATGAAGGTAATGTAAAAGCCCAAGATCAACAAAATGTTCAGCTTTTCACTATGTACTATGTACAACTATGTACAATTCAAACAAACTAAAGTGCCCTACAAAAACCCAACCCAACTACCAAATAATGCTTCAAATGATAAAATCACTATCAGTGCTGATCTAGCTTACATTTGATTTTCATCTCTCTACTCCATAGGCCTATTTTAGCAAAAAGTACTTTGGTTTGTCAAAGATAAAATGCATCCTTACGCTGATTTCACTGTCTTGTGCATTTTCTCTTTCAACAGGGACAGGGCACAATTTTCAAGTCAGAGTACTTCATAACAAGTCCAGCCCAGGTTAGCTCCTAGCCTCATCAGAGTTTAATGAGACATTCAATCTAAGAAATAAATTAAATGACATTCTGGGATCATGCTTAATGAAGCGGGTATCTACGGAAGCTCTAGACTGCAATAGTGTTCTTATAATCTACAGAGAACACAATAGGGGACTCATCAATCACGAGGGACAAAATGGCAGTCTGTAGAATAGAAACTGTTGACCCTCGGTAGCTCCTAGTCTCATTCATGATCCAGAACTGGTTTCTTGTTACCCTGATACTATAAAACAGTTTCTGAATGTTTACGCTAATTCCATATGTCAATGTCCAATCATCATCATAACTACATACAAGCAAGAACTGTGTAGATATTGCCTATGAAAACAAAAATGGATAATAATATTCAAACAATAAACATAAAGCAAGAAGGTATGGGATTTCTAGAAAGCCCGAGAAAACCAGAAAGACAAACAAACTGAATATCTCAAACAAACTAAGAGGTGTCATCCCTTAAACCTCTAATCTAAAAGATGTAAAACAAATATCCTACTGATGGAATATTGGCAGTCTATTTTTCAAGAAATAAAATTCTTTCTTTTTGTTCAGTCATTTCAGACTCTCTGTGACACCATTTAGGATTTTCTTGACCAAGATACCAGAGTGATTGGCCATTTCCCTCTCCAGCTCATCTTCCAGATGAGGAAACTGAGGAAGGCAGAGTGAAGTAACTTGCCCAGGGGCCACACAGCTAGTGTCTGAGGTGAGATTTTGACTCCAGACTTAGCACTTGATGCACTGCAGTGCCCCTTAGATGCCCTATGGGTAGAAATAGAACTCCTATCCACTGTTTAACTATTCTGCTTTTTCTTGGGTACTACTAGGTATGGAACAGCATAAATCTTGTGTTTAGATGGACCTATAAATTAAACTAACATCATCTCTTATTACATAATTTTTAAATGGAATAAACATTATTTAAATTGCAACATTATGATCAGTAAAACTAATGGTGATGGAATGCAATCAGAGAGCTACAATTCCATCAACCAAATTCAGACCTGTCCCAATCAATTTTTGGAATTATTATTAAAAAAAACCACTTATTTTAAAATTCTGAGAGTTGACCTACCCTACTGAAATACCCCAATACCCCAAATACTCTTCACTCACTATTTGCAAAGCTTCCCATAAAACATTATTCCATGTGGAAAAATTCCATGGAACCACCTTCTTGTCTCATGACCAGATTTCTGGAATCCCCAGTCTCTAAATCCACCTATTCTTGCTTGTTTTGAGTCTGGCCGTTCCAAGCTTCACAGGGCACATCATCACCCACAAAAGCTTGGACCTCTAGCTACTGCTATATTCTCCCTGTACTGGTTCCTCAATGGTGAGCTAGCTCATTCACCCAGCAACTTATGCCTTCTTTGAGATTCTAATTTCAGTATCCCTAAGGTCTACATTTCTTTTACCTAAAAGTTTTCTTGCCCTTCAGAGCTCCCTCTTATCACCAGTACTTAGTACAGTCAGTCCCTGGCATGTAGTAAGTGTTTTAAGCTCACGAATGTAAATTCTTGGGAAAATTGTTCACAAAGAAAAGGAATTCTGCTCTGTCCAACTTGTTTAGTCAGTGGAGATTTAGCAATTGTGTGGTTAATCTGATCCTTATGGGTAGCCAACCCCAACCCCAAATATGGAGATAACAGCAGCCAAAAAGCAGAGTCTGTGGCTCTTTGCAGCAACACATGTAGGTATAAAAACTGCAGTCATTCATGTGAAGAGGAAAAAGTGTCCCGTTACTACCAAACTAGGCCTGAATCTTGGCTGAAATAGAGGGTGGGAACCATTTTGGATAAAGTTTATACCTCAAGGTCTTACAATTAGACACAAAGCTGCAATATACAAGATAAAAACTCATTAGGCCCACTCCCCTGGATTCAACAAGTCCCCAGGCTAGATGGCTGGCTCAACTTTTGTTAGAGACCTCCAGGGACTGACCGGCCACACCTTTCCTGGGGAGCTCAGGCCGAGGTTTAATTCTGACAGTCCAGTTTGGACTTTCTCAAATGTCACAGAAAAGGTGATTTTAATTAGAACTCCAAGAAACTCCACCAAGACAAAGAACAATTGACCAGCATCTCCCAATGGGAAACCATGAAACGGACAAAGATAATCAAGTCACCTCTTTGCATTCTCTTTCCTACACAAAGGAACTCAAATTGGTTGGGACTTTCCAGGCAGAATCTCTTCACTAGGCCCTAAAGGTTCTTTGTTACTTTCCTCAGAAATTACAAGTGTTTTTTTCAGTTTCTTATTCATGTGTAGATTGAGATTCTTCTCTAATTGTTTCAAGTGAGAGGCTCAGCTCCTTTAATAAGGCTGAAGGTCCTCTGGGGCTAGCATCCAGACGCCCCTCCAAATACAATGGTCACAGTCTCAAGAGGGCCTCTGTCCTCTAAAACTCAAGCTGAAGAAAAAACAAATAACATGCCTGGAAGCAACTGGAGCTCTATTAATGAGCTTCATTGTGTGATGATAAATCTAACTACCCGAGGACAAGGACTCAACACCTTTTCTCACCCCATGGACCCATTCAGGAGCAGTTTGGGAAAGCATAAGGGCTTCTTTTCAGATTCAAAGTTTTTAAATAACTCAAGCGTTACATTTCAGTGGATTTCTGTTAATGAAATTCACTTAATTCCTAAATCTCTTCCTAGACATCTTGGTTAAAGATGCCCTAAAATCTGGGATTATGGAAGAGAACTGTCAGGTAGAATAGCAGAAGGTAGACTTCCTCTAAAGTCTGAAGAATAAGAAGAAATTCCTTTTTGTGTTGCTCTAACAGGAAGGAGGTCAGGAGATTCAGTCTACTGCCTTCAAATCAACTCTTTCACCTTAAATTGACCTGAAATGGTTAGCCCTTTAAGGCCTCTTCAATTCTGTGATAAAGCGTCTTTGCTTTTGGTATTTTCCCCCCTAATTTTCTGCACCAAACTATAAACGACAGAAAACTAATGACATTACTTTTTTCTTCATAAGTGCATTTATTTCGCTTTAATTTCTAGGTTGACTTTTTACAGGAACGCCTCAAATGTCTGGTTTTTGAACAATCCTCTAATTTCTCCAAGATAGGGAACTAATCCTGAGTTATCTGAATTCTGTTTCTTTCATATGTGAAGGTCCTTCTCGGGAAGACCTACAAATGTTGTTGGAATTGAAATTGTTCAATTTCACTTTTCTGACTCAAAGCTTGAAGCACAACTTTTGGGGGTTCTTAATGACATTTTCAGTGCTTCTTGTGGGGGGCAGGGGTTCTTGAGATATTTTGTTTTATAAAAATTTCTCTTGTTCTCGAGGGGGACCTTGGACCCTTCATTACCTCCGCATGGCTTGTCACAATAACTCTACGTGTGGCCTCCCTTCTGCCAAACGTTATTGCTTTTCAGGAGTTTTGTGGTACAAATATGTTATTTGTTCCCTCTCCTCCAGCTTCTATTTAGAGAGATTTTTGATCATACATTGAAGTTTTCTTATTCTGTCTTTTTAAATTCTATATTAAAAGGTCTAATTTCTCCACCGCTATATAGTCACAGAGCAAGTTAAATGTCCCATAGGTACCTCAAACTCAGTATGAACAAAATATAACTCAGTATTTTTTCCTTCTCCCCAACCCTTTCCTCTTCTAAACTTCCTACTACTATGGAACTCTATTGTCCCAATCACTGTATAGAAGCCAGGAGAGCAAGTTGAGAAAAGGGGGAATAAAAGCAAGGAAGGAAAAGGCTCACAAGTCAGACAACCTCTCATTCCCTACATTTACATCACTCCTGGTCTAGGTACGGCCAAGAGTCCAATACAGGGGAAAACATATGGACAATGTTGACAGGAAATAAGCTTATCCCCCATTACCTAGGTGGCCCAGTAACTACACTGTAATGCAACAGCAGGAGGAGGAAATAGTCCGAAACTCTCAGAGAAAGCCGTGAGATTCTCATCAGTGAAGGTCTTCAGAAGAAGGCTGGATAACCAACCTCTGGCAAAAAAGTTGTGCAGAAGATTGAGGTCAGACATGGACTATATCATTTGCAAAGCCACTTCACATACAGAATCTATATCACTACATAAATAGAAACTAGGTGAACAACCACATTTATGGCCCAGAGAGAAACTCTAAATGTGTTTCAGAAACGCAGGTATCACTTTTGGAAAGCTCTGTTAAAAAGTCTCAACAATTTTGTTTACTGTAGACAAGGAATTTGCTTCTAAACGATCCTAGCAATGAAATGAGCATCACTGAGCATAGAGCTGGAGATGTGGAATGAGATTCTTGGGTCTGAAGCCCATAGGCCAATTTACCATTTCCATGGGATGAAATGGAGATCACTTAGTCTAAGGCTCAATTTTATCTGTTACATGGGGATATGGAGATGGTAACATGTCTGCACCTAAGCTCTCAGGAGGAACGTGCTTACTAAATTATAAAGAAATTGCCCTGTATAGACAGCAATTAAACTTAGTCTTTCCCCCTCTAATATGTACATTTGGCCAGTCTGGAAGATTTCACTTATGACAGTCTTAAGAAAAAGTCTCGCTTCGAGTCTTCCTACCCAGTGTGGTGTCAACAGCAGCAATAAAGGAGTAGCCTCCCTTCTTCAGGAGAATGTGCTGAAGGAGGACAGGCAAGCCGTGGGAATTCATTCTCTGTGTGGAGATGACCAGGTTCAGACAAGCTCCTTGACCATTCTGTAATTTTGTGAAAGGGATTAGGGGGCAGAGGCAAAAACAAGTGCCCAAGTTAGCGTTCTTTTTGGCTATTAAACGGCTTTCCATATGAGTTCATAATTGAAGCATTTTGTGTGATTTTCTTCTTGGAATCTCAACCATGTCTCTGTTTATTAACATTTGGTGACAAATCCCTAGTTATTAGTTTTGTGCATTTGATACCACTAGAACCATATTTTCATTTAAAACTTTTCTGTTAGCACCTGCCTGCAATCTTCTCTTAGATCCTACTCAGCTTCAAAGCAGACAAGACACAACAGAGGAAAATGGAAAGCACACACTTAATATCAGAGAGCTTTTCTTTGGAAAAAATGTGACAGCCTGTAAAAGCGCCACCTCCCCACACATACCCCCAGTCCCGTTTTGAATGATTCTCCTAAGAAGCTGCAGCCCAGCCTCGCTGGGTTCTCAGGGCAGGCATGCCCCCACTCATTTTAGCAGAAGAACAGCAATGCAATAATAGCTGTTTCTTATCCTGGGCTATTTATTTTCTTTACTAAGAAGGAGCTCAATTAGGGCCAACCTTGTCCTAAGCAAAGCTTATTATCATTGTCCCTGTTCTAATTATATCTTTCCCACCTAGGAAATCGAATTACTATCCAAGAAGGAGACTGAATTTTTCTTACATATGCGTTTTTTCACTTACAGTATTTAAATCAACTACCCCCCACCCTGGAGGGAGGGGGGGACAGGTCAACCTTCTCCATGGCTCTCCATTCAGGATAAAATCTACCACTGCTACTCTTCCAGCTCACGTGGCCAAGCCAAATATGGGCAGGCACCAGGTGCTCCCCCAGGCTCCCTTGGACAGCTTTTGGGGTCTGAAGGAAGCAGAACA
The DNA here is from genome assembly GCF_902635505.1 of Sarcophilus harrisii. Lineage (NCBI taxonomy): Eukaryota > Metazoa > Chordata > Mammalia > Dasyuromorphia > Dasyuridae > Sarcophilus > Sarcophilus harrisii. Next base: position 69,676,415 of record NC_045432.1, on the reverse strand, counting down.
GTTCATGGTTGAAATAAAGGTTATTAGAATAGATGGGAAAGAGCCCAGCCTCAGCAATCCCTCCTAAAAACAAACACAAACAAATAAACAACAACAACAACAAACAACCAAAAAAATCACCAAAGGAAAACAAAGAAAGCAACAACTAGAAGGAAGAGAAAGGGACTAATGGCCCAATGACTAAGGTAGCAAAAAATGTCACAGTCAGAGGGGAGAAAAACCAGAGCAGCAGCAGCAGCTGCACCCAAGCAGCAAATGAAGGGGCTGAGCCACAGTGGGCCCCGGCAGGTCTTTTCCAGCTGAAATCTAGGTCAATCCGAGATGGACATCACATAAAAACCAATGAGGAAAGAAGGGAAAGGCTACCAAGTGAGAAAAGGACTCAATGGCATGACCAATTGTTTTCCAGGAAAAGGAAAGTAATCAATTGTATAAAAGGTCCTCCCTCCCCTGGACAACAGAACCATGACTTGAACTTGTCTGATTGGCCAAGGAATTGGAATTTCTACATACGATCCAACTGAAGAATAACCATGATTTCTTAATTGGTGGAAGAGTTCCAAAGTTAGTTTTTTATATCAGATGTGCACTCTTCCTTGTAAAAGATACCCCAAAACAAAATGTTCTGGAATTTGGAAAGACCACTGTTGCCATTAGAGTCTATAAGGAGATTGGGTCTTTTCATCCCATGACTATATTGTTAAAATTAGGGTATACATAACTTTGAAATTATAAAAAAGTAGGTTCATTCACCAGAATTACTGGGAATAGGTCTTAAGCATGTTTTTAAAATGAACTAAGAGAATATTAACTCAGATCATTTTCCACTCAATACATCTAAAATGCAGGGGAATATTTTTGCTTACAACACGCTGAGGGTGGGGGAAAATGTGACTAGCCTGCTGGCATATTAAATTTTGAACATCTAGTTCCCATGAGCTCCATGATGTGATTTCTGAAATCTTAACTTTCTCTACACATAAAGTACCCTACAGACAAAGCCATTTACCGTAACATTGAACCCAGGTCTTGAAGTCATAAAGAAATAATAGCAAGGAAACATTTTATGTATCACTATATAGTTGCATTCAGCAAATGTTCATAGATATCATCATACAACAAAATTTGGCATAACGCTAGTCTGTCTTGGGCTCTGATCTAAACAGGAGTCATCGGATGTTGTACTTTATTTTGTTTTGATGTTAATGGGATCTTTTGTTTATATATCACTTAAATATATATGAGAACTGAATTCAAATTCGGGATCAGACACTTAATAGTCCTGTGGCCCTCTCAAGGTGACTTAACCTCTGCTTTTCAACGTTTGCTCAAGTGTCTACTTCATTGTTAAAATCCGAAGAGAAGATATTTTTAAAGCATTTATCATGGTGCTTAGATCATTCTGGTTTTGGTTAGTCATTTTCAGTTGTGTCCAACTTTGGGGACCCCTTTTTGAGGATTTCTTTGGCAAAGACACTAGAATGGTTTGCATTCCTTCTCTAGTTCATTTTACAGATGAGGAACTGAAGGAAGCAGGGTTAAGTGATTCGCACAGAGCCACACAGCTAATAAGTGTCTGAGGCCAGATTTGAACACAGGTTTTCTGAGACTCCAAGCCCAAAGCGTATCAGTTACTTAATAAAAATACTCTGCCATCACTTAAGAGGAAGAGGGAAATTATCAACAAAAATAATTAGCACATTGAAAATATCCAAAAATACATGCACACTTGTGGTCCTCCCACTGCTTCAAAGGAGAGAGGAAAGACATTTTCACCTCTCTTATTCCTTGAAGTCGTTTGCTTTCTGTAATTTTGTAATTCTTGTTTTTCTTTGTTTTGTGGCTTTTTCCCATTTACATTGCTGTAAGTCACTGTTTTCTTTCTTTTTTTTTTTTTTTTTTTTTTTTTTTTTTTTTTGCTCTGATTACTTTATTCTGGATCAGTTCATATAAGTCTTTCCATCCTCTATATTTATCCAATTTGTTTCTTACAATACAATAATAATAACTAGCATGTATACAATGCTTTAAGGTTTACACAATACTATTGATATGTTACCTTATTTAATTCTCACAGCAACACAGTAAGGTAGGTGCTATTATTATTCCCATTTTGCAAATGAGGAAACTAAGTGTTAAAGAGGTTTAGTAACCTGGACTCACAAAGTTACAAAGTAATCTAAAGGAGAATTTGAACTCAGGCTTTCATGATTTTAAGTTTAGTATGCTATTATGCGACTCTACTTTCTCATAATCCATTACATTCATGCAGCATCGTCTGTATAACCATTTCCCATTCATCGGGACTATACTCTGCTTCTAATTCTTTGCTATCACAAAACAGCAGTGCTACCCATATTTTGATGTATCATTGAATAGACATTTATTATAAAAATTTAATATGTGCCAGATACTGCACTAAGTGATAAGGATGCAAAAAGAGGCAAAGACAGTCCCTCAAGGAACTTACATTCTGAAGGGGAAGTCAACATACAAATATATAAAAGCAAGTGATATATAGAATATATAGGAAATGATTAACAGAAGAACATCAGGGGAATTAAGTGGGAAGGCTTCCTGTTGAACTTGGGACTTAAAAGGATTTAACAGGGAGGTTAGCAGTCAGAACAAAAGAGGGAGGGCATTCTTTTTTTTTTTTTTTTTTTTTTTAATTTAATAGCCTTTTATTTACAGGATATATACATGGGTAACTTTACAGCATTAACAATTGCCAGACCTCTTGTTCCAATTTTTCACCTCTTACCCCCCCACCCCCTCCCCTAAATGGCAGGATGACCAGTAGATGTTAAATATATTAAAATATAACTTAGATACACAATAAGTATACCTGACCAAAACATTATTTTGCTGTACAAAAAGAATCAGACTCTGAATTATTGTACAATTAGCTTGTGAAGGAAATCAAAAATGCAGGTGTGCATAAATATAGGGACTGGGAATTCAATGTAATGGTTTTTAGTCATCTCCCAGAGTTCTTTTTCTGGGTATAGCTGGTTCAGTTCATTACTGCTCCATTAGAAATGATTTGGTTGATCTTGTTGCTGAGGATGGCCTGATCCATCAGAACTGGTCATCATCTAGTATTGTTGTTGAAGTATATAATGATCTCCTGGTCCTGCTCATTTCACCTCAGCATCAGTTCTGTAAGTCTCTCCAGGCCTTTCTGAAATCATCCTGTTGGTCATTTCTTACAGAACAGTAATATTCCATAATTTTCATATACCACAATTTATTCAGCCATTCTCCAACTGATGGACATCCATTCAGTTTCCAGTTTCTAGCCACTACAAAAAGGGCTGCCACAAACATTCGTGCACATACAGGTCAGAGGGAGGGCATTCTAAGCATGAGAAACAGCCAGAGAAAATGCCCAGAGCTGAGAGATGGAGAGTCCTGCTCATGGAATAGACAGGAGGCCAGTGTCATTGAATTAAAGTACATGGTAGAGAGTAAAGACTAGAAGAAGAGTAGCAGGGTGATAAAGGGTTTTAAACACCCAAAAAAAGATTTGGTATTTGATCCTGGAAGCAATACAAAGCCACTGGAACTTATGGAGAAGGGAAAAAGACGTGTTTATACTATATGTCTGAATGGCTGAAAGGAGGATGGATTGGAATGGGGAGACTTGTGGCAGGCAGATCAACCAGCAGCTACCGCAATAGTCCACACACAAGGTACCTGGACTGAAAAAGAGGCAGCGGCAGAGAGCGGATTCGAGTGTTGTTGCAGAGGTGTACCTACCAGGCCTTAGCAAAAGACTGGGGAGTGGGGGGAAGGGGTAAGAGGAATCCAAGATGCTTCCTCAGTTGTGAGCCTGAAGGAATAGGATGGTGGTGTTCTCTACGCAATGGGGAAGATAGGAGTAAAGGAGAAGTCGGAGGATAGAGAATGAATTCTATATTAGACATGTTTAAGTTAAGATGCTGACCGGACATCCAATTTGAAATCTCTAAAAGGCAGTTGGACAGGTTAACAAGAGAAGAAGGAGAAGGATAGGGAGATCTGACAATCATCGGCACAGAGATGGTCATTAAACGAGCTCGCTAAGTAGCGTGAAGCAAGAAGAGAAGGGGAGTCCAGGACTGAGTTCAAAAGAACACTTACAATTACTGACTGGGATCTGGATTAGGATCCAGCACAGAAACAGCAGCCAGATTGGGCAGGGGAGACCCAGGAGGCAGGGGTGTCCAGAAAGTGTTATGCCACAGTCTCTTTGAACTGTTCTACCTCAGATTCCCTGTACTAGTTTCCCTCATTGTCCTAACTGAGTTTCCCTGACTTGTTCTACTTCAGTTTCCTTACCTGTTCTGCCTCAACGCCCTTAGTTGTAAAACCCCACTCTGGTCCATTAAGACTGAGGACCATTTGCTCTAAGGTTATAAATTGTCAACGTGAGACTCGGGATGAGGGGGATATCAGACTTCCTGACTCCTAACTCCTTCTGCCTCAAGAATTTATGACACTACCCCTCTAAATAAAATATTCCAAAAGACTACCCAGGATACCTCATTGACATCTTTACTTCTGTTTATTCGAACATCCTGACTCTGGCTTTTAGTAAGAATGTATAGCCTCCCCCTCATCCTGACAGAACCAAATGGATCTGTAAAGAATTTTCCTGCTTCTTTCCTCTTCTTTGTTTGAAAAAGTCATATAAAGACTTGGGATTCTCCCATTCATCACTGGATCCTTTGAGATGAGAGTCCTGTCCAGTCAATTATACTCTCCAATTAATAAAATATCAAAAACTCTCTAATCTCTCTCCTGCCTCAGTTTCTCCAGCATGACAAAAGTACCCAGCAAAGGATAGAGACATTTGAGCCCCTTAACTGGATAGACATAATTCCAAATGACTTCTAAGAATGGTTGCACTAATTCACAACTCTATCAACAAAGCAGTGCTTTTACCAAAGTTCCTCCAACGGAAACTCTTCCCAGATTTTGTCATCTCTGATATTTCCTTAGCTAAGAGCTGAACCCTCAGGCTCCTTTGAATTTGCCTTTTTCTTTTTATAGCGATTTAGAACCCAGCTCCATAATCTGTGGCTCCTGACCCCATATGAGGTCATATACTTGAATGGGAAGCAGCTTAAAATTATGATTTCTTATCAGTAACTATTTGATTTGGATGCCTATTTTATATACCTATATACCCCAGGCCATGCAGAAATTTCTCAAGTGAAAAGGGGGTTTTGACTGGGAAAAATTTGAGAAGTTCTGCTCTAGAGTATTCCTTGCTGTGGCCTCCCTTGAGCATGGTGAGTTGATGAGGCAGAGTTCATTTTTTCACTCTGATGCCCTAAGCAGGTTTCTTCCTCACCAGTATAGCTGAGCTCACCTAGACAGGCTTCTCAGAAGCTAAAAGGACACTGGAAAACCAGGGTGGGGGGGGGGGGGGAAGAGGGCTTCATCACCTTCCTATGCAACCATTTTGCAAGTCAACATTGAGGAGCTTCGTAGGGTCCCTATCACCATATTGTCAGGACTGCCAAGCACACGTCCACTTCAGCAACAGAAATCTCTGAGGTCGGAGCAGCTCAAGTTAGGGTTCTTGGTCCTTTCATACAGAACAAATGGATAAATGGCAAGGTAAAGGGGGGATTCACCCTCCATAGTTGGAAATTTTACCCACCAAGCCCCAAAGGGAGGGCAGAACAAGACAGCAGATTTCCAGGTCAGGTCACTTGTTAAGCTGCTTTAAACCTAAGTAATAACCAAATAAAATAAACCTGTGTATCGCAAAATTGAATCCATGATTTGAGAGCTTTCTACTCTCTGTTAGCATCATTTTTCCACAATATGAAATACCCCTCCCCCCAAAAAGCCAAGCAGAATCTAATCAATGGATTTGTTCAACGGCATGAGCTCCCCCACTTCAGAAAAGCTCAAGGACAATAAAAGGCCTTCTTTTTGGCCCAGACAAGCACACCTTTAATTCATTTTAATAAAATGAGAGGCAAACCCATAATTAAAAGGAGCTTGACAAACTCATTTAATTGCATTTCTAAGGCAATAGAATACATCAGAAGCAAATAAACACAAAGAATTCACAAATCTGTAAAAGAAAACATGGATTCATTTTAAATGACATTGTTAATGCTAATTTAAAAAGAGAAACCAGTGATGGGAGCTGTATCCACAGTGCCACCTTGGCCTGGAGTGCTGTTTGTTGTTTTTATGTAGCTTGTAGAAGCAGATTCCACAGTGTGAGTGTACAAAGAAAGTACATTGGAGAGGACAGGGAAAGAGAGAGGGAGGAAGGAGGGGAGAGAGAGAAAGGGTAGGAGGAGGAGAGAGGAAGGGAAGGAGGAGGAAGGAAAGAGGGAGAGAGAGGGGAGGGAAAGAGAGAAGAAGGGGAAGAAAGAGAAACAGAGACAGAGAGAGGCAGATAGATAGAAAAGAGGAGGAAGAAGAGAGAAGGAAGGGAGGGGGGGAGAGAGAAAGGAAGGGAAAGGGAGAGGGAAGGAAGGAGGGGGAAGAGAGTGTGTTTGGAATCCATGACAGGAATAAATAGCCCAAAGTTGTTTCGACACCTTTTGTCTTGGGCGTTTTTTTTTGTTCTTCCCAGGCACAAGCTCCAACAATCTTTAAAGCACCACTGCAAAGGGTTTGTGAGGAAGAATAGTCTGATGAAGGCAGTGACAGGGGCCTGAATTTGGTGCTAAGGTGGGGAGACACACTCCTTTATTCCCCGCCTCCCGCCAGAAATGTGGTGGATTCTTATGTGGAAAGAGCCCTACATTGTCAGACATGGTCAACACGCTGGCTCTTTTTGTTGAACTGTTCTGATATGCAGGTAAGGGGTTAAGAAGGGAGAAGCAACAACTGCAGAGTGACCCCAATGTTTTAAAAACTATCATAATAGCAGACTTCTAATTCACTGAAACCTGTCCTCATTTTCTCAGCACAAATGTAAACCCACAGGAAGGTAACCAAAGTTCAGATGATGGACAATCAGCCTCCCCTCCTCCCCTCCAGTCTACCCAATAATCAATGGTTAATTCTACACAGGCTGGATTCCTGTTGGGCTTGTTCCAGTTCCAAGTGAGCTCCTCTCCAGCATTTGTTTTCCAAGGCCTCACAGGGGCACAAAGGCTCCATCTCACCACCGGACTTCTGGTGGAGGAATGTACTTCCCAAGCTAGAGTCAATCACTGTGGTGTCTTGACCCTGTCCACGATTCCACAAAGTACTTTGGATCAAGTTTCCTAATCCTAGGGCTCTGTCACCCATTCATGTGGTTAAAACCCATCCCTTGTGACCTTCCTCGACTTCTTTCTAGGGGGTCCAGGTACTTTGAAGAGCTTTTCCCATGATTCTCTTTGGTTCTAGCCAATCTATTCTTAGACTTGATCATTCTAATCTCTCTATTCTCTCACTCCCTCCTTTTGATGCGGTGCTGTATATCCCATGATGTCATAAATCATGCATTTATTTCTGCAAAAGCTTTTCAATTTCACATAACGGAAATCATAAAATTTATTTTGTTGTCACTGTTAAGAGCTGCTGGTATAGGTTAACAATTCTTCCCTCATCATCCATAGGTAGTAAGAAGGGAAGTGATCAGTTAGGAAAAGATCTTCACATGAAATATCTGTGATCAGAGTCTGCTATCCAAGATCCTTAAGGAATGGATATATAAAATATACATTTATACATATGCATATATGTATGACACCACAAGCACTCCCCAAAGACAAAGAGGTCAAAAGAAAAAGCAATATTCAAAACAACTATGAATAAGGACCATAAGAAAAGTCGCTCTAAATCACAATAAGAAAAAGGCAAATCAAAAACAACACTGAAGTTTCATCTGTGACCTTATAAACAGGAAAAGAGGACAAAAGAGATGTGAATTGGTCCAATTACCTAGTGAAAGGATTTTAAATTCTTCTAAAATGTTCATGCTCTTTGATCCAGAGATCAAAAGACTCCCTAGAGGTCAAGCCTACAAAGAAAAGCTCAGAGGATCCAAGGGTAGAGCTAGAAAGTATCTTGGAAGATAATACCTAGACCAAGTCCTTTCTTTGACAGATGAGGAAAGTCTGTAGTGTCCTACCTACCCAAAGTAAACCAGTCTCTAAAGGTCTGAGGAAGAATTTGAACACGAGTCTTATGAGCAGATAGATATATCTGAGTCAGACCGCCCAGATGCAATGAAATGTTGACAGAAACACTTTAGGAAGCAGTAAAGAGTGGGTGACCACTGCAGTACTATGGTGAAACAAAACGTAGTACCTGTGAATAGGTTGAAATATTACTGCACAGTAAGAAATAATAACCAGATCCCAAGATTTATGGGGTAGACTTAGATGAATGACTACAAAGCCACGTTGGGAAAACAATAGTCCCAGTGACTACAAAAGTGTAAATGGAGAGAACAAGAACATGTCAGGGGCCCTTCCCTACAGAAGTAAAACATCAGGCTGATGAGACGTAGCGGATATTACTTTTAAAGTTTACGTCTGCCAACAATAAATTCACCTCACTCTCAATCCCCATTTCTGCTTCCTAGAATTCTATAAGGCCTGCCTTCCTCACTAAACTGAAGACATAAAGCAAAGGGCTTGGAAGAAGCGAATTGCCCCACTCAAGGGCAGCCTGGGCCCACTTGGGGCTGCTGAAGATCTGGGCCATGTTCAGCGCTAGAGCAGCACCTCTGAAGTGGAGGCAGTTTTCCATGTGAGCTGATGGCTTCTTTCCACAATGGCAAGGAAAGAGTTAGCCCCTCTTAGCATCCCTTAAAACTTGGAATCCTTGTGCCAAGAAGAAGGCTGGGGAGGAGTTTATGGAGGACAGTTATTGAGTAACGCTGCTAAAAGTGACAATGCACAAGAATATCTTCTACAATACAATTCATGGTTTAGATTCTGTGAAAAGAACTGGCTATTACCTTGTGATTTTTAAGTTAGTTACACTCAGAATTAGCCTCATTCTTTTTGGAAGAAAATATGAGCTAAAGTCTTTGGGATCATGGCTTCTATCGCTGCCTTTTTCACTTACTGCCATTGTCCTGATCCAGTGCTGATCCAGCCCCATCACCCTCTTGCTTCTCTCCTTCCTGGCCTCCTGGCCTGTTTTTGATTCTCAGGAAGTCCTTCTCTTTTACTATTCTCTTTCAATGTCCATACTCTGCTTCTAACAGACCAATACCCCACCCCAGGCTGCCCTCCTTCAATCTTCTGCAATAGAACTTCTGCCCCTACCTCTGGAAACCATTCTCTCCAGGACATCTTTAACCCTAACATAATGTTTGTTCCACTGGCTTTTCCACTAACCTGCTCCTCCCTGACCTGGCGGCACTGGATTCTGGGAGTCAAGTCTCTTGATGATGTGCCCTGGCCAGGGCTTCTATGATGGGGAGTTTTAGGTCTTCTCTTTCTGCCTGTTTCCATCTCTCCCACTAGTTCTTCATGCCTCTTACAAACCATGATTCACTCCAAGATCCTTTCCTCTCCTCTTCTTTTTACTTTGAGAAGTAGTACAGTGGAAAGAATACTGCTGCCTCAGAAAAACATTCAACTTGGGGGTCTGGGACTCAAGGTCCAGGTTGAACTCTACCAACAACTTTTTCTACGTCCATGAGTTAAGTCACTTATCCATTTGGGGATTCAGGTATACAATGGGGTGACTAGGTTTCTCTCAGGTCTAAATCTATGAGCTCATGATGCTACAAATTCTCCTCAAGATTCTCCTTTCACTCAATGGACAAGCATTTCTTAAGAATCTCCTTTGTGCTAAGTGTTGGAAATAGGAAGCCGATAATGAAACCTCTCCAGTTGCCTGGAAGATTGCACCCTATTGGGGATTTTGATATTAGATACATAAGCATGTGATGGGGGCTGCTTCCCAGCAAGGGAGGTGAGAATGTTACTTTTACCTATTTTGTGGTACTTAGAGCTGTAATAACTTGCATGTAGTATGTGGCATAAATCTGCTTCTATTAACCTAAGAAAATTGTACTAACTTATTTTCAAAATTACGCATACATGGATGTAATTAAAATGTTCTGTAGCATTGTAAATTCAAAGTAATTTAGTGAACAACCTTTGTTCTTTTTACTGGAAAACTAACATCTGTCTGTAATGACTATGTTATTAAAGTTATGCAGAGCAAAGAACTCAATTAATTTCATTCTTGTGACAGTTAAACCATAGACTCATTCCTGAGCAGATTGAAGTGAATAGCATTTTTAAAAGTTTAACAAATTTCTGGCAATTTCTCTAATAAGTAACATCCTATGTCTTCCCTACATAAAACACACAGATTATTAAACTAGCCCCAATCTTTCACCCTCGAAAATAGAAGCACCAATAATAGAGAAAGCTTAAAAAAGCAGTCAGTTCTTCAACTCTCTGAGAATCCTCACCCTTCCCACGACAATTATAAGACCAGCATGAATGATGCCTTGAGTATTTCAAGACATTCTCACTTCACATGTAGGTCAGAAGCATTTCCATATCTATATACGTTACATGTCTTTCTGTCTACCACTTCCTTTTCTCTCAACTCTTCTCTTAATTCCCCCCACAAGCTGTTATGATTTATGTGTAATTCCTGAAGGGTCTCACAATGTGGAAATGATACTTTGCAGAATCCTTATGTAATACAGGTAGAGTTTCTAAGTAACAGGATAAGAATACATGTGTAAATTTGAGGCACTGAAGGGGAGCACTGGACAGCCTGCCAGAGTTCAAACCCAGCCTCAGACCCATAACAGATATGGGACTCTGGGTTAGTCAATTAACCTCTGTTTTCCATAATTTCTTCAACTCTAAAATGGGGATACCAACATCACCTCCCTCCCAGGGCAGTTGTGAGGATTAAATGAGTGGATTATTCAAAGCCTCTGACCTTATGCAAGTATCCAAATAGATCTATGGTCTCATTGATTCAAAAGTTCCTCCAAGAATGCAGAACATACTCCAACTCGTCTTCCTGGCCTCTATACTCGTTATCCATACCCTCCTATAAATTCACGAACCCAGAGAATGCCCCAACATGGCAGAAGCTCTTCTCACATTTTCTTGACATCTTAGTATTACCAGTGGAACGCTCTGGCTATACCGCATTTGTCACTCTCTTTTCACTAGAAGAAAGCCAACTCGTTTCTTCCCAGGGGGCGCAGTGGATAGAGAATCAGTCCTGGAGTCAGAATACTTGAGTTCAAATGCGGCCTCAGACACTTATTAGCTGTGTGGTCTTAGGCAAGTCATTAAACCTTTATGTGTGTCAGTTTCCTCATGTGTAAAATGGGGAATAATAAAAGCACTCACCTCTCCTAGGGTTGGTTTGAGGAATAAATGAAATAACAATCATAAAGCTTTTAACACAGTGCCTTGCACACGTTAAGTGCCATATAAAAGTTAGCTACTATTACAGTGTTATTAATCCTCATCAGCCAGCTTACACCTACTAAATGCCTCTCCTTTACCCTTAAATATTTTTGGAGACTGTTGCTTTTTAGGTCGTGCTGCTAAAAGCAATACCGGTTGAATGCTGGCATTAAAAAGGGAACCTTTGCTTTTGTGCAAAGATTGGGGTACAGAAGTGAGCTGTGCAATTTCTTGATGCAATCCAGATGTCCACCTTCCTCCTGCCGAATTCTGGGCCCAACTCATTGTCTCTACTCTCTGTCCAGATACATACATACATATATACATGTATCTATATACATATATACACACATATACATATCTATATCTATCTATAATTGTCTCTACTCTCTGTGTACACACACACACACACACACACACACACACATACACATACACACAAAATAGCATAAATTCTCAACCTGGGCTTTGTGGATAAATTTCAGGGGATCTACAGACTTGGGTGGAAAAAAATGATCACTTAAATTCAATATAATTGACATCCTTTGTAAAACTATGCACTTTATTTTTATGTAGTTAAAATCTGATTGTGAGAAAGGATCTATAGGCTTTTCCATACTACATATAGAAAAGGTGAAAAACTCTCGCTCTTTCTTAAATGGTCAGGCCAAATTCTTCAGAGGGAATATGGATCTGTTTTAAAAGCTCCTGAATATTCTGTGACTCAGTGCAGCAGGCAGCATAAAGTCATCCACAGACAGGAGCTGTTGTGGGGTCTCACTATTCCTGAAAAGCCCTGCTTCATTTTGAAACAGTACTGGATTTCCTTCATGACCATGGTAAACAACTTTGTTGACAATACAGCTTCCTGGTCTTTGGCTGATATGTGTGATTAGAGGGGCCAGTGAAAAGGGTTATTTCTATTCCCAAGTAAGCAAGAATAATTTTGATGTATGGATGGAAGATGCTCTGTTGAAAAAGAGATGGAAATAGGGCATTTTCCTCTAGCAAATCAACTGCTGTGTAATAATCAACAAATAAACTTCAACGGGATTTTTTATTCGCCCCATGTTTCAGTCAATTGTGAAATGGTAAAGACGCAATCCACTGAAAAATCTCATGTATTAAAATCCACATGTTCCCTATCAAATATTGTCATCAAGGATGCCCCTGGTTTGTGTACAGTTAGCTCTCCTAAAGATTTTGTAGCGATTGGATAGTAGGTGTATGTCAACTATAACTATGGTCAGGATTAATAAAATTTAGAGATAATTTTTTCTATCATGAATTGAGTATCTTCCCTACCTCCCCATTCCTTTTATATTAATCATTTGACATGCTCACAATCCCTGTTGCATCTGGCATGAATCTCTTCTATATGGTCTTGTTCCAATCTAGGTGTTTTTGTTTCCTTAACCAGGAGTATTTTTTTTTTTTTTTTTTTTTTAAGATTTCAAAATAAACGTAGTAATTCTGAAGGAAGACCTATGATATATTTTTGCATATATGCTAATGCAAGTATATTCTACATCTGCTTTTGTACACCCTAGTGGGTAGAGTCCCATTATTTGGGAGGGAAAGTAGGAGAATTAACCTTTCACAAATATACATATTCAACATACTGAAGACAGAAGAGTAAGGTGGCCTATATAAGATAATCTATGCAAGATGTCCTCAGCAAACTGACATCCTTATCTAGTTCTAGAGGAGACAAATATATATCCAATAAAAGCACAGTCAGAAAAATAATTATTCACGGCTCACGTGGACATGAGGATGGCTCCAATACTTTACATATCTCAAAGGCCCACTCTCTAGGATGAGTTCTTAATCTTTTTTGTGTCATGACCCCACAAGACAGTTTGGGGAAACCTGTGCACCCCATTCTCCAAATCATATCTGCTGCCTACATTTATCACTGAAAAAATGCTAGATTTCAATGAGATCGTGTAAAAATAAATATGTAAAACATTTTCTTCATCCAAGGCCACATGCCATCTGAAATCTATTCACAAATCCCAGGTGAAGACCTCTGCTCTAAGAATTTGCCATTGAGCATAAAGACAGGATGCTAAATCTAAATGTGTTTGGGCTTCAGTTTCATCAGTTTTAAAATGCTAAGAGTTGGCCTAAATGACTTTGGAGATCTCTACCAGCTCAAATGGTAAGAAACCTAGGTCCAAAAACATCCAAATATCAGCAAGATGGAAAAAGCAGAGAGGTGCAATCCTGGATGTGGTGAGGGGAGAAAGAACTGAGAACGGGGCAGAGTTCTTGTGACTGACTGCTTGGGGCTGGAGAGGAAAGCATGGCTTCCCGAAGCACTGGACCTCTACCTGGATTTGGTCTCATCTCTTTTTCTGTTGACAAGGACCTCCCTTTTCCCCACCCTCCCCAACCTCCTCCACCCACATACACACCAACAGAAGCTTCACCAGGTGTGAGATTTCTATCAATGAACAAAAGCTGAACATACCAAGGGATGAATGAGGATATGGGCCTGAAGGTGAATGCATTTGGTTCCTGATCACAAAGCTCATCCAGTACAAAGAATGGCCATTTTCTCTCTTATTTCTGTTGTCCATGCAGCACATATTTATCTTAATGAGTACATGGCTTTTTAAATGAGAGTTGTAAAACAAAATGGCACCATTTGCATTTCAGAGTAATCAGTAATATCCAGCTTGAATTTTGTCCAAAACAATAATAGTGTTAAAGACAATCTGTCTCGTGTTGATCTCTTCAAAATGTGAAGTTATAGCTTTAAAAATCTGCTATAAAATGATAAAGATGTTTCTCAGGTATATTGAAATTGGGAGAAGAGAAAGTTTAGAATGATGATGAAAATAGGCCAGGCTTTGTTCCTATTTAGTAAATTTATGACTAGCTTCTGTTAGGGGCCTCTGCTTCCTGACCTTCAATCACTGATTCTGAACATTCTGATGTTCTTTGATACCTTCGACCTCACTTTCCCGACCTGCTTTGTGGACTCGAGCAAGTCAATTCATCTCTGAGCCTCAGTTTTCAACATCTATAAAATGAACTAGTGGCTATGGGAAAGTCACTTCCCCACCCAGTATGTCAAGCAACTGTTGGGAAGCCTCAAAGTTACCAACAAGGTGACAATCTGCACTGTTGGCATCAGTCTGCATTCCAGGAGTTACTGAAAAAAAATGAAAGCCTTGATTCACACAATTCACAGGTTGGTACAGGATTCTGATAAGAAAAATGTATGGAAAAATAGTTGGCACTGGCCAACATTTAAGCCTTAGAAGATACCAGCTATAATAATAATTATCATGAGAGCCCATATAACCTCTTCATGAATGGTTCTTTGCCCTTTAAAAAGAGCATCTCAAATCAGAGTCTTAGCTATTTATTTCTATCAGACTTGAAAGTTTGCAAAGTGCTTTACAAATATAATGACAGTAATATTTACCTTAAACTTACAGAATACTGTTTTTTAAAGATAGACGTACTTTACAAATATCAAAATTAAATTCATTAGATAACCCATGAAGGGGCAGCTGAGGGTTTAAAGAGGAAGGGGGAAGAGTTAGACAGTGACTAGTCCAAATTTTAGCATTACTGTTGGTATTATTTTTAAGCATCACCATTAAGAAATATAGACTCGGTATTTTTTTCCTCATTTTTAGCATCTTATTCTTATTTGGAACTTAGAAAATAACCCACAAAAATTGACACATATTAAGATAAGAACAAGAGGATTCTATATGAAACCCCAACTGCACTGTACATCCGTACACAGGCAGTTCAGAATGTTGGCTCCAAAGCTCTCACAGTTTTCTCTATTTCCCTTGAAACTCTGTTCATTCTCTTCTAAGCATTTTCCTTAAATACTTCTCATTTTATAAATCATTCTGTATCTGCTCACTTCATTCTGCCTGAATTCAGACAAATCATTCCATATTTTTCTGAATCCATCCTGTCTGCCATTTCTTAAGGATACAAAATAGTGAGGAACTGAGGCTGAACCTGGGTATAATCTCCACTATTCACTGTCTCTCCCGCCGCCACTCCCCCCACCCCGGGCCTGTCAATTTTAGCTTCAGAACCTCTCTCTTGTGTCATGAGAAATGACAAAGAGGATGGAGTCAGAGTAAATGCAAAGATTTTTCTTTGTTCCCATCTTTTGCACATGCCCCCTTCTTGCTTCTTAGAGTTGCTACCTGGTACAGGCTCTGATCACCTTCAGCCTTGGTCTCACTGCCATAAGGCTCTCAATGGACCGCTTCTTAATCTCCATCCTGTTGTCATTTTGGAATGGAAGGTCCACACGCAAGTAGAGAATTTGATGTTGATATAAAGGGTCAAAAAGAACTGAGACAGAGGAACAGAAAGAGATCATGGCTGAGCAGGGCAGTGGAAATGCCAGGGAAGAAGGAGGGAACGGAGCTGGCTTTGGAAGCATTTACTGAATTCACTGTCAGGCAGAATTTTTTTGTTTCTTCTCACAAGAAGGAGGTGCGTACTTTTTCCTTCAATCAGGCTGATCAATGACTGACAGAATAATGACTAATAAAAGGCATTTCTACAGAAAGAAATATGTCAGCTTAAAGACATAGGATAAAGTCTATAGGAGAAAAGAAGAGGGAAAAACAGGATATTAAAAGTGGGGTAAGGGAGTCAGGAAGACCAGAGCTGAAATCCAGTCTCAGATATTTCCCATCTGTGAGACACAGGACAAGTCACTTAAGCTCAGTTTCTTTAGCTAAAAATGGACATAATCTCTACCTCAGGAATTATTGAATCAAAGGAGTTATTTGTAAAGTGCCTGGCACATAGCAGGTACTATATAAATGCCTGCACTTCTCCCCCCTCTCCCTTTGTCCCTCCTTTCCTCTTTCCCTCTCTCTTTCTCTTCCTCCTTCCTCCCACCCTCCTTTCTTCCAGGGGTAGGAGAGAAACCAAAGCAACTCTATTTTGTGTGTACTTCCTCTTTTTTGCCCCTCAGCCCCTACTCCAAACTCTGGTGAAACAGCAAGGCCAGTGCTATCTATTAGGATGCTGTTCCAAGACAGGGATAGGATCTGTCCACTCCATATGATAGATAGCGCCTTCACTACTCCTACCCTGCAAGCCTCTGGCAACAATCCCTGCTCAATCCAGAGCTACCCCATCCCCAAGTCACCTTCTGCTAAATAAGCTGTGTCCTTTTGTTCCTTTGGAGAGTCTGCCTGGGGAGCGGGGCTCCCTCTTGGGCAAACTCAACCAACCCCCACCACTTCCTCAGTCTCTACTTTGGGGTTCAGGGTATGGGTTGGGTTGAGATTTGTTATACTACTGAAACGTTACCCCGACTCTCTAGGCGGGAGGAAGAAGGAAGATGATGTCATCCGGCAGGGCCAGGGCTCCAGGGCAGTAGTGCAGGTATCCCACATTCCAGGGAATCCAGGGCTCAGGCAGACAGAGCAATGGCTTCCTTGATGTGGAATGGGAGGGGCCCATGAGAAAGAGAGCACTTGACTGGTAGGAGCTAACTCCTTCCAAAGACTCCCTACTTAGCTGGCAACAGTGTGGCTTTGGGGCCCCGAGAACTTGTGGCCGGGCCCACAACATATTCTATTTTACAACACTTTCTGAGCACACCTGTGAAGGATGGCTACACACAAATAAACAGCCCAGAGGACGTGTTGACAGGTAATTTACATCTGGATTATACACCGAGAAAGTAACTACCTCTAAGCATACCTTTCAGTCTGCAAACAATATTTGTAGTTTAGCTGGCACTAATCTTTGCAGTCTTGTCAAATGCTTTAAAGAGACTTAGCAGAACCAGTGGCAGCAAGCTAAACTAATCGTAGGCAGCTGATGCTTAGTTCACTGAGTATGAGCAGCAGAAATAACCAAAGTGGGGAGGGAAAATGTGTTTCCCTCCCCACAGGCAGTAATTTCAACCCAAGGAGCACTTTAATACAAATGTAGTAATTAATCTACACGCAGGCACACATCAGCATCACAAAAAATGTCATTTGCCACTCAGGCCCCAGCATAGTGACGTTCCAGCTGCAGAGCAGGACTGGAAAGACAGCTGAGACATTCTGAGTGCCCCAGACCAGGGCTGCATTCTCCTGAAAGGACTTTTGAAGTCAGTGCACATTTCCTAAAAGCAGGCCTCCCCAGCTGTTTTGTTCCCCACCCCCCCAGTAAGGGTGGGGGTTTTTCTCCCCTTCTTTGGATTCTATTGGTCAGATCCCACTTTATAGGTTCCTGTTTCCATGGCAGGCAGGCAGAGCTACGGCTCCACCTATTGTGAAATTGTTTCAAAACCAGGAGCAAATGACAGGCAACCAGTTAACAAGGCTCTGCCGTCGTGTGCCTTAGTTTGGCTGAAATGACTTTTTTCCGTTCTTCGTTATGAGGAGCAGCTTGCCGGGTACCAACCAGAAAGGGGAGGGATATATTCAGAAAGGAAGGCGAGAGGAAATCAAAAATGCCAAGAAAAGTTTTACAAACCAAACAGGAGAAAGAGAGAAAAGGAGACTGTCCATGATTCTATTCTTTTGCACTGTCTCAAGGATGGAAAGCATGTAAAGACAGTTGTGTGACAGAGAAAAGGTTCTCCTGGAAGGCACATTTTTTTCCTCTTCCATTGTGTTCTGGCTCAAAGCTGTGGCCCTGTGAATGAGGTGACTCAGGAAACTGAGGCAGATGCTATAGTCCCAGCTAAGGACCCAAGGCTGCCACCTTGGTCACCATCGTTTCACTGTGGATCAGATCCCTCCCCTAACGGTTTATATTACCGTCAGACTCAGAACTGAGGGAGGATGGTGGTTAAGCTTTCCATCTACCAGCAGCACTGTACACATTAGATGCTGACTAAATGGCAGCTGAATTAAAACCCTTTATTTGCTTCACAGTAACAAACCTCACCTCTCAGCCCCAACTCAGGCAAAGGAGAGAGGAACGATACCTCCAAAATAGTATCCTGTCTCCCTCACCACAGAAATCCCAGCATGCATAGAAACAAATTCAGACGGCTGGAAAAACCAGCTAGTAGCGATGAGACTACACATTACACAGTCTTCATGAACACTCAGATATACATTTTATCTCCGATGTGCATTGTATCGTTTCCCCCAAAAGGCTGTAAGGGACCGTTTCGCTTTGGCTTTTGTGTCTCAGTACCTAGTACTGTGCCATCCAATTCATGTGTGGTGAGTCAAGTGAGATACTATTTCAAATTTCTTAACACTAAGTAAATGCACTTTTTGAAAAGAAGTAAAGAAAAGAATCTAATTTCTACAAATAGGTGAGATCCAAGCATTCTGGTGCTTTGAGAATATAAAGTCTAAGAGACTGTCCGTGGTCATCGGCACGGTTCCCAAGCAACACGGCTATTAGGTAAAAATGCCATCTTGATCGGCCCTCTCCCTGGAAATCCCATCAGAAAGCTCATGGTAAAGCTGAATTTCAGACTGACTCTTCACATCCCTCAAGATAGTAACCTAAATTGAAAATTGGTTTCTTCACACTTAAGCTATGCTGGTAAGGCAGAGGGAAAATGTTCATCTTGTACTCTTTTTCAGGACATAGGACAATTTCCAAAACAATTTTTAAAGTACTGTTCAGAGCATATATTAGATTCGATAAAATGACAAGAACATGGAAAGATCAGTATCCTGGGACTTCATTGATTGCAACACATTTTCCAATACTGTTCTCATGGAACGTTTGCTTCTGGAATATATGAAATGTGATTTTTGAACTTCACTAGATATCTGGGGTGATAAATGAGAGAAAACAGGCTTCTTTATGAATACATAAGCCCCTCATTTATGAAAAATCCCTCACGTTCAAATTGTCTCTGCTGGCCAGTTCTTTCAACCTTCTCAGCAGATAATGCCAGAAAAGAAAGTGAGATGCTCAAAAATGTGTTATTAGAAGGACTTATCAAGCAGCGATTTAAAGATCATTTGAGAGCATGGAGCTGGGAGATACATTCATAAGCCATTAAGAGGAAATGAACAAAGACTAAACCAGTGTGGTTACAGAAGGAACAAAAAAAGAGGGAATAGGTTTGGGAAGAATTTTAGAGGGGAACACTGAATAAGATTTAATGGCTACTCAGAGGTTGGGCATTGTGTGGAGAGAACAGTCTGAGATGATATTAAAGATACTTGAAAGAGCTGATGACAGAATAGTGATATAACAAACAGAGGGAGAAAATGAGGAAATGGTACTGCAAGATAGAGAAGTAGGATTGACATCATTCTGAGGTCCAGAATTCATTTTGTAGGAAGAGAGAGTGCTGGGGAATAAACCAACTGACCCATAGTTGAGAGACATCAGTGTGCTTGTGGGTGAATTGACATTTTACCACTCCCCATTATCTCCCTTCTCCAATTCAATGACAACTCCAAGGTCTATTTAATATAGGACATCAAGCGTAGCCCAATCACACTGCTACTCTTCCAAAACTTATTTACTCAATTCTCCACCAATTTTCATAACCTGGTTCTCCACAGTATGATTCCAATGTAGCCTTATTTCATACTACCCCACATTCTAATGTTTTCAACTGGTCATCTGCTACGTGTGCCATGGGCCGCTTCCACTTCTCCAGCCTTTTGTTCATTGCTCCAGCTCTGGAGTCATCTCTCTTCCCTCTAGCTTAGGGATTCACAACTTTTTTTTTTAATCATGTACCTCTGAGTGTCATGTGATAAATGTTCTTAAATGTATAACAAAACTACTGAATAAGAAAATATTTAACATAAAATAATTACCAAAATACATAATTTTAAGTTTATAACCTTGCCGTTTCTGCCTCTACTCCTTTGGAGATGAGAGAGGCCCAAAACATGAAATAATGTATATGACGAATTTTTTTGACTTGCTGATGAGATTTATTTTCCTCCCTTATTTTTCTTTAAAAATAATTTTTTGTAATTTTTGTAAACATCTGGTAGTTCTCGGGGAGGGGAAAAGGAAAGAGATAAAGGAGGGGGGAGATTAAGGTGATGCAAAATCAAAAATTCAATTCAAAATAAATTAAAACCTTTTTTATAATCTAAGTTGTAGTATAATTGCTCGACTTCATGCCTAATTCCTCTTTTTTAGAATTAAAGCTCTTTGAGATGCAGAATTTACATTTTTTGATGATTGTATTCTTAGCTCAGGGTTCCGAAAAATCAGCAGAGGCTTAATGTTTATTAAAGTGTAGACAATTTCTTTGGAGATGCAAAGACAGAATAAACTATCATATTTTCAATTACCAGGCTAGTATTTTGATGTTATTTTGCCTGGGGACAATGACCATTCGAGGTCTGAGTTAGTTCTCTGAATATATTCTCTGCTCTCCTTGACCTCATGGGTGTTGCTTGCTACAGCACTGACTCTTCCCATCATCAGTTTAAGTACACGTATCTATCATCCAGTCCTCCATGCCAAATACTAATTCTCTTCTTTCCAACATGTTTCCATGCATACCTACAAAACATCCCATTCACAATTGACCATTTTACAAGAAGTGACCAGAATACAAACACAGGCTGGCTAGCTTAGGGTTTTTCAGAAGGAAGGTTTCTCTTCTTCCACAGAAATCTCTCACCATAGCATCCCTTCCCGCCAATTCACAAACAACTGAGCTATTAACAATATACCACACAAAGCTGGAGTCAATTGATAAAACTTGGCTGAAATTGGCTAGTTGATATAGATTAGGAGGGTTTTTTTAAGAGGAAAAAAATCAAAGCAAATAATTTGATATCTACAAAGAATAATTTTGAAATCCATTTCTCAACAGTAACTTAAAAATGGGTTACACTCAGGAGGCAAACATATAGAATTAACATTTCTGTTAAAACATGAAACAATGCAGCTATAGCCAGAAAAACACGATGTGGAAGAATATCCTATGTCGGCAGGATGTTATCTGTAGAAGTTGTTTTGGAACACAAGTAGAGCACCCAGCATATACCAGTTAATTATGTTTCTGCACACATTTATGTAACAATGTATATCACAATACGAAGGAGATGTAAAACCTGGTATTCAGAACCAGCCAACTGGAGCAGCACAGCACGACCATTTCTATTTATCTAATTTTGGCAATATCATTTTGTATTTATTCTCCATTTTTACTCAGATGGAATTAAACCTTCTACCAGGAAATCCCGTGGACAATCCAGCAACAATAGGCTTTCCTTGAACATAGTTTGCTGATCTTTAGTGTCAGAGGAGATCTTGATTTTTTTTCTTAAAAATCATATTCTTTCACAACTAAGCAACCCTTCAGGCACCCTGTGCATTGGGAGGACCCAAGAAAGGAGAAACAAAACCAAGAGGACACAGACACCTGCCAACGGGGGCACAGTAAGTGGGTTTAAGAAGATGTAAACAGATGGATGATGGTTTTCTTGATCTGGCATACACATAAAGTTGTGGGCACTACTGAAAAGGAAATGGTAAGTCCAGAAATATCTGTGAATTCCTGAGATTCAGGAGGTATACAGTCATTAAATTAAAGGGGAAAAGTGGCCTAAAACTCATGCTCACGGCCTAATGGGCTTGGAGGCAACTTCGTCATGGTTTGTTTCCCATATTCCCATTTCAAAAAAAAGAAAGCAATACTTTTTGTCATAGCTATTGAGATACTTTTTATAAACTAATTAATAATGATAAACGCTAGAAGAAACAGCTAAATAGTGCACTGGATAGAATAGCCAGCTTGCATGAAGGGGGAACATGAGTTCAAAAATGGTCTCGGACAATGTGTCACCCATGGCAAGTCATTTAACCCTGTTTCCTCAGTTTCCTCATATATAAAATGAGCTGGAAAAGAAAAAGGCCACGTACTCTGCTATCTTGGCCAGGAAAACCCCAAATGAGGTCACAAAGAGTCAAACATGACTAAATGACCCCAAAAAAGGCCTAGAAAGTTCCACTATGAATCTATACGTAGGTATCACACAATACTGCTAACTGTATATGCCTTTAGCTGAGACATTTAAAAACAATTACCTGCTTCCCCAGCCTGGTACTACATTGGGATTTAACAGAGGCTCCCCACCAGTGTTAAAGTGACCATAAAACATTTAAACCAATAGGTTTTGGTCGTAACACATTGTAACTGAACTGAAAACCTAAGGAGATCCCCAAGGGCCAGAAGTACAAGAACAGAAAGGGAGGCTGCGGCTTCATCTTAGATCCTACACTCATCTTTCTGGGCACAGCTTGAGAAGAGTGGCAACCAAAGATGGCACTGCAGAGACAATTGCTCTGTTAGCCTTCCCCACTACTTCTCTCAAACAATGGGAGCAATGTGTAGCCCTTGGTCCTGTTCTCATTTTCCTCCCCACCTCCCATCTCTTACCTTATCCCTTAAGCAGCTTAGTGAAAAAAAGCAAGGGCCAGGTATTTTTATAAGGATCAAGTGAAGTACCATAAAACGAGATATACCTGTACTAATGGCTACCATTTATATTATGCTTATTACTTACCAGACAGGGGTCTAAGACCTTGGAAAATATGATTTAATTTGATCTTTACAATAGTCCCAGGTGAGAGAGGAAGGTACTATTATCATTTTTTTACACATGTTGTTACACAACAATACTTTGCGCAGAGTCAAAAAAGGTCCTACTTGAACTCAAGTATTCTTGACTTCAAACCTAGGCACTCTACCCACTGCACCATTTAGATAGCTCCATAAATTTGCATCCTTACTGCAGGCACATTCCATCTTACTGGTGCTTCCCCATCCTCCAAGTAGGACCTTCAGGGACCATGCCTGGAAGGGTTTCTGACCATCAAATTTTTGGTTTTGTTTTTTTTACTCAGTCATCCTCCCTTATCATCTCTCCTCCCCACCCCTAATCCTCAGAAAACTGTCATCAGTGTAGTATCCCCCTAGCCACAGTAATGGGTATGTGGATGGAAGACCCTCCTTTGTGCTTTCCAAGATACTAATTCTCTTCCCCTCCAAGAACTGCTCAAGATGGATAGTATGCTCCAATAGAATGTAAACTCCTTGAAGGCCACACACTATTTCAGCTTTTGTTTTTGTATTTTTATCCAAGTCTAGGCATATATCAAGTACTTTTTATTTATTCCTCACAAAGGATTGTCCTGAAGAAAGACTAGGCCTCCCCAAATCAGAGAGATTTTTTGCCTTTGAAACAAATTACACAAAACTATGTAATCAATTCTTAGAAATAGTGATGAAAAAGCATTTTGGTAGAGGTTTTTCAAACACCATTCATAAACTCCTGTATTTCCACTATGTCCTTTAAATATTTTTCTATGTAATCTTTGATGATAGTATGCCTTTAATTTGAATTACACAACAAACTTTTTCAATAAAATAAATGTGACAGGAAGAGACCATACAGTAACACTCAGAATTTACATGGACGGGATTTTTCTGGTATCTCAGCATCTGTATAAACTTTTAGAGAAAGTTTCATGGTCACAGACTGCGATGAGCCATACACCTCACAAAAATGGAAGGATGTAGTCTTCCATTAATTTCTAAGTAATCAATAAAAGAACAAGCAATTACAATAAATGTGCTAATAATAACAGCAATAATATCTTACTTGTAGTAACATTAATTGGAGAATGGCTGAATAAGTTATGGTATGTGAATTTTATAGAATATTATTACTGCTCTATAAGAAATGATCAGCAGGAACAGATTCAGAACTGATGCTAAGTGAAGTGAGTAGAACCTAGAGATCTTTGGACACGGCAATAAGAAGATTATGAGATGATCAATTCTGATGGACGTGGCTCTTTTTAACAATGAGATGATTCAGGCCAGTTCTAAGGGTCTAGAGATGGAGAGAGCCATCTGCACCCAGAGAGAGGGATATGAGGACTGAGTGTGGATCACAACATAGTATTTTCACTATTTTTGTTGTTTGCTTGCGTTTTGTTTTCCTTCTCATGTTTTTTATTTTTTCCTTTTTGATCTGATTTTTCTTGTGCCGCATAATAGTGGGAATATGTATAGAGAAACTGCACATATTTAACATATTGGATTACTTGCCATCTAGGAAAGGAGGTAGGGGGAAAAGAATGAAAAAAAAAACCTTTCAACATAACGTTTTGCAAAGGTGAATGTTGAAAATCATGTATGCATATGTTTTCTTGACATTTTGTTCTTCCAGATGAATTTTGTGGTTATTTTTTCAAGGTCAGTAAAATAGTTTCTTGGAGTTTGATTGGGATAAAATAAATAGATTAGTTTAGGGAGTGTAGTCCTCTTTATTATATTTGCTGAACCTATCTAAGAACACTTGATATTTTTCCAATTGTTTGGATCTGACTTTATTTGTGTGAAAAGTGTTTTGTAGTTTTGCTCATATAGTTCCTGACTTTCCCTTGGCAGATAGATTCCCAAATATTTTATCCTGTTGACAATTGTTCTAAATGGAATTTCTCTTTGTATCTCCTGCTGCTGGATTTTGTTGATGTATAAAAATGCTGAGGATTTATGTGGATTTATTTTGTATCCTGCAACTTTGCTAAAGTTGTGGATTATTTCTAATAGCTTTTTAGTAGATTCTCTTGGGTTCTCTACGTATACCATCATATCATCGGCAAAAAGTGATAATTTGGTTTCCTCATTACTTACTCTAATTCCTTTAATCTCTTTTTTCTTCTCTTTTTGCCAAAGCTAGCATTTTTAATAGAATACTGAATAGTAATGGTGATGGGAGCAACCTTGTTTCACCCCTGATCTTAATGGGAATGGTTCCAGTTTATTCCCATTACATTTGATGCTTTCTGATGGTTTTAAATAGATGCTACTGACTATTTAAAGGAAAATTCCATTTATTCCTATACTCTCTAATGTTGGATTTTATTAAACTATGCACGTTTTGAAATGAAGAGTTTTAATCAAAAAAAATAATTATCTGTGCCACAAATCTCAAATTCTTTATCCATATAATTGGGCTTCTGGCTACTTTTTAACCTTTTGCCTACACGGCACATTGTCAGGGTCAAAATATATCAGTAAGTTTAGGGAAAAAGCTTATCTGTTTGTTCCTTCCTGCATTATCACTCCCCTTAAAAAAAACTCTTCCTCAAATAAGTGTTCTTTCTTATAAAAAATAGGTATAGTGCAGTAGAGCAAATGAATGTATGGGTTGGCCATGTTTCTAAATGTGTGGAAGAATATTATTAAACACCTACTTTTTCAGTTGCTCCAGACACAATAAGAAATCATAATTGTTCTGGTCTAAAAACATTTGCCAGGCTGCCCTCTACGTACTGCTTTATAAAGATAGGTGAAGGGCAAAAAGCTTTAAGGACATGAATTAATGTTGTAAATTAAAGGAGTAATGTGGTGACAAAGCATATTTCTAGTCTGGTTAAGATCTTGGCCTTTCCTCCAATTTGGCTCTGACCCAGGCATCTCCATTTCAAATCAGTCAGTCTTGGTCAGAATGAGTACCTTTGATTACTCCTAAACATCTGAGAGGAGATGCCCCAGAAGAAATGTACTAATTTCCAAGGACACAATGGACAGGGTGTTGGGAAAGAAAGTGAAAGAACAGCACTATGTCACTTGGGATATTTTTTTTCTCTGTAGGTTAGAAATACTTGGGTATTTGAGTAATGTGAGATTTAATTTAAAAAAACTGTTCTTGGTAAACATAACATTTTAAGAACAGTATTAATATTTTTTTCTTCATCAGCTGTTTGGCTTATCCTGCAATACCACTTCACTTTTCTCTACTCCAGTAAAGAAGAGAAACATTTTTGACATTGGAATCAATTCTTTGACCACAGTCCTTAAGCCTTTCACAGTTGCTCAGCTTTACATTTAAAAAGGTCATCACATGATTATGAACCACTACATAGAATTCCCAATCTATTTTTGTCCACCTACATTTTTGATTTCCTTCACAGGCTAATTGTACACTCTTTCAAAGTCCAACTCTTTATACAGCAAATTAACTGTTTGGACATGTATACATATATTGTATTTACCTTATACTTTAACATATTTAACATGTATTGGTCAACCTGCCAACTGGGGGAAGGGGTGGGGGAATGAGGGAAAAAGTTGGAACAAAAGGATTTGCAACTGTCAATGCTGAAAAATTACCGATGCATATATCTTGTAAATAAAAAGCTATAATATTTGTCAAAAAAAGAAGTCATCATATAAATGGTGTGGTTCTACTCATTTCATTCTTCATTAGTTCAAACAAGTCTTTCCAGTTTGTCTGATTAAGTTGTGATTTGGAGCAACCTTTCCTATGGTTATTACTAGCTTGTATTTCTTACTTTGAAAACTGATAGAGCTCTTTGGGCACAGAGGGGTTAGAAAATGGCTCTTGTTGTTCTCACACGTTGGTATAATTTCCCTATAAGATACAATTGTTCTATGACATACAGTTCTGATATGGGTATCAGAACCTTAATTGATCCATTTTTTCTAAGTCATTTTTAACCATTAATTCCCCAAGTCATTTGAACCCAATATGATTCTCCCTTCCTCACTTTAAGTACTTGATGGCTACACTAATCACTTGGCAAATCACCACGCCCTGTCTTATGAGATGGTTTTGTTTACTGTACTGAAATTTCATTCTGTTATTGTCATTACAGTTTCTTTTCATGATGCAACCCCAACTACATAGAGAGTATCTTGAGGAGAGGGACCATGCTGGCTTTGTGCTCCATGATGTCTTGTTATTGGCACTGCCTAGCAGAGGATGCACAGAATTTTATGATAATTTCAACCTCAACAAATATTAACTATTATGTGGAAAGAGAGCAGTGAAATATAGAATGGAGAAAGCATGATAGAGAAAATGAGGAAATGAGACTAGAAAAGTCTCTTGGAATCAGGCTGTAAAGGACTTAAAGGACCAAAACAAATGATGTTTACACTCTTTCCAAGAATGAAGAGAGGATAGGCCTATATGATTGCCCCCTCCCCTTTCCTATGCATACTCAATATTCCAGCCCAAATGGATTATTCCACACCACCTCTGAAAAGCTGGTACTTGTTTCCATTGTTTTTTATGACTCAAGTGCACTCTCCTTGCTTCTCCTCCCATGACAAATCTATCACAAGTACATGGAGATAAGAAGAAGCTGAACACCCACTTGAGGATTCCAGCTTTTGCCAGCTGCTACCTGGAGGGGCCCGTTTATTCATTCTCTGGGGCTTCACTTTGATCTCCCATTAATAAGGAGGTTTGAAATCTTCTTTAAGATTACATCTGGTGTTCCAGAGGTGGAGCAAAGCCAGGAAGCTGCTCTAGCTCTCCCAGTTTTCCTTGAAAACCAGATGAAACCAAGCCTAGGAACAGAGTCTTCACAGTGAAACCATTCTCCAGCTCACAAGAGATTAGAAAGACTTCAAGAAGGGTCAATCTCACTGGAGTGAAAGAGTAGTTCAGCCCAGCTCATATGGTGTCTGAGAAAGCCAGTGAGAGGCTTTTAATTATATCAGCTCAGCAAATAAGATCCTCAGTCCTGGCTCAGTAGCAGGGCAGACCAGTGAGTGGGACAGCCTCCAATCGCAGAACAGGAGGAAAATGGTCACATGAATAAAATAGAGAAAGAGGAGCTCAATGAATTAGGCATGCAATTAAAAAAGCTAGAAAAATTACAAATCAAAACCCGCCATTTAAATACCAAATTAGAAATTCTGAAAATCAAAGGAGAGATTAATAACACTGAAAGTGGAAAAAAAAACTGTTGAACTAACCAATAAAACTAAGAGTTGGATTTATGAAAAAACCAACAAATTAGATTAAACCTTTGGTTAATTTGATGAGAAAAAGGAAAGAAAAAAAATCAAATTACCAGAATCAAAAATGAAAAGGGTGAACTTACCACCAATGAAGAAGAAATTAGAATTAATTAAATTAATTAAAATTAAGGCAACAATTAGGACCTATTTTGTCTAACTGTAAGCCAACAAATCTAAAACCTAATTGAAATGGATGAATATTTCTGAAAATTACCAAAAAAAGGAAATAAATTTCTTAAATAGTTCTACTTTATTAAAAGAAATTGAACAAGCCATTAATGAACTTCCGAAGGAAAAAAAATCTCTAGGGCCAAACAGATTTACAAGTGAATCCTACAAAACATTTAAATAACACATAAATTCAATACTCTGTCTTGCCAAATTTCTCCTATAACACAAATATATAGCACTGATACCTAAACCAGGAAGAGCCAAAACAGAGAAAGAAAATTACAGATTAATGAAAAAAATTACAGATCAATGAATATTATTGCAAAAAATTTAAATAATATATAAACAAAGAGATTACAATACCCAGGTGATACTCTGGGTAGGAAGGAGACATTACTGACTAGTAGAATCAATATGTGATTAGCATGAAGTGGATTGTTGCAGTGTCTTTTTTTTTAAATACTAGGTCCTCAATAAAAACTTAAGATCAGTAGAAGACCCAACTGGGGAATAATTCTCTTCCATATGTGGTCATCACCAATGATGCAAAGCTAGTGAGAAAGTGTGTGCACCATCTCAAAATTTGGAAAAGAGAAGGGGAGTGTTGGGCACCATCTGATATGCATGCTAGATTTGGGGAGAACAGACTTCAAAGTGTTTAGAGAAAGGTTAGACAAGATTCCAGATACTAAAGTTCTATTGAAGGAAAAAGGGTGTAAAGGTCATCACAAATTCATAAAATATAAAGAAATATAATTCCAATGAAGAGAATAAGGGGAGAATTGTATAAAGACACTAAAATAACTGAAGAGAAAACTCATCAACCAAGAAATGTAACCAGAATCTGACCAGAAAATGAAAGCTCAAGCCCCAGCTCTTTCAGGCATGCTAGCCTTCTCAAAACTCCCATGATAGCCCCAACAACAGTACAAGGAGGGGGGTGGGGTTAAGTTTCATCTGAATCAATTCAAATGCCTACTACACTTTTGGGTATATGAGAAATCCTAATTGACTGAACGATATATTCAACCACAGGCATGCTGTCAAGATGAAAAAGATCCTTGATTAAAAAAAAAAAAAAAAAAAAAAAGGCACACCCCACACAGTTTTCTAAATATCTAATTCTAGATGCTCAGCAAGCCTGCCCTCCCAAGAAGGTCATTGTACAAAAAGCAAAGCAGAACACCTGGCCCTAGGGCAGAGTAAACACTTCAAAGAGCAAAACCTAAGCCAGAATTGGCCTCAGAACCTGACAGTGCACTGTGGAGTCTGCACTGTCATCAGGCATTAAGATGGGCAAAATGCAAGCATGCATCTAAAATTAGCTTTTGAGATAAGCAACCAGACACTTCCTAGAGAAGGGCTTTCTGTTCCCCACACTCCAAATCCAAGATAATTACTAAGTGTGCCTGATGTAGGGCCCCTAAGAAAATGACCCATTCCATTCTTCCCACGATTCCCAATGGCAGCCCTGAAACTCTTCATCATCTTATTTCTGCCAATGTGTGACTAACAATGGGGAAGATGTGGAAGGGTTTTCCAGAGGACAATGACAGAACTCTATTTCTTATTACTGAAAGCCCTTTTAATCCCACTGCAATAATGGTATGTCACCCCATACAAGACAGAAACATTTAACAATGAGAGCATGGTGAGATTTTCAATTCTCAGATGTCATTAGTGCACTTTGGAAAGATCTGTTATAATCAAAAGTGGAGCATTTAATTACTTCCATCAGTGTGAAAGCTACTGACGACAATATGTACTTATCTTAGAGCGGGAGTTCTTAACCTTTTTGTGGGTGTCATGGAACCCTGTGACAGTCTGGTAAAACCTATGGACCCCTATTCAAAATCATGTTTTTAGGGGTATAAAATAAAATCCATTTCAAACAGCTATATTGAAATAAAGATGCAGTGGTTTTTTTTTTTCCATTCAAGATAGCAGACCCCCCCCCCCTAAAATTCATGTACTCTTTAGGGAATGGGGAGAGAGCCCAGACTAAGAACCTTGGCTTTGGGCGATTACAGTTTGAAATATAATTGCCTCTTTCCCTGATATCAGCACAATTTCTGCATTTTAAACATCATTTCTTATTAATTATTGGTAATGCTTTTGTTATAGTCATAAGTAGTGAGAGCAAATTAACCAAAGAGAGCACTTTATGATTCATTATCCCAAAATAATCAAAATAGTCCCTGAATTTCTGCTTTAGCACTATAGACAAATGTACTTCTTTTCTCTATTATATCTTGTTCTCCTCTAGTTATATTTATTTACTGAGTTATAATATTACATCTCATGAAAAGCAGTCCAATATTTCATTAATGTTATCATTATTGTCATCATAATCTCGCATTTCCACCATTTTTCCTGAGTCCCTAATTATAAAGATATTATACGCCTGAATTCTGATAGAAAACCTAAATCAGTGTACTTTTATTGGCACAAGGCAGGATAAGTCTTAGTTATTAGTGCAAGGGAGAATATGTAACTGGTAGAGGACAAAGGTTTCATTTGAAAGATTTCATCTTGCTGAAACATTTTGTCTTGTGCGTTCTTCTGCTTTTTGGTGGGGAGTGGTATTTACTTATTGAGGACCCAAATTAACCAAGTATTACAAAAAGACAAAAAACAAAGGAACAACTAGAGAAAGACAGAGAGGGGAGGGAAGTGAAGTGGTCAATACATAAGTGATGTTTTTATATGTAAAAGGCAAGGAAACATCTGGTAACAGAACTGAAGGTAGTGACAGAGTTCCAAAGACAATCTATTGAATGAGGGTCACCACTTTGGGAACAGTATAATAATAAACAAAATCTAATCAGGAAATGTAGCTTTAAAAAAAGGAAAGATTTTAAAGAAATAACATTTAAAGAAAAAGGGACCAAAACTTAAAAGATAACCTTCTGGGAAGCTCCACCTATCCTGTTTACACTGTACACAACAATGGTGGCAGATGAAGCATGGTATATGGCAGGTTCTAGTTTCTTCTCAACAACTCTGCTGACTGGCTCAGCCGATGCAGCAACAACTCCCACTTCATTTTTATGGTTTACAAAGTGTTTTGCCCACATGGTTCCTCTAAGTCAGAGAGAACGTGGGTATTACTACCTTTCCACTTTACATATGAAAAATCTGAAACTACAAGATTAAGTAATTTGCTATGGGTGACACTGACAGTTACCACGGAAGCCAAAGTTTCCAACCAAATCTCCTGCCTCTTAAGCTCGGAGTTCTGGCCACCACAGTGTCCCTCTGCAGTTCGACATAGTTAAGCCCTACATGATGACCAAAAGCATACACAACAAAATTGCTAATGTAGCATAATTGATACACTGGCTAATGCAATTTTGCAAACACTATAATATCCTTGAGCCAACAGCCCATTCCTTCCACTTCTTCCATTTAGAAGGTTTTCCCTTAATAGAACCGAATTAGCTAAGCTATAGGGTATACCCCAAAATAGCTAGTCCTAATTGTTAGTTAATTGTTACCCAATGGAAGATTCAATAAAGGGGGCATTATGCAAAGAAATCTTCTCTGTCTGCAACAAAAGACAACAGGTACAACAAGACCTGTGTCTTGCACAGGGACATTCTTATTACCATATGAATTCAGAATGAATCTGAAGAGTCCCAAACCTCCAGTTGCAATAAGGTGCCAACAGTATAAGAGCACACTCCGGGATAATTTACCTCTCAGATCTTTAGAGAAGGAAGGAATTTATGGCTAAAGAAGAACTACAGAACATTATGAAAGGCAAAGTGGACAACTTTGATTAAAAAGTTTTTACACAAACAAAACCAATAGAACCAAGATTAAAAGTGAAGTACAAAGTTGGGAAAAATCTTCACAGCCAGTGCTTCAGATAAAGGTCTTGTTTCTAAAATATATAAAGAACAATGTCAAAGTTATTCTTCAACTGATAAATGGTCAAAGGGCATGAACATGTATTAAATATATAAAAATAAATATGAAAAGAAATTAATCATTTATACTTATATGAAAAAATCCATTGAATCATTATTGATTCAAGAAATGCAAATTAAAACAACTTTGAGGTACCCCCCTCACACCTTTCAGATTGGCTAAGACGATAGGAAAAGATAATGACAAATGTTGGAGGGGATGTGGGAAAGTTGGTACACTAATGTACTATTGGTAGAGCAGTGAAACCATCCAACCATTCCGGAAAACAATCTGGAACTAAGCCCAAAGGGCTATCAAACTGTGCATGCCCTTTGACCCAGGAGAGCCATTAGTGGATCTGCATCCCAAGGAAATCTTAAAGGTAGGAAAAGGACCCACATTAGCAAAAATGTTTGCAGCAGCTTTTTTTTTTTTTTTTTTTTTTTTTTTGGTGGTAGCAAAGAATTGGAAAATGAATAGATGTCCATCATTTGGGGAATGGCTGAACAAGTTGTGGTACATGAATGTCATGGAATATTATTGTTGTATAAAAAAAATAATAAACAAGCTGATTATAGAAAGGCCTAGAAAGACTGACATGAACTGATGCTGAGGGAAACAAGCAGAACCAGGAATACATTGTACACAATAACAACAAGAATGTGTGATGATCAACTATAAAAGCTTTGGTTCTTTTCAGTGATTCAGTGATCCAAAGCAATCCCAATAGACTTTTTTATATATGTAGCTTTTTATTTACAAGATAAATGCATAGATAATTTTTCAGCATTGACAGTTGCAAATCCTTTTGGTCCAACTTTTTCCCTCCTTCCCCCCACCCCTTCCCCCAGATGGCAGGTTGATCAATACATGTTAAATATATTAAAGTAGAAGCTAAATACAATATATGTATACATGTCTAAACATTTATTTTGCTGTATAAAAAGAGTCAGACTTTGAAATAGTGTACAATTAGCCTGTGAAGGAAATCAAAAAATGCAGGCAGACAAAAACAGAGTAATTGGGAATTCTATGTAGTGGTTCACAGTCATCTCCCAGAGTTCTTTTGCTGGGTGTAGCTGGTTCAGTTCATTACTGCTCTATTGGAATTGATTTGGTTCGTCTCATTGTTGAAGAGGGCCACCTCCATCAGAATTGATCATCAAATAGTACTGTTGTTGAAGTATACAATGATCTCCTGGTCCTGTTCATTTCACTCAGCATCAGTTCATGTAAGTCTCTGCAGGCCTTTCTGAAATCATCCTGCTGGTCATTTCTTACAGAAAAATAATATTCCATAATATTCATATACCACAATTATTTCAGCCGTTCTCCAATTGATGGGCATCCACTCAGTTTCCAGTTTCTGGCCGCCACAAACAGGGCTGCCACAAATATTTTTGCACATACAGGCCCCTTTCCCTTCTTTAAAATCTCTTTGGGATATAAGCCCAGTGGTAACACTGCTGGGTCAAAGGGTACGCACAGTTTGATAGCTTGTTGAGCATAGTTCCAAATTGCTCTCCAGAACGGCTGGATGTATTCACAATTCCACCAACAATGTATCAGTGTCCCAGTTTTCCCACATCCCCTCCAGCATTCTGCATTATCTTTCCCTGTCATTCTAGCCAATCTGACAGGCATGTAGTGGTATCTCAGATTTGTCTTAATTTGCATTTCTCTGATTAATAATGACTTGGAGCATCTTTTCATAAGGCTAGAAATAGGTTCAATTTCTTCATCTGAGAATTGTCTGTTCATATCTTTTGACCATTTATTAATTGGAGAATGGCTTGATTTCTTATAAATTATAGTCAATTCTCTGTATATTTTGGAAATGCGGCCTTTATCAGAATCTTTGACTGTAAAAATGTTTTCCCAGTTTACTGCTTCCCTTCTAATCTTGTCCGCATTAGTTTTGTTTGTACAAAACCTTTTCAATTTGATAGAATCAATTTTTTTTTTATTTTGTGATCAATAACGACCTCTAATTCTTCTTTGGTCATAAATTCGTTCCTCTTCCACAGGTCTGAGAGGTAAACTATCCTATGCTTTTCCAATTTATTTATAATCTTATTCTTTATGCCTAGGTCATGAACCCATTTTGACCTTATTTTTTCTGTAGTCTTTTTGCTAATATCTTTGTTTAAGATTTTAGCATCAATATTCTTTAGGGAGATTGGTCTATAATTTTCTTTCTCTGTTTTCAACCTACATAGGTTTAGTTATCAGTACCATGTCTGTGTCATAAAAGGAATTTGGTAGGACTCCTTCATTCCCTGTTTTATCAAATAGTTTATATAGCATTGGGGCTAATTGTTCCTTGAATGTGTGGTAGAATTCACATGCAAATCCATCTGGTACTGGGGATTTCTTCTTATGGAGCTGATTAATAGCTTGTTCAATTTCTTTTTCTAAGATGGGACTATTTAAGCAATTTACTTTCTCCTCTGTTAATCTGGGAAGTCTATATTTTTGGAGGTAGTCATCCATTTCACTTAATTTATCAAATTTATTGGCATAAAGTTGGGCAAAATAACTCATTATTGCTCTAATTTCTTCTTCATTGGTGGAAAGTTCCCCCTTTTCATTTTTAAGACTAACAATTTGATTTTCCTCTTTCCTTTTTCTAATCAGATTTACCAAAAGTTTATCTATTTTATTGTTTTTTTTATAAAAGCAACTCTTAGTTTTATTTATTAATTCAATAGTTTTTTTTTTACTTTCGATATTATTAATTTCTCCTTTTAATTTTAGAATTTCAAGTTTAGTATTTGATTGGGGTTTTTAATTTGGTCTTTTTCTAGCTTTTTAAGTTGCAAGCCCAACTCATTGATCTTTTCTTTCTCTATTTTATTCAAGTAAGCCTCTAAAGATATAAAATTTCCTCTTATCACTGCTTTGGCTGCATCCCACAAATTTTGGTATGATGTCTCATCGTTGTCATTATCATGAGTGAAATTATTGTGTCTACAATTTGCTATTTCACCCAATCATTCTTTAAGATGAGATTATTTCGTTTCCAATTACTTTTCTGTCTATTTACTCCTAACTTTTTGTTGAATGTAGTTTTTATTGCATCGTGATCTGAAAAGAAAGCATTTACTATTTATGCCTTCCTGAATTTAATTTTGAGGTTTTTATGTCCTAATATACGGTCAATTTTTCTATAGGTTCCATGAACTGCTGAGAAGGACGTATATTCCTTTCTGTCACCATACAATTTTCTCCAAAGAGCTATCATACCTAATTTTTCTAATAATCTATTTACCTCTTTAATTTCTTTCTTATTTGTTTTGTGGTTTGATTTATCTAATTCTGAGAGTGCAAGATTGAGATTTCCCACTACCATAGTCTGGCTGTCTATTTCTTCTTGCAACTCTCTTACCTTCTCCTTTAGGAAGTTAGATGCTATACCACTTGGTGCATATATGTTTAGTACTGATATTGCTTCATTGTCTATAGTACCCTTTAGCAAGATATAGTTTCCTTCCTTATCTCTTTTAATTAAATCAATTCTTGCTTTTGCTTGACCTGAACTCAGGATGGCTACCCCTGCTTTTCTGACTTACATGATAGATTCTGCTCCAGCCTTTTACCATTACTCTGTATGTATCTTGCTGCTTTAAATGTATTTCCTGTAAACAACATATTATAGGGTTTTGACTTTTGATCCAGTCTGCTATCTGCCTCCACTTTATGTAAGAATTCATCCCATTTACATTTATGGTTAAAATTACTAATTCTGTATTTCTTGTCATCATAATATTCCCAGATTATGCTTTTCTTTCTCTTGCCCCCTCTTACCCCCTTCCCTAGTATTAAACTTATGGGCCCCACTTGTATCACGCAGCTCTCGCTCTTTAGGATCCTTCCCTCCTCCCTTTGAATCCCTTCGCCTTTCTAGTGCCCTTCCCTTATTATTTTTTTTTCCTTTTCCCTTTTCCTTTTCCACTTTTTAATGAGGTAAGAGAAGATTCTCTGTAAAACAAATATGTCAATTATTTTCTCTTTGAGCCAACTCTGATGAGAGTAAAATTCACACAATGTTCCTCCCCCTCTCTAAGTTTCCTTAGATATGATAGGTTTCTTTTGTCTCATTGTGGGATGTAGCTTCCCTCTTTTTATCTACCCTTTTCCCTTTTTCTGACACTATCCCCTTTCCATTTCTACTTCCCTTTTTTATGTTATATCAGTGAAATCAAATTATACATGTGGTCTTTATGTATATCCACAACAGAAATGCAGTTCTCAAGAGTTCCTTTTACCTTTTTCTGCTTCTCTTGAGTCCTATGGTTGGAGATCAAATTTTTGGTCTAAATCTGATTTTTTCCTTAGAAACAAATGGAATTCTTCTGTTTCATTAAATGTTCATCTTCTTCCATGGAAGAAAATGCTCAGCTTAGCTGGGTAGTTTATTCTTGGCTGCATCCCAAGTTCTTTTGCCTTTTGGAATGTCAGATTCCAGGCCCTTTGATCCTGTAATGTTGAGACAGTCAGATCTTGAGTGACCCTTATTGTGGCACCTCGGTATTTGAATTGTTTTTTCCTGGCTGCTTATAATATTTTTTCTTTAGTCTGATAGTTCTGAAATCTGGCCACAATATTCCTTGGGGTTTTTATTTTAGGGTCTTTTTTAGAAGGTGTTCGACGAATTCTTTCAACGCCTATTTTACCATCTGGTTCTATTATATATGGGCAGTTCTCTTTGATGATTTCCTGTAAAATAGTACCTAGGCTCTTTTCATCATAATTTTCAGGAAGTCCAATGATCTTCAGGTTCTCTCTCCTAGATCTATTTTGCAGGTCTGTTGTTTTTCCAAGTAAATAGTTGATGTTTTTTTCTAATTTTCCTTTTTTTTTTTTTTTTTTTTTTGGTTTTGCTTGACTGATTCTTGATGTCTGAATGAATCAATTATTTCTATTTGTTCAGTTCTGATCTATAGTGAGTTATTTTCTTCATTAGCTTTTTTGAAATTTCTTTTTGTGTATGTCCAACTGAGTTTTTAAATGAGTTGTTTTGCTTTATGGAATTTTTTTCCATTTCACTAATTTTTTTTACTGAATTATTTTCTTTTGGCAATTCACAAATCCCACTTTCTTGGGAATTCTTTAGCTTTTTCAATTCATAAATTCTGTTTTCCTGCACTTCTTGGGAGTTTTTTACCTTTTCCAATTCACATTTCAGGAAGTTGTTGCTCTCCTGCATAGCTTCTCTTTCATTTCCCCATTTTTCTTCTAGTTCTCTTTTAAGGTTTTTAATAGTCTCTTCTAGGAGAGCCTTTTGTGTTGGGGACCAGCAATTGTTGGAGACAGTCTGCTATTAATCTCCTTGGGGTTAAAAACCTGTTCTCTTTCTGTATAGAAGCTATTGATAATCCTTTGGATTTTTTACTCCTTTTTTTAAAGCCTGTAGGGTCTGCCTTCAGGGCCAGGAGGTTACCAGCTTCCTGTGCTGAACAGGGACAGGTATGTGGATAGGTAGCTGTCCTGCCAACTGGCTACAAAGAGCAGCGAGGTACGGTAGTGCTCTGGGAAAGAGTTCCCCAACAAAAGTAACTCAGGCTCAAGTGCTTTGCAAAGAACCCTGCTTTGCAGGTTAATGACTGCCCTGGGGCTAGAAGCTGAGTAATAAAAGTGTCACTACCCCAGGCCAAAGCCAGCAGTGGGGCTGTGGGTATTAGCAGTTGACCAGTGAATAGTCCCACATGGACCAGAAGTGTCCCTGCCCAGGGAAGCACAATTGTACTGCGAAAGTTCTATTGCCCCTGGCCGAGCCCCCAACTGTGCAGATTAGAGGCTTCCCCCGGACTGTGCCATGCAGGTTTGTAACTGCCCCCACTAAAGCCTGGTACTGCAGAATGTGGCTGCAGGACTGTGTTATGGTTTTTGCCGAGTCACTTCTGGTTTTGGGTGGTCATAGCCATATCTTGTTAGGTTCTGGCATTGTTT
This sequence comes from Sarcophilus harrisii, assembly GCF_902635505.1. Lineage (NCBI taxonomy): Eukaryota > Metazoa > Chordata > Mammalia > Dasyuromorphia > Dasyuridae > Sarcophilus > Sarcophilus harrisii. The sequence continues at coordinate 69,638,276 of NC_045432.1, read as the reverse complement.
AGAGAGTACCCTTTGTCTTTGGCTTTAATCTCTTTGCCGGTTTACTGCTTTATAATTAAGGCAGAGCAGTTAGCCTAAGGGAGAGTAGTCTCTAGCCAGAGGTCACCTGCACCCCTAGTCTGCTCCAGACCCTAGTCTCTCCTAACTCCCTGCCTGCCCTGGTCTGTTTCCGCCCCTCAGGACAAACTTGCCTTTACAATCTTCCAGATTATCTGCCCCTCCTGCCCCCCCCCCCCCCCCCCAAATAGACTGGACAGAAAATGCCATCTGCATCCCGATAAAGAACTAAGGAGACTAAATGTAAATCAACATAAGCTATGTTCACTTCTTTTTCTGTTTTTTTTTTTTTAATCTCTCCTATGGTTTTCCCTTTTACTCTGATTTTTCTCTCCCAATATGATTCATAAAGTATTAGAAATTATGTATTTAATACATATGTAAAATGTAATATGTACAATACGTATTAAAATAAATAAATTTACTGGGAAAATATTATAAGAACTCAAACAAGTTAGGATCTGTACAATTATGGTCATGACTAACTAAAAGGTGGTATTTTTCATTACATCTGAGGAGTAAGATGCTAATCAGATATACAAATTCTTTAACTAGCAACCTTTGAACACATATTCCTTGATTCAAAAAAATAAATGGAAGACATATATATGAAAGACATACATGGGTTCAAAATAAATACACTCTTTCCAAGACTGACATGTACAGCTAAGTTATAATTCTATCCCCCCAAAAACAAAACCAAAGCTGTAATGGAAATACTGACAATCTCAACTCTAGTAGCACAAACAACATTCACTGTAATAAAATCTTTGTTGAGGTATAACTCACATCAAAAGTAAAAGCCAAGGGCTATGAATAGCTCAGTACACTGAAGCTGGTTTTTTTTTTTTTCACTACATTCAAAATTTTTATTCCTTTTGTATTCATTTCAAAGTAATACCTGGTGGCTTTTCAGGGACTTTTGTATTTTCTTTTCTTTTAATATGCATTATATTAATATCTCAACATGACTCCTTATGAAGAATTTTTTTCTCATCTTCAGCAACTAAAAGTGCTGATGGAACTTTGGTGAGATAAATGTTATTTTTATCTGGCCTTGTTTTTCATTTTTAATATTCCTGGGAATGGACTCGTTCTGTAAATTGGGAGAAATTAGGGATTCTGATTCTCAAAGCCTACATTAAAATTGGCAGTGTAAAACTAGAGAGAATAATGTTCCACAACTGTTTAATTAGCACTTTGGTTATTTTTTCCCCCTGAATGTCAAAGGAGTGATTTCTTTTTTTCCTTCATACAATTTTTTAAAGACAGAGGAAACCAAATATTTGAGTCAACAAACTGCCCCAAGTCACAGAAACAGTCCCCATTTATTTTTAATTAAGGTTCTTACAGTATTTCAAGTCCTAGCAGCCAGGTACACAATACTCCATTTGGACAGCTGTGAAAGAACATCACCACAAGCCCAAGACAGGGAGAGGGATGTCAAACAAGGGGAAGAATTACTGTTCTTATCTTGACATTCTCACCTCTAGTGAATACATTTCAATAATCTATATAGTCAATGCTTTTCTTTCTCTGGCAGCTAGATGGTGCTGCAGTGGAAAGAATATTGGCAACAGTCAGGAAGTCTCCTCTTCCCAAGTTCAAATTCAGCCTCAGATGCTTCCCAGCTGTGTGACACCCTGTTTGCCTCAGTTTCCTCATCTGTAAAATGAACTGGAGAAGGAAATGGCAAGCCTCTCCAGTTATCTCTGCCAAGAAAATCCTTGAAACGATCGCACAAGTACCTATTATTAAACATTTCACACTTCGTGTCCCATAGGTATCTAAAACCACATGGTCAAAATAAAACACAGCACCTTTTCCCCAAAACCCAGCTCCCTTCTCACCTAGCTTCTTTCTGTTGAGGGCATCACTATCTTTATAGTCACTCAAGTTCATAACCTCAATATTACTCTTAACTTCTTATTTTTTCATTCTATACATATAAGTAAGTTTCCACCTCTTCTCATTACCATCAAAACATCTCTCCACCCACACAGCTTGCACCCTGGCTCAAATCTCATCACCTCTTAGCAGGATTATGGAAACTGCCTCCAAATAAGCATCCTTGCCAGAAGCCTCTCAGAATTGTATCTACTCTATGAATGGTATCAAAGTCCAGTGGAAATGAATCCCTCCTGGCCACACAGAGACTTAGAAAAACACATATTAACATTATCTGTATCATGTATAAAGTCTTTTGTTAAACATTTCCCAGTTAAATTTTAATCAGGTTCAGGCAACAGGACACATCTGTTCCAGACAATTGACAAGATAATTTACTCTAGTAAAGGTCTGACCATATCATTCCCCTATTTATTAAATTGAAATGGTTCCCTACTGTCTTTAAGGGTCAAATCTATTATCTTTAAGAATTAACCATAAATCCCTCTGTCTAGCCCTTTCCAACCTGGCCCCAGCCAACCTTGGTAACCTTATTACACATTCCTCCCCTTCACGCAGTCTACAATCCAAGCAAACTGGCCTCCTTCCTGTTACTCCAAGGCTCTTCCAACTCTCTTCTTCAGGTATCTGCACAGCCTGTCCTGGAATATTCTGCCTCCTTCTTCCTCTTTATGTGAAAAGCAGACAATCACTTACCTTTTTAGGAAGAAAGCCAAGGATTCAGGTAGTAGCAGCTTGGGCCCCACTTAATAACCTTAGTAAATTAAGTAAAATTTACTTAGAATAAGAGTATGATCACTTTCTGGTGGAATACTCTATTTGTCCATAATTTACAAAGACAGCAGACTGCAATTTGAGAAGTAGCACAAAGGAAATACACTTCCAGTCAGATCTCTGGATTCAAATTCTGATTCTACCATTAACCCTTTCTATGGCATCAGCCAAATCACATAACTCTTTTGCTTTTCCCAATTCCTCACATGTAAGATGAGAGAATTTGGGATGGATAACCTTTAAGTCCTTTGCAACTCAAGATCTGAATACTATGGTTGTAAACAACAACAAAAAAGTATCTTGGAGAACAAAAAGTAAGTAAATGCTGCTCTTCTACTTAGCTTTAGTAATTCCCTATTGCTTCTCCAAACTCCTCAGCTTGGTATTTAATGGCCTCTCCACTCTGGCTCCCCTTTCAGCCTTGTTCAATTACCTAACATTCCGGCCAAATTAGCTTATCCCCAAATTTAGCGTTCCATTTTCTGCCTATTGGCACTGCATAGACACTCCCTCTTCACTTGGTGAAGAAAACCTGGTAATGCTAGCTTTTTAAAAAATTACTTTTTTTTAAAGATCAGTTCAGGTGTAACCTCCTATGAGTAAAATCTTTCCTAATATCTCTAGTGGTAGGTGCTCTTTTTCTCCACAAAATAGCATGGATTTATTTAAACACTCACACACATATTATTCACAAATACCTACAATTAGCTTACTTTCTAATGAAAAGGATTCAAGGTGTGTGTATATAAGATAAATAGAAAATAAGTGAGTCTTTGTATTGGCAGGGCCTATCACATAGCTTAGTATATAGTGGATACTTAATAAATGTTTATTGGTTTAAATATATCTGCTAATTCTTGTTCTCTGATGTGTACATTTGATTGAATTTTGGCATGGGGAAATATGGTTTTACAAAAACCCTCAAAAAATAAATCTTCCACTGACAGTAAAATTGACTTAGTTGTGAGATGGGGAATATTTTATGCTCTGAGCCTTCCTAGCTCCATAACTACACACAACCAACTCATTTAACCAGTCTGGGCCTCAAATTCCTTATCCAACAAATGAAAATCATACTGCCAAGAATGCCTCCCTTAAAAAAGAATATGGGCATTAAATAAGCTCTTATATGTAAAGCTTCATAGAAATGTCCTCTACTGTTATCATCTCAAGAATATGACACTGAGAAATGGTTATATGATGATAATAGAAAATCTCATATAACTATCCCATTTTAGAGATAAGGAAATTGAGGCCTAAAAAAAGTTAAAACATTCGTCCAAGTTTACATGGTTAATAAATATCTGGCTCAGTAGGCTATCTCATATTTCTGACTCTGAAACCCAGGCTCCCCCTCCCCCTCCCTACACTGTTAATTCCCAGAATTTTACAGCTGCCACTGAGGCTGACAAGACTGAACTGATGACAATGTAAGAAATTAGAATTCCAATGAAGATAGTGGAATCAAAATCAACCTCAAAAATATCAGGAGCCAAATGTTAATGATTCTGAATTCAGTGATGGTTTCCTTTTCTAATCTTCCCAACATTTCTACTGAGAACGTTTTTCACATTTTTATGTCAATTAGAGTTTGCATCTGTTTAAATTAGTTATCTCTTCTCAGCTTACAAATAAGTTGCCTTTTTTTCCCCAAAAGAACGAGAACGATGCAATCTGCAAATACTTAAGATGTTAACACATACATATGTGCACAAAAAATTGATATTCAACACACACTGGGGCCTCAAGTCAGGAAAACAAGTTCAAACCTGACCCCAGACACTTACTAGCTGTATGATCCCAAGCAAATCATTTAACCCTGTCTGCTTCACTTTGCATATCTATAAAAATGAGCTAAAGAAGGAAATGGTAAAGCATTCCAGGATTTATGACAAGAAATTTATGACCCCTAATATATATAAGAGAGTTGAACACAACTGAAACAAATGAATGACAATATATATGTGTGTATATACACATTCAGATTCATGTGTGTATGTACATTCTATATAAAATGTTTTCTGCATACAAACATGTACATATATGTGGATACGTGTATATACAGACACACATCCAGCTGAAGAGCTTCCCATTAGCTAGAGAAGATCACAGATACAACTATTTGAGAGAGAAAAGAGCTTGTGTTTATGTGTGTATCTACAGACTAAGCTTCACTGTGTATTTTCAAATATAGCTTCCTTAGGAGATCTGTCTTAGATGTTGAAGGGCCTAAAACAATGTAAGAACAACAAAAGAAACCTTTCTCTTTCAGTGCACTACTGTCTGACCCTTGCTCATCTTAGGCAGAAGAAATAATTTCCCAACATTGTGCTCCTCATTTTAATTTCCATTTCAAATCAAGTGTACACCGAGTTACATTAATTGAAGCAATTAACAGAAATGTGGGGGACAAGTCATTTTCCCCTGAAGAATAAAATGCTCTATGAATGGAGATGCAGGAAGAAATGTCCAAGAGTACTTTGAGCACACACATATAAATTATACTCCAAAGAGAGGTAGGGAAAATATTTGTGGACCAAATATGACAGCCCCTACCTAGATAGTTGCATATATGCCAGAGATTCACAGATTTGGAGCAGGAAGGACCTTGGAAGGTCACCTACTCCTTCCAACCCCCTTATTTATGAGATAGCCCAGTCAACACTGGAAAACCCAATAGAGGTGCATGAAGATAAAATCAAAACAAGTCAAAAAAGGTTTGTCTCCTCTCAGCTCTGAGGGATGTACTTTGAAGTACCAGAAAAGACACAGAGAAGTCTAGTTTCTTACTGCAATTGGATCTTGTATTCCACAGACCAAAAAGAGTAGAAGGCAGAGATTGTTGCCTTCTCTTTTAGGTAGGAACTTGTTTCATACTGTTCATGGAGGAAAGAGAGACAGGGAGTGAGAGAGCCCACAGAGTGCTAGGCTCAGTGTCATGATGACCTGAACTCAAAGCCTGCCCCCCCTTTCTATTAAAATAATTTAATATCTCAAAACAATTTCACATGCAAAATAGCATTTATATTTAGAAAAAGAATAGATAATTATAGGACTCGATACCAATCCTTTTATTTTCTTAGATGAGGAAACCAAGGTTCACTTATCTTATTCGATTCTTACAAATCCTCTCAGAACTAAGTGGACCAGATAGTCTGCATCTGATAGATGAAAAAACTGAGTTAATGAAGATTTCATATCTTGGCTAGTGCCATTCAGAAAGTGGGAGACTTGAGATTCTTAGGCTACTGAGATTCTAATTCTCACCAGTAATAATGATTTGTGCCAATTGTTTGATAATTTTTAATGAGCTTCCCTGTCAGAGCTTGGATCCTCTTTTATTGACTCAATGACATGTTACATTTAATGTTGCTTTTCCTTTAGATATTTTGAGAACTACATAGAAACATCTTGTCCCAAAATGTGAGTTCCTTTTTTTTCTAGATGAATTCAGTCTTCACCATGATATAAAGACAAATGAGCAATTAAGTGAGTTGAAGGCAATCACATAGTGAGTGCAAGAGGCCTAATTCCTACTCGATTCTCATCTAACCATGAGTCCAGCATGCTTTCTATATCGAATTAATCATCTTGCTCCAAAAAATTCAGGTCAAATCTTGAGGAAAAAATAGATTTTGGAAGATAATAGCTAATGATGTTAAAGCTCCTTTCTAACTGTTGCTAAGTCATTTGGCCTCCTAGTATGTCCTGCAATTCTGGGTAGGCTTATCTGTCCACACAGATAGATACACTGCCATTTACACTGATGGAGAGAGTTACCAAGTCGGGACAAAATCAGAGATCAACCACATGTTTACCAAGGGAACATATGCCCATAAAATCATTTTTGTATAAACTTCTTAGATGAAACTACAAAAACATACTCATTGAACAAAGAAAATATAACACATACAGAATATTTAGGATTTTTTGAAAAAAGTAACTAATTTCTAAACACATTTTCTAAATTGAGAGGGGTAAATTGTCTTCACCTTTAATAGTTTCTAAACTGTTCTTTGTATTTTCTCCATTTTCATCTTCAAAAGTAAACAGATGTCTCTAAACATAAAAAAGGCAGCTTGGCCAAATAAAGGCGCCCACTTAAGAAAATGTATAAAAGAAAAATGTTTCTTTTACTGTATTTCTTTCATTGCCCCAGAACTTACTTAGTTATAATCTTTTATCCTTGTTTTTCTCTTTTCCCCTAGATTGGCACTATTCATTATTTAAAATATGAAATTATGTATCATGTGCCTTCTCTTTCCTTCTGTGATAGCGAATAATGATGATGAGGCATCATCTTGAAGAAATTGGAACTCTTGTGATCATCTTCTCTTTGATGTGGGGCAAGGATCCTTCCATTGGAGCTGAGAGAGGTCATTCAAAAAGAGATGAACATTTACTTTTACAGACTAGCTGTCAGTTTTGGGGGAAATGTCTTAAAATTCACCCAGGAATAAAGAAATAAAAAAGAAAATCCTTAGGCACTTAAAAAATGATGGCGTGTGTGGAGGAGAGTGATGAAATAACATTAATATCCCAAACATAGCTAATTCACAAGCATGGGTGAGAAAATAATTTCTAATTTGGTCAAAGCTGGCTTAAGGTAAGCAACACTATGTGCTCATCTCCCTATCTTGCACCCTTACTAGACTGCATTTTTCCAAAGAGCTTTCAGATTTAGACTTTCATTTTAAAGTCACAATTACCTAATGTTGTAAGTAAGCAGGGTAATGATAATTATTTTAGAGAGGAGGAAACAGTGGAATGAGTGTTTAAGTGACTTGACCATCAGTCACGATATTAGTGACAGATGGAACAGCAGATCCTTGGCTTCCTGATTCCTCAGTCCTCTGACTCCTCAGAACTGGTTCAGATTTCTTTTCGACTCTGCTACAATTGTACTTACCAGAAGAATTAGCTAGGCAGCGCAGTGGACAGAATGCAGGGTCCAGGGACAAGGACAGCAGAGTTCAAATCCAGCCCCTGACACTTACCAGCCTGACCCTGAACAATTTAACCTCTGTTCACCTCAGTTTCCTTAACTGTATAAAAGGCAAAGTAACAATATGTACCTAAAAGGTAGGTGAGAAATAACATTTGTACAGCATGTAGCACAGCCTGTAACACAGCAGGTTCGATAACAAATGGTAATTTCTAACAGGGCTCCAGTTTGCTGCTTCCACGTGGGCACACAAGTCCATGCACAGCCACGGCGCTCATCTCCTCCTAGATGTCTTCTCTTCTCTAGGTTTCTACAACATTGCTTCTTGCTCCTTTCTGGTTTTCCAATGCTTCTCAGCTTTCTTGGCTGGATCTTCATTCAAGTTGTGCCTACTGATTGTTTACTGGGCATCCCACAGGTCTCTGTTCTGGTATCCTGTCTCTTTTCTACTTGGTGATCTCATTCAGCTACCAATATTCAATTATCACATGCCTGCAGATGACTCCCAGATCTAAAAACCTAGCTCTAGACTGTCTGGTGAGCTTAGTAACATAACATCAACTATCTTCTGGACATCTCAAACCGGATGCCCTATAGACAGCTCAAGCTCAACATATCCAAAATGGAACTCACTAACATTTCCCCAAAATTTTCTGTTGCCCCCAATGTTTAGTACTCCAGGTGAAAGTGCTATCATCTTCCCAGTCATCCAGGCTCACAACCCTGACATCACACTCACTGTGTGACCTCTCACTCACTTACTCAACCTGGATTGAACTTTAGTCAGTAAAAAGTGGCTCACTCCATGCAAGACTGAACATGGGTCCAAGTTTTTCTGTCCAGAGAATTTTTGCAGTTTCCATCTTCCAGGTTTAGCTGTAATTTAAGAACCCCATTGGGCAGGCACTGTCCATTCAATTTTTTTTCTTCTCTCCAACTAAGAGGGGATTTTTTAACAGCCTTCAAGAAAGGAGCTACTTCAGAGAAAAGACAAGATATCTCTGAGAAAAAGATCAATTTTGAGAAAAGAGTTCTTGTGTCATCTAGCTTTCTACTACCAATGTTGAGCACAATACCTTGCACACAGCAAGTACAAAATAAATGTCTGATAAACTGAGTGAAGGAACAAAGGAGGAGGAAGTTGAACAATGTCAAGGTACAATGTACTTGACTGTGGGATGATATGATAATTATTTATTTTGATTTCTGTTCTCTTAAGATGTTTCTGAGATTATACATACTGCCAGTCCAAGAGGTTTAAAAATTAAAACTGGAATTCGATACCTAGCTAAAAATAGAGATGTCAATAAAATGAGCATATACTCTCTGCTCCCTAGTAATTCTACTAGACTAGAATTGATACATGCTCTTGGGATACTCTAGATATTGGAATACTAAGCATTGCTTAGCTACTTGAATTTATGGGCCTAGCTGTGTCATATTCCAATTCTACTGCCGCTTTTTAGACATATTTTTATATCGTTGATTTAGGCTTCAAAAAGCTAAAGTGAAATAATTTAGGAAAACTCATACTTCAACACTATCCCACAAAGTTAAAAGCTCTATGAGTGTTAGGGTTTAGCCCATAACTCAAAGATTTTTCAATAAAACCAGCAATAGACAACATAAAAGTTACAGTTTTTCAGGTATTAGATGCTAGAATAACAGAAACATCAACAGTTATACATTACATTGAGACAGTCTGTCCCATCAGGTCCTATGAAACTCAGCATTTCCTGCTCACCATAAACCTTTATTGCTCTGGTAGCCTCATGACAGCAGGACCTCTCCATTATTGCCCTAACTATTCCTCTAAACCTGAAATCTCCTGTCTTAAGCAAGTAAAATATAGGCAAAGAAATAGATTTAGTTTGAAAATCACCAGCAAAGTCAATGATTTTTCCAAAGTCTTTGGACTGGCATTTTTCCTTATTGATCTAGAAATTCCACGTCACATTCAAGTCATATTGTTTTGATACCTTATGGTCTTTTTAAAAGAAGCTCACAAAATCCCATTTCCTTCCTGAAATCAAACTTATTTCCAAGTCAAGATGTCACGGGATTAACCCCATATCCTATTTTAACATATGATCGTTCTTCTCCTAAAACATTGACAATGAATTCTATGAAGTTCTCAAATGTTTACCTTCTCTCTATCTCTTTATGTTTATATTTCTGTGGTAAACTTTGAATTATAAACTCTGTTAAGGTGAGGTGACAATTAGGCTTTTTTTTCTGGGCATAATAAGGTTGGACTCAACAGTGATAATTATGAAGACTACACTGACAGCTATTCCCTAAAATTCTTGTTAAACTATATTTACTTCTTTTAATAATTTTCTTTTTGTCCCATTTTCTTTAGTCATTTCAGTTGGAAGAGTATAAATTTCTAGAGAATTTCCTCTCATCAAAAGAGGGTAATTGTGAACTACATTTTAAAAAACAGGAGGCACAAACAGCTAAACACAGTTAATCACATAAAATGGTTTGCCCGTCTAAACAGGGTAGACGTCCAATGTAGCGGCTGGTCATTAACAGCTACATTTATTTATGCTGTTCATAAGAAGTTAATGCTGTTTATAGAAAACGTAACCAGCTTTTATCTTGTAGAATGGAACAAATTTAAGTGAAGTGAAACTCATTTCAGATTTATGCAAAACCTTAGGATTAATAGTAGCTTCAAATCCATTAATATGATTTCCCCCCCCCCCCATCCAATGGAATGGTTTTAATTAAACTTTACTAACCCTTTTGGCTTAATCCCTGGAGCTGACCTATAAAACACTAGAGGTTTTAAATCAAACTGTAAAAATCCTCAAAGCTGCAAGTTAAAGTGTTAGCCACAGGAGAAAACCAATAAAGGATTTATCAAACATGTCTAGTAAACCAGCAATGTTTTATACAAAAGAGAGATGGAAAAAGAAAAAGAAAAAGTCAGGGTGAGAGTAGAGGAAGTAAGGTGTGTATGTGTCAGAAGAGAGAACAAAAGACAAAACATTAAAATTAATTCTTCAGGGCAAAAAAGTATTAGTGCTATAGAAGTACGTGCAATACATAGAGAGAACTAAGGGCCAATTGAGCGACAATTTTTTCTCTCCTAAGACTCATTTTTCAAATCATGAATGAACAGGAAGATGTACAGATGTGTAACTGAAATGAAAATGACCAGAGAATTGTATTTAAATTAGAATCACAAATTCTGAAGACCACATGAAAACATGCTCTAACCATAAAAAGGAGAAATATAAATTCAAACAACTAAGTTTTTACCTCGTATCAGACATACAGGTAACACATTCAAAAGATGAGAATAGTAAGTGTTGGAGAGACTGTGAGAAGACAGGCACACAGATGCAGTTGGTGGAACTGTGAAATACTTCAACTGCTTTACATATTATAGCAATTAAAGAGACTACAATGTCGTATTCTTTCCATGCTGCAAGAAAGCTAAACACAGAAACAAATATCTAGGAGACGGACAGCAAAATATACAACACAGCACTATCTGTATGAACAAATAACTGGAAAGAAAGGAGACTGCTATATAAAAAGGAATGGTTGACAACATGGTAAAACGATGCAATCAATTATTATTATGGAGTGAAAATGATGTGTTAGGTAAATGTTCATGTAGGTCATATACATATATATATATATATGTATATATATAATATATATATATACAATGTGTATGTATAAATACATACATGTGTATGTGTGTGTGTAGAATGTAGCTCAAAGGGAGGAATGATTGGAAATATCCAAAATCTCAACCACCCCTCATCAAGGAAGACTTTGATTATCGTCCGGGGGGGCGTATTGCTCTCTCCATCAAATATTAGCTACACAAAAAGGGAATATAAATAAACTGCTTTATCTTAGCAGATAGGAAACAGAAATCATAGAGGGTATATATAAAACAACCAGACAAAATCAAACAATACACAAAGCAAACGAGATTCCACTGGGAGTGAGCTATCTTAGCTCAACCAATAAAGGGTTTCCATTCACACCCAAGGGGAAATTCTCTAGGGAGGCAAGGTGTAAACTGGGGCCACGTTCACACACTAACTCTTCCATGTGTTTGCTGCTTTCCAAAGTCTTTTTGTTCTCCCAAGGATTCGATCCCTAAAGAAAATCTGGAACTTCATGTCTCACAAAGCTAGAACCAAGAAGAGAAAATGTCTCCTTTTCTAAGTTCAGTTAATCGCTTTCCCTTGTGCACAGATTGGTTGAGCTCTGCACTAGCAAAGGAAGAGCCACAGCAACAGATCAATATACTCGGGAAATGACAGACCTTTCATATAAAGATCCTGAAATAACACAGAAAGCATTATTAGTCATTACTCTATCACATTACAGACTCAAGTCTATATCAGGCTTCCAAAGCCTAGTAACAAATGAGAGCAGTTATAAAATGATTTAAACTAAACTAGTTTTTCTTCAATCACTGAGTTTCATAATTCAAGTAAAGACCAAACCAATTTCATCTTATCTACATGAAAATGCTTAGATCGTACCTTATGCTCCCAAATATTTAATTCTTTTTTGGCAAGCTATGGAGGGGAGAATTGTAACTATTTCACCAGGTGATAATGTGTCATCAAACAAGACTACATAATGCTAAATTTGTGTTTATTTTTTTTTTGCCAGCTATCTGAATACACATAAACACAAAGTATCATTCAGTCATGATTACTGTCTCAATAAAGAAGAAAAGATGTTTACATTTTACAAGTTAAATGCTTTGGTATTTCTATGAATTATCTTTTTTTCTGATTAAATACCAGAACATCATCTTCTAGGGCTTTAGTAGTAAAATATAAACAAAATGGACAGGTACTGAACAGTACCTTGACAAATGATAGGCAGACGTCATAGAAAAGTCTTCCTGATTCCAAGCCCAGTGCTCTATGCATCCTGCCAACTGTTAATGTGTGTCTATTTGATATCTTGAATACCAAGCCCTTATCAAAGAAATCTGATAAAAAGATTTTCTATTTATGCTAAGTACATTAAATTTTCGGTGCAGAAGGCTCCGTTTTATGCATCAAAATTATCTTTTATTCTTTATAATGGTGTGTTGATATGTGTGTATGTATATGTGTGTGTGTGTGTATGTATCTTACTTTATATGTATATCTCCTACCCCTAGCTGAGAGAGATATATTTCTCATCTAATTTTTTACAATAGGATCTTTAATGTTAAGGTCATATATCCATTTAGAATGTCTTTGCTATGATATGGTATTAGGTATTGATCTAAATGTAACTTCTGCCAAACTGTTTATCAGTTTTCTCAGCAGTTATTATCAAATAAAGAATACTTTCCTTGATGTGTTTTCTACTTTATTCAACACTGTTTTTTAACCAATACCAGATAGTTTTGACGATTGCTGTTTTATCCTTTGTCCCTAACACTTTTCAACATCTCCCTAGATATTTTTGATCTTTCCTTTTCCAAATGAATTCTGTTATTATTTTATCAAGTTTTATAAAGTATTCCCTTGGCAATTTGATTGGCATAGCAGTAAAAGTATATATCAATTTGGGGAGTAGAGTTATTTTTATTATATTGGCATGGTCTACTCTTGAACAATGAATATTCCTATAGCTAATTGGGGTTTTTTTACTTGTACTTTTTAAAGAAGTACAATATAAATGAATTTTTACAAGTCTTCTGTGTACTTCAGTCAATCATTTCCAGGTATTTTGGGGATTTTGTAGTTATATGGAATAGGATTTCCCTTTAAATTATTTCTTCTTTTTTGCTATTATTGTATAAAATGCTATTGATTTTTTGAGGATATCACACTCTCAACATTCTTGATACTATCTTTGCTGATTTCGTAAGATTTTCCAGGTAAAACTTTATATCTTCAGCAAATGGAGAGTTTTATCTCCTCTTTCCCTATCTTAATGCCTTTAATTTCTTTCTTGTCTTATTGCTGTCACTAGCATTTCCAGAACTATATCAAATAATAGCAATAGATACTAGACCTCCACAGACCCAAGTCCTAGATGACAAAAGTCCACTTGGCTTTGAAAACACACTGTTCTGATACTTTTCAGTTTTGTCTATTGAGTTGGCCAGCACCAAATAAATGTTGTATTATATCAAGGTCTTCACAGACCATGCTAGACATTCATTTGATTATCTTTCCCCAATCTCCTTGATATCCACTTTCCCCTGAAGCTACGTCCCCTCAACCCTAAGCTTTCTAACACCATCATAACACATCATAACACCAGAACCACAGAGTTCAATCATTACTTCTGGAAAGGTAATGTCAATTGATTTCCCCAAGATTATACTTCGCACCCCTATGATTTCCCAAACCAAAGTACTGTTCTCTGGCTACTACTTCCTTATATGTGTCATTTCCCCCTATTAGGATGCCATCTCCTTGAGGATAGGCACAATCTTGTTTTAATAATTGTATTTACTGTGGTTGGCACACACTAGTACTTAATGGATTCTTTTCATTCAGCTATATATGTACAGTCAAAAACTGGTTTCTTAAGGCAAAGATAAAAATCTAATTAGAAAAAATGAACACGAGAATGATGGCATTCAAACAAGGAAATTACAAGCAGATCTATTTTTATTTTTTTTTATTTTTTTTATGCAGATCTATTTTTATTCAAACTGTTGGCCCCACAAAATGGGAAATAGATTAAAGCACAGACATCTACATGGACTATCACTGTATCCTTAGGAACCTTAACCATTTGGAAATCAAAGGTCATAACAAAATGATGAAAATAATCTAAAAAGTGCCTCATCCAGTGAACATATCCTTGCCAAGATGAGAAAGCACCTCCACATTATAGTATAAACTAATTTGTAATAACTTCCAAAGGATAGTGGTGAAAGACTACAAGCAGTATAGTCTTAGAAAAATGTCACAAGCACTAGATTTCTCAAGCACATGGATGAGAAAATGAGATCTAGAAGGGACTTTCAGAGCCATCCAGTACAATATTATTCCTTACAGCCTACATTTTCCTTGAGAAACTGAGGAATAGACAGGCTGGTTGTGTGCATTGTCCAACCCTAGTAACAATGAAAGAAATACAAAAATAAAGCTATGATCAGGCAAGAAAGTTTGGTCTAAGGATCCAAAGAGGCACAATCAAATGATGAGGAATATCTTTTGGTCACACTATAATATGAAATAGGGTGGAGAACCGATCAATCTTAGACATACACTGAAGATGAACCACAGACTAGGCCCAGAGTTGAACAGATGGAGGAAGAGATTGGGCTGAATGGTCTTTGGAAAAATTGGGCAAGGCTTTCAAAGACTCCAAGCTTCCCTGTGAACAAAAAGTTCATCATTTAAAGGACAATATTCTTGCATCAGTTCTGTATGGCTGCAAATCATGAAATTCTAGTCTCCAGAGAATTAAAGATAAGTGTGAAGACCGTGTATTTTAAAATCAGCCGGAGTCAGGAATTCAGGTTAGGGGAAAATTGTCAATCTTTATTCTCAGTGAAGAAAGATCAGAGGTGGAAGGGAATCGGCGATAGCAATGTTGCAGCTGAGTCAAGAAGCTAGCTAGACCAGCAGCCACGCGACCAGCAGCTAAAGGAGCATGGAACCCAGGTCAATCTCTCCCAGCTTCTCTTCCTGTCTCTCTGCCTCCACAGACCAAAATCATCATTTCCTATACAACACATCAGGACTTGCACAGAAGAGTGGGTGGGGGCCATTCTTTATCCAATCATGTATATCAATAGAGTATAGTCCAATTACTATTTAGCCTCAGTGCATCAACTCAAGCCTCAGCCCATTACAGATAAGGCTCACTCAAAAGACAAAAGAGGAACATGAAAAGTATGAGTAATCAATCAATATTTATTAAATGCCTATCATGTGCCAGGCAACAGATTATTAGGCAAGAACTATGAAACTAAAGTTATTTAAAGGAAGCTAGCAGAGAAAATTAAGACTGAAAAAGAAGATGGGGTTGCCTTGTGGCAAGAGTAAGAGATAAGTGAAGGACATCTTGAGTACTTCATTAGTGTCCATGCAATGTCAAGAGAAGTAGAGCAAGGTCTCTAGCACAATGAAGAGAAACCATGTGAAAGCTTCATGGGAGCCACGTCTCAGGCTGTGATCTACAACCACTGTATAGTTATCTTGGTCAGAAAACAAAACATTAAAATTTCTGAGTATCAGTATGTCTGACAGATGTGGTGCTTACTGAAAGACTCGTGTAAACACATCTTAACTCCCCCAATTAAATTGCAAGCTCTTTAAAAGCAGGGTCTATGGCTTACCCTCAGTTGAATGTAAGTACACTGGAGCAGATACTCAAAGGAGCAATAGAGAGTATTCAATCAATTAGTGCTTTTAAGCTGACTTCTAATCAAACATCCTTTATCAAGCTTCCTTTAGAATACCTGAATACTGGCTGTTGATAGTTGACTATTAGGAACTGTTATGTCAATCTGTTCTTCATTACATTTTCTCATATCTAAGCACCAATTCCACAACCTCCTAGTCAAACTTGTCATCTGCAACAGAGACCACACCTGGGAAAGGGAGTTCTGCTTTAGTGATTGAGAAACCCTCATAGGGTAAGTGGTTTACACCAAAAATTGTCATGACAGCAATGACAAAATTTTAATGGAGCAGTGGACAGAGGACTGGCCTCGAAGTCAGAAAAAACTGAGTTCAAATCCAAGCTCAGACACTGAATGACTGTGTGACCTCGGGTGAGCTGTAAACCTTTGTCTACCTCAGTTTCCTCGACTGTAAAAAATGGGGATCATAATTACATCATCCCATGCCTCCCAGGGTTGTAGTGAGAATGAAAGGAGAAAATTTACATCTGTAAAATGCTCACATTTGTAAAGTGCTTAAATCAGCACAGTGTCTGGCACACAGTGGGTACTTAATAAATGCTTGTTCTCTTCTCTTCCCTTTGATAATGTTCTAAGCAGGAAATACTCACCCAACTGTGTTACAGATTTTTCTCCATGACAAGCATATGGATGTTAAAAGCATTATAGATTTGTTCCATCAGCTGTTTAAAAACGAAATGATCACCCGTACACAATGATTTTGGTGTTCATGGAAGAATTACATCAAATTCTGAGTGCTTATAAGAGCAAAGTATCATTTGCACTTGTATTTCCTGTACTTAGTCCAGTGCTTGGAATAAGATAATCACTCAGCCAATGCTTTTATTTAGGGGGCAACTAGCAACTTCAGGAAATACAGGAGTCATGAGGACCTGAGTTTAAAACTGTCCTCTGACACTTGACACCTACTGTGCAACCTTGGGCAAGTCACTTAATCCCAATTGCCTGGTTGGGAGGAAAAAAAGGCTTTTTCATTCATTCACATACATTTTTATATATTCAGAAGCTGTGTGCTGGAATATGCTAGCTACTCTTGAGGACAGAAGAAAATATTTAATAAAGTCCTGCTTATACTGATATTTCTAAGGAATTTATGATTGCAACAATGATGGCAGGTCCTCATTAATTACATTAGCCCCTCATAGTAAAGAAGGTGTTTGAATTCCATGTTTTTAAAGAAAGTCCTGCTCTTTCAATATCGTCAGATTCTTCTGCCTGCATGTCTTGGCCAATGCAGACACTGACATGGCAAATACTTAGCCGTAATAAAAATATATAGTCAGAGAGCCAGTTTCACATAAAGCATCATGAGGAGAAGGACTTCCCCTGTAACTGGTATAATCTGACAGAATATGTGATCATATCCTTTTCATCCTTTTGTTTCCTCCAATTTTATCTTTAATTGGGTTCTTATCTAAATGGACTGATATTCTTTTTTCCATTTCTTCTGAAAACATTTTTAATTGATTTTAACTAGATTACTGAAAAGGCATGCCCACGTCAGGGGATTTAAGTCAATGGTAAGGGAATAGAGGTAAAGGGAAGAAGTAAGCAGATTCCCAAAGTAACAGGCCACATAGGGGTAAAGGGAAAGACCACTGCCCCTGGAGACAAGAAGATCTGGAGTCTTATGCTATTTCAGACATCTACTAATGTCATGCAGAAAAAAAAAATCACTTTAAAACAGTGCCCTGGGCAACTCTATCAGATTTTATGTACACACAAGCACACATGCACATGCATACACACACACACACACACACACACACACACAGTTCCATGACAAAAAGCAGTACACCAGATAGGCAAGTAGATCCATGCCACAAAAAGAGCTGAAGAGCTCCTACTGTGTACAGAACAGATGTTGACTGTATCATCAGAAAGAAAACATCCCCTATAACCCACCTTCTTAAAATGTGCTTCACAACCCCATTTTGGGTCTTGTAAAGGAATGTGGGGGGGTCACAAAATTATGATTTTTTTATCAGTAAATGTTTGATTTCTACATCTATTTCATATACCTACATATCAGGGTGGGGGACATCCCATAAAAATTTCTCACATGAAAAGAGGTTAAAAATGGGAAAAGTTTAAGAAGCTCTGAGCTGGAGGAAGTAGTAAGGGAAAGATCAAGTGGGGGATTAGAGGAGGAAATGAGAAAGAAATGAAATAAAACCAGTGTCTTCAAGAGAAGAGGGGGTGGAAATACACAGAGATGATTAGAAGAAATAAATGCTTTTAGATTACATGATTTGGTTCAGTGAACCATAGTTCAAAAGAAGTTCTATGTTGAGCAGAACGGTTTTGAAGAGGTCATCCTTAACAACCAAGGCCACACAACGCCTTCAAAGTTACCATCATTTCACTAGGACCTTCAACTGGGGCCAGAGTTGTTCTGTGGACTTGAGGTTGGTTATGTTTTGTTTGGTGGGAAGAGGAAATAAGATGGGGGAGATATACACAGCCTATTACCTATGATTACTAACCAAGGCAGTTTCTTCTTCTCTTTATGACTGAAAGTGGAGTACCCAATCTCTCCTGTGGATGGATTTTTCTGCTTCTTACTAATCCTTGCTTCCTCTAAGCCCTTCCCATTCATTTCCATTGTGAACTTTTGACACAGTAGTTCCTCGTTTTTACTCAACTGATAATGCTCTAAAAACATGAGTCCTCTGGAAAAATATAGTGACCTTTTCCCAATACTAAACTGGGTGGACTCTGCAACTGTACAGCACATTGAAAATTGCTAATCAGATCCATCCTAAAATTTTCTCTTTTAATAGAACCTGAAATATGGGTATGATCTCTCATTAAAGAATGAGCCCTAAATCAGATGTTCAATATGCTTTATTAAAACAAATTTTAAAAAATTAGTGAAGGCAGAAATAAAATGAAAAATCACAAAAAGATGGGAAGTTAGTACAAAGATTTATTTATATAGCAAAGAGCCAAACACATATTGCTGTCTGTGCTTCCACAATGTTACTTTGGCAGGCTGGAATGCCTGATGTTATCAAAGGAAATTATAAATTAGGCTCAATTTTTAAGACAAATAATTTAAATCAACTACAAATGTAGTGACACGAACAAATCTAAAGTTCATACTTCAGCAATGGACATTTTAATAATGGCACTGATGTGGCCTAACAGGAACAATGATTTGGAATGGCAGTGATTCCATTATTTCAAAATGAAGCAAATGACATTTCTTTAATAGTTAATATGTTAACAAACTAAATGCATATTAACTACAGACATGATTTCTAAAAAGTTTAAATTTGATTATCTGAAGGACAAGTGATATATACTATTGAAAGTGAAATAATCTTTTTAATTATCTGTGGTAAATAATATCTCATATGATATATAAAAGATATTTCGTACAATAATGAAAACTGGAAAGACTGGAGAACATCTAGGTAGCACAGCAAATAGAGCCCCGGGCCTGGAAAGGTCACTTAATCCTATTTGCCCCAGTTCCTTACATATAAAATAAGGTAGAGAAGGAAACAGTAAACCATTCCAGTATCTCTGCCAAGAAAACCCCAAATGGGGTCATGGAGCCTTAGACATGATTAACTTAACTTAACAGACAGAGATGAAAGTGTCCTTAGAAAGAAAATCCTTAGATGAAAGGTCTTCAGTTCTCATTTTTCATATGAAGAAAGTAAGCCACAGGAACTTTAATAATAATAACACATTTATACAACACTCTAAAGTTTGCACATTATTCTAGCTATATTATCTCTTTTGAAATCCTTAAGGCAGGTGCTGTTATTACCCCCATTTTACAGATGAAGAAAGTGAGGCAGAGAGTTAAGTGACTTGCCAAGGGCTATACATCTAGTGAAATATCTGAGACAGAATTCAAATTCAGGTCTTCCCAACTGTGACACCAGTGCTCTTTCCACTGTACCAATAAGCTTCCTAAGTGGATACTTTCTAATTTATAAACCAGTCAGAGGTAAAGTACAGGTGAGAGCTAAATTTTCCTAACTCTCCAGCTCCTCATTGCTTCCATAGCAAGCTTGTTACCCACTGATCTTCTATATCACATGTATTCTGTATCTGAACTATTGCCTTCCAAATATTTGGCATTTTAACCTTGTATGTTTTTTTTTTAAATCAATAGATATTTACCATTAACAACTTGGTTCAGGGAAAATGGCAGATAAACGTGCATTCTGGAGATAATATTCATTTGTTGATTCAACTTTCAACAATGCGTGATAAATAGCATTTGCCTTAAACAAAAATTTCAAAACATCTGCTAGTAAGGTAACAATTACAGAAAAGACTATTAGCTGGTGAACTAGGACACTACAAATGTTTAGTGAAGCTAGTGGCTTTTAAAAATATTCAAATGGAAAAATAAAATGTAGATGCATACATATATGTAGATGTATTGTTATATGTATATTTATACACAACGATACCTTTGAGAATTAGCTAAAAATAAATGTTAGATTCAGTAATTTAAATTTCTAGTAAAAAGATGTTATTTACTCGCACGTTTGAATTGTTATATTTCATAAATAAGATAGTATATATGCTTTAGGAAGCTTACTAACAGTCCTCAAAGTCCCCCCCACCCCCCGCCAAAGATTTTACTTGGAAAGATGACTAGGTTCATGTTTAATACCAGCTCATTTTCATTATTTCAAAATAATAAAGACTATGCTAAAGTAGATTTTTCTTTTTAATGAAGTAAAAGGAAATTAAGTATTCATAAGTAAAACCTTAGAGCAAAGCAAAAGTTCAGAATATTAGATGGAAAATCTCAATATAGCAAAAGGATACACTGAAAAAGCAGAACAGAAAACCAAAACAAATAAAATTCGATATATAACAACAAACTTCAGGGTAATTTTTAAAAATATGCGAATTAAAAGAACATGTACAATTTCTAAAAACTTAAGTCACAAGACCAAGACATAATTTCAGAAGAAAACAATCAGAAAACAGGACAAAAATCCTCAAAGAAAAATGTTCACTGGATGGAAGTACAAGTATGTCTGAAAGTGTTCAAAAAAAGAGATAAGTGGGAGAGTAAAAATTGGGGAAGAAATGAAAATGATACAAGAAAGTGATAAAAGAACATAAGCAGCTCTGTAAAAAGATCACAAAAATACTAAAGAAAATGACACAAAAAACCAGAATTGGTTTAATGGGAAAAGAAGCACAAAAATTCACTAGGGAAAAAAAAAAAAAAAACTTAAAACAGAATAGGTTGTGGGAGGATTGTAGAATTGGTCAAAAAATTCTAAACTCTTCAAATTTCCTCTACAAACAAAACAAAATAGTGCCTTAGGATAAACACAGACAAATAAAGCCAAAAAAGAGTTGGAGTAGAATAGCTGTCCTCTTGTGACTAGAGAAGATCCAAAGAAATAAATCCCAGAATAGACGTTTGGACCATGGGAAGTATAAACAAATCCAGGCTAGTTTCAGTGAAGCAACAAGTGGTGAGCCTTGGGACTAGGTAGATTGGGAGGTAAAT
This sequence comes from Sarcophilus harrisii, assembly GCF_902635505.1. NCBI lineage: Eukaryota > Metazoa > Chordata > Mammalia > Dasyuromorphia > Dasyuridae > Sarcophilus > Sarcophilus harrisii. Next base: position 69,616,718 of record NC_045432.1, on the reverse strand, counting down.
TCCTCCACAACCAAAATAATTTTTACTTCCCCAATAGCGTAAGGATTTAGAAGTCTCAGAGGGGGAAGACTGAGGAAATATCTGCTGATAAGGCACACTAGGCCCAGCTGTGCTCCCAAGATATAGGCCTGGGCAAGAAGGATCCAGCAGACACCCAGCAACTATGGAAGCAGTGGGGCAGGGATGCTTCTAGCTATAAGCAGTTACAGGACTCGTGAAGTTCTTGTTTTCTGGTTCTATTACAGAAGGAAGAACTGAAGGAGGACCTGAGGTCAGAGGCACCATCCTCCACACCTCAGGACTAGAAGTGATTACAAACAATAAGCTCTATAAATTTAAAGCTGCTGAAAAAGAATTCATAGAAGACATTTATTTTTAAAAAAAGAACTTTAGAAATAAAATGTGAGAAACTGAGGGAAAAAAATTAAGAACAATCCAAGAAAAACAATTAGTTTATGAATAAAAGTCAACCAACTGGAAAAGGAGACCCAAAATCTTAAGAAAGACTACCACTCCATGAAAATAAGAATTGGCAAGGCGGACGTCAGTGAAGTTATAAGAAACAACAAAAGAAAATATAAAGAATTAAAAAAATAGATTGTGAAACATTTCACAAGAAAAAACAACTGATCTGGAAAAGAGATCGAGAGAACATGAGACTACCTGAAAGCCACCACCAAAAAAAATTATCTTGATACAATAATAAAAGAAGTAAATAAGAAGATAGTCTTTTAGTGTTAGAATAAGAGGGAAAAGTAGGAATAGAAAAAAATCCATCAATCACCACCTGAAAGAGATTCTACAAGGAAAACCTATAGGAATATCAGAATCAAATTCTGAAACCCCCAGCTCAAGGAAAAAAAATAATATAAGCAACAAAACAATTAGCCCATCAGAAAGAGATAGAAAGAGAAATTCCACTTAAAATTATTGTAGACAAAATAAAATACTTGGGTTTCTACCTGCCAAGACAAATTCAAGAATTACATGAACACAAAACATTTCTCAAACAAATAAAATCAGATCAAAAACAACTGGAAAAAATAAATTGTTCAAGGCTAGGATGAGCTAATATAATGAAAACGACAATTCTGCCTATTGCTCTACTTGTTCAGTACTGTACCAATCAAACTTCCAAAACATTATTTTATAGAACTAGAAAACATAATAACAAAATTCATCTGGAAGAACAAAAGGACAAGAATATCAAGGAAATTAATGAAAAAGAAAAAAAACAAAGGATAGTGGCTTAGTAATACCAAACCTAAACTATATTATAAAGCAACAATCATCAAAACCATTTGGTACTGGCTGAGAAATACAATGGTGAATCAGAGGAATAGATGGGATGCACATAACATAACAATCAATGCCTACAGCAATCTAGTATTTGATAAACCACCCACACTCCAGCTTCTGGAATAAGAACTTACTATCTGACAAATATTGCTGGGAAAAATGGAAAAATGGAAAATGATGTGCTAGAAAAACAGCATCTCACACCTCATACCACTATAAGATCAAAATGGATACATGATTTGTACATAAAGTATGAAACCAAAAAAAAATTAGCAGAACAAGGGATAATTTACCTATCAGATCTTTGGAAAAAGAAGGAATTTATGACCAAAGAAGAACTAGAGAACATAGATAACTTTGATTACATTAGATTTAAAAAGGTTTTGCAAAATAAAACCAACAGAAACAAGATTAAAAGGGAAGTACAAAACTGGGAAAAAAAATCTTTACTAACAGTATTTCTGAAAAAAGGGATATACATATGTATATATATACATAATATATATATTTAAAGATATTAAATCTAAATATATAAAGATATTATGTTTTATGTATATATATATATATATATATATATATATATATATATATATATATTTAAAGAACAGCATCAAATTTATAACAATAAGTCATTCCTCAATTGGTAAATGGCCAAAGGATATGAACAGATAATATTGAGATGACAAAATTCAAGTCAGTTATACTCATATGAAAAAATGCTCTAAATAACTATTGATTCGAGAAATACAAATTAAAACAACTTTGAAGTACCCCCTCACACCTCTCATATTGGCTAAGATGACAGGAAAAGATAATGACAACTGTTGGAGGGGATGTGGGAAAGTTGGTACACTAATGTACTATTGGTAGAACAGTGAAACCATCCAACCATTCTGGAGAACAATCTGCAACTAAGCCCAAAGGGCTATCAAATTGTGCATACCCTTTGACCCAGGAGAGCCATTAGTGGATCTGTATACCAAGGAAAACAAAGGAGGGAAAAGGACCCACATGAGCAAAAATGTTTGCAGCAGCTCTTTTTGTGGTAGCAAAGAATTGGAAAATATGTAGATGCCCAGCAATTGGGGAATGGTTGAACAAGTTGGGGTATCTGAAGATAATGGAATATTATTGTTCTATAAAAAATGATAAACAAGCTGATTTTACAAAGGCCTGGAAAGATTTACATGAACTGATGCTAAGCTAGACAAGCAGAACTAGCAATACATTGTATATAAAAACAGCAAGAATGTGTGATGATCAACTATGAAAGATTTGGTTTTTCTGAGCGGCTCAGTGATCCAAAGCAATCCCAATAGACTTTGGACAGAAAATGGCATCTGCATCGAGAAAAAGACCTAGCAATGGCTACAGTGAAAGACTACAGGTCTTAGAACATTATATATTGAAGAGCAAAAGAACTGGGGTTGCAGAAAAAATATCATACCCAGTCAAATTAAGTATAATCCCAATTGGGGGGAAAAAGGCCATTGAATTAACTGCCAGACTGTCAGGATTTTGTTGTAAAAAGATCTGAACTTAAGAGAAAATTTGACATACAAAATCCAAGAGAAATACAAGACTAACATCAAATACTAATGACAAGGAACTCAATAAAGACAACCTATTTATTTTTTATATGTGGAAATGTTTAGAAACCATAAGTGTCTAAGATGGTCATTGGAAAGTGGATAACTTGGAAGAAAGATTGTGGTAGATCAGAATATTATTCTATGTGATAGAATTCTACAAAGCATCTAAGTGATGTGATTGTAAAAAAGCAAAACCATGTAAGAAAAGTTAAAAAGAACAATTATCTCACACAAATGAGACACAAGAACTGACACAGAAGAATTAGATGGGGGGGGGGGAGGAGGAGAACAGGTAGTTCTGGAACTCTACTCTCATCAGGAAAGGATTAAAAAGAAAACAAGCAATGTATATGTAGAAAAAGGGTATAAAAATCTTCTAAATTCATAAAGTAATTAGAGAGTAAAGAGGATAGTGATGAGGGAGAAAATAGTGAAGGGATTTTTAAAAATGTTTAACCATATTTTAAAATATTTAATTATATTACATAAGGAAAAACAAGTTTATAGGATGAAAAATTGGGGACAGTAACTGAAATTATAGTAGATTGATTCTTTCTTTTGAAAACTGAAGTTGGCATTTGCTTCTCATGTCTTCCAAGGAATTTCTATATTTTTCTCCAAGGTGATACTTTTATCATACTAACTGTTTAATATCTAAGAGAGGTAAAGAAAATCTATAATTTTAATAATCATTCAGAAGTTTATAATTCTAGGTTATCATGATGAACAATAATACCATCAAAATTATATCAATGCTCTGTTTTGAAAAAAAGCATAGTCTGTAAGAGCTGGAAGAGGCATTAATAATCTTCTCCAATCCCTTCTCAATATAGATGAGGAAAGAAAAGATCAGGGAGAAAGAAACTTGCCTAAAGCAACAAAGGTAGTTAGGACAAATATAATATCCTTAAGATGAGGCAGGTGGACTCAATGAATTGAAGGTCTGCACCATATCATGGTTTAGTCTTTGTCTGAAAATTTCCCAGAGGAATGAGAAGTGAGAGAAAGGGCAGCAATTTGCAATACATGGCAATGTACAAGACACCTACTTTCTTTTTTTTTATTATTATTATCAAACCATTCAAATTTATTCATTCACAAGTTTCGATTTTAGCATATAAGCATCTATTTTTTCCGATTCTTTTTTCATTAAAGCCTTTTTATTTTTAAAACATATGTATAGATAATTCTCAACATTAAGCCTTGCAAAACCTTGTGTTCCAAGAAGGAATATTTCTCTCCCTCTCTTCCCTCCAGCCCCTCTCCTAAGCAGCAAGTATTGGATTACTTTGTGTTAAACATGTATAATTCTTCTTTTTTTTCTGAGGCAACTGAGATTAAGTGATAGGGTCACATAGTTAGGGAGTGTTAAGTGTCTGAGGCCAGATTTGAACAAAGGCCTTCCTGACTTCAGGGCTGATGCTCTAACCACTGTACACCTAACTGCCCCTGTGTAATTCTTCTATATATTTCCACAATTATCATTCTGCACAAGAAAAATCAGATCAAAAAGGGGAAAAATGAGAAAGAAAACAAAATGCAAGCCAACAACAACAAAAAGAAGGAAAATACTATGTTGTAATCCACGCTCAGTCCTCTGCTGAATGCAGATGGCTCTCTCCAGCAAAAGACCATTGGAACTGTCCAGATTCATGTAATGAAGGGATTTTTAGAGAAAACCCTACTCACATCAGATCTGGTTAAAGAAAGAACAACATATACATTTACAAGAGAACAAAAATTGTCTAAATGTGTAAAGAAACGAGGGTGAGAGAACAGGAAAAGCAAGGGTATAAAAGAGTGTATACACTAATTGGATAAAAAGAAAACATATATATTTGCTAGAAGTAAAGCAAAGGAGGTGGGAGGAATAGGAAAAAAGAGATAATACTTAAACAAAGATCAGAAGTAGAATTTATTAGATAAAAAATGTAGGGATAGTAATCATGATCTCAGAAAAAATGGAAGCAAAAATAGATTTAATCAAAAGACAAAAACAGAGAAACTACACTATAGCCTAAACAACCAATATTGTCTTAGATTATTTAAAATACCTAGAAGAGAATAAGGCTGGAACATTGCTGTGGAAAAGGAAAGGATGAGTTGGTTGATTAGAAAAATATGGAAAGACCTGGATGAATTATAAAAGAAGATGTTATCCACCTTCAGAGTAACAGAGGAAAACTAATGGACTCTTACCCAGACAAATATAAATGTATCTGTGTACAGATATGTATGGTTATAGATATCTATGTACATGTGTAACTGGGGCGTATGTATGTATCTATGTTTGGTTATATGTGTGTATATACATACATATATATATATATATATATATATATATATACACATCTGTGTATATGATTGTGTATATGCATGTGTATTATTTTTGTGTGTAGGTACACGTGTATCCAAGCTTAATTGTAGCCTTCTTGGGGTAGGGGGAAGGAAGGGTTAAAGTAAAAAGTGGACAGTAGAGACCAAAAGAAAACATATAATAAAGCAAAGATGGACAGCTTTGAATACAATATGTAGTACTTATTATATAGGCATTTTTGAAATGAAAATGTATTGTTTTATAGTCTCAATCCTTTCTTATGTTATGTTGTCCACATGGTAGAATGTTTTTTTTATTTTGCATTTAAATTTTGAATATTTTTTTAAATAGCAGAGTAGACAAAATGGAAAAGGAAAGAAATTCTTACTGAAGAAAACAATTCATTAAAAATTAGAATTGGGTAAGTAGAAGGTAATGACTCCATCTAACTTTAATAAACAAAAGAAATCCAAAAGAATGAAAAATAGAAAAAATGTGAATATGTCATTGGAAAAAGAACTGACAAGGAAAACAGAAAAAGGAGAAATAATTTAAGAATTGTTGAATTACCTGAAAGCCATGATGAAAAAAAAGAGTGAGGGGAGGGGAGAGGAAAAAAGGGAAGGAGAGGAGAGAGAGAGAGAGAGAGAGAGAGAGAGAGAGAGAGAGAGAGAGAGGTAGATAGCGCCTAGACATCAATCTATCAATATCAAAGAAAACTTCCATTATATCTTAGACCTAGAGCATAAAATAGAAGTTGAAAGGCTCTACCAATCAACTCCTGAAAGAGATCCAAAAATGAAAACTCCAAGGAATATTATAAACAAATTTCAAACCTTCCAGGTCAAGGAGGAAATACTGCAAAGAACCAGAAAAACAAACAAACAAACAAAAAACAAAAACAAAACAAAACAAAACAAAAACAAAAACAAAAAAACACCACAATTTAAATACTGTGAAGCCATAATCAGCATCACACAAGATTTACTATTTTCCATAATAAAGAAGTGGAAGACTTGACTGTGATATTCTAGAAGACAAAGGAGCTAGTATTACAACCAAAAATAACCTACCAAATAAAAGTGAGTATAATCCTTTAGGAGGGGAAATGGACATTTAATAAAATATAGAACTTTCAAGCTTTCCTGGTTAAAAGACCAGAGCTGAAAAGAACATCTGAAATGCAAACAGGAGACTCAAGAGAAACATAAAAGAGTCATCATAAGGGACTCCATAAAGTTAAACTTACCTACATTCCTTCTTCCTCCCAAATGTGCAAAATATTAGGGGAGTTTTACACACACACACACACACACACTCTCACTCTCTCTCTCTCTCCCTCCTTCCCTCCCCTCTCCCTCTTTTCCTCCCCCCCCTCTCTCTTCTACAAACACAAATATAAAATAAATATCAAACTAATAAAAGAAGCCCTAAGTATTGCCAAAAATTCAATACTCATAGATGCACTATATAAACATAATGAAAATGTTATTACAATTTTCCAGAATGAATTTACTACTTTCATATTTCTAATACATTAATGATATAATTGTTCTTAAACTAATACAGAGTACTTCTATTTTCATAAGTTGACTAAAGATGTGAAATATATGAAAAAGTATTAAGAAAATTATAGGGGCCTTTATATAATTTGTAAATGATAAAACATCTAAAATCAGATGCACACTAATGAAAAGTGATATCCTGGTACACGATACTTCAAAGAGAAAAACAACATCAGCTTACCTTTCTTATGAAAGTAAACCACCATGGGAATAAGACCTATTCACTGGCTTCATAATGGAACAATTTAAAGGGAAACTCACCACCTCAGAACAGTCATATTGCTTACCCTTGCTTGCACTTTCAACATGCTCCAATTCATCTGGAAATTTAAGGATGTCCCGGTATTTTTCCTCACACATTTCAGCAAGAAAATGTAAAAGTGTGGTTTTTTGATCTGATGATTTAGTGTCTCTGATCTAGAAGAAAATGGGAAGCAAAGCCATTTGAATAATATCAACACAAAGTCCAAAGTTATCTCTTAATTTTCTTCACCCATCATTTCAATTCAATTTATTGTTCATTTAAAATGAAGTTGTGCAGAGTAGTTTTCTAATGAGGACTATCAAGAATTCTGCATTCAATTATTAAAAGAAACACAGCTTTTAAAAGGGAAAGACAAAGTATGTTAAAATTAACCATTTTTTATAAATTCTTCAGGACATCTTCATATATATACATATATCTTTTTTAAGCCCACTTTTAAAACTCCTTTTATTTTAAAATGATCCCATTATTTTCCCCAAACCTCAAGATTCTGTGCTCTGGATCAGAATGGCTTAAATCCATTTTTAAACTTTTAGATATTGCTAAAATTATTTTCTTTATTCTTTGCTTACTATTATTAATTTAAATATCATAGGCAAATAAAAAACGCAATCATGTCCACTCTGCCTACAAAGGATCAGCCAGGTTCCACTCAAGTAGTTCAAGGGACAAAGCAGTCACACTATTGTGGGGTAAGTCACCCATTTCCACCAAGAGTTAGACGGCTCTTAGCTTGCAGAGTTGTTTTTTTTTTTCTTAAGCAATTTTGAACTATGTCCTTCAAACGCTATGTAAATATCTTTTGACTCTGAGAAACTCCTACTATAAAGCTTATTCCCCAAAGAAAACAGAAGGAAAAAAATACCCATATGTAATCTAGATATATGTGATGGGAGAAGGAAAAGTAGAAAGGGAGGAAGGGAGAGAGGACAGGGAAAGGTGGGGAGAGAGAAGAAAGGAGAGGGAGACAGGGAGAGAGAAGAAAGATGCTCTTTTTGTGGAAGCAAAGTAACTAGTGGGCTGCCTCCTTACTGTGGAATGACTAATAAAAGTGCAGTATAAAAATACTTCTGACGACACTGGGCGGTAAGAAACAATGAAATAAACAGTTTTAGAAGGCAACTAGGAAAACGTGTTTGAAATAACATGGAGGGAAGTGAGCAGAACCAGAAGCCCCATTTAAAGAATAACAACAAAATTACAAAATAAAAAAGCTTTTAGACTTGAGAAGTATGATTGGCAATGAGCTTGTTTTTCTTGCTTTGAGTGTGTGAGACAGAGAGAGAGAGAGAGAGAGAGAGAGAGAGAGAGAGATTAATTGTTAAGTGAAAAAAAACAATGTTTGAAAAAAATTTTTTCATTAGATAAAACCAAAATCTGTGTCTGTTCAACTTCTACTGTCTATGCTTCATTCATGTCCCTGTGGCCAAGCAGGAGCGCCATATAAGAGCCTTTCAAATACTTGAAGAGAAGTAACACAGCTCCCCAAACCTTTCATATCTCCAGACAAAACATCTGCAATGCTGATCTACCTGTGTGCCTTGGCTACAGGATCCAAAGTACATTGAATGCTTTACTCCTCTGATGATCTATAGTATCATAATTATCCAAAAAATGCCACAAGTTCATCACAGGCGGAATTATAAAAAGTTTACAATATCAAATACACACACACACACACACACACACACACACACCCGCTGTCTTTGCTCTAAATATCTAGTATTTTCTTTGATATGACATTCATACTAGACTAAGGCACAAAAGAAATCAAGAATTTACTTAGTGAAGATGCAAGAAATATGGTACTGAGTACCTAGATTTTTCATTCTATTGGATGCTCTTCCAGACAGATATTTTAATTCGAAAACTCAGAAACAAAAAAACCTTTCCCACTGATGTTCATATACAGATTTACCCAATATAGAAAATGAATACAGGCTCTTAATAGGCTTAGAAAAGTCATATAAGAGAATTTTGGCACTCTCTAGGAAAGAAATTCAATTCCTACTGTTTTGATAATTAAAGATAAAAGCCTTATATCTCAATTAATAAATCAAGCCTATATTTATGACTTTCTTCCAGTTTCTTAAAGTTTTGACTCATTGAAAAATTTAAAATCTTCCCCCAAGAACAGAAAAATAAAGAGGGAAGTTAGTCTTAATGGTAGACAGACAATGTCAACCATGGCAAAGTTGTGATAGTTCAACTGGCCACTTCAATTTCACAGGCACAATTAGCTTTTCTGGATGTACTTTAAACACAGTAGCTTTCTCTTTCACAATAAAAATCTTTAATATTTGATGTTTATCATGCTGATTTACCAAACACTTGAAGTGTCAGGAGGGTGAAACAATATAATCCCTGGGGGTAGTGTGACTTTAGTAAGACTTGCTGTTTTATAGGAACAGGAGGAAGTGCATTTAGAGCGAGTGGTCTGAGAATTGTATTATGTTTTTGCCTGGCATTACTGCAGTCCGCCCATTTGCAATGCTAGGTTAAGCAATAAAAAATACAAAATGGGCATTTTTCTTTATTTTTCTTCAAAAATTACTTTGAAATTTTAATAAAACTGCTAGTTGCCATCTAAAAGTCTAGCATAATATGCTGCTGGGGGAAAAAAAAACACATTATTAACTCCATTTGGTAGCCAAACTCTGCTCTGTACTTCCGTTTTTTAAGACAGAAAAAAAAATACTCTTTTTCTATGGGAAGTCTATGGTGCCACAAAATGTGTATTGTTCACATAATGACAAGAAATGTAATGCTCACAAAGAGAGTTCGTCAGTACATAAATCTTGGATGGACATCAAACGCAGACAATGAGCTGAGTCCAGGACGAAGGCAGACTAATTTGCATTTAGGAATCTATGTAAGGCTTTTAATACGCCCAAGCTTCTCCCTGAAATAGAGGGCCATATTTTTTTACTATCCAAACATGCAATAGTGTATGGCTGTCAATCATAAAATATAACTTTTCCCAAATAAAGCTGTGGTTCAGCCAAAAGGCTATGACAAACACCATGGTGGATGACCGTAGGCAGCAGCAATACTTCTGGAAAAGGATTCTGTGGCTGAAGTAAGGGAAAAGATGGCATTGCATCAGTGTAAAAGGAGGCCAGCTTCTTGGCATATGCAAAAAGCAAAGATTAATACCAGTATCCAGGAAATGTGTGAGATAGAGGGGAAGGCCAATGTTTGAGGCTAAGCTGTAGAAGTATTATGGGAAGAGCGGGACAAAAGTTGCAGATAAAGCATAGATATGGATGGCTAACAATCTGCCCCGCTCCCAAGGCACCCATGTTGATGCGCCCATAGATGTGTCAATGGCTATGAATAAAACCATATTAGTACTGGGATATATGGCTCATAAAAAGCTTTCCTCATAATTATGCAACTCAAGTACCATTATTCCTATTCTCTGCTATTCTTTTCACCATTCTACACTGTCATAATTCATAAAGAGAAGTGACATTTTCAAAGCAAAATTAAAATCTAAATCAATTTTAGATTGATAGTTCAAAAGCTTCTGGGTTGGAAGGGATCTCAGAGACTTTCTGGCAAGGTAACATCATCTCATCAATGACTCATTTTTAGGTCTGATCATTTAATCAATCAAATAGTCAACAAGCATTTACTGTTTGCGCTGGAGCCAGGCACTGTGCTAAGTGCTGGGGATACAAAGATAAAACATTTGTTACCCTCAAGGGCATGTCAAGTCAACAAGGTTTATTACAGAAAGCACATGGGACTATGATGAGGCCTAAGAAGTGTAGAAAGGGACACAGGGAATGGCATGGAAAGGACTTTAAAAGACAGAGGACTTCACATTTGACCGCAGAAGGGAGAGGGACCTGATGCAGTTTATTAAATCCAGAAGGGACATAGTCAAGCCAGCACCCAAGCAAAATCACTTTTGACAGCTGATCTACCCATGCAGCTTGGCGGCTTCTCTGCAAGTTTGCACAGGGCACTAAAAGGTTGCTTGACTTCCCCAGGATCACACAAAAAGTCTATGTCAGAGGAAGGACTGGACTCGGGTTTTATGTCAGCTACAGGGACTGAGTTGAGGTTTTTATGGCTTTGAAGCCAGTTCTCCATCCACTGTACCATAGTGCCTTTCCATCTATAAATATTCATACACATTAATTAGCACATACAAAATTAAGGCAAGATAGCTTAAGCATAGGAAAGTGCTAACTTCTGAAGCTGAACCCTGAAGAACATCAAGGATTTTAAGAGGTTGTGATTGAAAAGAGAACACAATAGACAAAGGTAAGGACAGAAGATGGGAAACTCCTGTGTGAGGGGGAAAAAAGGTAGGCCAGTTTGGACACTACACAGAGCATGCAAAGGAGAACAACGCGAAAGAAACTTGTAAGGCCAAATACCAATATTTTGTGGAGTGAATAGAGCACCAGGCCTGGAGTCAGGATGGCCTGAGATGAAATCTGGCCTCAGACAATTCCTAGCTGTGTGATTCTGGCTAAGTCACTTAACCCTGCCTGCCTTGGTCTCTTCATCTGTAAAATGAACTGGAGAAGGGAATGGGCAGAAGAAAACCCTAAAAAGGGTCAGGAAGAGGCAAACACAAATGAAAAACAACGGAATGACAATGTGTATGGAAACAAGAAAGAGAATAAGGGGTTACAATGGGAAGAACTTTAAATGTAAGACACAAGAGTGGACAGGGAATTACTGTGGTTCATTGAGCAACAAAGTGACATGAGGAGGCCTTTGCTTTGGGAAAATCACTTTGGAGTTGTTCGAGTATATTGGAGAATAGACAAGACTTTTAACAAAGACAGAAAAAGGGGCTTGAATCTATCTAACTACAGGTGTGGACAAGAAAGAGGGAAACAAAAAGGAATGGGAGGGATAGGATGAGCTGAAAGAAGTTGCTTTCCTAGCAGCAAAGAGACTCTGGAAAAGGGTCACTTTTTGTTTGCAACATGGACTAAGAAGAAGAACCCAAAGTAAAAAAACTGCCCCTTCATAGCCAACAAATATCCACAACTGTAGAAGCTAGGAATAATTTAGTTTTTTGTTTTTTTTTTAAGTCTGCTATTTTATTTTTTCATTAAACTGAATTACAAGGGGATAATACTGAAATACCTAAGAGTGCTTCACTATCAACTGTCAAAGCACCATCAATTACTAAGCTATACTGCTATTTTAATTTTAATTAGCATTTGACCAACACATAATTAAACTTGGAGATTAGTAACTAAATTTATATTAACTACATCTACCTTATCTCTAATCATTTTCTCAAGTGGTACACAAATAGAAAAGACTTGACTGGACAAGGTCCAGCTTGGCTATTTGTAGCTTTGCTAATAATGTGCTCTGATGTTCTGCCATTCAAGCATCATTTTTGCTTTAGATCTGATAGATGTTTGCCAGGTGAATTTGGATAAATGTAAATAACTTTCCAATGTCAATATGCACACCGGAAAAAAAAAGAAATTTAGCCAAGAGACACTGATGCCAATGTGCTGATATCTGGTCAGAATCAGGTTCCTTTGCTTATGGAAAACCTAAGCAAAGTCCCAGACTCAAGAGTTCTAGTGGATCCCTTGCGTTGTGAACGGCTGAGCTCAGTAAGCCGCATGCAGTCTTGTTGGGCCCGGCTCCTTTTAAGTTATATTATTTTTCAGATGAACTTTCAACCATTTCTTCTTGTTTTTTTTCTCAGTGAAGATGGAGACCAATGGTCCCGATCACTGTTTAACACCTTTTATAGAATTCAATATCACAAGATGCTCTTAGAAAAACCTGGAAAGATTTACATAAGCTGATATAAAATGAAATGTGCAGTATACAAAATAACAGCATTATTTTAAGATGATCAACTGTGAATAGCTTTGCTATTCTCAGCAATACAATGATTGAAGACAACTCTGAAGGACTTAGGATGAAAAATGCTATATATCCCTAAAGAAAGAACTGATGGTTCCAGAATAAGACTCAAGCACCTTTTTTTAAAAACTTTTTCTTGAGGAGTTTTTTGGTCTATATTTCCTTTAACAACATGAGTATTATGGGAATATTTTGCATGACAACGACTATATTGAATTGCTTGACTTCTCTATGAGAATGGGGGTGAGAGGGGAGGAAGGGAGAGACAGTAGAACTCAAAGCTTTAAAAAAAGGATGTCAAAATTGTTTTTAACATGTAATTGGGGAAAAATAAAATGCGAAATAATTTTTAAGATTAAAAAAGAATTCAATGGAACTTAGCAATTAATAGTTTAATATTTAAACCTAAAAATAATTCATGTTATTTTCCTCTTTCCATATTTGTCTCCAGAATGCTCCCAATCTCTTCCAAGTAACCCATCCAAAATACTATGCATGCAACACACTACCCTCTCAGAATCTCTGCGTCGGAAAGGAACTTCAGGGGCCATCTAGTCCCACATGGAAAACAATAAGACTTGATCAGCAACACATTCAACAAGTAGCCAGTTAGCCTCTGATCACAGATGTCCAGTAAAGGAAAGCTCACTCAAATCCAATATTCTATCCCCATCTCTGTGCCTTTGTTCTGCACCTGCAATCCCATTATATTGAGAATTCATTCCCTCCTTACCTGCATATCCTTTAAGAGCATCTCAGACACCAGTCTGTGCAAGAAACCTTGCCTGATTACCACCACAGTATCTTCAATATAGCACTTAAGAGTGTTTGTGTGTGTTTGTGCTCTCTTTCTTTACACACACACACACACACACATATATATATATATATATATATATATATATATATATATATATATATATATAATTTAGCCAACATTTATATAATACTTTGAGGTTTGAAAAGCACCTTACAAATAATATGGGATCGTCACTACAATCCTGGAAGGTAGATGATATTTGTCATCTATTTCTGGACATCAACTATTTCTACTACTTAATTAGTTTGTCTATGATACAGTCTCATGACAATATCAGATTTATTTCTGCCTTGCTTATCTTTACCCAAATGTTCTCCTAACTTATTTCTCCACACCTACCTTTGGAAACTGGATTTCCACAAATGACTTAACTGCTAAAATGTGACTTGAGTCTTTTACCTATCTTTCCCCATTATCTTTTACCTATCCTACTGGTTTTATTTTATTTTTTTTTAACAAGTAACACCATTTAATAGCAAATTTGGTCACTGGTTTCATCCTACCAAATCTCAGTGGGACTGAGAGGTCAAATTAGTTATCTTGCAGGAGAAGCTCTAATTACTTTTTCTTGTTGCCCCCACAAACTGAATACATACTGAAATCTTAGAGTTAACTGTTCTTTCTTCCCTGTCACTATTGTTTTTTTTTTAATTCTAAATCCCTTTCATAATTGTTTTTGAACCATTTTTTCAGATTGATTCACATGCTCTATTACCACTTTTGTTTTACTGTAAATGAGTTCATCACCACCTGCCAGAGTTTGTCAAATTCCAAAAGAAAGTAATCTCCTAGAGACTAAGTACAGATTCATTTGTCTCTTTGTATTCTCAGCACCTGGCATCCTATTGGCCCACCAAAAAGAACAGAAACAATGCTTGCTAAAAGACTGAATTTGAACAATGACAAGTGCTAAAATCAAAACAAAAGCATATGGGTCACCACAAAAGTAAAACAACCTAGAATCATAACCAGCAGGCACTTCTAAAGTTTAGCAGGTGAGCAAGAGTCCACTTACATCTTCTTACCTTCTATGGAATGGGTGTCAGTCTACTGAAGACAAGTAGATCTTTAATGTGAAATCACAGCTATAGTAAGGTGGATTGACATTGGCTTTCTTTATATTAAGATTGTGAGTAATGCTTGGTGATGATCTTTCATTATTTCTTATAGATAAACAAAATGGCTCTTAGATTCATGTGAGTAGCCGGGATTTGGCTCATGAATGTAGCCCAATCAAGCATCCCCACAGAAGAGGAAGGGAGCAATCAGAATTTGAATCCAACATCTACCTTTGCTTTCAGGCTCTTTTCCCTGATTAAAAAGGTCTTACCTCAACTTATTAGGAATCTTAGATTCTTTCAAGGCTTGGTTCTGGTCTCCCCCCCCCCACCTTGTTCGTGTTCTCTCAATCATCAAATTATGTTGCATTTACTTAATCTCTTCACATGTCACATCTCCACTCCCCACTTCCATATCTTTATGGTAGCTTCACTTCCCATCCCCATGCTCATTCCCCAGTAAAATGTAAACTCCTTGAGGTCAAAATGTTTATTTTTGTCTCTTTATTCTTACAGAGAGTCAAAATTGTCACTGAGAAGCAATGACTACCTAATGATGCTGTATGTTAAAGCAAAATAACAATCTCATATTAATATGAAGTCATAACCATGCAAGACCTTTGATCTCCAGCCACCTTCTTTCCCCAAAAGTCTATAACAAAGGCATACTGTATTTTGACTGTACACGCAACTGACTTTGGACATGATAATGCTACTTGTATATGGCTAGCATGCACTGGACTACAGAGAAGCTGCTAACACAACATTCCAAACAATGTCAGGCCATCACCCCTGTCATACCAGTTGAAACTGGTATGGTCCAAATGGTTCTCTGGTCCAAAGCTAGAGGAAAGGGCAGAGCTCTTCTATGCCTCAGAGAAAAACAATGATTTCCAACTGATCCAAAAAGAGCCTGAAATCAGTGGATACACGCACATACACATACATATTGCATATAAAAGTTAAGATAAAAAAAATCACAAGAAGAAAGAAAGATGGATTAATACACTTAGACCAGTTTCTAATACCCTAAAAGACAGCTAAAACAGCCACTCATGGCTTACTTTGAAGATGAGTATTTTTTTTTCTATTAAGAATGGTAGTTGTCCCTTTAAATTAAACATCTAAAACAACATATGAAATGGCTAGCTACTAAGATCAAATCTTTACGAGGAAGAAATCCATGAAAACTGCCAAAGGACACTTTAGTAATACACATGTGAATAAGTATGCTATTACAGCTTTCCTCACTAAGACTATAAGAGTTTACTATTTAGTAGAAAAAGAATGAATCACCTCTTTTTACTCAAATTCAATTTCAGAACACACATTTTTGGAGCTGTTTCTTTATGGGGGAAGTTGGGTTTGGAGTAGGAATGAGGTAGGCCATCCATATCCACGCTTAATTTCAATTTTACATTAATATTACTGGCCTCTTGAGATAGTTCTTCAGTAAAGATGGAAGCATCATTTAAAAAGCAAGCTTAAAATTCTATATCGCAGAAGGGACCTTCTTGAAATTAGTGAGGCAAGGAAAAGGTTATCAACTGAAAGAGAGCAAGAGGTCTTTTATTTTCTAAGAATATTAGTTAAATTTGACATGACATCTAAAGCAGACCCTCTGTATTTCAACTTTGAGTTAGACTAAGAATGGGACTCCAACTGATAAATGATCAAAGGATATGAACAAACAATTTTCAGATGAAAAAATTAAAACCATTTCTAGTCATATGAGAAGGTGCTCTAAATCACTTGATCAGAGAAATGCAAATTAAGACAACTCTAAGATACCACTGCACACCTCTCAGATTGGCTAAGATGACAGGAAAAGATAATGATGTATGTGGAAGGGGATGTGAGAAAACTCAGCCATTCTGGAGAGCAATTTGGAACTACGCTCCAAAAATTATCCAACTGTGCACACCCTTTGACCCAACAGTGTTTCTATTGGACTTCTATCCCAAAGAGATCTTAAAGGAGGGAAAGGGACGTGTGTGTGCAAAAATGTTTGTGGCAGCCTGTAATGGGCTGAGGTTTGAGTTGATGCACTGAGGTCCCAAGTACGTGAGGCTAAATAGTAATTGGACTATACTCTATTAATATACATGATTGGATAAAGAATGGCCCCCGCCCACTCTCTGTGCAAGTCCTGATGTGTTGTACAGGAAATGACGATTTTGGTCGGTGGAGGCAGAGACACAGGAAGAGAAGCTGAGAGAGATTGACCTTGGGTCCATACTCCTAGCTGCTGGTCGTGTGGCTGGTGATCTAGCTAGCTTCTTGACTCAGCTGCACACATTGCTATTGCCCATTCTCTTCCACCTCCGATCTTTCTTCACTGAGAATAAAGACTGACGATTTTCCCCTAATCTGAATTCCTGACTCTGGCTGATTTTAAAATACGCGGTCTTCACAGCAGCCCTTTTTGTAGTGGTTAGAAACTGGAAACTGAAAGGATGCCCATTGACTGGCAAATGGCTGAATAAGTTGTGGTATATGAATATTATGGAATATTATTGTTCTGTAAGAAACAACCAGCAGGATGATTTCAGAGAAACCTGGAGAGACTTACATGAATTGATGCTGAGTGAAAAGAGCAGAACCAGGAGATCATTGTACATGGCAATAACATTATATAAATGATCAATTCTGACAGATGTGACTCTTTTCAACAATGAGATGATTTAGACTAGTTCCAATGATCTTGTGATGAAGAGAGCCATCTACACTCAGAGAGAGGACTGTGGGAACTGAGTGTGGTCCGCAACAAGACATTCTCACCCTTTGTTGTTATTTGGTTGCACTTTTTTCCTCCGTTTTTTTTCCTTCTTGATCTGATTTTTCTTGTGCAACAAGATTATTGTACAAACATCACACATAGATTGGATTTAACATGTATTTTAACAGATTTAATTAGATTTTGGATTATTTGCCATCTAGGGGAGGGCGTGGGAGGAAGGAGGGTGAAATTTAGAACACAAGATTTTTGTAAGGGTCAATGTTGAAAAATTATCCATGCATATGTTTTGAAAACAAAAAGCTTTAATAAAAAAAAATAGAATAAGAATGGGAAAGTGGGTGGCAACAGGGGCTTTCATGCTGCTCTTGATCAATGATATCCTCTATTGAAAGTTATATAACAATGTCTTGTAGAACAAGGCAGAATAACTGTAAGAAGTAGTTGTATTCCTAATTGCATATTAAATAAAATAGCATCAATTGAGGAATTATTTAAATCTAAAGAGAAAAGATGAAGGATTTCAAGACACTGAAAACCGACACACTCCAGAAAAATCTCATTGATAATGAAAGAGAAGGTAAAAGTCATGCCAAGGACTTGAATAATTTTGAAGAGGAGATGAGTGTACTGAAAACGGAATTTTAAAAAGCTTTTTTGAGTTTAACAAAAGAGATACAACTAACAGATCAATTATACAAAACCAAGGTAATTCTACCAGAATTCAAGATATACTACCATCAAGACAGCACAAGCCCCTTGAATTACTCTATTTTCCTACAATATTTGACCGAGAATATAAAAATTCAGTTGACTGTGTACAACTTTAGATGTTTCCTAGGAAGTATTACAAGAGCAAAGATAGAATTATTTAGTAACAACCCTAAGAACAGGAATTAAATATCATTATGACAAATATAGCTAGAGCAAACTACCTTAAATGGACTTTTTATTATTATGTCTAATTTTTATGTTGCTTAATTTTCCACCATGGGGAGATCATTGCAATATCTGTCGAGCATAAGAAAAAGAAAACTTGAGCATCCAATTAAAGGCAATGTAAAAATAAAATGTAATTAAATTACAAATCTAAATTTAAAAATTAAAATTATTAAGATTAAATTCAAATGACTTCAGATAATCAGGATATTCTCAACCAATAATTAGTGAGCCCTAAAATACTGAAGTGACATTGTCAAAACAATTAAAGAACAATTTAACATCAGTCAAAAATTACTGAGGCTTGAGAGACAGAGAAATTAAGAGTATAAAGAGAAAACTTTGAAAAGGATGGGAAAACTTCATATATGGTTTCTTAACTGTGAGAGGCGATAAGGGAGACAACCTAGAACTCAAAAATTTTAAAAAATGTAAAAAAAAATTGTTTTGAATGTAACTGGGTGAAAATATGAAATAAATAAATAACTCAAGTAACAGAAAGACCAACATACCAAAAGTTGAAGTCGGATCAAGTGTAAAAGGCTAAGCTTGCAGAAAGAGGGGGAGGAAGGACACTCGGGTCCAAAGTCTTAATTTACAGGGACATAATTACAGGGACCCAACCCAGGGATGATAGTGCTTGCTTTCAGTGCCTTCATCATTTTCCACGTGGTCACAAAAGCACAAGACTGGATGATGTGAGGAGATGCACAGAAGTCTAAAATATGTCTTCCAAGATCCGATAGTCTAACTGAGGAGATGCGTGTACAGAAATAAAAAGAAGACAAAGTAGTACACAGTCACTGAAGGGAGGTAGATAATGAGTGCTGTACCAGTGCCTCATGCTCTAGAGGATGAGGACTGAAAAGAAAGCCAATGGATTCAGTTAGTAAGAAGTCACTTGTAACTTCTAGGTATATCACATAAGTTAAGCAGTGAGACCTAAGGGGGAACCGGATAACAGACAGAAGGATAAAAATGAAAGATAAGGAAATAAAGGCAATGAGAAAACATCATTTGAGGAGCAGCATATATAAGGGAGGACAGCAATTAAAAAGATGTTTAAAAAAACTACGAGCAACTCAAGTTTAAGTAAGTAAGGAGTAAGGAATGAGTGAGGTTACACACATGGAAGAAAACTAGCAAACAGCCTACAAAATATGTTTGTTTGTATATTTATAGCATCATTATCAACTTAAAAACTCAAGCAGTGGGAAGCTGTGGTACCTAACTTTCAGCTCACCATTGTCTGCCAGCCAACCACCTGCAGACTAGATGTTCTTCACTGCTGCTTTAGATATAGCATTGTATGTATGCATGTATATATGTATGCACTGTACAGAATTTCAACTTCTACACTGATTACAGCTTATGGGAGGTAGGGCAGCTCCCACAATTACAGCTCTTAATATGAAAACACTTGAATATCTATTAATGTGGAAAGATTAGAATTGCTACCTAGCATATACTGAGAACGAGCAACATCAGCTGAAATGGGTGCAAGAGGCTATCTAACGGAGACTCCTGGATCCTAATGTTTGCAAACATGCTTCCTCACTCCCCCAAAAGTGTATGAAAACCACATCTAAAACTGCTGCCGTGGAATGTATATTGCCTGCTACATCACCAATGATGATCCAGAACACAAATCTGGCCTAGATCGTTTCTCTCTTCCACATATACCTCCAGATGCAAAGTCACTTCTGCCCAATAAACCTGACTTCTCTTTTAATAGCATCTTTCACAAAGAACCTTGAATCACAACAGGAGGCCACCAAAACTGTTATGCCAATGAGAGAAAGGAGTTGTTAAGGTCTTTTCCAGGATCATTTCTGTCTCACTCACTGTTTTTTTTGGTACTTGTGACAGACCTGGTTTGCAAACAGTTTTGCGGCCCCTAAGCCAGAGAGGCTGTGTCTACACCATCCCCTAGTGTTCCGTTGGCATCAGAGGGGAAGAACATTTTGGCTTCCAGTCCCCCTCGGCACACCTTCAGACAGATCACCATCAGCAATCAAACTGGCATTAGCTGCACAAAAACGATTATTTCCTGGAAAGAAGTCTAAGCAAAGAAGATGAGCAGAGGCTGGAGAAGGGACACAAATGACCTTCCCCTCCCATTCTGGCTAGGGAATATGGATTCCTCAGAAAGGAAAACTGAGTTTCTCAAAACATACAAATTAAACGTAAAACACTAAGGATATTACTTAGGGAAAAGCTTCACAAAGCATTTAAACATCACTATTTTTTTACAGGATTGCTACCAGTTCAAAGGGCCATATATAGAGTATTCTCTGAAGATTAAAGAGAATATCATAAAGACTGCATTTGAAGAGATGCAGATTGCTTGCTTTCATAGCTACACAAATGTCCACATGCTCCTTAGTAATCTAATCAACAGGTTCTGGACTACATGAAAAAAAATATAATTAACCAATTTCTCTGTTAAAGAAACAGTTCTAACCCAGAGCGAGTCTACCCAACATTCATTTACACTGGCTCGTCCTTGGAAATAAAAGATATTGAAATGCAGTGAAGCGAGCTGGGTGGGTCAACAGTGGAAAGCCATGGCGACAAGCCATCACATCATACAATTCTACCACATTTCTTTGAGTGTGCTTGCTTTTTCTTTTCTCTCCATCACACACAGCTGCTTTTCACTATCATATTTGTATATTCATAGAACAGTTAATATTTAAGCAATCATGAATGCTCTGGTGCCTATATCAAAACAGCTACTCCTGCTTGCCAGCCTGGATACAGCACATGAATTCTAATGTTAGTCGCCTTTATTTAAACAAAATTAAGTTCTGTGCTCTCTGCCAAGGGTTGTTTACAAATTATTGCTTTCTTCAAAAACACCACACACTGCAATAACACCCAGAAAGATAATGTATTTTTAAGGATTTGCAATTACCATAAAGACATTAGCTCTGGAGCTATGACCAGACAGGTTGAATACATGCTTTCCTGGCTTTATTTCTAAATCTGTCACCAAAAATGCTTTTCTGGGCATTACAGGACCAGGGATGACACTAATTTAACCAAATTCAATTTATACTGAAAGCATGTCTCCATTCCTCTTGGAGACCTAGTCTTTTCCTTTTTCTCTTAATTTTATGGTTAAAATAGTATTTCAAAAGAAGGAGAACAGATGATATCAACAGCACAAAAGTCAAGCAATTTGTGAGTTTTACACTTGTTAGCTTAATTTATGGTAGCAATCTGAGGAGTGAGCCTTCAAACTTCAAACTCTGACGACATTAAATTCAATACCAATTCAACCTCATTATCACCTTCAAGTCCATCAGGGCCCTAGCCCGGTGGTCTGCCAAAGAAGAACATTCAAGCTGTACTGTCCTCCCTGCTTCCCCTCCTCCCCATCCCAACCCAGAATGTTTAGCCCACACAACTCAACCAGAAAAATGCTCCACTTACTCGTGAGCCTGGATGCTCATCTCACAACCTTCTATGATACTCTGATGGCTTGGTCACCTTATCACTTGACTGACACAGACTGGAGCCCTGCCACCCCTTTTACATCACTCAGGCTTCTGTTTTTTACCAGAAATCTAGAGAGGATTGACCCAACACGCCTCAGACTTCCCTATCGTCATTTGGGAGAACTCCTCTCCATTGCGGGTTGGCCATTTCTACCAAAGAGGCCCATCTCCTTTCCTGGTTAGCCACAGCTCTCTTTCTGTGAGTTGTCATTGTTTATTTTAATTCCTCCCGACCATGGTGTGCCATGATTTACAATCACATAGCTTAATGCTGGCCTAAAGTGATGGTGCAGTAGTGAACGACTGAGTATCATTTAAAGAACTGGGCAATTATCCACATTTATGCATTTCTGCCTCGCCACTTCTTTTGTTCATTTGCAAGACCAACTTTTTTTTTATTTCTCTCAGTGCTGGCAGAGGATATACAGGATAAGGCTTAAGGCTCTCCCCACATCCTCCCCACAGGAAGGCAGGAAGAAGGACATGATCAGATCAAGAACATGATAGAAATTCATGCTAGAGGCAACTCAATCTGAAAGGTACTCAGGGATTGATTCTCAAGGTAGTTCCAAAAAGAAGATTCCAAAAAAAACATAAAGGATCAGCATGTACATTAGGATTTTGTGTGTGTGTGTGTATGTACCTGCATGACTGTATGAACTAAAACAAGGTAACCAAGATATCAACAGCTACTGACTCATAAGCCAGCTGTTTCCCTTCAATGATTAAAGTATAGAAAGTGCTTTACAAACTTTCTAATGATCTATGTAAATGTCAAGTTATTGTTATTATTATTATTTAGTATGGTATAGTGCCCAAGGAGCAACTCTTGCTTCAAAAACTTATTAGCTGTGTGACCCCTGAGTACTCAAATTCGTAGACTTTTAGTTTTCTCAAGAACGATGATGATAACGATAAAGTAGGGAAAATAAAGGCACTCATTTCACAGGGTTCTCTGTATCAATAAGCCATTACAGCTTAAGATTTTTGAGATAATTCTGCATGTAAAGTACTTTCCAACATTAAAGATCCAAGGAAATATAAGCTATTGTTTTAGAGACAGGAAGACCATCCTTGATGCAAAAGATCAGAACAGAGGCTTTTGCAAATGAATACTAACTACTTTGTGGTTGTACAACTGTGAGGAGCATAGGTCTGCTATTAAGTAACTGTAGAAAATTATTTAACTTAACAGAACAAAATAGAGGTTTTCCCAGAAAAAAAAAAATAAAATGGTTCTTAGATATACATTGAAATCTTATCAGGCCCTATAAAAAAATCTAACTATAGAGAAAATTGGTCAGTGATAAAGGACTAACATCAAATGAGTCATTCAGTGGAAAGATATGTGATCCCCCAAGAAGTTCAGCAACAATGTGATTAGTAACTTACTTAGATAAGATCAAAATAATAGAATTTTTATTGATTGCAAAATTCTACATATGCATCGGATACATTGTTCTAATTGCAACAAACACCAGAATGGTGTGAAATTCCATCAATAAAATCCATACCAATGGGAAACAGATGGATTGAAACACTGGCAAGGGGAAAAAAGGGGGACGAAAAATGCACACTGACCAGACTCGCCAATATAGCTAAAATAGTAAACAAAGTCAAACTCCTTCTATTTCTACCCAGCAAGAGAACAACTACTTTGAATGACTAAAATGGTTGAAATACCTGAAATAATTTTTAAAAGGTAGTCTGGCTAAGAGCCTGGCACTTCCACTTTATTTCTATTGAATGTGGGTAGAAGGCATAAGTACTATGAGATTCCCAGAGCCTGGTCCTTTCAGTAAATAGGATCAAGTTTGTCACTAACAACATGACTTAACAGAAAACCCCAAAATGGGGTCACAAAGGGTAGAACACAACTAAAACTACAGAATGACAAGAAAGTTAAATCTGCATGGAGAAGATAATCCAATCTATCAGAGTTGGAGAAATCACCAAGAGATAGTATAGGGATAGAGCCAAGATGGCAGATTAGTGAAAGGCTCGTTTGGACTCTCTCAACATTCCCCTCTATATAATTTTAAAATAACACCTCTAGTAAAATTTTAAAGCAGCAAATCCAACAAAAGGTCATGGTGAGCCATTTTTCTGGCTTAAGAAAACATAGAAGAGGTCATCCTGCCATCTGGGGGAGAGGGTGGGGGGTAAGAGGTGAAAAATTGGAACAAGAGGTTTGGCAATTGTTAATGCTGTAAAGGTACCCATGCATATAACCTGTAAATAAGAGGCTATTAAATAAAGAAAAAAAAAAAGAAAACATAGAAGATTAGCAGGGTAACTCTGTGACTTCAGGGGGAAGCCCGTTCAGAGCCAACATAACAAAGCGGCACCAATAGTAGCTGCAGCAGAAGCAACAGCAGCAGCATTAGCAGCAGCAGTTTTGGGAACTCAGCCCCAAGATAGTAGTGGGATCAGACAACTGGTTGGAAGAGATTACAGGAGAAACGGGCTGGTGCAGGAGGAATTCTCCAAAATTCACAATGCACAGGAACTATTTCTGTTGTATTTCCATGTGTGGTAAGACCTTTTATTTTTACATTTTTTCTATTCCATAATATATGAGACACTGGATCATAAAAAAAAAGAAAAAGACAGACTACAGGAGGCCATTTGCAGGAATTAGAAATGGCACCTTTATTCCTATATGCAGTTATGGGTTGCATTTCCAGCATGGAAAGGAGTTCTTGGAGTCAGTTACAAGGGAATAGAAGTCCTGAATAGAATTTCAAGGCAAAGGTAGGACTAGTATTTGTGGCTGTAGGGAACAAGGGGCCTTTCTTGGTACAAATCATGGCACAGACCAGTAAAGCGAAGACCACAAGTCTCCCAGCACCATGCCAACTTAAAAGCCACAAAAACTTACAGATCCCCCAAAGTAGCTGTGAAGACAGCAGTACAAAAACAAAATCCAACAAACTTGCAGCTTGGAACAGTGGCTGCCCACCATCAGTTGAGCACAGACCAACTTTTACAAAGATCAAAGTCAAGAAAAAGACTGGGAAATGAAGAAATGACAAAAAAGAACTTGACCATAAAAATCTATTATAGCTGCAAAAGATAAAAACATAAAAAACTATAATCAAAGCCTCAAAGAAAAATACTAATTTTACCAAGCCCAAGAAGAATTCCTGGAAGACTTCAAGAAAGAAAAGAACTCTTTGAAAGGAGAATGGGCCCAATGGGAAAAGAGGCACAAATTCTCACTGAACACAATAGTTCCCCCAAAATTAGAATTTGGCAAGTGGAAGCTGACTCCATGAGATATTAAAAAATATTTTTTAAATGTCAAAAGAATGGGGAAAATAGAAGATGTAAAATATCTCACTAGAAAAACTTGGGACCTTGAAAATATATCAAGGAGAAATAATCTAAGAATTATAGTATTACCTGAAAGCCAGGATCCAAATAAAGAGCCTAAATATCATGTTTCAAGAAATTATCAAGGAAAACTTCTCTGATATCTTAGATCTAAAGGATAAAATAAAAGCTGAAAAACCATTGATCACCTCATGAAAGAAATCCTAAAATGAAACAAAAACTCCAAGATCCAGAGCTTCCAGGTGAAAGAGAAAGTAGCTTTAATCAGTCAGAAAGAAAGAATTAAAATAGTATGGAGCCACAAGTAGATCACGCAAGATTTAGTGGCTTCCACATTCAAAAGAGTAGAGGGCTTGGAATAAAATATTCCATAAGGCAAAGGAGCTAGGATTACAACTACAAATAATCTAGCAAGCCAAACTTTCACTTGCCTAATTCTAATTTTTATAACATGTTGGGGTGATAAAGAATAAAGTCAATTACAGAATGGAATCAGAATCAAATTTATTCTCAAGAAATAAGCAGGCAGTTTTCAGAAGAAGAAATCAAAACTTTCTAGGGTCATATGAAAAAATGCTCTAAATCACTACTGATTAGAAAAAGGAAAATTAAAACCATGGAGGTATCACCTCAAACCTATTCAAAATGACAAATCCTAGAGGGGATGAAGGAAAAATAGGTACACTAATGGACTGCTGGTGGAGTGGCAAAGGAGTCCAACCATTCTGGAGATCAATTCTGAATTAGGCTCAAAGGGCAATCAAACTCTATATATTGGTTGATCTAGCAATATCACTACTCAGTTTGTATTCCAAAAAGATCAAAAGAAAAGGATTTTGTTTGCCCCAATCATTTACTTAAGTAAGCCCATTCTTCACAGACGGTACAAGGGCAAACTTCTGACTAGCCTCTCAGATCACATAATCCTAATATAGCGGAAGCTGGGCTCACAGCTGGACTGCACTCATTCTTCCTCTCTAAGTAAGCTAACAATTCTGCCAACTACAAAGTCCAGGGATCTCCTGTGCTTGACAGCACGCCATCTTTCAAACCTGGATGTAACTGGAGTTGGTGAATCCCTTCAACACACACCAAGTAAGAGTAGAAAAGCCAAAAACCCTTGCTTGACAATTCCTTCTTACTTGAAAGCAGGCTTCTTAAAGGTAAGCAGTCTACTGACTCTCTGTATCTCCAGCCCTTAGCACAGTGCGTAGCACATAGTAGGCACTTAATGTTTATTGACTGATTGATTAAATACTTTTATGAAAACACTTCTTTCATAGACTCACAAAGACACATTAAGATATGTGTGTGTGTGTATAACAGTAGATTTCTGTTCTTGTCTACAACATTCCCTGGCTCAAACTTGACTTCCTCTTCCTGTTCTTCCTCCTTTTTCCTTTTCCTTCCCTCCCCTTCTCTTTTCATCCGTGTCTTTTGGTATTCTCACAGCTAGCCCATTAAAGGTCCTATAGTTTCTTCAAGGGGGCAACTCAGAACAACATAAAAACACACATGGGCGATGCCAGGGCACACACGGGCCCAGTAGCATCATTTCATGAACAATAGCTTCATATGGGCTCCAAATCCCCTTTGAGCATGATTTTAGGAAATAAAAGGCATTTGTTTTCAAACTTACTAATTATATCTACTAAATGCTGTTCGTGTTGTCAACTTTCCCCCACTGTGAGAATTACAAAATCAGTCATAAGATTAAACCAAGAAAATGACTATAGCAATTCACAGAATACTAAGCCAGCTGGGTTCATTTAAATCCCCTATGGCAACAATCTTTGTGGTGATCCAAGTAAAACCTGCAGATATAGTCCTATAAATCATCACTTTGGGGATCTGTTCCAGTGCCAAAATTATTCCCTGTCACGCAGATATGTGAGGGACACATTACTCCCACTGCCCCAAAGTCCTGAAAATGGAGGTATTGGTCATCTTTGCCAGGAATCTTACCTTCCTGTTTGGTAAGAAAGCAGCTCTTGGGGCAGCTAGGTGGCACAGTGGATAGAGCACCAGCCCTGAAGTCAGGAGGACCTTAGTTCAAATCTGACCTCAGACACTTAAGACTTCTTAGCTGTGTGACCCTGGGCAAGTCACTTTACCCCAATTGGCTGAGAAAAAAAAGAAAGAAAGAAAAAAAAGAAAAAAGAAAGCAGCTCTCTCCTCAAAGGATTCTATAGCTAGAACTGAAAAGACATTTTGAAATCCCTGAGCCAAGAGTCTTATTTTGCTGACGAGGAACCTGAGGCTGTGAGAGCAACTTCCCCAGCATGACATGGAGAGGAGGTGTCAGAGGCAGAGTTGGACCCAGATCTTCTTTCCTCCAAGGTCACTTTGGGGTTAGTTACTTTGATAAGGAGACACATTATATTTTGATAGCAATCATTCCATTAACCATTGTGTAGCCCTATGTCAGGGAATGTACTCATGATCCAAAGAGAAAAAAAAAAGTTTCTAACCTCAAGGAGTTTCCAGTCCAGTCTAGTACACATCAAACTAAAAGCAGAGGCTTCTGGCTTTGGGGCTAGAAGGGAACTCAGAGGCCAAGTAGTCTATATCCTGCTTTTTGTGGCCAGGATCACAGAGCTAGTAAGTGTGTGAGGCCAGATTAGAAGGTCAGGGTGATTTGGGTGAAGAAGGTATCAGCAGCTGGGGGAACCAGGAAAATCTTTATAGAGAAAATGAGCCTTGAACTGAGCCTGGAAGGAAACCAGGTATTGGGGAAAAATGGAAAAGGAGGATGGTAAGGGTCTCGGTAAAGGCCTGGAGGCAGAATAGGAAGGACTAAGTAGAAAGAAGCACAGAAAGGTCACAAAATACATGGAGTAAAGTAATAATTAAAAAGCATGGAAAAGTGGCTTGTGTATAGATAGTGGAGGGCTATACATTCCGACATAGAGTTTATATTTGATCCTAGAAGGAGAAAGAAATCACTGGAGTTTATTGACTAGGAAAGAATCTGGTTAGGGATGGGGACTAGCTTCCCCCCTGACCATTCAGTTTGAAGGATAAAAATCCAAAGGCTATGGACCTCCCCTCCCCTGAAACAAGATCAAATAAATAAGACTCATGTTCTGCAGGAGTACCTCACCATGGAGAAATGTTTTTAAATCCACTGTTAAAGGAGTAAAAGGCATCTCAAATCATCAAGGACCTAAAGAAACCTTTCCTAATCTTCAAATAGCATGCCTGGGATGTCGCCAATGCAAACAAAGCAGCAAGAGACTCGGGGCCAACAGAAGAGGACGTCCTAACAGAAGGTTTAGATCCATGTGGTCAAAGGCAAACAACACAAAGGCTGATATCTTCACAACATTAGCTAAGAGGGAGGCACATTCTTTTGGGTGGCTACTAGAAAGAAGCCAAACTCTAGCAAAGTATGAGAAAGCTAGCAGGGGGTGCCGGAGACTGGAAGAATATCATGGAAGACTTATACAACCCCATGACTTCCTGCTCAAGAAAAAACCTCCAAAGCAGAACTCACTCTTTAAGGTACTTTGGTACCAAGATAGCATTATAGTCACTACAAAACAATATGCATATGCCCTGGTACATTAACAAGTTGGCATTCAGGTTGATAAATCAATTATCTGCGAGTTTGATTAGTGTAAATTGGTTTTCTGAAACCTAATAACCCCACTTAAAACGGATATATTTGAGTTTGTAAACCTGTAAAACCAAAGGAACAGATGATGACGATTCCTGCCATAAAGTCAAGTCAGAGTAACTGATTATCTTCTCTCATTAACACTATCCACTCCTAGTTGTAGAACTATTCTAGTTCTCTCTCACTTTGTGTGTGTATGTGAAATTTAAAGATAGCAAATGAAGTTAAAAGAAATTTATAATTTTGTCAATTTCCAAAACTAAAAAACTGATGCCCACAATTCAACTTCATAATTAAGTATAATACAGCATTGTTAATAATTAGTATCACAAAGTCATAACTCAGTTTAAGAATGCCTACTTGGTATTTTAGAAAGAGCTTATGCCCATCGATTCATATACGGGATTTCAAAGAGCCAGTAAATCAATCCTGTTTCTCTCTAAAAATCCATTTCAAATCATCACCCTATGCCTTATTTAAGAAAACATAGCCACTCTTATTTGACATGACTATTTCTTTTCTCTCATCCCCAAAACAAAAAATGAGGCTAAATGAAATCCACATACTGTAAAATACATTGCTGTAACAGAAAAAGACCAAAGTGGCCAATACCCAATATGTTTGGCTGCTTTGTACACTGGGCATTCACATATTCTCCCTAGAGAGCTTACGGAGACACATGGGAGGTAGATATAAAAGCAGTAGTTTTAATGTATTCAAAAGTAAAAGCTACACCAATAATTAAACCCACACATGAACAGACAATACATAGATTGTGATGGACAATGATGGTGGCCACAGGTTCAATTACAATAAAAGGAGAAAAGACAGGAATCAGAATCAGGAGAGAGTAAGAAGGGGAAAGTCCAAAGTTTCATACAGAAGTATAAGTGGAAAGAATATGGAAAGCATCCTCAAGGTATGATAAGTGTCCCTGACTGTATTGACAAGGAATACTAATCAGTTTGAGATCAGTCAAATTACATTTACAGACTACTGCTCTGCAGAGAATTTAATAAACTGAAAACCGGGGGTTATAATGAAGTCTTCAAACAACCTTAACTATAGTGTTGTAAATGTGATGATATCTAAACAGATGTAATCAAGTTCTAGGAAAACAAACAAGTGTTACATTGAAAATATTAACTGACTAATCTGTACCAATGAAAAAATTCAGGATATTTAGAAAACAATCACTAAATAAACTCAAGGGCCATTGGTATGATTTTCTTGGGGAGATCTGTGGGGGAAGACAGGAAAAGTTAATACTGAAAACAAAAAGCTTTTTTTTTTTTTAAATAGAACATATTTTTATTTATTTTTTTTTTTTATTTATTTTTTTTTTTATTTAATAGCCTTTAATTTACAGGATATATACATGGGTAACTTTACAGCATTAACAATTGCCAAACCTCTTGTTCCAATTTTTCACCTCTTACCCCCACCCTCCCTAGATGGCAGGATGACCAGTAGATGTTAAATATATTAAAATATAACTTAGATACACAATAAGTATACATGACCAAAACATTATTTTGCTGTACAAAAAGAATCAGACTCTGAATTATTGTACAATTAGCTTGTGAAGGAAATCAAAGATGCAGGTGTGCATAAATATAGGACTGGGAATTCAATGTAATGGTTTTAGTTCTCCCAGAGTTCTTTTTCGGTATAGTTAGTTCAGTTCATTACTGCTCCATTAGAAATGATTTGGTTGATCTTGTTGCTGAGGATGGCCTGATCCATCAGGACTAGTCATCATCTAGTATTGTTGTTGAAGTATATAATGATCTCCTGGTCCTGCTCATTTCACTCAGCATCAGTTCGTGTAAGTCTCTCCAGGCCTTTCTGAAATCATCCTGTTGGTCATTTCTTACAGAACAGTAATATTCCATAATCTTTCATATACCACAATTTATTCAGCCATTCTCCAACTGATGGACATCCATTCAGTTTCCAGTTTCTAGCCACTACAAAAGGGCTGCCACAAACATTCTGCACATACAGGTCCCTTTCCCTTCTTTATAATCTCTTTGGGATATAATCCAGTAGTAACACTGCTGGATCAAAGGGTATGCACAGTTTGATAACTTTTTGAGCATAGTTCAAACTACTCTCCAAAATGGTTGATTCGTTCACAACTCCACCAACAATGAATCAATGTCCCAGTTTTCCCACATCCCTCCAACAATCATCATTATTTTTCCTGTCATCTTAGCCAATCTGACAGGTGTGTAGTGGTATCTTAGAGTTGTCTTAATTTGCATTTCTCTGATTAATAATGACTTGGAGCATCTTTTCATATGACTAGAAATAGTTTCAATTTCTTCATCTGAGAATTGTCTGTTCATATCCTTTGACCATTTTCAATTGGAGAATGGCTTGATTTTTATAAATTAGAGTTAATTCTCTATATATTTTTGGAAATGAGGCCTTTATCAGAACCTTTGACTGTAAAAATATTTTCCCAGTTTATTGCTTCCTTCTAATCTTGTCTGCATTAGTTTTGTTTGTGACAAAAACTTTTCAGTTTGGTATAATCGAAATTTTCTATTTGTGATCAGTAATGATCTCTAGTTCTGCTTTGGTCATAAAACCTTCCCCTTCCACAGGTCTGAGAGTAAACTATCCTATGTTCCTCTAATTTATTAATAATTTCATTCTTTATGCCTAGGTCATGAACCCATTTTTGACCTTATCTTGGTATACTGAGCGTTAAGTATGGATCAATGCCTAGTTTCTGCCATATTAGTTTCCAATTTTCCCAGCAATTTTTATCAAACAGTAAGTTCTTATCCCAAAAGCTGGGATCTTTGGGTTTGTCAAAGACTAGGTTGCTATATTTGTTGACTGTTTTATCCCTTGAACCTAATCTATCCACTGATCAACTAATCTATTCCTTAGCCAATACCAAATAGTTTTGGTAACTGCTGCTCTATAGTATAGTTTTAGATCTGGTACAGCTAAGCCACCATCATTTGATTTTTTTCATTAATTCCTTGAAATTCTTGACCTTTGTTTTCCATATGAACTTTGTTGTTATTTTTTCTAGGTCATTAAAATAGTTTTTGGGAGTCTGATTGGTATAGCGTCTAAATAAATAGATTAGTTTAGGTAATATTGTCATCTTTATTATATTTGCTCAGCCCTATCCAAGAGCATTTAATATTTTTCCAATTGGTTAGATCAGACTTAATTTGTGTGAAAAGTGGTCTGTAATTTTGCTCATAAAGTTTCTGATTTTCCCTTGGCAGATAGATTCCTAAATATTTCATATTATCAGTAGTTACTTTAAATGGAATTTCTCTTTGTAACTCTGACTGTTGGATTTTGTTAGTGATATATAAGAATGCTGATGACTTATGTGGGTTTATTTTATAACCAGCAACTTTGCTAAAGTTGTGGATTATTTCTAATAACTTTTTAGCAGAATCTCTGGGGTTCTCTAAGTATACCATTCATGTCATCGCAAAGAGTGATAATTTGGCTTCCTCATTGCCTATTCTTATTCCTTTAATCTCTTTCTCAGCTCTTATTGCTATAGCTAGCGTTTCTAATACAATATTAAATAGTAACGGTGATAGAGGGCAACCTTGTTTCACTCCAGATCTTATTGGGAATGGTTGCAGTTTGTCTCCATTACATATTATGCTTACTGATGGTTTTAAATAGATGCTGCTGATTATTTTAAGGAAAAGTCCATTTATTCCTATACTCTCAAGTGTTTTAATAGGAATGGATGTTGATTTTATCAAATGCTTTTTCTGCATCTATTGAGATGATCATATGGTTTTGTTAATTTGGTTATTGACATGGCCAATTATATTGATAGTTTTCCTAATATTGAACCAGCCCTGCATTCCTGGTATAAATCCTACTTGATCATAGTGTATTATCTTGGAGATGATTTTCTGTAGTCTTTTTGCTAATATCTTATTTAAGATTTTAGCATCAATATTCATTAGGGAGATTGGTCTATAATTTTCTTTCTCTGTTTTCAGCCTACCTGGTTTAGGTATCAGTACCATGTCTGTGTCATAGAAGGAATTTGGTAGGACTCCTTCATTCCCTATTTTATCAAATAATTTATATAGCATTGGGGCCAATTGTTCTTTAAATGTTTGGTAAAATTCACATGTAAATCCATCTGGTCCTGGGGATTTTTTCTTAGGGAGTTGTTTAATTGCTGTTCTATTTCTTTTTCTGAAATGGGACTATTCAAGCAATTTACTTCTTCCTCTGTTAGTCTGGGAAGTCTGTATTTTTGGAGGTAGTCATCCATTTCACTTAGGTTATCAAATTTATTGGCATAAAGTTGAGCAAAATAACTCCTTATTATTTCTCTAATTTCCTCTCATTGGTGGAAAGTTCTCCCTTTCATTTTTAAGACTACTAATTTCATTTTCCTCCCTCCTTTTTCTAATCAGATTTACCAAAGGCTTATCTATTTTATTGGCTTTTTCATAGAACCAACTCTTAGTTTTATTAATTAGTTCAATAGTTTTTACTTTCAATATTTTTAATTTCTCCTTTTAATTTTAGAATTTCCAATTTAGTATTTGATTGGGGTTTTAATTTGGTCTTTTTTAGTTTTTTAGTTGCAAGCCCAATTCATTAATTTTTTTCTTTCTCTGTTTTATTCAAGTAAGCCTCTAAGGATATAAAATTCCCTCTTATTACCGCTTTGGCTGCATCCCACAAATTTTGGTATGATGTCTCATCATTGTCATTATCTTGAGTGAAATTATTAATTGTATCTATAATTTGCTGCTTCACCCAATCATTCTTTAAGATGAGATTGTTAGTTTCCAATTACTTTTGGTCTATTTCCCCCTAACTTTTTGTTGAATGTAGTTTTTATTGCATCATGATCTGAAAAGAAAGCATTTACTATTTCTGCTTTCTTGCATTTAATTTTGAGGTCTTTATGTCCTAATATATGGTCAATTTTTGAATAGGTTCCATGAACTGCTGAGAAGAAAGTATATTCCCTTCTATCTCCATTCAATTTTCTCCAAAGATCCAACATATCTAATTTTTCTAATATTCTATTTACTTTTTAATTTCTTTCTTATTTGTTTTGTGGTTTGATTTGTCTAATTCTGAGAGTGCAAGGTTGAGATCTCCTACTATTACAGTTTTGTTGTCTATTTCTTCTTGCAACTCTCTTTAACTTCTCCTTTAGGAAGTTGAGTGCCATACCACTTGGTGCATATATGTTTAATATTGATATTGCTTCGTTGTTTATGTACCCTTTAGCAGGATGTAGTTACCTTCCTTATCTCTTTAATTAGATCAATTTTTACTTTTGCTTGATCTGAGATAAGGATGGCTACCCTCTTTTGACTTCACCTGAAGCATAATAGATTTTGCTCCAGCCTTTTACTTTTTACTCTATATGCATCCCCTGCTTTAAATGTGTTTCTTGTAAACAACATATTGTAGGGTTCTGACTTTGATCCAGTCTGCTATCTGCCTCTCTTTATGGGGAGTTCATCCATTTACATTTACGGTTAGAATTACTAAATCTGTATTTCCTGCCATCCTAATACCCCAGATTGTGCTTTACTTATTCTTGCCTCCCCAACCCTCTTTCTCCCTTAAACTTATGACCCCTCTTGTATACTGATACTTATCCTCTTTATAATCCCTCCTCTCCCTTTGAGTCTTTTCCCCTTCCTTCCTATTACTTTTTTCTTTTCCTTTTCCTCTCCCCTGTTTTAATGGGCGAGAGAATTTTTCTAAAACAAATGTCAATTATTTTTTTTTCTTTGAGCTAACTCTGATGAGAGTAAGATTCACACAATGTTCCTCCCTCTCTAAATTCCCTCAGATATGATAAGTTTCCTTAGCCTCTTTGTGGGATGTGGTTCCCCTCTTTATCCCTCCTTCCCACCTTATTCTGCCATCATCCTTTTCCATATCTACTTCCTTTTTATGTTATATCAGTACAATCAAATTATACATGTATTCTTTTTGTATATCCACAACAGAAATACAATTCTCAAGAGTTATTTTTACCTTTTCTGCATCTCTTGAGTTCTATTCTTGGAGATCAAATTTTTGTTTAGTTCTGGTTTTTCTTCAGAAACAAATGGAGTTCATTTGTTTTTATTAAATGTCCATCTTCTTCCCTGGAAGAAAATGCTCAGCTTAGCTGGGTAGTTTATTCTTGGCTGCATCTCAAGTTCTTGTGCCTTTCGGAATATCATATTCCAGGCCCTTCTTTCCTTTAATGTAGAGGCAGCCAGATCTTGGGTGATCCTTATTGTGGCACCTCGGTATTTAAATGGTTTTTTGGTGCTTGTAAAATTTTTTCCTTAATCTTATGTTCTGAAATTTGGCCACAATATTCCTTGGGGTTTTATTTTAGGGTTTCTTTCAGAAGGTGTTCGATGAATTCTTTCAATGCCTATTTTACCTTCTGATTCTATTACATCTGGGCAGTTCTCTTTGATGATTTCTTGTAAAATAGTATCTAGGCTCTTTTTTTCATCATAGTTTTCAGAAAGTCCAATAATCCTCAGATTATTCTCTCCTAGATCTATTTTTCCAAGTCTGTCGTTTTTGCAAGTAGATAATTCGTGGTTTTTCCAGTTTGTCATTTTTTGTTTTTGCTTGACTGATTCTTGCTGTCTCAATGAATCATTAGTTTCTAATTTGTTCAGTTCTAATTTTTAAGATTATTTCTTCAATAGCTTTTATTCTTTCTGTATATGTCAATGAGTTTTTGAATGTATTGTTTTGTCTGTGAATTTTTCCATTTCCTAATTTTTAGTGAATTGATTTTTTCAATTCACAGATCCTACTTTTCTTGCGGTTCTTTGTTTTTCCAAATCACATCCTACTTTGTAGTGAATTCTTTATTTTTTATGTATTTCAGGAAGTTATTGTTCTCTTTGCTTTCTTTCCTTTCCCATTTATCTTCTAACTCTCTTTGAGACTTTTAATGGCCTCTTCTATGAGAGCATTCTGTAAGGAGTGACAGTTCTGATGCATTTTTGCTGTTTGAGGTCTCTTCAGGTTTGTTGACCTGCTCTTTTTCTGCATAGAAGCTTCAATTTCCTTTTCATCTTTTTATTCATGTTTAAAGCTTTTAGGTGGTCTCCTAGGCAAGGGGTTACCAGCTTCTCTGCAGAATAGGGAGAGATGTAAACTGATTTCCGGCTCCAAGGTATGGGAGTGCTCTGTGTGAGAGTTTTCTCCTTCCACAACAGGAGGTGGATTCAGCTACTGGCCGAGCTTATCAAACTGCTTAGGTAGGGCTGAGTGGATTATCGATTGCCCTGGCTAGAGAACTAAGTGGTGAAATGTCATCCGCCCAGGCCGGGAGCCTCTTGTGGGACTGTGAGTATTAGCAGCTGACTGCAGAACGCAGACAGCCACAAACTCTGCCCAGTGTCTCTGCCTGATGCAATCGCCCTGGAAAAAGTATTATGGCCCTCAAGCCGAGTTCCCCTGCGCAGATTGAGGCTAACCCGGCTGCGTCCTCCTGCCGTGCAGGATCACAACAGCCCCAAGGAAAAGCCTCTTACTGCGGGTTGGGGCTGCGCGCTTGTGCTGAGATCTGTGCCTTCACCCTCGGTTTGAGACTCTCCTCGGAACCTAATTTCTCTCCCAGTCTGCGCCGATCTCCCCCCTGGCCCCGGAACCAACCTTTTTTGGCGAGACTGCAGATTTTTTTCGGCTGGTGAGTTGTTCTACTTCTTATCTTTACGAATTGTAGCAGTCAAGACTATTTTTGAGGCTTGATATATTATTGATAAAGAGGGTAAGAGAAGAGCTTAGAAAGACGCGTGTGTCTTCTCCGCCATCTTCTGAAAACAAAAAGCTACCTAAAAATCAAATTGTCTAAATATTGCTAAAAACAATTTTCTGTGACATCTGGCCTTCAAAAAACCATAAAGCTTTTCCCCTGTCCTGATGGGAAATACTTGGCTCCTTGCCCATGACAAACAAGGAAAAAGTAAATATATGCTATATCTGTCCTTCATTTTACAAATATTTTTCTTAAAAGAAAATAGTTACAATGAGGAAGAGTTGAGGTGATATGATTAAAAGTAAGCATCTTTAAAAGTTATGATAATGACAAAGTATCATAGCCTTCTAGTGGAAAAAAAAAGTAACAATAAATGCTAGCAAGGATGAATCTACTAGATGTGCGACCCAGTAGAGTAGGTGACCACTGCTTTTTCAAGGGCTGATATTGAAAAAGAGGAAGGAGAAAAGCTGAAAGGGGTAGAAAAGGTGAAATGCAAGTTGTGAATCTGACAAAACACGCTATATGCAGCCAGGGGAAGACCTGCAAACATAATCTTCCAACAAAGGTAATAATATAAAAGACAAGCAGGGCCAAGGATATGGACCAAAACTCACACAACATATCTAGCAAGGATGTTCCATTAAGTCAGACACGAAACCAAAAGAAACACGACAAAGCAGAAGAACCCACAGAACAAGGAGAGGTCAGGGAGGGAATTCCATGTCCGACACTGTCACTCATCTACCTCCTGAGAGATCACAAGAAGATATTTAAGGTCAGAGTTGGAGTTTCTTCAATTATTAGAGCAGGTGACTACCACTTACATTAGCTCCCAGAACCTCAAGGCTAATCTGAGAAGCAAATGAGATAATGTTGCCCCCAGAATAGATCACTGGCTTAAATTTATTTAAATGAAATTTGAACCTTGCCCTTCAGTACAAGAAAGTTAACTTCACAAATAAAAGAGGAAGATCTGGATACAGAACGGTAGTTCTGAAAAAGATCTAGAGGTCTGCTTGGATTTAAGCTCAGTCTGAGTCAACATTGTGATGAGGCAGCTCAAAAAGCTAATATGATCTTGGCCTGCATTTAGGAGACTATAGTTTCTGGAAATTGAGGATATGACTATAATGTGTCCTAGTCAACTCTCACTTGGAGTACTGAAAGACCCTAGCTTTTGGGATAAGAACTCACTGTTTGACAAAAACTGCTGGGAAAATTGGAAATTAGTATGGCAGAAACTAGGCATTGACCCACACTTATCACCGGACACCAACATAAGGTGAAAATGGGTTCATGACCTAGGTATAAAGTATGAGATTATAAATAAATTAGAAGAACATAGGATAGTTTACCTCTCAGACCTGTGGAAGAGGAAGGAATTTAATGACCAAAGAAGAACTAGAGATCATTACTGATCACAAAATAGAAAATTTTGATTATATCAAATTGAAAAGGTTTTGTACAAACAAAACTAATTCAGACAAGATTAGAAGGGAAACAGTAACCTGCGAAAACATTTTTACAGTCAAAGGTTGTGATAAAAGCCTCATTTCCAAAATATATAGAGAATTGACTCTTAATTTATAAGAAATCAAGCCATTCTCCAATTGATAAATGGTCAAAGGATATGAACAGACAATTCTCAGATGAAGAAATTGAAACTATTTCTATCCATATGAAAAGATACTCCAAGTCATTATTAATCAGAGAAATGCAAATTAAGGCAACTCTGAGATACCACTACACACCTGTCAGATCGGCTAGAATGACAGGAAAAGATAATGTGGAATGTTGGAGGGGATGTGGGAAAACTGGGACACTGATACATTGTGGTGGAATTGCGAATACATCCAGCCACTCTGGAGAGCAATTTAGAACTATGCTCAAAAAGTTATCAGACTGTGCATACCCTTTGATCAAGTAGTGTTAGTACTGGGCTTATATCCCAAAGAGATCTTAAAGAAAGGAAAGGGACCTGTATGTGCAGGAATGTTTGTGGTAGCCCTCTTTGTACTGGCCGGAAACTGGAAACTGAGTGGATGCCCATCAGTTGGAGAATGGCTGAATAAATTGTGGTATATGAATATTATGGAATATTATTGTTCTGCAAAAAATGACAAGGAGGATGATTTCAGAAAGGCCTGGAGAGACTTACACGAACTGATGCTGAGTGAAATGAGCCGGACCAGAAGATCATTACATACTTCAATAACAGTACTATATGATGATCAGTTCTGATGGACCTGGCCATCCTCAGCAACGAGATCAGCCAAATCATTTCCAATGGAGCAGTAATGAACTGAACCAGCTACGCCCAGAGAAAGAACTCTGGGAGATGACTAAGAACCATTACATTGAATTCCCAATCCCTCTATTTTGTGCACTATTTCAAAGTCCAATTCTTCTTGTACAGCAAAATAACTGTTTGGACATGTATACATATATTTAACTTATACTTTAACATATTTAGCATGTATTGGTCAACCTGCCATCTGGGGAAGGGGGAAGGAGGAAGAAGGGGCAAAATTGGAACAGAAAGTTTTGCAACTGTCAATGCTGAAAAAATTACCTATGCATATCTCTTGTAAATAAAAAGCTATAATAATAAAAAAGAAGGGCATTGGTAAGTTGGAGAGTGTTTAGAAGGTGGCAACCAGGATGGGCACAGGTTTGGGGTCTTTGTCAAATGAGGATCAATTGAAAGAACTGGACATGTTTAGCTTAGAGAAAAATAGGAGAACTTGAGAGGTTTCTTCAAGTATGTTGAAGGACTTGTTTAAAGGAGGGATTCCCTTGGATCCCTCAAAGGGAAGGTCCTCAAAGTGGCAGAGGAAGACACAAAGAAGCCCATTTTCACTTGATGTCAGAATCAACATCAGAGTCCTCTGAACTATCCCCAAAGGGATAGAGTTGCCCAGAGAGTCTCGATAGCCACTTGGCAAGGATGATACAGGAAGGGCTCTTTTTCTTTATGGACTAGGTTAGGTAACTATAAAGATCTCTGCCAAAGTATGCCATCTGACCATCTGCAAAGCCGATATGTAACTAATTAACACATATGTTATAGAGTTAGACATGAATGAGAGACTGAAAATTTCTATTAAAAGTACCATATATATTTTTACATGATTTCATGTTCTGTGTACATTAATATAATAATCTACTTCAGTAAATATTACAGTATGCTGTTTAAAGATTATTTGGTGTAGAGTTTTATAGAATAAAAACAGCATCAAAAGAAATCCATGAAAGATATATATCCTCTCTCCCCCCCTCTCCCTCTGTCTCTTTCTCCAAAACAAAATTAAAAATTCCCCCACTGGTTCAGAACCACAAAGGTGGCACATTCTTGTTACAGTCTAGAAAAAAAAATGATGCATGGTTCACAATGATAATGAGAATCCATTAAGTGCAATACAATGAAATACAATGGATTTAAATAAAGGTCAAGAATCAAATAATCTGAACAAAGCCAACTTTTTCAACATGAAGACAGATATTCTCTCCTTAAGTCACCCTGTGGTGCTTAGTTATTTCAAAGGCACAGAATACTGAAGACCAGACTGACCCATAAATTACTGGGTGTTTGTGTCTGGTGGTCATGAATTATGAAGAGAAGGAACCATGTGTCATTATAATAGACAATATACCACAGTTTCTTAAACTGTAGTTTGTGACCCCATATGGGGTCTCATAACTGAATGGGGGGGTATGAAATTATCATTTATTATCAGTAAATATTTGATTTGTATACATATTTTATATAGCTTTATACCCAGGGTCACATAAAAATTTCTCAGCCAAAAAGGGGTCACAAGTAGAAGAAGTTTAAGAAGCCCTGTTATATGTGCCATTTCTTTTTCAAATACAATGTGATACTTCAGAGTTCCTACCCATCTTTTTTTTAACATTGGCAGAGTTCTTAAGAGAGTGATGGTGAGGTACAAAACCAGGTATATGGCTAGTTATGGCTAAGAACTTCCCATGCTTTTGACAATGGGACAGGAATTTAGTAAGAGCCTTTACTTTCCTTATCTGAAAACTAACAATAATAATTCTTGCCTTGTGTCCCTGACTTAGATTTACCAAGATGCTGAGTGAAGTGAACAGAACCAAGAGAATATAGTACATAGTAACAGCAAGATTTGTGATGATCAACTGTTATGGGCCAGAACTCTGAACTTGAAACAAAGGAGTCTTACAAGGAACTAAGTCAGTGGAACTGATAGAGACAATAGTTATCTCATTTAGCATGGTTCAGTATGATTGATCTGATCCTACAAGGAGATGTTCTGGGCCAGAACTTGAAACAAGGTACTGAGTAGAACTGAGGAGACAATGATTAAATCTAGTTTAGCACTGATTTAATCCTGCAACAAATAATGGTTTCCTATTGATATAATGATTGGTGTGTACTCAGTGTACAGCATATGAGCAAGAAGCTCTCAGGGCCAGAGGAACAAGTGCACTGGAAGCTCTTGGAGGCTGAGACATTCATTCCATCGTCCACCATTTGTGGTGGCTGGAGGCTGAAGCACAAATCTTTGAAGTTGGGGAGATTCAGAAGCTAGAGGAGGCACGAGGAAGCTCAAACTCTCAGAACCAAGGAGAGAGATAGGCCTCCAGAAAAACTAGCTGAGCCCCAAGTAAAGGAGAGAAGACTTTGAGGGAGACAATAAAGGATTTGGACTTTAACCCCTGGCTACTCGTGTGGTGATTACTGAACTGAAATGAAGGCTGCTCCCAGAGACCCCAAGAAAACCTCAAGAGAGAACACTACATTTTAGAGAGAACATTACAATCAATTATGATAGATTTGGCCCTTTTCAACACTGAGGTGATTCAAGGCAATTCCAAAAGACTTGTGATGGAGAGTGCCATC
Organism: Sarcophilus harrisii; assembly: GCF_902635505.1. NCBI lineage: Eukaryota > Metazoa > Chordata > Mammalia > Dasyuromorphia > Dasyuridae > Sarcophilus > Sarcophilus harrisii. The sequence goes on along the minus strand of NC_045432.1, from coordinate 69,575,159 downwards.
CACTTCTAGGGACAGAACTATAAAGACTGAATGGGAATAGAAGTGTAGTTATTTTCACCATATTTTTTGTTGTAATTTTTCTTGTTTCTTTGTTTTTTTTTCCTTCCTATTTTTTCTTTCACCTTTTGATCTAATTTTCTTGGGCAGCATGATAAATATAAAAAGAAGTTCAGAAGAATTGCACATGTTTAACCTATATTGGATTGCTTAATTGTCTATGGGAGAAGGTGGGGGAAGGAGGTTGAAAACTGGGTGTATGTTGAAAACTATCTTTGCATGTATTTGGTAATATAAAAAGCTATTAAAATGTAAAAAAAAAAGAAATAGAAAAAATGAGGCAAAATCATGGGAAAAGGAAGCTCAATGCATGAGAATACCTGGAAATGATGCCAATTGGATTACTTTGGCTTCATCAAATGACAAGTCGGAAAAGTATTTAAGCTCATCAAGGAAATACTGCAATAATAATTGGGTACCACAAGATTGACCACCCAAGATTTCTATGGCTTCTACTATGTGCCAAGTAGTTATGCTAGGTTCTGGGGAAACAAAGGCAAAAACAAGAAATTCCTTGGGCTCAAGAACCTTCCATTCTCCTGGGAAAGCACCAACTTCTACTAAAAAGATGCTAAGAGATGAATAAATAGATGCTAAATATATATACATATATATATATATGTTTATATTTATATTTATATAAACAGCCAGGAATTGGGGGAGGCACAGAGCATAGCACTAACAACTGGGAGGAGGCAGGAAAGGCCTTCTGAAATAGAGCACTCTAGACAGGCCTTGAAAAGAGCTGTGGGCCCAAGAAGTGAAAGGAAGCAGACAGATATTGAAAAAAGGCATGGAGATATAGCAAGTGCCATGTCATATACGCAGAACAGCTAGAAATAACAATAGTCAACATTGGTGTGGTGCCCACTACATGCTAGAAACTCTTTGTGCTTTATAAATATTACCTTGTCTGATTCTTGTAGCAACCCTGGAATTTGGATGCTATCATTATCCCTATTTTACAGAGAAGGAAACTGAGACAAACAGCAGTTAAGTGACTTACCCAGGATCATAAAGATAAGAAATGTCTGAGACCATATTTGAGGTCTTCCTAGTTCCAGGTCCAGAGCTCTCGCTTTACCACCCAACTGTCTCTAATGATAGTAATTATTAATAATAATGATAAGGATTTATAAGGTACGTGAGGGTTTCAAAAGTGGATTACATATTATTTCATTAGATTCTCATAACAACCCCATGAGCGAGGTTCTAATTATCATCCATATAATTATTATTACAGAGGAAATGTGTAATATTCTTCTCTAAAATTTAATGTTCTCTGGGAGCAGGTTTCTTGGGGGCTTCTGGAGACAGCCTTAGTTTCAGTTCTGAGTAATCTCCCCAAATGTAACCAGATATTAAAGTCAAAATCCTTTATTGTGTCTTTCCAAGTCTTGTCTACTTCCTGGGCCCGCTTAGCTTTCTTAGAGAACAATCTCTCTCCTTGGTTCCTGCGGCTAGTCCTTTCCCTCTGCCAGCTTCTGCCTCTAGCTCCCTCCGAATGTCTCCAGCCAGCGCAAAGGTGGAAGATGGAATGAATCTGTCTCCTCCTCTGAGAGCTTCTAGTGGGCTTGTCCGCTACTGGGCTTGTCCTCCCGGCCCTGAAAGCTTCTTGCTTATATGCTGTACAGTGAGTACACACCAGTGTATCACTAGGAAACCATTATTTGTTGTAGGATTAAATCAATGCTAAACTAGATTTCACCACTATCTCCTCAATTCCACTTACTTAGCACATTGTAAGAATCCCAACAGATGATCAGTGGAATAGGTTAGGTTCAAGGGATAAAACAGTCAACAAATATAGCAACCTAGTCTTTGACAAACCCAAAGACCCCAGCTTTTGGGATAAGAACTTACTGTTTGATAAAAATTGCTGGGAAAATTGGAAACTAATATGGCAGAAACTAGGCATTGATCCATACTTAACACCGTACACCAAGATAAGGTCAAAATGGGTTCATGACCTAGGCATAAAGAATGAAATTATTAATAAATTAGAGGAACACAGGATAGTTTACCTCTCAGACCTGTGGAAGGGGAAGGACTTTATGACCAAAGCAGAACTAGAGATCATTACTGATCACAAAATAGAAAATTTCGATTATACCAAACTGAAAAGTTTTTGTACAAACAAAACTAATGCAGACAAGATTAGAAGGGAAGCAATAAACTGGGAAAATATTTTTACAGTCAAAGGTTCTGATAAAGGCCTCATTTCCAAAATATATAGAGAATTAACTCTAATTTATAAAAAATCAAGCCATTCTCCAATTGAAAAATGGTCAAAGGATATGAACAGACAATTCTCAGATGAAGAAATTGAAACTATTTCTAGTCATATGAAAAGATGCTCCAAGTCATTATTAATCAGAGAAATGCAAATTAAGACAACTCTAAGATACCACTACACACCTGTCAGATTGGCTAAGATGACAGGAAAAAATAATGATGATTGTTGGAGGGGATGCAGGAAAACTGGGACATTGATGCATTGTTGGTGGAGTTGTGAATGAATCCAACCATTCTGGAGAGTAGTTTGGAACTATGCTCAAAAAGTTATCAAACTGTGCATACCCTTTGATCCAGCAGTGTTACTACTGGGCTTATATCCCAAAGAGATTATAAAGAAGGGAAAGGGACCTGTATGTGCATGAATGTTTGTGGCAGCCCTCTTTGTAGTGGCTAGAAACTGGAAACTGAATGGATGCCCATCAGTTGGAGAATGGCTGAATAAATTGTGGTATATGAATATTATGGAATATTATTGTTCTGTAAGAAATGACCAACAGGATGATTTCAGAAAGGCCTGGAGAGACTTACATGAACTGATGCTGAGTGAAATGAGCAGGACCAGGAGATCATTATATACTTCAACAACAATACTATATGATGACCAGTTCTGATGGACCTGGCCATCCTCAGCAAGGAGATCAACCAAATCATTTCCAATGGAGCAGTAATGAACTGAACCAGCTACGCCCAGAGAAAGAACTCTGGGTGATGACTAAAAACCATTACATTGAATTCCCAATCCCTATATTTATGCCCACCTGCATTTTTGATTTCCTTCACAAGCTAATTGTACAATATTTCAGAGCCTGATTCTTTTTGTACAGCAAAATAACGGTTTGGTCATGTATACTTATTGTGTATCTAATTTATATTTTAATATATTTAACATCTACCGGTCATCCTGCCATCTGGGGAGGGGGTGGGGGGGTAAGAGGAGAAAAATTGGAATAAGAGGTTTGGCAATTGTTAATGCTGTAAAGTTACCCATGCATATAACCTGTAAATAAAAGGCTATTAAATAAAAAAATTAAAAAAAAAAAAGAATCCTAACAGAAATGGGCTGAGAGGTCAAGTGGTTTGTCCAGGGGAACTCTGGGAAATTTGGCTACATTTTCTCCATCACTTTCTTAAGCCTAGACCAGGGGTCCTCAAACTTTTTAAACAGGGGGCCAGTTCACTGTCCCTAGACTGATGGAGGGTCAGACTATAGTAAAAACAAAACCTTTGTTTTGTGGGCCTTTAAATAAAGAAACTTCATAGCCCTGGGTGAGGGGGATAATTGTCCTCAGCTGTCGCATCTGGCCTGTGGGCCGTAGTTTGAGGACCCCTGGCCTAGACAATCAACAAAAAAATAAATCAAGTCCTGTCCATTTCCAAGGTATTAAATATACTATAAAATGAATATTGGATCCCAGAAGCCAAGTAGGATAATCAGCCAGATCACCTTGCCAGAGTTCTACAGTTGACGTACAATTCAAACTCTTATCTTCTGGGTTCCCAGTCTAAAGCCTCATCCATTATACTGCCCAGAGCCTCAACTTGGAGCTTCAGATTCATTTCAGTTGAATGAGCATTTACTGCACCAGGCATCGTGATAGATGAAAAATAAAACTATTCTTGCCCTTAAGGAGTTTGCCATCTACTACAAGCAAAATACTCAACGTGGCATTGTCCAGGGACATTATCAAACTTCGCCATACGTTTGGCAGACTCCACAATGTAGGCCTTAAGTCCTTTGTAATTAAGTGTATACTCAAATGGTCTAGGGCTTCTTGCTGAAAGCAGCAAATTGTGTTCTTAACATCACTGAAAATGGAAATTAGCATTAGAACAATTTATGTGGGAAAAATGGTGTCATTTATTTTTAGCATAATCAGTGGGTTAGGAGGGACAGTTCTCCCCCCCCCTTCTGAAGATATAGTTGAGAAAGAACAGTATCCAATTATTCTCTGAAACTTTGGCTTCAAGTTTTCAGCAACCACAGCTAATCATGCTTTAGTATCTGGCTAATTCAGTTCAGAACAATTTACATAACGGTGTTCTCCTTATGGAGTCCAGTTAACATCTCTGCCATTCGACACAGTTACAACCAACTGCCTGCATTTTGTCTTCACAATTATATGTTTGCAAATAGCAGACAGTATTTCTTTCTCCTAATAACAAGTAGTTCCCTAGAAGGCATTTCCCAAAGGATGAAAAATCAATGGGAGGCACACACAGAGAGACACAGAAAGAAAGGAGGGAAAGGGAAAGAGACAGAAGAAGTGGGAAAAGAGGAAAGGGGAGAAGGGGAAGAGAACATGAGGGAGAGAGAAACAGAGAGACAGCGTGTGTGCGCATGCTTATGCATGCATGTGCATGTTGAAGTGGGTGTGGGAGAACAGGGAAGGATGGAGGAAGAAAGGGGTTTAAAAATTCTTAGGTCTCTCTTTTACTACATGATACCATTTCCCAATAGATTATTTTTATTTTATTTGAAGATGGCAAAAATCTTTGTGCTGAATCCTTTGAGCATACCTCTAGTGATACATGTCAGATCAGTGCTGTATAGAAGAACTTTTATTTGACAGGTAGATGACAGGAAAAAGGCAATCTCCCAAACAGAGTCTGGAAGTATAAAATTTGCCTGTAAGATTAATGTTCTCTTTTGTTTCAAAGTATAAATAACTTACTCATTCTTGTTTCAAAGAAACCCATTTATGTGTAAATAGTATGAATGATATAAATATAAAATATATATATATATATATATATGGGTACTCTTCAAAGCACATTAATTTAATTAAAGAAAAAAGGGGTATTACTAATATTTAAGAACAGCTTTTCTCCTAAAATGTGGTGCATTAGTGAAATGGAACCTGACTTGCTGAAAGAAATGAAGAATACATGAAAAATACAGAGAAAGAGGATCAGGCCTAAGTCTATGAAGTGAACCAACACGAAATAAACAGAACCATTCTATACTCAATGGCTATAACCCAAATGGAAAGAACAGTGACAAGACCTCCCTAATATTTGATCGTTACAATGATCAAGCTACACCCTGAAAATAAGGAAAGAAGATGTAAGTCTTGTTTTATTGTCAAACTGGAAGAGGGCCTCTGAGCAGGAAACAAGACCTGTACTCTCAGACTCAGCTGATGTTTGCACGTGTGATAAACTACAAGTTCTTGTGCTTATTCTTGGGCTCTCTCCTTCCCTTCCTAATTCTTTTTTTAAAATTAATTGATGGCTTTTGTTTATACATTGCCTAGCTATCTGCTATATCTCTATCCCTTCCTCCTCTGAGAGAGGTATCCATTAGCAAAATGTTTTCTCAATGGGTAAAAAAAAAGCAAAAAATATAACAGAACTGATCGATTACGTCAAAAAATTTGAACTGCTCTCACTGTCCCTCTCTCCTCTCCTCCCCTCCCTTCTCTGTCACCTCTCCATTCTCACTTCCTCACTTTTTCTCTCACTTGCCCTGCCTCTCTCTTTCTTTCCCTCTCCCTTACTCTTTGCCATGAGAGAAAAGCCAAAGTAAAGAAGGTATTTGGAAATGAAGGTGCTTTATAAACAAATGGCATTTTAAAAAATTATACATGTAGATGATATTTAGTTTTGATATATTTTTATGTTTTTCATTTTATAAAGAGCACTAACTAGACACAAGGCCAGAGTTCACACTAGCACACTAGAAGGGACCTCTGAGGCACACTCCCATCAACCCCTCATTTCACTGAAAAAGTTAATCCCACCCATACATGTTCAACAACTTGTCTAAGATAAGATCACACAGGTGGTTATTTTCTGACCCTGGTTTTGAAAGTTTCCCTGCCTGAGGCCATTTTCCAGTGGACCATGCTGCATAGGGAATCTGATAGTTCTGTCTGAAAAATGGACTTCCTGGGTTTACTGCCTTCCACAGGCTCACACTGGAAAATCACGCCCCTCTAGGGGCTACAAGCAACTCTCCTGGACTCAAACCTGTAGAGCAAAACTACAAGATAACAAAATCCAGGAGTCAAAAGGGACTGGAACAGTCATCTAGCCCAACTCATTTACAAACTCAACCCGCACTGATTCATACCCATCAAAAGGTGGTCCAGCCTTTGCTTGAAGACCTTCAGGAAAGAGAAAGAGAACACTCTTTAAGAGAACCCATTCCCCACTTGCCTACATCTCATGGGTAGGAAGCTTTCAAGTAAAAGGTGTCTTAACAGTTACAGATTTGCATTTGTGAAGTGAGTTTCCTTAGCTCAAAGGTTGGTACCAAAAAGAAAAAAAAAAGAAATTATCAAACCTCTTTCGTGACCTAAGGGACCATCATTGATAGGTATTTTAAAAGGGTCAGAAGAAACATAGGTAGGATGATCCCATGGACTAAATGCTTCAGGGGGAAGTCAGCCAGGAGGAATGGAAATGTTCAAGACATAAAGAGAAACAATTTCAACGAGGAGGAAAAATGAGATTTGTCTGATGATACTGATGTGTAGGTATAAGATACTCACAAGTCAAATTAGATTTTAAAAGAAATGTGCAAAAGATGAATAGAAGAGCAAGGCAGAGTACTGTGAAAGAGTATCAGGAATACTAAGGATCAGAAGACAGAAGCAAAGGATAATAAAAAGAAGGTTTGTTTGTTCGGGGATTTTGTAGTGATATTCACATGGAAAGGAACATCTAAGAAAGGGGAAGGTCTTCACCTGGGGTTCATGGTAACAATCGTAACGGACAGGAGAGAGAAGGCAGAGACAGCTGTTCAACTGGTGCTTCCGCTCTTGGCCAAGTTCCTTTACACTGGAAACTGAGCCAGCATTAAAGAGCTCCAGTTGTCCCTCTCAAATTCACATCATCTAGCTCTGATGCACTACATCCTCAGGCCTTGAAAAGACTGTCAATAGAATTGCTGAGCCATTGTCAATGATACTGGAATGAACCTAGAAAATGCAAAGGTTAACACAGGACTGGAGAAGGAAAATGATGTTCCAACTTCCCAAAAAAAAGGAAGGGAACAGAGTGTAAAGCATAGGCCAGTCAATTTGCCTTCAATTCTGAGGAAAAGTCAAGGAGGAACTGTTAAAGACATGATGAGTGAACATGGAGAATCAGAAGCAGTAATCACAAAGAAGGGGCATGGCTTCATCAAGAGCAGACCTGATCAAGAATTTCAAGGGAATGGATGAAAAAAAAAATGAAGGTGGCCTAGCTGTATCAGATCTAAAATTATATTATAAAGCAGAAGTTACCAAAACCATTTGGTATTGGCTAAGAAATAGACTAGTTGATCAGTGGAATAGGTTAGGTTCACAGGACAAAATAGTCAATAACTACAGCAATCTAGTGTTTGACAAACCAAAAGACTCCAGCTTTTGAGATAAGAACTCACTGTTTGACAAAAACTGCTGGGAAAACTGGAAATTAGTATGGCAGAAACTAGGCATTGACCCACACTTAACACGGTATGCTAAGATAAGGTCAAAATGGGTTCATGACCTAGGAAGGCATAAAGAATGAGATTATAGATAAGTTAGAAGAAAATAGGATAGTTTACCTCTCAGACCTGTGGAGGAGGAAGGAATTTGTGACCAAAGAAGAACTGGAAATCATTATTGATCACAAAATAGAAAATTTTGATTATATTAAGTTAAAAAATATTTGTACAAATAAAAGTAATGAAGACAAGATTAGAAGGGAAGCAATAAACTGGAAAGACATTTGTACATTCAAAGGTTCTGATACAGGCCTCATTTCTAAAATATATAGAGAAGTGACTCAAATTTATAAGAATTCAAGCCATTCTTCAACGGATAAATGGTCAAAGGATACGAAGAGACAATTTTCAGATTAAGAAATTTAAACTATTTCTAGTCACATGAAAAGGTGCCCCAAATCACTACTGATCAGAGAAATGCAAATTAAGACAACTCTGAGATACCACTACACACCTCTCAGATTGGCTAAGATGACAGGAAGAGATAATGCTTGAATGTTGGAGGGGATGCAGGAAAACTGGGACACTGATACATTGTTGGTGGAACTGTGAACTGATCTAACCATTCTGGAGAGCAATCTGGTACTACACTCAAAAAGTTATCAAACTGTGCACACCCTTTTACCCAGCAGTGTTACTACTGGGCTTATATCCCAAAGAAATCTTAAAGGAGGGAAAGGGACCTATATGTGCAAGAATGTTTGTGGCAGCCCTCTTTGTAGTGACAAGGTACTGGAAACTGAGTGGATGCCCATCAGTTGGAGAATGACTGAATAAGTTTTGGTATATAATGTTATGAAATATTATTTTTCTTTAAGAAACGACCAGCAGGATGATTTCAGAGAGGCCTAGAGAGACTTACATGAACTGATGCTAAGGGAAATAAGCAGAATCAGGAGATTATTATACATGGCAACAACAAAACTATAAGATGATCAATTCTGATGGACGTGGCTCTCTTCAACAATGAGATGATTCAAACCAGTTCCAATTTTTCAGTCATGAAGAGAGCCATCTACACCCTGAGAGAGGACTATGGGAACTGAGTGTGGACCACAACATAGCATTTTCTTTTTTTTTTTTTAATTTATTTTATTTTATTTTATTTTTTGTATTTTTGTTCATCTTTTATTTCCTTTTTTTTCTTTTTTTTAAATTTATTTTATTTTATTTTATTTTTGTATTTTTGTTCATCTTTTCTTTTCTTTTTTTTTTCTTTTTTTTTTTTTATTTAATAGCCTTTTATTTACAGGATATATGCATGGGTAACTTTACAGCATTAACAATTGCCACCTCTTGTTCCAATTTTTCACCTCTTACCCCCCCACCCCCTCCCCTAGATGGCAGGATGACCAGTAGATGTTAAATATATTAAAATATAAATTAGATACACAATAAGTATACAACAACATAGCATTTTCACTCTTTCTGTTGTTTGCTTGCATTTTGTTTTCTTTCTCAGTTTTTTTTTTCCTTCTTGATCTGATTTTTCTTGTGCAGCAAGATAACTGTATAAATATGTATACCTATATTGGATTTAACATATATTTTTAACATATTTAACATGTACTGCCTGCCATCTAGGGGAGGGAGTGGGGGGAAGAGGAAAATTTGGAACAGAAGGTTTTGCAAGAGTCAATGTTGAAAAATTACCTATGCATATATTTTGTAAATAAAAGGCTTGAATGAATGAATGAATGAAGTAGACCTGGTAAGAATAACCACATTTTCTTTTTGTGATAGGGTTACTAATGAGTAGAGGAAGGGGATGCTAAACAAAAAGCTTCTTCTAAAGCATCTCATACCATCTTGTAGAAAAACATGAAGAAAGAGAGAACAGTTCTCTCTCAAATTGTGGTTCTCAAATTCTTCCACAGTGGTAGAACTCTTCAGTTAAAAAACAAAGAATCCTTTGGCAGAAATCTTGTAGTAAAATCTTAAATTATCTAAGAAAATTAACAAACAACATAAGGTTCATTTTTTTTCAAAACTCATTTGGGGTGTTTCTGCATTTTTTGCTAATACAATTCCCAATGGATTCATAACTCATTGGATGACCAGGCTCGAAGAAGCCTTGTTTCTGTTTAAACAAAAAAAAAAAGACTCTCAGTATCAATGAGGCAAGGGCTTTTTGCTGAAGGGTCCCAGGAAGGTGGGCTTTGTTCTGTGCTATTTAAAGGCTCTTCAACTTTACAGAAAGCCTAAAGCCGAGATAGATATCTTCACATGGAGCAACAGTCCAAAGGACAGCCAAAAGCACTGCACTGAATCAAATACAATGAGATTCAATAGCAACTAATGGAATGTCTTGCACTTTGGTCAAGAAAATGAACTTCTTAAGTCCAATACAGGAGAGGCATGGCCAGAGTGAAGTTCTGGAAAAGATTGGGAAGTTTTTGAGGACTGTAAGGTCAGTATGGGTTAATGAAGTCATGACACAGTCAAAAAAAAAAGCACATGTGATCCTGTACTGCATTAAAGGAAACTTTTTAATTACAGGGAGAGTGTCATCCTACTGGACCTGGCCCCAATCAGACATCACCTGTGTCCAGCTTTAAGCATAAAATATTAAGGAAATTGATAAACTAGAGCATATTTAGGATGATGAATGGCTTTGGGATCACTACATGTGAGGATCACTTGAAGGAATTGGACAAGTTTAGCCTGAAGACAAGTAGACCCAAGGATGACAAGATGGGTGTCTCCAAATATTTGAAGGGCTCTTATGTGGAAAAGAATTAAGATTTCTTCCACTTGGCAGGAACCAAAGACAATTGATGGCAAGAGAGGCTGGTTTAGACTCAATGTCCTAATAATCTGAGCTGCTACAAAGGTGGAGTGGGATGGTTCCTTTCCTCCAGGATTTTGAAGAAGAGAAAATTCCCTTCATGTAGAGGTTGGGTTAAATGGCCACTGGGATTAGGACAGATAATCCTAGGAGATACTAGAGCAATACAAGTATAGTCTCCAAATGATGTTTCCAGTGACCAGATTCCAAGAGGCTGAAGCCCTGCCTGTGCTCACATGGTAAGTGTAGAATAGTTTAGGGCCTCTGACCCCAACTCCAATGTTTGTTATTTGATGAATGGTCACCCTGACTGAGAAGTCAGGAAGAGCTTCTGCCCTTTCTCAATGCAGAGGGAGGGACTAGGTAATTGGCAAGTCCTAAACTGAAGGCTTCTCATCACAGAACAGGTAATAAGCTGGATCAGTTCAGGTACCTCACTGAGAACTCTTTACACAGATCTGTCACAGGTTCAAGACAAAAGCATTAAATATCGAGACCTACAGATAATGCTTGCCTTCATTTATCACACAAACAAGAAATGGGTCTTACTTTCTTACAAGATCTGGAATTCTTCAGATACATAACTAAAACCTCACACTATCTTCAGATGTGAAAGAGGAAAAAAATTCCCAAACCACGCAGAACAGGGAATTGTCATGTGTCCAAGGAGGCCTGCTCCTTGTCAAATATGGGCTTTTTCTCAAGCTGCTTTCTAATTTGATGCCTCTGGAGGGTGTCTAGTTAGCCCTCTCTGTAGGAGACAGAGCTCATCTGGGAAAAGGCACCTAGGACCATCTGAGGAATACACACTCACTCCCTATAATGTCTACTACAGATATTAGTCCTTAAAACACCAGCAAAAGCAAAGCAGTCATCAAGTCCAAAGATGATATTCAATTCGTTACAGAAGTCAAACTTTCAATTAATGCAAGAGATTTCTGGAACCAGCAAATGTTGAAAAGGAAAATAAATCAAATCACTGAAAAACGAGTAATACAAAAGCAAACATGTGATTAACTGCTAAAGCACTCCTTTTTCTTTAGGATTGGCAAGAGGGATTGTATTCAATTCAATGATAAAGAAAAGAGTTGTGAGATTTTGCTCAGGAATATAAAGGTTGCATGCCCAATCCCCATATTCCAGATGTATTACAGTGCAGCCTCTGTACATAGTAAAAACTAGTTAAGCCATGCCTAATTTGCATGCATGCCTGGGCATACAAAGGCTTAAGTATTCAACAACCTCATCTCATCCATTTTCCATTTATTTAATAATCTTTTATTTTGTCTTAGTCGGTATAAAATGAGAGCTTAAAGAGTGATTCATATTCATTATGACTCGAGTGAAGGCTGGAATTTTCAGGTTTCTAAATCACATTTCAAATCGAACTCAGAGAGGAAAATACTAGGGCACTGAAATTCAAATCTACGTGGGTCACATCATTGAAGGAGCACAAAAGAACTTTCTGCTTCTTTTCCTAACTCAGTTTTTCCTTTGTTGTTTCTGACTGTCTTTGTTTTTAACAATTTAAATCGGTAATTCAAGAGGCCACAATGGTTCTCACAAGAAAAAGCATGAGCTCCTCCACCAATGTGATTAAATTTCAACCTACCTTACAAAGAAAGTTGATGTTGAAACCCAGCGATTGGGCATTTCGGGAGCCTGAGTTCATGTAGTTGCCAACTAGGAGTACCAGCTCTAAAAGTCGATTAAAGCTTTCACTTTTTTTCATTTCTTCACAGGCTAGAGTTACTGCCATGATGCCTGGTTTGATGTTGTTTACATGTTCTTCAAATGTGAGCTTGAAAAGGATGCTATGGAGACGAGGTCTTAACATTTTCACTGAGCTCATCTGCAAGACAAAGGGATTCTTGGTAAGAATGCACATTGGGAAAAAAAAAAAGATTTTTTTTAGACTTCCCTCTGGCAAGAGAGAAGCTCATGCAGAGCTCTGGATTATAACACCTCCTTAAACTGTTGTCTTTTTAACCTTATGTCTTTCCTTAGATATTCACTTGGGAGAATGTACCAGAACTTTCTCTGAAAACAGTGAGCTAGTCACCCTAGACACCTCAGTGTAATGAAAGTGACTCCATTAATTAGAGAATTACTTAAGTTCAACAAGTGCATTTACCTATACTGACTACACTTATAATGGGTTCCTCCAATGCATATAACTTTTACGGGCCTCCTTCTAGATCAGTGGTCCTCAAACTTTTGTTCTCAGTATCTTTATCCTATTAAAAATGATTGAGGATCTGTCCAAAGAGTTTTTGTTTATGTGGTTTATAGTTATAGATATTGATCACATTAAAAATAAAAACTAATTATGAATTTGTAGACTCTCTGAAAGGATTTCAGAGATGCCTAGGATGCTCTGGACCAGACTTTGAGAACCACTGTTCTAGATGATGTAGGAAAATCTGTTGCAAGATATTGAGAGGAACTAGTAGGCCAAATGCAAAGAGACAAGAGACACAATAGCAAACAACACTGTTGAGGCCTGGTTTTTTGAGAAATTACCTTTTGTAATCTCACGTGTGTGTGATAGATCTATATCTATATATAACATTCATGTTCTCTATAAAGAATTTCAAACACTTGGCAAGATGTGGCTGCTCAATGTGTCATGGCGAAATCATAGGAACTTACTTTCAAGTACACATTTCAAACATCCTTATATTGGTTTTGTCCAAAGCAGTTCATCTTGGTTTTAATTACTTGTTTCAGAGCCTGACTGCACATTAGACATTCCCTTTGGAACAGTTGCCACTATTATGAATGCTTTCTTAATTTTTCATAACCTATGAATAAAAAAAACCTGGCCTACACAGAACAATTTTTAGTCTAGCGATGAGTGACTAGGCTAGGAAAGAAGCATATTTTAAACAAAAAGAAAAGGAAAAAAAATTCTAATTTCTAATCACAAAAGTATTCTTACACATTCTTTGTCTGAAGCACAATGCTAGACATACAGCACATATGTAGACAACAGCAGCAAATATTGTTGTTCTGATGTTTAAAAAGGCTATTTGACCATTAAAACAGAAATAATAATAATAGTTATTTGCATGTCTTTAGGAATTGCCAATATATGTTTGTACGTAAGTGTGTCTAAATATATATTACATATGTAATTATATCCTCACAACAACCCTGTGAGTTAGGTGTTATTATTATCTCCATTTTATAGATGAAGAAACTGAGGGGGAGAGAGATAAAGCAAATTTCCCAGGATCCCACAGCTAGTGTGATCTGAACTTGGGCCTTCTGAACACCAAGTCCACAGCTCTATCAACTGTACCACTCGGCTACCTCCACGAGGAGATCTATAGCACACCCAACCTTTCCCCATCAGAAAAGCATAGTTTTTGTTGGAGTTCTTGCAATCTGATCTATCAGAGGGGGAAATTATAACCAAGTTGGGTCTTGAAAAAGAAATAGTTATTTATCTCTCTTCACTCTACCGCACCAACTTTCTTTGGGTCTCTGCTTTGGATAAAGTCTATCCTGGAAGGAAGGTGTCTTGTCACCCTTCTCAGTGGGCTTCCTTCCCAAACAAAACAAGGTGGTTTTCAGAATGATTCTAAAGACAGATGATCATATGAAGCCTCTTGATAGAGGAGGTCTTATTCTGTCTCTAGATCATTTTTAGCATATGACCCAGTTCCGTGTTAGTATACTCGATTGTGGACAGGCACTCGGAGGCCATCATTTGCTGTGTTACCTGTCAAAGGCTTTCAAATATTAATGCCACTTCTTTTCCATTCCCTTTTCTGTGGGAAAGTCCAGTCCATTTTCCAATATTCCACCTTACTAATGAAGTGGGAATTCTATACAAGTGATGCATTATTTGGGGGGGATTCTTAAAAAAATAACTGCGGTATAACTTCAAGGTCTCTGAGTCTCAATAATCACTTAGCCTTACTCTAAACAAGTAGTGTATGCTGTGAGCTATCAATTTATATTCCTAATTCATTCTTTGAAATTTAAAGTTCAAAACAACCTCCATGGACATATATTCTACCTCCCTGACAATGGATGAATTATTCAGTCTCTGCCAAAAAAAAAAAAGTCTCATGTAATATATTGAGGATCGCACAGCAATAAGTATGGGAGGCTGAATTTCAACTCCAGTCTTCATGACTTGGTCTCACAAAAATAAGTAGCATTAATACAAGATGTTACTGTTTGTAAGGCATTTTACACACATCAGATCATTTGAAAATTATAACAACTCTAGGAGGCAGTTATTATTATTCCTATTTTACAGATGAGGAAACTGAAACTCAGAGAGATTAAATGACTTGACAAATATCACTCAGCTTGTAACTAGAGCCAAAGAGGAACTCATATTAACAGCACTCCAAAGGGAATCCAGAATCCCGATACTACTGCCACACAGTGTCCTGCTCTTTCCTTTCCAAGGTGATTCTCTCAGCCCTTGTTTTTGGCATAGACAGTTACAGTGGCAATCCTTCCAGTAAGACAGAGGACCACCATTTGTGGTTGGTAGACAATAAGCACTTAATGATTCCCACCATCCTCTTTAGCCCACTAGGCCTTAATATCTGCTCTATGACCATGCCCACCAGACTCCTAGGAATTGACAATGCCCCTAATCACCATCTATAGGCTTTGCCATCCATTCTGAAGCTGTCCCCCTTAAGAGCACCAGGTTCTTTTTAACCACCTTACAGTTGAAATTCTTCCTTATATGCGTTCTCGCTCTCTCTCTCTCTCCCTAATGGAATGAGTTCCTTGACAATAGGGACTATATTTTCTATTTTTCTTCATGAGGTTTCATAGTCAGTAGAGATAATAACTAGATCAGGGCAGCTAGGTGGTGCAGTAGGTGGAGCACCAGCCCTGAAGTCAGAAGGACCTGAGTTCAAACAAATCTGCCCTCAGACACTTAATGCTTCCTAGCTGTATGACCCTGGCCAAGTCACTTAATCCCAAGAGCCTCAGCAAAAAAGATAACTAGATCTGGGCTTTTCACTGACTCGGGACTCCCAAACAAACAATCTCTCTCTAGCAATGCACTTTTCACAACTTCTATGACACAGAGCTGTGAGGATACAAACAGGTTAACAGATTTGCCCAGGAACCAATATGAAGAGAAAGTCCAAAGCCCGTTCCCAAGAGGCAGTTTACCTCAGGGGAAAGGTGGGAGATTCTTCTCCTTAGTATATCAGACTGGTTCTATCTCTCGTTAGCTAAGTTTCAGTCAATGAACAATTATTAAGGCTCTACCATGAGAGGGATACAGTGCTGTGCTCGTCAAATAAGGCAACATTGGTAAAAAGTACTTAGCACAATGCCTGGCACTTGGTAGACACCCCACTGGTATATCATGCAGCTCCTGCCTTCAGGGAGCTTAGATTCTTATGAGAAAATACAATATACAATACAGAGCTGAAAAATGGGAAGGAAATAGCCATGAGGAGTGAGGAGCTTACTGATATAACATGGAGAATGAAACATGGCTAGTCTGAGGCATTCAAAATGGAGATTCTGTGAGAAACTCACTGGTGGGAGAAGGGGCTTACAGAGGTGGAGGGAGAAGGTAGCTGGAGCATGATGGTCAAGGCCAGAGCGTGAGCAGTCATTTAACCTTGTGGGTCTAAGTTTTCTTTTCTATCAAATGGCCATTTCAACTCTGAACCTAATTTTCTAAAAGGGCTTCAGTAAGAATCCCAAAATTATAATGTAGAAAAAAGACATGTGTGAAATCATTAGAGGGCATTTCAAATGACATGGCATAATTATGCAAACAAACATCCATTCCTAGCTCCACACTTCAACACATAGTTCTTAAGTACCTACTGTATGTCAAGCCTGATACTAGACTTCTGGGGATAAAAATCATCCTTTCATGTAGGAACTTAATGTATACATAAAAGGAATTAGAGAATATATACAAAATAAATGCCAGGTAATAAGGACAGGATAGGTAAGGGGGGGGGAGGAAGAAACACTACACAGGAAAAATCAGAAGAAGCTTCTTGTAGCGGATGACAGCTGAGCTGAGCCTTGAAAGGAGCTGAGATTCCATGAGGGTGAAGTGATGCAAAAGAATGTTACAGGCACAGAGGTAAAAAATGGAGAACATCAAATAGGCCAGTCTGTCTGGAGCATCAAGCGCCTGAGGGAAAGTGATGTGGAATCTGCCTGGAAAGATCACTTGGAAGTACTCTCTAAAGGGCTGTAGCTGCCAAACTGAGGAGTCTGTATGGAATCCTCCAGACAAGAGAGAGTCAAGGACTCCATTCCAGCAGGAAACTAACATAACAAGCCACAGTATTTCCTGTTTAAGAGAATGCTTTGATTCCATTCAATTAAACAAGTTACTAGGGCGTCCAGCAGTGGGCTACGCTAACTAAGGTGTATAGATAACGCATCCCCAGCCAGGTACAGAATTATTAAAAAGCACTTGAGTACACTTAAGTGATATAAGTAAATAGAACAAACACTATGCTGCAATATATGTTTGTTTTCAGTTGTCATCCCTTGCAGCACAGGAGATGACTGGCATTCTCTGTTTCATAATTCATTCCTTCAAGTGCTGTGGGACATTGACCATGGTGCTGTATTATAGCAGGGATTTATTTGTGTTATGAGGTACTTGTCTATCAAAACCACATCAAAGGGCTCTCATTTCTTGGGCTGATTTACACTATATTAAAAAAATGCAGTGAGAACAGCTACAAGTGGGTTATTTCCCCAAAGGGTTGGAGGTACTTTTGTTTATAATCTAAGTCTTATACACTCCACTACCTATGCAGCTGGAGAATATTGCTCTGCAATCCAAGCATCACATTCATTTGCAGAAAGAGGGAACAAACATTAAAGAACACACCAGACCGATCTCTATAACGAAGAGCAACACAGAAAGAGACAGCACATCAGTAGAATGCAGTCTTGCTCAAGGCCATCTATTTGGAGCCGGAAGGGACCTCCCGAGGCATTTCGGCCAAGCCTCTCTAAAGCCAGTGCTCTTTCCTCCCTGTACGTATACCTGTATGTTCTTGTCAAAAGCTAATACATAAGCTAGTAAAAAGCAAAGAGGGATGACATTTTCATGCTAAAACTCAAAAACATAAGCAATTTTCATTTTGATTTCAAATCGGCGAATGTAATTTTATACCAAAAAAAGAAAAATAACATAGATACTTTATATATACTTTGGAAATGTGGACATTTATTTGTTCCTAAAAGGGATGTTAGTCATCACTTAGTCCAACTCCTTCTTTTTACAGAAAAGCAAACAGACATGTTAATTGACTTGCCCAAGATCAAATGGGGAGGAAGTAGCAGGCACAATTTCAAGGCAGGCTTTCTGACTCCAAACCCAGTTCTCTTTCAAGTGAAGCAAAATGCTACCACCCATTTAAAAGGGTCTGCTGTCTTTACTGTTTACATCTAATGTATTCCTGCTTCTCTTTGACACTGTTTACCTCATTTTTCATCGTGGCACATAGATCTTTTCAGATTTTCTTGTACTCTTTATTGTTCTCATTTTTTATGGTACCATAATCACCTACCATAACTTGCTCAATAATTTCCCAAGATTGGAAATAGAAATTATTTCCAATTGTTACCTAACACAAATCAAAGAGCAATAGATACTTCTGCATTGAGAGATCCCTGGCCTTTTCTTTCTTGTAACATATTTAGGGCAAGAGTTAGAAAACTGTGAGCTCTAGACCTAGGAGGGGAAACAAAATTATTATAAGAGATCTCTGAATCCATACGTGTATTAAATATTGCCATGCTAAATTTCATTTAGGTCCAAAAATATGCAGGAAGGATTTAGAATGATAAACAAAGAAAATGTACAGCAGAAACTGTAAACAGGCATTACATTATTTTCCCCAAATTTAGATACTATGATTAATGAAATACAAAATCAGTTAAAAAAACATTACTGAAAAAAAGGGGGAGGGAACAAGGCCCAACAGTACCAGATCTCAATGTATGTTTCAAATCGAAAATCATCCAAACAATTGGGTACTAGTGAGAAAAAGAAGTTCATCAGTGGAACAAATTGGGTACGCAATACATAGGAGCAAATGAATCAGTAGTCTGGTTTTTGATAAATCCAAAGATCCTGGATATTTGGGCATGAACTCAAAATTGTTGGGAAAACTAAAAGCAATTCCAGCATAAATGAGCTTTATATGAAGTCTTCATGCTGTATATACTAAGATAAGCTATAGATAACTATAAGACTTAAGACATAAAAGGTATGTAAATGTAAGCAAATGAGAGGAGTAAAGAAGAAATTATCCATCAAATCTAGAGTGAGGGGAAGAACTCATGACCAAAAAAATTGATGGAAATAATTAGAAAAAGTAAAAAGAACAATTTTGAACACATAAAAATGAAAATTGCTCGGCACCAACAAAACCAATACAGATAATATTAGAAGAGAAATAAGGAAAAACCACTAGAAATATATCTGATGGAAGACTCATTTCTAATATATACAGGGAAATAAGTCAACTTGATAAGAATGACAGAGATTTCCCATTTGACAAATGGACAGAGGATATAAAGTTCAAAAGAAGAAAGCAAAACTATTAATAGCTACATAAAAATTCTCTAAATCCCTAATTAGAAAAGTGAAAATTAAAAACAATACTGAAGTTCTAATGCCATACTGCTCAGATTGGCAAAAATTAATCCAAAAAAAAAAAAAGGAAAATGCCAGATGTGCTATGAGAAAACCAGTACATTAATATAATATTGGACTGGTTCAGTCATTCTGGAAAGTAATTTGAAACTATTCCCCCAATGTTCTTAAAATGTGCATTGCCCTTTTGATCGAGTCACACCAATTCTAGGGATATATCTCCAAAGAGATCAAATAAAGAGGAAAAAGGAAATGCTTCATATTACTTTTTACAGTAGCAATGATTTGAAAACTGAGGGGGTGCCCATCAACTGGTGAAAGGTGGAAAAAGTTGTGGCATAATATGAGATACAATATAGTATGTGTCTTTAATAAAAGCTAATCGAGTCTACTGGCTTACTGTAAATGGGAAACATAACAGCAGGAGCTTATGAACTATACTAACAGGGGTAGCCATCCACACTATTACCCCCTAGAGTCCTGAGAGCAATCTACCCTCTGGGATGGAAATTTGTGGAGGTGAATACAACTTGAGAGAGGACTCTTGAGAGTTATTACACTTCTACCTATGAACCATTTAGTCTACAAAACTAAGTATAATCTTACAAGGAAAAAATGGAACTTTAATAACATGGAGGACTTTCAAGCATACTAATGAAAAGTTCAAAACTGAGCAGAAACAAAAAACTGAAAACACAGGAATCAAGAAAAATATTAAAAGATAACTAGATTTGAGCAAATGCAAATTGAGATATATCTGAGCATGTCTAAATTCACCAAGGATACCTGCAACTATACTAATGCTTTTGACTGACTGATTCAATAGAAGTGTGTGGGCCTTGTTCATACTTAATTCATTCTTACAATGGACTCAGTAGAATGATTCTCACGAAATAAAAATATTGGGACTAAGTAGGGAGGGGATTTACAATTCAGGTGCCAATTTTCCTTTACATATACAAAAGAAATAGAAAATAATTGGGGGAGGGCCGTTAACAATTAGAGAGAACCAGAAAAATCCTGTTCCTTTGGGGGGCAGAGGGGGTTGCACAAGCTGAACCTTTTAAAGCACTAGAGTAGAGGTAAAGAGGGAGTACTTTCCATGCATGAGGAATGGTGGCACGCTATATGATAAAGAGTTCCGTAAACGCCACATCCCTGCACGACACTTAGCATAAGCTCCCCTGAGGTAGGTACTCCATTGGTTTTTTTTTTTTTTTTTTTTTTTTTTTTCCACATAGGCTCAGTACCAAAGTACAGGGACTTGTGCAGCACAGCTGCTTAATACAAGTTTGTCATTGGATTAAAACAGTCCATAAATGTGGCAAGGCAGGCCTGTATTAGGGCAGTTGCACTAAAAATAGAAAGGATTGGAGGTCTGTGAAAGATATTGCTAAGATATAATCAACAAGATTTGAAAATGCTGTGAATGTGGGTGGTGAGGGAGAAGGAGGCAAAGATAACAGCCAGGGTGACTGAGTTAATGGCAGTGCCACTGACAGAAATAGGCACATGAATTAGGAGGAAAAAATAAAGGGAACAAGAACATGAAAGCCTGCTTGGGAAAATTATAATATACAGAGTACTTTATGTAATCAATTTGTTCCTCCAAAAATCAAGCCAACTGATTTTTTCCCCAAAGAAAATTGAGGTCCCTCTCAAGATGAACATATGGCTCACATACACATGAGAAGTAAAAGAAATGGATATACTAAAGACCTAACATTAGAAAATATAGAATACACGGAAAAGGAAAGGGAAATGGAAAGGGGAATAGGAAAAGGAAAGGGAAGGGAAAATGAAAGGGAAAGGAAAGGAAAAGAATGTGGCTTCTTCAGTGAATAAGCAAATGTACAAAATACTGCACACTGCTATCATTCGAGAGAAATCAGCATTCTGTATGGAAATGAGTGATCTGTTCAACTTTAGCACTTACTGTGTGCAGAACACTGTGCCAGGTAGTGGGAGCCACACAATACTCTGCTAACTAAAACACAGCTAATTTCTGTCCTCAGATGTAGGGGGAAAATGAGTATTTTCTTTTTACCTGATTGCATCATCTTTAATAGAATGCATTTAGTTCAGTTCATCTTTATTAAAGAAGTAGAGAGTACAGTAACTTAGCTAGGGAATGTTGCCTCCAAAGGTAACTGGAAAAGCAGTGGCCTTCTTGCCCCAGACAGTGTTAAACACAAAGAAAATGGGCCAGCAGGAATCAGGCCCAGGTAGCTGGGATTGCAGCTACAGATACTCAACGTGCCACAGGTCGGCTAGGGATTCAAACTGCCCAAGCCTTTCCAGAGAAGGTGTGTGGATTTTTCTTAAAGTGATGGAAATATGTATAATTGGAATGATGTCCTAAAGCTGATTCTGAAAGGGAAAGGTTAAAGGACAAGCCATTGGCAGGCTGTGTGGCCAGGCTTCCCCAGACGGATAAGTATTGCCTCACAAAGCCCATTCCACAAGGCTGAGAAAGTCATGATTTCAGGCCTGCCATGATTGTCAGCAGGTTTTCAGGAAAACTTGCAGGAATTTAAGTACTACTCATAGCATAAGTCTAAGACATTGGTTCTCAAAATGTTTAATCTTACAACTCCTTTCCCCTTTATATTATGAAGAACTTAAGAGGTTCCAGAGAGCTTTCGTTTATGTAGGTTACAAAAAAAATTACTGTGAAAATAGTTCTGACCTTTTAATATCCTTAAAGGGTATCAAAGATACCCAGGAGTGCTCTAAGGACTCCTTGAGAACCAATGGCCCAAGCACATGCTGACAACTCCAATACCAGTAAGTATAGAAGCATCACCAGTCCCATAAAGACATGCTTCCAAGTGTCTATCACAACTAGAAATGACATTGATTGTGATTTTCATTTGAAATGAAGATAAAGCTTCAAAAGTATCCCAATGTTTGATTTAACATATAATTGTGCTAAAGCTATGAAAATGTATGCCAATTTTCATTCAGAAATAGGAGACATATCAAGTTGAATGTTTCAATGAGTAACCCAATTACGATATATTCCTTTGCTTAATGAATTTTAAATATCTAACTGACCTTTATTAAAACTGATGGGCATACTGATTATGTGATTAAGGTAAATTATTAAAACACCAATTTGATGCTTTAAAAATCTACTTTTCTTCAACTCAATTTCTAATATCTTATTTTCTCTCATACTTGTGTCTGAAACATATTCTTACTAATAACACAAGTCAGATTGCCCTTAGTGAACTTTTTCCTATAAAAAAAGACTATAAATACAGTTGCTAATCCAATTACATGACATAATTTTCTTTAAAAGAATCATGCTGAGTCCTAGGTAAAAGTAAAATTTAACGACATTTTTATGCTAAAAGATAATGCTATCTACTGGATGTCTTCTTCAGTAAGGTTACTAAGCTAATAGCTGGGGACACAGTAGGAAAGCGCTTGATAAAAGCGTCTCATAGTATTCTTGTAGAAAAGAAGATAAAAGAGGGGAAAAGACTCCTATGGGCAAAAACGTTTGCAGTGGCCCTTTATGTAATGGCAAGGACCTGGAAATTGAGTGGATGCCCCTCAGCTGACAATGGCTCAGTAAATTATTGTACATGAAGGTAATGGAATATTGTTGTTGGAAATGAAGAGCAGGCTGATTTCAGAAAAGTCTGGAAAGACTTACATGATCTGGTTTTCAGGGAAGTGAGCAGAACCAAGAGGACACTGTACATAGTAACAAGATCGTGTGCTGATCAACTGTGATGGACTTGGCTCTATATAATGATGAGGTGATTCAAGGCAATTCCAAGAGACTTCAGACAGAAAGTACCATCCGCATCCAGAGACAGAAGGATGAAGACTGAATGTGGATCCAAAAGCATGGCATTTTCACTTTTTTGTTACTGTTTGGTTCCATTTTTTCCTCACTGTTTTCACTATAAATCTGATTTTTCTTGTGCAGCATGACGATTATAAAACCATATTATAGAAGAATTGCACATGTTTAATCTATATCAGATTGCTTGCCATCTCAGGGAAGGGTGGACAGAGGGAGAAAAATTTGGAACACAACGTTTTGTCAAGGAGAATGATGAAAATAATCTATTCATGTATTGGGAAAAATAAAATACCATTTTTAAAAAAGATGAAGAGATATAGGCTGAATGGCAGCACTTTTAGACCAGTTTAGAACTAAACATGAAGAGTATGAAGAGAGGTACAACATCAATCAAGAAAAACATCTACAGAGGAAGATGCATGTTGGGATGTTATCCCTAGGGCTTTCCTGTTAAATATTTTTCAATCATTTCTATAACTGCCCTGAAAAAATATATGCAAGAGTATTTGTGTGTATGTGTGTGTGTGTGTGTGTGTGTGTGTGTGTGTGTGTGTGTGTGTTCATCAAAATAGAGATAACACAAAGTTAGGAGACATGGCCAAAAGATGAGCAAAACAAGATATACAAAAATCTTGAACTCTAGGAATGATGGACCAAAACAGAAATAGCTGCAATGAACTCCTCTTCATTTAGCAATGCTTCCCAAATCCCTTCTTAGGAATGTTCATTTCCAAATTTAAGTAGGTCACTTCTTTGGAAAATAGTTTCCTGTTACATTCCATCCCCTCCAAGCCTTTCCAGCTGGGTTGGATTTGATAGAGCTTACATTCACTTGGCACAGTCTCAAGGTCATAATGAGACATCCAAAGAAGACATCAATTGGAATTATTTATAACATTTCTCACAATCAATCTACAAAACTGAAATTTGGGAACACAATAATTATCTTAGTAATTTTCTTCCTAAGTGTTGTATTTCACTAACTTCTCTAAGTATTTCAGATGGTGGTGTATTAAATTACTCATTGCCTAAAAACACTGCTTTAGAATGTCTTTGATCTTTCCACAAGTGGGTGTGAAAGGATGATGGGCAATGAAAAAAATGGCCAACTTACTCTTTATGTACTTAAAGGCAAAGATTTATGGTTATGAATATAAACAAGAAAATTGTTCAATTTTACATTTTGTTTTTCGTTCTAAACATTATGCCCACTGATTCTTATAACCTCAGAAGTATGTGTCAGTATAATTTTCATTTTATAGATAGTGAAACTGAGGCAAACAAGTAGCTTGCCCAGGGTCACCCAGCTAATAGGTGTATTAGATGACTTTTGAACTCAAGTCTTTCTGACTCCAGTTCCACTGCACTAACTATTATGCCACTTAGCATTATGCAATCTATTACACCTATTTAAGTGAGCAAAACTATTAAAATATAAGTGTGTGTGTAATGAACCCTTTTTTTACATCTCTAAAAACAAGAGTTTGGCCATAATCTGCTTTGCCAGAATTCTCTCAAATTTTAATCTAAAGCTAGATTTTGGAAATATAAAGTACTATGTCAAAGGACCCCCCCATTTGAAGAAAAGGATCAATAAACAATAATTTGAGTGGAAGAATAGCATAAAAGATGTCAATTGCTTAGCTCTACGATGAGCTACCAAAGCCTTGACATGGAACATGAAGACTTTTAATGGAAGTGATTCAAGTTCTTGGTTGCTTCTAGATTAGGATAAGTAATTATTTAAAAGTACATTTGCTGTACAAAGATCAACTGTGAATGATCTGGCTATTCTCAGCAATACAATGATCCAAGACAATTCCAAAGGACTTAGGAGAAAAATGCTCTCCATCAAATCATAAAGGAAGGAAAAAGACCCACGCGTGCAAAAATGTTTGTAATAACTCTTTTTGTAGTGGCAAGGAACTGGAAAGTGAATAGATGCCCATCAATTGGGGAATGGTCAAATAAGTTACAGTATACAACTGTAATGGAATCTTACTATTCTATAACAAATGATGAGCAGGCTAATTTCAGAAAAGCCTGAAAGACTTACATGAACTGATGCTGAGAAAAGTGAACAGAACCAGGACAACATTATATACAGTAACAGCAAGATTATGTGGTGATCAACTATGACAGACTTAGCTCTTCTCAGCAATGTGGTGATGTAAGACAATTCCATTAGACTTGGGATTGAAAATGTCATGCGCATCCAGAGAAAGAACTATGTAGACTATGCATCAAACCATAATATTTTCACCTTGCTTGTTTGTTTATATGCTTTTTCTTTCTCATGTTTTTTTCTTTTTTGGTCTGATTTTTCTTGCACAATATTACAAATACGGAAATATATTTAAGAATATTGTACACACATAACTTATATCAGAATGCAAGCTATCTTGGCAAGGGGAGAAATAAAGGAGGGAGAGAGAAAAACTTTGGAACACAAACTCTTACAAAAATGAATGTTGAAAACTATCTTTACATGTATCTTGAAAAAGAAAATGCTACTGAGAAAAAAATAATGTGTTATAACAATCAGTCCAATTGAAAAGGTACACATTAATACTAACTGGGAAGCTTGGCAACACAGTGGATAGAACACTGGACTTGGAATCAGGAACGCTCTTCTTCCTGAGTTCAAATCTGTGCTTAGACACTGACTAGACATGTCATTTCACTCTTTTCCTCAGTTTCCTCAACTGGAAAATGAGCTGGAAAAGGAAATGGCAAACCACTTCAGTATCTTTGCCAACAAAATACCAACTAAACAGCCTTAAGAGTAATTACAAAATTAAATCGACAACTGAAATGTCTTTCTTGTAAATGTAGCAAACGATAACTCTAAAATGAATGTATGAGTCCCTCCATTACATACCACAACTCCAAATTGTTCCGGTTCACAGAGGTCATCATATTCATTCTTTAGTTGGGCTAAGGCACTAAGTTCCTTCTGCTCAGGAAGATTCTTCACCAGGTTCTGAAAGAAAGTAAAAGTGTACACAAATATATATGTTAGACAGGTCTTATTGTCTCTTATGTAATAAGTATATCAGGAGAGGAGTTTTAAGATAAAGGTTTCACTGCGGCTCTTTGCTAACATAAAAAAGTAGGGGTGTGTGTGTGTGTGTGTACGTGTGTGCGCGTGTGTGTACATGTGTGTGCACTCTTCCCCAATAGAAGGGACAGTAAAGCAAAAGGGCCCCACACTGAAGTCATGAGCATTTCTACAACATATCAAGGCTGTTCCATCCATTAGCCCACCTAAGCTTTGTAACAAGGTCCTGAGGCAGGCACTATGGGAATTACTACTCCTGTTTTTCTGATAAGGAAATGAAGGCCTTGCCCATGGCAAGGTCACTCATGAGAAGGAGCCACAAAGGCTTCTTGGCTTCAGATCCACAACGTATGTTCAAGATGGCCATGACAAGGGTCAGTTGTTTAATCTAAACGCCTGACTACTGTACACCACCACCTTTAACATTTGAGTATTCACATATGGCACAGAGAGATATGAATCATGCATCAATTTCTCTCTTTCTCTATGATTTTTCTTTTTTAGTCAAAAGAAAAGTTTGAACAAGTTGACAGTGTGAGTTCAATGGCCAATAGCATGGAATGGGGTTCTCTGTGAAAGATTTCATTTGCTTATAAAATAGTTTATTCCCTAAGTCCTATATTTTAAGTTATTAGAGTTTCAGAACTGACCGATGACTGAGGTTGCTGGACTCTAATTCAACAATAAATTTATCATGCTTGTGTCATGTCCATATTATATTAATTTACATTATAAAGATGGGAATAGTATTCTAAACTTACGAGTTGTTGGACCTTTAATATGGAGTCAAATTTTCCATCTTTATTTTTAATAGGAAAACATTTGTAAACTAAAGCAAACTTATGCAAGCATGTGTCTTTGTATGTGTATGGATGTGTCTATAAAGCAAGAAAGAGAATTGACTCATAGCCTCATGCAAATTCATACTTCAAAAACTATCCATACTTCAAAAATATCATAAAAAAATAAAAAGAAAAAACTCTGGCCAGCATAAATCTAATAAACCGTACTTGGCCTAAATGAAAATTCCCCATTATCAAAAATGGCACTATTTATGCATATAATGCATCCCTATGTTTAATGGGGAATTAAGCAAAAATGATAACATCTGCTGCATACTCATGTTTGATGCCTGAGAGAATAAAAATTGATTAATTCATTTGAACAGCTCCAGCTAATCCTAGATTTTGGGACAGACCTAATTGTTGTCATGTTGGCCTTCAACCAACATGTGAGGAAACTTTACAGAATTTCAATAGGTTAGGAACATGACATTACAATATAAGGCCAGACATTGTCATAAAGCTTTAGGACAGGGGCGAGAACCTGACCCCTACACCAAATAACATTCAAGGCAAGAACAGTCCTGATTTTTCGATATCACATGCTGTGCGTTTCTTTTTTTCCTTCACTCTTTCCCTTTCCCCTACATTTTGCTTTCCCTTGGGGCTAAATATATTGCTGGCCTGTGACTTAGGAAATGTATGGACACATTAATAAATGTAAAAACATCTGGGGAAAAGAAATTTGCATTATTCAAAAATACAATGTTTTTTGATATAAGGAAAAGGGCATATTGAGAGTTTTATGTTCCGAAAAAGAGGAATGAAGATTAAAGATTGATTTCTGTTTGTCCAGAGAATGGGAAAAAGATATATAAAAAGACTCATCTTATGTTTTCAAAATCAAAATACTTGTTGATGCATGAAAATTATTCATTTTTGTTTGCTTGCTGTTAATGGGATTTTGTGAAGTATTCCATTAAGGAAAACAAAGACTGATTTTGATAACTTGAGTGATTTTCACTACAGTGAAAACTAAATTAGAAAGATTAGGGATAATGTTATTAAAATTAGGAAAAAAACAATTATGCATACATCAAACTCTGTATCTCAATGATAAGTTTTAACTACCTAAACAAAGATTATGGAATGGATAAAGCCCCAAGAGGAAATAAGATTGGCATCTAGGCCTTTTTTTCTATTACTGTTACTCCATGCAACAGGTGTCCTGCTAGTTATTTTGGAAAGCTCCATCCTAGATACCACAGCAAGTCCTGACATGTTCTGCCTTTGTTCTTAGCAACTACACAAAAATAAACCCATTCTATGATTTAGCAAGATATTTCTTTTCTCTATTACAGTACTCAATTTCTCCATCTCTAAAATCAAGGAATTGCATTAGTTGATGCCAAAACTGTACCTTCACCTTTAAATATATCATCTTTTTAATTTTAAGAGCAATATTTTATAACTATTAAAGAAAGAAATTACATTAGGAATGACATTATAAGTAATGATATATCTCAATAATTATGTCTCTGGTATGAGTAAAAATCAACAAATTTTGAAAATGCCCTGTAAGGACTTCTTTAAAATAGTCCTTAATTTGGACTTTGTTACCAATTATTTTTGCTCCTCAATTCACCAATATCAAGTAGTCCATTGTGACTTGTTTTATATTTTTTCAGGAATCTGAAAATTTTTGAAAAAAGAACAAGCCCCAAATGACATATATTGTTTTGTTTTGTTTTGTTTTTTGGGGGGTGGTTATTGACATTAAATCTGTAAGGGAAAGACTTGATTTGCTTTTCTAGCATCTTAATAGAATTTCCTTATTCTTATCAAATATAAATTAATGTTGATATCTGGTTTTGGTGGTTTTCCATATTCAAGAAGGTTTTTCCACTTTAAATATGCTATAATTTTTTTTTTAAATACTGCTATAATAAAGCAATCACCAAGACAATTCCAATAGATATGGGATAGAAAATGTCACCTGCATACAAAAAGTACTATGGAGATTAAATATAGATTAAAACATACTATTTTTGCCTTTTAAATTTTGTTTGCTTTTTTCTCATGTTTTTCCCTTTTGTTCTGATTTTTGTTTACAGCATGATCAATATGGAAATATGTTTAAAATGATTGTAAAATGCAACTTATGTGAGATTGCTTGCTGCCTTGGTAAGGGAGAGGTAATGGAGACATGGAGGAAAAAAAAATTGGAACTCAAAAGTTTTGCAAAAACTGAATGTTGAAAACAATCTTTATGTGTATTGGAAATGCAAAATAGTATTGACATTTGAAAAATAAAATTAAAAAAAATAAAAAAATAAACCCATTCATAGAACTTGGATCCTGATTTGTGGCACCACTTTCCCTTACAGGACAAATACTGTACAACTAGCAATGCCCAGTAAGGTCAGTATAGAAACAAGATTCAGAATGAAATGATTTCTCTTGAATTTGTGGCAGATTAAAGTTTCTAGTAACTCTGGAAGTGTCAACTGGTGGCCAATGATTCAGGTGCCCTTGAAATATTTCACTGCTGGTAACCAATTGGCCAATACATTATAACAACATCAATAATAGTAATAATAATGGCTAGAAAAAAATATATATGCATAGCACCTACCGTGTGTTAGACACTGTAAAAACAAAGGTTAAGTGACTGACCCAGGCTGCACAGCTAATCCATGTGTAGTGCTGGATTCAGGCTCCAGGCTCTATTCATTGTCTCACCTAGTTGCCTCCTGACAATTATTTACATATTTTAACACTCATATGTAATTGATGGCAACTCCAAGCCACTGTCAATATAAAAGCAGACACCAAGGTGGAAGGCAAAAATAGTTGAGATGAGAGATGGGAAAGTGAGATGTAAGTATTGTCACTTTTGTCATTAAAAAAGTAGGCCTTTAGGAGTTCTCTACTTTAAATGGAAAGCTCAGTGTTCACTATTGAAGTCAGTCCCCTAGCTGAGGCCACTGTGGCTGACCTTCCCTCTAAGCCAATGGAAAGGATCATCATTCCCTGAGGTGAATTCACTCCACTAGGACCTGTTTTTCCCGTGAGATGCTATTACTTAAGTCCAGCAAACGGAAAAACAGTTTAGGTTTAAAAGATTTAAAAGTTTCCAAGTTTCAGCCTGAAAAATATCAGTAAGGGGAAGTTAAGAAGCAAAACCCCACAAAGAAAGCCTCCTCTTAATTCTCCCAGCAAGGAAATTGTTGTCATTTGAATAGATTTTTCTCTTCATCTTTTAGAGATCAAAACCTCCATTTTCTAATGACTGTCAGTGTGAGGAAAAAGAATTCCTCAACAAAACAGGGACCTTGAACTACTTTCCCCATTTTTGCAAGTACTCCACAAATACTTCCAAACTTTATTTTCTTTAAATGTTAATTGCCCACTTAAAGGTTAGTTTAGTGCAGGTATTGAACCCTGATGCCCTTTCCTTCTTGCCAAAACATAACCTTTCTTTCCCGTCTCAAAGCATCTCATTAAGTCACTCCAGTATTAGAAGAACATATTAAGTGTTCTTTATGATTAAGTCTACTCAGCCCGATTCAACAAATATTTAGTGAATGGCTCGAGTAAGAGACTTTTTCAGGCACTACAAGGGATCAAAAAGAAGACAAAACATTAATTACATATATGCCAGTGCTCATGCACTGAGGATTCAAAGAAAAGCAAAAAGAATTCCTGCCATAAAGGAGCCTCCAGTCTAAGAGGGCAGACCACATGTAAACAACCAAGTGAAAACAAGATGGACACTGGCTAAGCCAGAAGGTAGACTCAGAGAGAGTCCTAAGATTAAGGAGGACTGAGAACTGCTTCTTGCCAAAGGGGAGTCTTTAGATAAGACTTGAAGTAAGCCAGGGAAGTCAGGAGGCAAGGACAAGGAAGGAGACATGGAGAACGGCCAGCAAAAGTGCTCAGTTTGGGTAAGTAGAATGGCATGTCAAGTGTGGACGGTGTTACCGGATCCCAAAGCACTCAGAGGTAGTAAAGTATAAGTAGACTAGAAAAGTAGGAAGGGGCTAGGTTATAAAAGGCTTTGAAAGCCAACTCGAAGATGTTATATTTGGTCCTTGACATACAGAGAGCCAACAAAACTTACCAAAGAAGAGAAGGATATGGTCAGAGCTGCATTTTAGCGAGACTGACTTGACAGCTAGTGTTGGGTAGATTGGAGAGGCGAGAAATTTGAGGGAGGGAAAACAATCAGTATCTACTGTAAAAATTCAGGCATCAAGGGAGGAGGGCCTGAAGTAGGGTGGTAAGAATATCAGAGAAAAGAAGAGGAAGTATATGAGAAAAGCTGGAAATGACAGAACTTGACCACAGATTAGATATGGGAGGGTGAGAGAGAGTAAAGGATTGAGGATAATACCTAGGTCATGAGCCTGGTTGATGAGAAGGTGGGGGTCCCCCCCCCCACAGCAATACGGAAGCTTTGAAGTGGGGAGGCTTTAGGGGTAAGGCAAAAGACATGCTGAGTTTTAACATCTTTATGGGGCATCCAGTCCGGTAAGAGACACTTGGAAATGTGAGACTGGAGCGTCAGCAGAGATAAACAAGGATATGTGACAATCAGCTGCATAGAACTGATAAATGAAACCATGGGAGTTGGCGAGATCTCTACATGAAATAGTATAGATGAGAAAACGTGTTAAAAGGGGGAAAAGTCTACAGAAGCACAAAGGAAGGAGACAGTTCTAGCTCAGAGGGATCAGAAAAAATATCATGGAAGAAATAACATTTATTCTATATTTTGAAGAATGAATACAATTTTGAGAACCAAAAGAACATTTCCTGAAGAACAACATGAAGTCAAAGACAGTAGCAAGAAAGTACCTATTATATTTGAGGGTACACCATGCTCCCCCCAATCTCTTTCTATAGCTTTGTGAGGACAGTCAGTTATCTTTATAATTAAACAAGTTCTAAAGTAGAATAGTACCTCTAACTTATAACACAGATGTGTGTTCCACAAAGCCACCATTTGTTTGCTGTAAGAACGCAACAACACTGCCTTTAGCTTTAAAAATGAGGGGAGGATTAAGGAACAGGCCTGAAAGACTTGATCTAGAGTGCTACTTTTAACATACAAATTCTGTGACCCTATGCAAGGCATTCAACCTCCTAGGGCCTATGGCCAAACATCACAGAAAAGCTGGCACACTGGCCATCAATGGACTTGGTCTATTGCCTAAGAAACATTCTAACTTTGGACAGATTCATGCTGAAAACACTGACCCCTGGGTTATGAACTGGGATATGAACCCTTATGGCTCTGGAAGCTCCTAAAGCCTAGTATTCCACTGCGCATTGGTGGAGGAAATTCATATGGTACTGAAGAGAGCAGCTATGTTTATTGACAGTCATCAGTAATCCCTGCTGCTGGAGCAGGCTAAGGCAATGATCACTTGAACTAAGGACTTTAGAGGCAATGTAGGGCTAAAGACAAGTGGCTGTGCCCACTAAGACCAGCACCAATATGATGGGCCCGCAGAACAGACAGCCATTATGATAAGGAGGGGAGGAGTGGTTCAGGTCAGAAATGAGAAAAACTCAAAATTCCTGTTCTTATCAGTAGAAGATGGGGAACAGGAATGGGTGCTTGTAATTCTGGCTTAAAAAAGATATGGACACTCAGTCTCCAAAAATAATAAAAATTATTAGAGACAATCTTCTGTTTTAGGGACATATTTTGCATAATGCTGGCCCCAACTAAAAAGCCCTCTCAATACAATGGGAAGGAATATTACCAAAGCTTAGCATAATGCTGCAAACTTGACTATCTCACATCAGTGAGAGCTCAGCCCTAGGGATTCCTGCCCAACCTGTCACCTTGCTCCAATCTTCCCCCTTTGCATGTATACCCTGGGGCTAATCTGGCTTTCTCGCCTTCTGTTCTTGTGCTCTCTTGATGTGTCTCCACTGAATCCCCTGCCCTTCTAACCAGGTACCCCTCATCATACAACTCTTCAGTTTGATGCCTCTGGAACCAATTGCTCTGTCCAACACTGTGTCATTGTGAGAATAGTGTGTAATACAATGCAGTGTGCATCGGGTTGTTATACTCCCAGGGGGAAGCTTCTGCACTTCCTTCCATTAAATCTCTCTTTTCCTGACCAATGGACCAATTCCAAAGTCACCAGCTACCTATAGGGAATTTTCCACTTTGATATCCCAGCACTCTTTTTAAAAAAAAGGCATGTATTTTCTTCGGATGTTTGTTTTCTCAATTTCCCTTTTTTGGAGGGGATCAGTGTCACACCCACCCATTTTCCCACTTAGAAACTAGCAGACTGAAAACAGGCCTAGATGCAGAATTAAGAAAGACTACAGCCAAATCCTGGGTCCAAATTATGCCAATTATTAGGCAAATTATGTAGACTCAGTGAGCTTCATGTTTCTCCTCTATAGAATGAGAATAATAGTGTTCATGTTACCTCCTTCACAGAAGTAATAGGAGGAAAGAACTTTACAAGCTTTAAAGTTCTATAGAAAAGTTACTATTTAGTATGGTCTAGATTTCTAATCTCAAAGTTATTTTTTATTTCTCTACCTCTTCCATCCCTGGCATCTAATCAGTCACTAAGCCCTGCCCATTCTCCAGTCTCTTAAGTTCAAACCTTGCCGTCCATTTTCTAGTCCAGACAACAACACGTGAGACTTAAGCATTTTCTAATTTAAGTTCAATTAGATTCCTCAAAACTTTCTAATTCTGCATTCTATATTAATACAGGTTTACAACTCCTGTAATTAAAAAAGAAAAGTAACTGAATACATTATGCATGTAAAACAACTCCCACAAATGTCATGATCTTATTTGCAGGAGGAATCTATCATTTCTAAATTAATTTCTATGATTTATAATTAAGTCAAAAGATATTTATCAAAAAATACGCTTTTGGTGCCAACCATCTTTTATTCTGTTTCTGTCCCAATTTGTACTTAAAGAGAATCACAAATCATCAAGGCTTTAGATGATGGTGTTGAAATTCAAAATCCTCCTAAACAACATTCACACTCTTTTGATGACCAGAAAGCATGTGGCCCATTTGTGTTAGTATCTGCATTTGGAGAGTCCTCACAAAGAATAGTACAAATGGCACTTCGGGTACATTGCCTTTTTTGTGAAAATAGATTCTGTTTCAATGGCTCATTAATTAAAAAATTATTTCCATACAAAGTAGAAAGCCAAGAGAAGTGGACAGTCAGTTGATGTTCCACAATTTCTTGTATTTCTTTAAGAAGGAACTGAGTGGGGTATAGGGAGCCCAAGTTGACAACAACATAATTCCGCCTGTGACACAAGGTCAAAAAACAGAATCAAGGAGAGCTGTCACAATAGAACTACTCCAGTAAGGGAAGAGAAAGATAACTGGGAAAACATCCTCCTTCACTAAAGAGGAACTCCTTCTTTTCTGAGCCATGGATAGCTAGACTGAAATTCAAATCACTTCAACTGGAAAATTTGCAAAAATAAAGACGGTATCCTCCCGAAGCACTGGACAGAAAATATGGCAATGTTCTGAGATGTTCACAAGCGCCCTACTTAAATTACCTAGCTTGGCTATCATCACGCCAACACTAGAAAGCTGCCTTTGTTCCATGACTGCCCAACATAGCGCAAGGAAAATCAGAGACTCAGAAATGGAAGGGACCTCAATCATTGAAGGCCATCTATTTCAACTCCCTCATTTTCCAGAGGAGAAAAGTGAGACCCAGAAAATTTAAGTCAAAGAATAAATATGCAATTATTTGGCACTACTGTATATGCTAAGCCCAGTGCTAAACCTTGGGGATAGAAAGAAAAGTGCTGACTTAACAATATTCTTCTTTCAGTACTCTAGGGTCAAGTCAGATTAACCTTCTTGCTTCTCCTCCTATGATCCATCTTCCACCTCTTTGCCTTCATGTTAGCTGTCCTTTACACCTGGAAAGTACTTAAGCTTCACTCCCATCTTTTAGAATCTCTGCTTTATCTCTAGGATTGGCTCAGACACAACCTGCTAAATGAAGACTAGAATGGTTTTCCATCCAGGATTTAGTACCTTCTTTGCATATACCTTGCATTTATTTGGCATATTTCCTATAAATACTTACATACTTACACAATATTCTGCCCCCCCCCTTAAAATGTAAGCTCTTTGAAGTCAGAAAATGTTTCAATTTTGGTTTTGTCTTTCTAAAACAGAGAAAACTATCTGGCTTTTGGTAGTTACTTTGTAAATGCTTGCTGACTATATATGAGACAATGTAGTAATGGTAAGCAGAGGGCTGACCTAAAATTCAAGATGTCCAAAGCTTTCCTCCTGCCTCAATACATAATAGCCAAGTGACCACAGGCAAATCACTTAAATTCCTGGTATCCCTGGCAACTCCCCAATACTCTGTATATTATCATTACGAAAATGGAGAAAGTTTTTCCAGCGAGGTTTCCCATCAAGGAAGATAATATAATTCCCAAACCAACACCATTCTTTTGGCCACCATAAAGTCAGATTTGAAAGTCCACCACTAGAGGCTAAAAAAATCTTCTCTGAGCCTATACAGAGACAATATGTGTCTAGTCAACATTTTGGGAGCTTTCCTCTGATCTGTCTCAAAATTATCCATACCTCTTAAGAAAATGATCAAGTTTGAAGGAAAGAGATGATTTTGAAGTGACATGGTCAGTTTTAATATTCATAGATGCACAATTAAAATGAGTAAAATGAATGAATTCAAGAAAAATTAACTAGCTGAACAAAGAAAAAAATGAAATATCAAATCTTAGAGTTCATTTTATTTGAAATAATTCCCCAGAAGCAATATTCCAATAGATAACAGTATATCTACCCTGGGGTATCAGGTTTCAAAGAGACATTAATATCAGTAATAGTCCTTGCTTTATTTCTTAAAAATTGATTTGTTTTCCAAACTAGAAATACATGTACATATTTATTCTAACATACATTCAGCCAGAAGATCCCACTGAAATTAAATCTGAAACAATGAGATGGCAAAAAGCAAAATAGATTCTCAATCATGTTTGCGGAACACTATCAAAATAAATTGCTTATTACATACCAACATGCACAAGATGGTGAGTCAAGAGAGGGTCAGTGAATACAATTGTTATTTCATACATGTCTCACCATCTTCAATCTAGCATGCTATATCATTCAAAAAATATATTTTTTTTCCAAACAACAACAACAGTAGCAGCAGCAGGTAACATTTACTTAGTGCTTACGATGTATAAGACATTTTGCTAAGCACTTTACAATTAAACATATGTTATTTCTAAAAGGTGAGGACTAACAGAAATGAAAGAATTTTTGGCAGGAAAAAGATAAAAAAGAAAATGAATAAGGGAAGCAACAAACAAATTAGACAAAACTAACTATAATGTCTGTATAGAGAAGGACCAGTAATGAGCTTGATGATAAGGAGGGAGGGAGAAGCAATTATTAGAACTCAGGAATTTGTTCACTAAGGGACTCACCATAATGTCTTGCTGTCAGTTGGTCAATCAGAGATCAACAAGCACTCAGTAAGCACTTACTATGTGATAAGCACTGGGGAAACAAGGAAATGCCAAAACATGTCCCACTCTTGAGGATCATTCTCTCTAATAAAGGAGGCAACCAGTAAATAATTGGGAGCAAAGGAGGCTACAGAGTAGGCGGAAGGTAATTTCACAAGGGCAGCAACTGAACACCAGGGAAGTGGTTGGAAGGCAGAGGAAAAAATTGGGAGAATAACTAAGGCTTAGAAACACAAAGGTGACCATGAGGGATACAACATTCCTGGCATGTGAGAAACCCAATATAAAGACAGGTGACAGGAAAGAAAATATTATATTTAAAGACCTTAGAGATGGAAGAGTGTGTGGAGGAGAACAAAGTATAAGAAGTAGGAAGAGGGAAGGCTACAAAGGCCTTTAAGTGCCAAACTTCTCGATATTTGTTCCAGGGGATAATAATCTGCTCCAGGAGCTCACTGAACAGGACAGGAACATACTCAGACACTGGGCTTCCAAAAAAGCCTATTAGCTGAGTGGAGGATGGATTAGAGGGAGGAGAACGTTAACAAAGAAAGATCAACTAGATGCCTATTGCAACGGTACAAGCAAGAGCTGCTATAGGTGAAAAATAGCTCATCACAATCTCTGCTAGGGGAAGAAGACAATGACATATTGAGAAGGTACTCACAGGAAGATGTGGCAACAAACTACATATGTGGGTGAGTGGGAGAAAGGAGTCAAGTTTAACATCTACACTATGAGCTTAGGTGATTGCTAAGATGAATATTTGGTACCTACTGGCCTTCCTTCTACTTTTTTTTCATGATTGCATGAATTTGTGAACTTTTGGTCCTTTCAAATAAATTTTATTATTTTTCATCTCTACATCGTAATCATTTGATACTTTGAATGGTATGGAACTTGATATGTAAATCATTTTGTGGTTATTTCCATCACATTGGCTCAAACTACCAATGAACAAGTAAATATGTTTCTAATTAGGAACAAGGCAGAGTCAAGATGGCAGATAAAAGGCAGGGACTTGACTGAGCTGTAATAAAACTCCTCCAAAGACTTTTAAATAATGCCTTAAAACAAATGCTGAAGTGGCAAAATCCACAAAAGACCGGGGCAAAAACAATTTTCTATCCCAACACAACTTAGAAGTTTGGCACCCAAGGTCCTTCTCATCAGGTAAGATAGAGCCCAATCAACTTCAGGGTGTACTAACACAGAGCAGGCCCTGGCAAACCAGGAACAGGTATTGGGGGTGACTGAATCAGCATCTGCAGCAGCTGTTTCTGGAAATCTCAGCCCAAAGTAGATAAGAAGTTTAACAACTGGTCAAAAGGAAATAACAGAGGTCTCTTCACTGGCACAGGGGGTAGGGACAGAAAAGAATCCTTGTGGTCACTCACAGACTACAGAACAGTCCAGTAGAGTAGAAAACATCCCTCTCTTCTTTGATAATACCATTGTGGAAAAACTGAAAATTTGCTGCTGCCTAGAAGTATCTACACAAACAGTTGCAAAAACCTCTGTAGCTTGGGACAGGGGACCTTGCATCCCTCGAAGCAGAGCCTCACTTTATCATAGGGTTAAAAGTCAAGTCAAGAAATAGGCTAAAAAATGAGCCAACAAAAAAAATCTGGTTCCAGAAGGTTACTTTCATAACAAGGAAGATCAAAGCACACACTCAGAAGACAGCAAAGTCAAAATTTCTACACCCAAAGCCTCCAAGGAAAATATGAATTGGTTTTAGGCCATGGAAAAACTCAAAAAAGGTTTATAAAAACAAGTGAGAGATAGAGGAAAAATTAGGAACATGAGACTGATGCAAGAAAATCATGAAAGGGGGTGGAGCCAAGGTAGAGCCAAACTTGGACACAAGTTTCTTTCTGATCATGTCCTCTGACCCTCAGCCTAATTAGCAAATCCAGCCTCTGAATTAATTCTGGACTGGCAGAATCCACAAATGTTGGGAGGGCAACAAATTACCAGCAGAAGATAATTTTGAAGCTCTCCAGAAAAGGTCTGTTTCAATCTGGCACATATTCCAGGGAGTGCAGGCAGTGCAGAGTCCTGGGGTGGTGAGTGCTGGAGAATCTATAGGAAGGCAACTATAGCAGTGTTGGTTACTCTGCCCTGGTTGCAAGTCAGTAGATCAGCAGAGAAGTTAGAACATCCAACACAAACACAAAACATAATAGTGGACCCCAAAATGCCAGAAACTCACGGGATCTGGCCACACCCACTCTATACCAGGAGTGAGTCAGCACAGACTCAGCACAGCCACTGCCACTTGTAGAAAATGCTTGGACAACCTCCCCTGCCCTAAAAGCAGATCTCAACTTTTTTAAAAAAATGAATGAAAAAGCAAAAAGAACTCTGAGCATAGATAGTTTCTATGGTGAAAGAGAACAGATTTCAAACCCTGAGAAGACTAAAAGCACATTGTCTCCAGATAAAGCCCCAAAGGGTACAATAAATTGGTCCCCATCACACAAGGTTCACCTACAAGAAATTACAATAGATCTTAAAAGAGAGCTGGAGGAAAAATGGGGAAAGGAAATGAGAACTTTACAAGGGTTTGGAAAAGGAAATACAGAAAATATCTGAAGAAAATTCATTACAAAATAGACTTAGTGAAATGGAAGCATATAACTCCTTAAAAATTAGAGTTGACAAAATGGAAAAAGAAAACAACTTTCTAGAAAACAGAAATTGTGAAATTGAAAAAGAAAATAACACCTTAAAAAGAGAATTTGTGAAATGGAAAAAGAAATTAACTCCTAAAAAAAGAATTTGTGAAATGGAAAAAACCCACAAAACAAAACAATTCATTTAAACACTCAATTGGACAAATACAAAAATAACTAAAAAAAAAAAGTAAATGAAAAAAACAATTCACTAAAAATCAGAACTGAACAAATAGAAATGGACAACCCAATGAGACATTAAGAATCAGTCAAGCAAAACAAAAAAAAAAAAAAAGAAAGAAAGAAAGAAAGAAGGAAAAGAAAAGAAAAGAAAAGAAAAAACAAAGAAAATATAAAATACTTGGGAAAACAAATGACCTGGAAGATAGATCTAGGAGAGAAAATTTAAAGATTACTGGACTTCCTTAAAAACCATGATAAAAAAGAGCCTAGACATTATTTTTCAGGAAATCACCAAAGAAAACTGCCCTGATGTCACAGACTAGAAGGT
Organism: Sarcophilus harrisii; assembly: GCF_902635505.1. Classification (NCBI taxonomy): domain Eukaryota; kingdom Metazoa; phylum Chordata; class Mammalia; order Dasyuromorphia; family Dasyuridae; genus Sarcophilus; species Sarcophilus harrisii. Next base: position 69,535,503 of record NC_045432.1, on the reverse strand, counting down.
AAAATAGCCATTGGAAGAATTCACCAAACACCTCTTGAAAGAGACTCCAAAGTTAAAACTCCAAGGAATATCGTGGCTAAATTTCAGAACTATGGGACCAAGAAAAAAATATTGCAGGCAACCAGAAAAAAACAACTAAAATACTGAGGAGTCACAATCAGGATTACCCAGGACTTAGCAGCTTCCACTTAAAGGATCGAAGGACCTGAAATCTGATATTCTGAAAGGCAAAAGAACTTGGAATGCAGCCAAGAATAAACTACATTACTAAACTGAGCATTTTCTTTCAGGGAAGAAGATAGACATTCAATGAAATGGGTAAATTCCACTTATTTCTGATGAAAAGACCAGAGCTGATCAAAAATTTTGACTTCCAAATATATTTATTCCATATTCCAAATTCAAGAGAAGCATAAAAGGTATTAAGAATTCTTGAGAACTATATCCCTGTTATGGGTATACATAGATAGTGCTTGTATAATTCGATTTTACTGTTATAATATAAAAAAGAAACTAGAGGTAAAAAGGGGATTATAACAGAAAAAGGGAAAAGTGGAGGGAAAAAGAGGGAAATTACATCTCATGAAGATGCAAAAAACCCTATTGAAGGAAAGAAGGAAAGGGGATGAACATTGTGTGAATTTTAGTCTCATCAGATTTGGTTCAAAGAGAGAATATTAGACATATTTGGTTACACAAAGAAACTTCTCTCACCTTATAGGAAAGTAGGAGGGGAAAGGGAAAGAGGTAAGCTAATAGAAGGGAAAACGGAAATAATAGGGGAAAGGTTAAGAAAGGGGGAAGGGTTCTAAAGAGGGAGGGCTGCTTGAGGCAATTGGTAGTCATAAGTATAATACTGGGGAGAAGGGAAAAGGAAAAAGGAAAGAGAAAAGCATAATTTGGGGTAAATAAGATGGAGGGAAATACAGAGTCAGTAGTTTTAACTATAAATGTGAATGGGGTGAACTTTCCCATAAAGCAGAAGTGGATAGCAGACTGGATTAAAAATCAGAACCCTACAATATGTTGTGTACAAGAAACATTTAAAACAGAAAGATACATACAGAGTAAAGGTAAAAGGGAGGAGCAGAATCTATTATGCTTCAAGTAAAGTTAAAAAAAAAGCAAGGGTAGCCATTCTGATCTCAGATCAAGAAAAGCAAAACTCGACCTAATTAAAAGAGATAAGAAAGGAAACTGTATCTTGCTAAAGGCTACCATAGACAATGAAGCAATATCAATATGAAACATATATGCATCAAGTGATATAGCATCGAAATTGCTAAAGAGGTTAAGAGAGCTGCAAGAAAAAGCAGACAGAAAACTATAATAGTGGAAGATCTCAACCTTGCTCTCCCAGAACTAGATAAACTGAGCCACAAAATAAGAAAGAAGTTAAAGAAGTATATACAATCCTAGAAAAGTTAAGTATGATAGATCTTTATTACAAGATTGGGCTAAGACTTTAGAAGAACATAAGATAGTTTACCTCTCAGATCTGTGGAGGAGGAAAGAATTTGTGACCAAAGAAGTAGAGATCATTATTGATCACAAAACAGATAATTTTGATTATATTAAGTTAAAAATTTTTGTACAAACATAACTAATGCAGACAAGATTAGAAGGGAAACAATAAATTGGGAAGACATTTTTACATTCAAAGGTTCTGATAAAGGCCTCATTTCTAAAATGTATAGAGAATTGATTCAAATTTATAAGAATTCAAGCCATCCTCCAATTGATAAATGGTCAAAGGATCTGAAAAGACAATTTTCAGATGAAGAAATTGAAACTTTCTAGTCATATGAATAGGTGCTCTAGCAGTTACCAAAACCATTTGGTATTGGCTAAGGAATAGATTAGTTGATCAGTAGAATAGGTTAGGTTCAAGGGATAAAACAGTCAACAAATATAGCAACCTAGTCTTTGACAAACCCAAAGACCCCAGCTTTTGGGATAAGAACTTACTGTTTGATAAAAATTGCTGGGAAAATTGGAAAATAATATGGCAGAAACTAGGCATGGATCCATACTTAACACCGTACACCAAGATAAGGTCAAAATGGGTTCATGACCTAGGCATAAAGAATAAAATTATTAATAAATTAGAGGAACACAGGATAGTTTACCTCTCAGACCTGTGCAAGGGGAAGGACTTTATGACCAAAGCAGAACTAGAGATCATTACTGATCACAAAATAGAAAATTTCGATTATACCAAACTGAAAAGGTTTTGTACAAACAAAACTCATGCAGACAAGATTAGAAGGGAAGAAATAAACTGGGAAAATATTTTTACAGTCAAAGGTTCTGATAAAGGCCTCATTTCCAAAATATATAGAGAATTAACTCTAATTTATAAAAAATCAAGCCATTCTCCAATTGAAAATGGTCAAAGGATATGAACAGACAATTCTCAGATGAAGAAATTGAAACTATTTCTAGTCATATGAAAAGATGCTCCAAGTCATTATTAATCAGAGAAATGCAAATTAAGACAACTCTAAGATACCACTACACACCTGTCAGATTGGCTAAGATGACAGGAAAAAATAATGATGATTATTGGAGGGGATGTGGGAAAACTGGGACATTGATGAATTGTTGGTGGAGTTGTGAACGAATCAAACCATTTTGGAGAGTAGTTTGGAACTATGCTAAAAAAGTTATCAAATTGTGCATACCCTTTGATCCAGCAGTGTTACTACTGGGCTTATATCCCAAAGAGATTATAAAGAAGGGAAAGGGGCCTGTATGTGCACGAATGTTTGTGGCAGCCCTTTTTGTAGTGTCTAGAAACTGGAAACTGAATGGATGTCCATCAGTTGGAGAATGGCTGAATAAATTGTGGTGTATGAATATTATGGAATATTACTGTTCTGTAAGAAATGACCAACAGGATGATTTCAGAAAGGCCTGGAGAGACTTACACGAACTGATGCTGAGTGAAATGAGCAGGACCAGGAGATCATTATATACTTCAACAACAATACTATATGATGACCAGTTCTGATGGACCTGGCCATCCTCAGCAATGAGATCAACCAAATCATTTCTAATGGAGCAGTAATGAACTGAACTAGCTATGCCCAGAAATAGAACTCTGGGTGATGACCAAAAACCATTACATTGAATTCCCAATCCCTATATTTATGCACACCTGCATTTTTGATTTCCTTCACAAGCTAATTGTACAATATTTCACAGAGTCTGATTCTTTTTATACAGCAAAATAATGTTTTGTTCATGTATATTTATTATGTATCTAATTTATATTTTAATGTATTTAAATCTACTGGTCATCCTGCCATCTAGGGGGGGGGTGGGGGGTAAGAGGTGAAAAACTGGAACAAGAGATTTGGCAATTGTTAACGCTGTAAAGTTATCCATGCATATAACCTGTAAATAAAAGGCTATTAAATAAAAAAAAAAAATGAATAGGTGCTCTAAATCAGTACTGATCAGAGAAATGCAAATGAATGCAAATCTGAGATACCACTACACACTTCTCAGATTTGCTAAGATGACAGGAAAAGATAATAATGAATGTTGGAAGGAATGTGGGAAAACAGGGACACTTGATACATTATTAGTGGAACTGTGAACAGATCCAACCATTTGGAACTACACTCAAAAAGTTATCAAACTGCACATACCCTTTGACCCAGCAGTGTCTCTATTAGGCCTATATCCCAAAGAGATACTAAAGAAGGGAAAGGGACCTGTATGTACCAAAATGTTTGTGGCAGCCCTATTTGTAGTGGCTAGAAACTGGAAACTGAGTGGGTGCCCATCAGTTGGAGAATGGCTGAATAAATTGTGGTATATGAATGTTATGGAATATTATTGTTCTGTAAGAAATGACCAGCAGGATGATTTCAGAGAGGCCTGGAGAGAATTATAGGAACTGATGCTAAGTGAAATGAGCAGAACCAGGAGATCATTATACACTTCAACAACAATAGTATATGAGGATCAATTCTGATGGACGTGGCCATCCTCAGCAATGAGATGATTCAAACCAGTTCCAATTGTTCAGTGATGAAGAGAGCCATCTACACCCAGAGAGAGGATTGTGGGAACTGAGTGTGGATCACAACATAGCATTTTCACTCTTTCTGTTGTTTGCTTGCATTTTGGTTTTTTTTCTCAGTTTTTTTTTCCTTCTTGATCTGATTTTTCTTGTGCAGCAGGATAACTGTATAAATATGTATACATACATTGGATTTAACATACTTTAACATATTTAACATGTATTAGACTACTTACCATCTAGGGGAGGGGTGAGAGGAAGGAGAGAAAAATTTGGACCACAAAGTTTTGCAAGAGTCAATGTTGAAAAATTACCCCTGCATATGTTTTATAAATAAAAAGCTTTCATTTAAAAAAAAAAAAAAAAAAACACTAACACAAGTTTTAGCAGCTTCTTAATTAAAAGGATCTGTGGGCTTGGGATATGATATTCCAAAGAGCAAAGGACCCAGGATTATAACTAAGAATCACCTATCCAGCAATGGTGAATAATTTTGGGGGGAAAACACGTACATTCAACAAAATGGAAGATTTTCAAGCATTATTGCTGAAAAGCCTAGAGTTAAAAAAAATTGACTTCAAGATCCAAGAAACAAAAAGGGAAACAGGAAAGGGAATTCAAAAGGACTTAATAAGGTCAAACTATTTTCATTCCTACATAGAAAGATGATACTTGTAACTTTTTCATTACTAGGGCAGGTTAAGCATGAGTATAAATTAAATATGATGGGATAACTAAAAAAAATAAAATTCAGGTATGAGAGAGGAATGCACTGAGGAAAGGGAAAGAAATAGGTAGAAAGAGATGAATTATTTCACATAAAAGTCAAGAAAGAGCTTTTACAGGGAGGAGAAGATGGGGCAAGTTACAGAGAATGCTTGTGTCTTACTCTCACTGGAATTGGTTCAAAGAGAGAATAACATATACATTCAATTGTATATACAAACTTATCTTACCTTACAAGTAAGTAAACAGGGTATGGTGCTTATAAAGGGGAGGGTGGATTAGGGGATATAGTAATCAGGAGCAAAACACTTTTGAGCAAGGATAGGGTGAAAGGAGAAAGAGGATAGATTAAATGGGGGGGGGTAGAATATGATAGAGGAAAATACCAATAGCAATTATAACTTGAAAAAAATTTTTGAAGCGAGTTTCTCTGATAAAGGTCTTATCTCTCAAGTATATAGAAAAATGAGACAAATTCATAAAAAGTAGGAGCTGTTCTCCAAGTGGCAAATGATTAAAATATACCAAGTCACTTTTTAATTGAAGCAATCAAAGCTATCTATAGCCATATAGTGAAAAAAAATTCTCTTAATCACTACTGATTGGAGGAATGCAAATTAAAACAATACAGAGGTAATATCTTGTACATATTATATTGCCTAATAGGACAGAAAAGGAGAATGACAAATGTCTGGAGAGAATATGGGAAAACTGAGATACTGATACATTGTTGGTGGAATTGTGAAATGATCAACCATTATGTGGAACAATTTGGAATTATGCCCAAATATTTATAGCAGCAATATTCTGGTAGCAAAGAAACTGAGGAACTGCCCATCATTTGGAAAATGGGTGAACAATTTGTGGTATATTATAGTGAAGGAATACTATTGTGATATGAGAAATAATAAGGATGCTCTCAGGAAGACCTGGAAAGACTTACTAAACTAATGAAAAGTGAAATGAATAAAACCAGGAGAATACTGCACACAGTAACAGCAGTATTATAAGATGATTAACTGTGAATGACATTAGGTATTCTCATCAATACAATGATCCAAGACAAGTCTGAAGGAATTATGACAAACGTTATCTTATCTCCAGCAAAAGAACTGATAGAGTCTGAATCCATATGAAAACATATTTTTTTCCTTTCTTGATTTTTCTTGGGTCTATGTTTTCCTTTATAATATGACTAACATGAAAATATGCTGTGTGTGGATACACCTGTATAAGTTATATTAAATTGCATGCCTTTTCAATGAGGGTGGTGGGGAAGAAAAGAGAAAATTTGGAATTTAACTTTTAAAATGAATGTTGAAAATTGCTTTTCCATGTAATTAGGGGAAAATAAAATATTAAATTCAAAAAAAAGAAAAACTAAACAAGATATGACTTCAATTATTTAGATCTGTATATTTATATTAGTGTTTTCTGATCAAATACAATCAAAGTTCTTGGTTATCTTTGTACATAGACAATCAAATATTTAATGCATTTTGTGGCAATTTTAAAAAGAAATTTTTCTTCTCTCTCTCAAGTTTCATTAATAATACAGAGAAATGTTTACATTTTATGAGAATTGTGAGGCACTTTGATGGTGTTTAATAGAGCTCCAAAAAGACCCAAATTCAAATCTAACCTCATATCTATTAGTCCTTTAACAGAAGGAAAGTCCATTAACTTCTGCTTGTCTCACTCTTCTCAACTATAAAAGAGATAATAATGCCACCTATTTTCAGGGTTGCTGTGAGGATCAAGTGACATACTATTTGTAAGGCACTGAGAAGAATACATGGCACAAAGTAGATAGTACATAAATGTTTATTCCCATACCATTTATTTTATTTTCTGTAGCTTTTCAGAAATGTTTTAATCAATATTTAACTAATCCTCTAACATTCTGTAAGTAAACTCTCATGTCGTTTGAAAAAAATTTATTTCTCCTTTCCCTAAGCTTATTACCACAATTTCTTTTAGTTATCTGACCTAGTATTTCCAGTACTGGACTAAGTAACAATAGTTATTAAAAAGAGTTCTTTGATTTACTCCTAATGTCACTAGACAGGCCTCTAATTTATCCCCAGTACATACAATGCAAACTCTTTAGACAGATACTATTTGATAGTATCCATTTATTTTTCTGCTTACCCCCCAAGACAAATGGACAATGAATGTTGAGGGTTTTTTTTTACTGTACCTACCGATACATATACTTTTAAAATCATTCTTATTGATGTAACCTAGTATATTTATAATTTTCTTGATATCCAAACTGTGCATACCCTTTGATCCAGCAGTGTCTCTACTGGGATTATATCCCAAAGAGATTATAAAGAAGGGAAAGGGACCTGTATGTGCACGAATGTTTGTGGCAGCCCTTTTTGTAGTGGCTAGAAACTGGAAACTGAATGGATGTCCATCAGTTGGAGAATGGCTGAATAAATTGTGGTATATGAATATTATGGAATATTACTGTTCTGTAAGAAATGACCAACAGGATGATTTCAGAAAGGCCTGGAGAGACTTACACGAACTGATGCTGAGTGAAATGAGCAGGACCAGGAGATCATTATATACTTCAACAACAATACTATATGATGACCAGTTCTGATGGACCTGGCCATCCTCAGCAACGAGATCAACCAAATCATTTCCAATGGAGCAGTAATGAACTGAACCAGTTATGCCCAGAAAAAGAACTCTGGGAGATGACTAAAAACCATTACATTGAATTCCCAATCCCTATATTTATGCCCACCTGCATTTTTGATTTCCTTCACAAGCTAATTGTACACTATTTCAGAGTCTGATTCTTTTTGTACAGCAAAATAACGTTTTGGTCATGTATACTTATTGTGTATCTAATTTATATTTTAATGTACTTAACATCTACTGGTCATCCTGCCATCTGGGGGAGGGAGTGGTGGGTAAGAGGTGAAAAATTGGAACAAGAGGTTTAGAAATTGTTAATGCTGTAAAGTTACCCATGCATATATCCTGTAAATAAAAGGCTATTAAATAAAAAAATAAAAAATAAAAAAAAAATTTTCTTGATATCGAACCAACATTTCATTCTTGTTATAAAACCAAACTGGATATCCTATTGAGACATACTGCTATAGCTTCTTTGCTAATATTTTATTTCAATTTTTTTGTACTGATCCTATAGTTTAATTTTTACTGATTCTAACTGGTTTATGTATTAAGATTAAATTTGTCCATAGAAAGAATCTGGTAGGATTTCTTATGTTCCTATTTCAGCAATTCTGAAATCGATTGCTCAGTGAACGTTTAATACAATTAATTTAAAAATCAAGGTGATGGTCAAGGTCCTTCTTTTGGAAGTTCATTCATGGCAGAGATTTGTTTATGAAAATCTTGCATTTCTTATTCTGTTCATCTAAGCTTTCTGTATTAAAAAAAATTCACTCATTTTATTTAAATCATCAGTTTTATTAGAATGTAGATGGGCAAAGTACTTTCTAATGATTTCAATTACTTTTTCATTTGTTGAGAATTTTTTTTCATTTTGATGTCAGTAATTGGTACTCTTTCATTTTAAATAATGGTGTATATGTATTGTTATTTTAATGTTTATTTGGCTTTTTAGTCATAAGCCCAATTCAGAGGTCTGTGCTTCCTCTGCTCTGTTGATGAAAGTGTTTAGAGATATAAACTTTCCCCCCAAAGACTGGTTCTTTGGCTGCATTCCAAGTATTCTAGTATGTTGGCTTACTGTAGTTATTTTGAGAAAATTAACTATTGTTTTTGTGATTTATTCTTTGACACATGTTCTTTAGCAATGTTATTTATTGTTCTTTCATGTTTTTATTTAAACAAACATACATGGAACACCAGAACCATTAAATAATCTTTTATTGACCACAACACAATAAAAATTATAATCAGAAAGTGGCGTTGGAAAAAGAGTTTTAAGTGGAGTCTAAATAACGTAATTAAGTTACTAAAGCTTAAAACTATATACTGAAACTTAAAGAGACACCCCATATATGCCAACTGTTAATAAGTCTTTGATAACAAATCCTTTTCATGGAAATTTGATACAAACATGTTTTCCCCCATTTGATGGCTTCCCTTGTTATCTTAAGTCTAATTAATTTTCTGTATACAGAAACAATGAATAACTTCGGCAAGTACCAGAATGTAAAATAAACCCACAAAAATAATCAGTCTTTCCATTTATTAAAAACAACACTTGACAAGAAAGAAGAAATTCCACTTATAATAATTTTAAAATGCATTAAATATCTGTCAGATGAACAACCAAGACACACTCAAAATATATACAAATAAAACAACACCACACTCTACATAGAAATAAAAGATGGTTTAAATAATTGGACAGATGTTTATTGTACCATTTCAAAATGATAAAAACGATGACACTTGTAAATAATATTGTTCACCTCATGCTATGCCAAATTACCAAAGGATTATGTTATAAAATGAGGCAAAATAATTATAAAAGGCCTATGAATTCTAGGGAAATATTTTCTTAAAAGAAGGAACAAAGGAAAATCAGTACTTAAACTATATTATAAAGCAATAATCATTAAAAGCATTTAATATTGATTTAAAATGAATGGTTAATCACTGAAAAAGACAAGTTAAACAAGATCTGGAAGCCATCTAATCAAGGACCCTGTTTTTTAGTAAAAACAACCAATGGGGCAAGGACACTTTTTAAGCAGATCTACAGGAACAACTGACCCTCTCAAATCTTCATGCTTCCTGACACATCTGAAGCATTTGTCCTTGGTGACTGATCACTTTCCACTCTTTTACCACAATACTCTCCTCCATGTGCCCACCAATCATTCCGGAAGCTCCAAGTTCCTTGCTGTTCCTCAAACAGAATTCTCCATTTCCCAAATCCATGTTTTTGCTCTACCTCCCATCCCAACCCCCAGCCACTCAGTTGTAAGTTCTTTCTTCGCTAAAGTTATCTTGTGTATATGTGGGGTAGGGGTGGGGACTGGTGACGATATGCATCTAAATGTTGTCCATTCTTAGAATTTTCTATTTCTCCCAAGATGAAGCCCAAATTCCTTACCAGTGCATTCAATGTTCTTCAGAATCTCACACCCATCAGTCTGTCCTAAAAGTATTCACCTTTACAAACACTTCACTCTATCCCAAATGTTTTATTCACTGTCCTGCAAATATACCTAGACTATCAGTTGGAGAAGACCAAAGTAGCCACTGGGAATGTCAGTCTGACCTTTTCCTATGCAAATTTAACAGGACCCAATTCCAAACTCAACTCTTCCCTTGCTTTCTTTAACCATCCCAAAAGAAATTATTTCACTGTCTTGGCAATTAACCAGGACCTGGTCCTATGCCATTTCTAGCCAGTGTAAATGAAATATTTTTGCCTGTTTTACATTGACTATTTACATTCACACAGAATTTCTCTCCCCTTTTATATAATAAGTTAAATGAGGGTAGAGACTGTGGCTTATACTTCTAGCACAAATCATCCAGTCTAAGAACTCTCACCAGAAAGATTTGATCTTTTATATTTTTCAGGAAATGGGAATGCATCAAATATATTTTAAAACTTTTGGTTTAAGTGGGAAAATTTTAGAATTTTATCCTAAACAAAGGTACATAATAATTATGATTACAAATATTCAAAATAATATAAGTTACTCTGCATTTCAAAGACAAGGACTAGATGAACATGTCTGTCTTTGCACAATTCCTCTAATTTTTTTTTTTTATTTGGGAAAAATAGTTATATTAATGCAGGAGAAAGAAATAGGAGAGGGATGTAAAGAAAGGTAGATGAGACTAATATAGCAAATTTTCATCTTTGGGCACTGAGATATGATATGCAAAGTTCATCTAAATATTCTTGATTTTGAAAGTTAACCCTCTATTCTGGGATAGAAATCTCAAGTCTATCCCTTTATAAGAGATTTAGTGCTTCTAATTGCCATACAAACTCAACCATCAATGCAGAGGGCTTTTTATAGAATTTTTTCCTCTTGTTTAAAAATATGTTCCTTCTCCTTCTCCTTCTCAAAATAACTTGGGTTAAGTGACTTGCCCAGAGTCAAAATCTTGTACAAGAATCTCAGATCCAATAGGAAGGCTCATCTGACAACAAAGACAGCAATACAGGGCTTCTTGTTAAAGCATGAATTTGGTCTTTAAAAACAAAAAGTGCTCTACTCACTAACAGTAAGTTACTAGAAATATGAAACTTCAAAAACAAGTAACAGAAACCCAAACCCCAACCAATGAACCTTTGTAATTCATAGTGACAGGCTATACTTTATACAATATATGACTGAGGATATTTGCAATTTAAGAGCTATTATTAGTTTTCCTCTCAGAACTGGCAGTTCAATCTGAGTGACTTCAGTGGTAGGGAAAATGATAACAAGCAGATCTGTAAACAAGTCATATTAATTTATTTTCTTTATGCCAGTATCAGATGTCCTACAAATTTAGTTTTAGGAGTTCATATAATTCTTACTGAAAATAAAACATTAAAAAATTGTACCTTCATAACCTTTTAAATATTACCATTGAAATTTCTGAAATCAAAGGATTTTTTTTTTAAAAAAGCACTTTCATTTCTCTCAAGTCACTTGAAATCATGAGTGAAAACAGTGATGAAAAGTGAAATCTAACTTGAACCGTGTTTTTGCTCAGCTCCCTTTCAACTTTATGTAAAAGGAAAAAGCATTATGCAAAAAGTACCTAAGTACATACTAGGGAAAAGAGGATCTCATAATTGTACTGTCCTTCATTTTATTTTTTAGCTTGGACCCGTGATTTCATCAGGGCAACTAAATGGTACGATGGATAGATTGCTGGGTCTGGATCAAGAAGACTGATCTTCCAGATCTGAAATCTGGACTTAGATACTTACTCTCTGTGTGAACATGAGCAAGTCAATTCACCGTTTGCCTCACTTTCCTCACACAAAATGAACTGGAGAAGGAAATGGCAAACTACTCCAATATCTTTGTTGAGAAAACCCCAAATGGGGTGACAAGAAATTGAGCAGAACTGAAAAACAATCCAAATACAAAACGTGATTTCATGAGTATAGGGAACTCTGGAGAAGAAACACTCTCTCTTTCCAGGGCATCTCATAACTAGGAGAAGAAAGCTCTGCAATTTAGAAAGATTCCCGGGGCATTGGCAATTTGGGACTTGCTGAGGGTTTCCTGACCAGAAAGCCGGCTCTTTCCCCACTGAGCCATGTTGTCTCATGGCCTTTTAGCTTGACAGACAACGCTACCCAGGCTAGGACAAAATATATACTCTAATAGTTAAATGGGAAAGAGAATACTGCAGTCTATTGCTCACTTACAGAAAATGCTACCACCTAGTTTAGACCAGAGATGGATTTAGCATCAGAAATTTCAACTCTGACTTTCCCACCACATGTAGAGAAGGTTGCTCCCCTATTTCTCCCCATCAAGAGACATCTATAAGCTCGGTTCCTATACCCATATTCGTAGTCCTATTAATCCAAGTCAAAACAAAAGAGCCACAAGTTACAAAGGATTTTCAAGTCTATCTCATTATCTCTACCACTAGAATGAACCTGCTGAGTTTCAACAGTGTAGGTTCAAGTACTGAGAATTCAATGCAAAGCTACTATGAACCGGGAATTATAGGTAACAGCAAGAGGAATGACATCCCATAACTGGAATAAAGGAAGAAGAAAGGACCTAAGCCTCTTCAATCTGTAGCCAAGTTCCCTATTCCCAGAACATCCCAAACCTTCTTGCTCCCCATATCTCTGCTTGCTGAAATCCTTTCAGAGCGATATGAAATGCTACTACATGTAAGACCCTTCCCCTCTCCAAACCCCACTATCCCCCCCAAAGCCCCTTTTTCTTTATCTCTCCATCCTATAGTGATCATATGTAGCACTGACAGTTACTTGTATATGGGTTTCTATATCGGAGGTCGTATGCACATGAGAGAGGGACCGTGTCTCATCTTACGTAGGCATCGCTCCTAGATACCAAGGTGATGAATGGCGGCTCCTTGCTCTTTATACTTCCTTATGACTTAGTATATACACTGAGTTGTGACCAATATCTTCTTCTTGGTAAATATCCCCCTATCTCCTAGTCTGGTTCTATATTTTTCAATTTTTTTAAAAAAAATTATTAATGGAAAAAGAAAAGTCTTTGCTTTGTTTGTGTCATTTAATGGCTTATCACTCACACTCAGGGAAAATATTGTCAGTTGGTGAACAAGCATTTAATGTGTGTCCTAATTTTTTAAGCACTGTGCTAAGAGCTAAGGATCCAATAAAGCTCCACTCCTCACCCCAAAAAGGTAGCAATGGGTAAAAAAAAGACAAGGTCACATGTAATTAAGAAAGGACACTTGGTTGTTGATGAACAAAGTGCTTTATTTCAAGGGGTCATGGATTTCAAGCTCAAAGTGACCCTAGAGGCCTTTGGAAACAGCCTCTTTACAGATTGTATAAAGAAATATTTCCTAAGTGTAAGTCACCATGGCATAAGTACAGGTATAAAGTTAAGAACAAAATTGTAACAATGGGAAGAAGTTTCTTGCCTAAAGAGGCAACTGCTTTAAGACTCGAGAGCTACATATTTGTGATCACCACTGAGTATAGACAGCTTTTTAAGGGCAATGGAAAAATGCACAGTGGGGCTAATTAGCTCATGGCAGATTACCAGGGATGACTTACACTTAGGAAATGGTATTAAAGATCTTTTTGAGGACAAGTATGATCAGAAAGAGAGACCATCATGTTGTGGAGTTGAAGAAAAGGACAAGAGACAGTCTCTGCGGCACACTGATATCTTAAAATATGAATATAACCAGACAAAGGTGGTGGTTGTATCACATGAATATGGAAGACGTATGAAGAGGTAGAAATATAAAGGGAAAAAAATACATGGAAAAAAGCAGCCATTAAATTAGACAGAGAGATATGTCAAAGGACCCAAAGAAATGAAAAAAGATAGCTGGGTGAAAGAAAATAGCTAGGAAGGAAGCCAAGAGGAGCTACAAAAGACCAGTGAATTAAGAAATGTGGAAGCAAGAGGATGAAAACACCCAAAGTATTTTGATAAAATGCTTTTCATATTTTTTATCATCTCATTAAAAGTAATTAATTACACATTTCACAATGAAGATGAACTGTAAAAAATATTTAATTATTGTTACTATTACTGACAATATTTCATTTCCCCCTAAAGAACCATGAAAATGAACTTGGTTAACATAAGTTCTTAATTAACAGAAAAATGCACTGAAGTTCTACAACCTTACTGGAACTCTAGACTTAACTGATATACTCTGTGTCTTTGGAAGTCATAGACCTTGGATGCACCAAATTGCATGAGAGACATAAAGGGACAGATAAATACACACACATTTCAGTGTTTGATGCTCTTCAGAATCCCTTCATCCAGCAAATTGACATCAACTTTAAAACTCATATATCTTCAGCTGCCCCTATCCCTAGATTCCCTCCCTCCCTCCAACTGGATCCTCAAATTAAGGATGATGCCCAGGGGAGTTATTTCAGCATTTCCCACATAGTAACATTTCTCTGGACATCATTGTACCCTCATGCAAGGGAACATGCTCCCTCCCTTCCCTCTTTTAACTTCTTTTTATGTGTTATCTTTCCCAGCTAAATTGTGAGCTCCTTGAGGGCAAAGACTTCCTTTTTGGCTTTCTTGGTGTCCCCAGAACTTAAACGCAGGACCTGGGACATAGTAAGTACTTCATAAATGTTGACTGACTGATCTAAATAGAATAATAACTGGAAATATAGGTGGGGGGAAGGGGGAGAATGAGTCTATTAACTGTGAATGTAAAAACAATTATATGAAGTACAATGGGATTCTGTTTGTAGGAATAATTATGCTCTAAAATGAGTTAAGTGGGGGACTTGCAGGAACTATTTTCCCCTCTAAGGTAGAAGAGACAGTCACCTGTATTTGATGATAGGTACAGTGTGGCCTGCAGGCCAAGGAAAGCATTCTTGTCAGCATTGCCTCTGCTGAACAACAGATTTAAAAGATGATGTGATTTGATGTCATGTGACACCACACCTGGAAAAGATTCATGTGGCAAGAAAGGAGGTACTGCTTTGATGTGGCTGTGCCATACAGCCAGAAGGCTCTAGCAAAGTACAATGTCCTGCACAAACATATATCATCTATAAATGAGAGAGGAAGGAGACCAGACTATCCATAAGAAGCAGTGGCAAGATATCCTCCATGGAGGCATTTCTCTAGGTCCAGAGATGAAAGGAGAGCCCAGGGGCTTTATTTCTCTTCTGCTAAGGCACAAAATGAGCACCCAGGAGAATAAAGATGGCGGTTCATTTGGAGCAATGCAAGGAAGAGATGGAAAGAAAATGTGAGCGGAGAATGGAGAGAAAACAAACAACACATACAGGTCCAGCAGGGGTGCAGCTCGTCCTAGAACACAGTTTCTCAATTAGTAGTCAAAGGTTTTAGAATAAATGGAAATTTCACTTCAGGAATCCACAAGCTCGGGATGTACGGTGGAATAAAAGAGTCAGAAGGCATGTACTATATTAACAGAACTGTCCGAATCCCAACAAATAAGGTGCCAAAAGAGAATGATTTCTCTTGACTTTATGGTGCTCTATCCCTACAACATCCCCCATGGATGATTCTATCTACCTAGCTACTCTCTCATCCAGAAAGCCTATTCGTTCACCATGGTAGAGTGACTTAGTTCTTCTGCCCTTCTGACTGATTCACTATCTCTGATTTGAACTTCCGAAGCTAAAACAGAGGTACTCTCAAAGTTATTCTCTCTGCCCTCTTTAAAAAAAAATCCATTCTCATAGTGTCAACTATCATCTCTATTGCTGTGTGAATTGGGAGTCAAAGGATCTCAGTTTGAATCTTGGCTCTGCTACTATCTGCTGTGAACTAGGATGAGTGACTTAATGGTTTCAGGCACAGTTTTCTCCTACATAAAATCGGGGAGGTTAGGTTCCCTTCTAGCCCTAAATCTCTGATGCTAAGATTCCAAAATTTCTCCAAGGATGACTCCTCTTTGCCTGTCTCAGATTTCTGCTTACAGGTTCACTAAATCATGTCTATACTCAACATGTATAAAACCTCTACTTTCTACTGATCCACTCCAAAAAATACCCACTCCCTATCATGTGGCTTCCACATGTCTTGCTGTTATCCAGTTCTGAAATTTCAGAATGATTTTTAATCTACTTTTGACTCAGAATCATACCTTTTCCTAATCTCCAGCAATGAAAAAACACATCTGTCACTTCCTCCAGTGTAAAGCTTCTTCCACCTGCTACTTTTAGTCAGTCCTACTATGGTGGTTTCAATGTGGGCCTAACTCAATCTCTTGGCTCTCAAATCTCCCTTTAAAAAATTCTATAGGACACCAGAAGACCATCTTTCTGAAATACCATCTGATTGTGTTGTTTTCCTGTTAAAAACATCTTTAGGATTTTACAAATATCTTCAAATTGTCAAAAATCCTTAGGATGGCATTCAAGGCCTCTTGAAGCTACTCTGAATCTCTATTTCTAATCTGATACTTGGTAGTTACTCTCCCATAAAAACAAACAAAAAAACCCAACATTCTTCTGGCTCCCATGTAAAGTTGAATTTTCTCTAAAAGCTGGTAACTTCACTCTGCAGTCTTATCTCCTATTACCACCCCCAACCAAATCTCTAAATTCAAACCCATACTGCACCCTCCACCTCCATACCCTTGCTCAGGTTTTTCCTGTAAGCATAGATTGACCGACCTCTTCCACTTCATCGAATTAATTCCTATGCCTCCTGAAAATTCATCCTAAATGCAATTTCTCCCACAAAGCTTTTTCTTCATGAAGTACCTTTCTTTATATGTTTCTAATGTACTTATTACATGGTACTTTGAACTAGAGTTTATCAAATGTTACCGTGAATTACAAGAGGCATTTTGTTATCTTCTTAACAGCACGAACTACAGCATTGCTCAACCTGGCAGCCCCTGCAGGGTTTAGTATAGTGTTTTGTACAGAGTGGGTGTCTAATCAGTGTTAGCTATACTGTATCCTAAGACTTCACTGGTCAAAGTAAACCATGAGGATTTCTTCCCTGCGTGAACTTCTATAGAGCTTATTTTTAATAACAATCATTTAGAACTCATCATAGTCTAACTTATGTAAGGGACAAAATTGTGTGTTATTATCACTCTATGTTTCCAGTATGTTTCTTATTTTAGGACCACTTCATTCTGGCCCACTTTCTTCCTAGCAAAGAAACAGCTTTTGTACTAAGAGGGATTATGCAAAGGTACTCTTTTCACCATTGTGACACAGTGCAAGAAACACAGAGAACCAAGTTAAGGAAGATTCTGACTTTCCTGTTGGCACATTCAGTCAGAGGCTAATTGAAAGGACAAACAGGTTTTAATTAGATTGAGTCTAAGTAGAATCAAGTGCAATGTGTGTCCAAAGTCTGGAACAGGGAAGAACCAAAGGATGCAGCAAAAGGGAAAAGGAAAAGAGCCCACAGGGAAGGAGTCTCCACTGCAAGAAGAGCTCAAAGTTAAGTATTTAAAATGATGCAATATGATATTGCTGGAATCCAAGTGATATACACAATGACTGCTTGTAACACACAGCAATGTCAGGGATCATTTTTCTGCTATATTTAATCCACAAAAGAATGCCTCTAAGTGTATTTGTTGTGTATGTGTATCTTAATGGGAATAAGAGAAACACTGTACAAGCTCATGAAAGACTTGCTTGGTATTTCTCACGTCCAGAGATCTAATAAGTCATGATGCAATTGCATATTCCCATACAATGAAGCAGGAGTGTCATGGTGCTTGAAGTACAGAAGCACAGTGCAAGGTACCCCAAGAGACTTTCAGGTTCCCACTAAATGGTAACTTACACAAAATAACAGCATGATATCATGCTATCTCCAAATGAACAAATCAAGAAGGGAAGGGGGAGATAGGAGAGAAGAACAGGTCATAGCAAAGGTCCTTTCACCTGTGCACAAGCACTTGATAATCATTTGTTCCAGAAATAAAAAAATACAGCTCCACGTGCATAATTCTTACAAATGCTCCTCAATACTCCTAACTTAGTGTTAACTGAATATACAACATTGGACATTTAAAGCTTTCCCCTCGATAAGGAAACAATAACCTAGAAAAATCTTCTGCACAATGAAGTAAACATTATGAACCAATTTGACTTACGTGAATTAAGGACTCACTCAACATGTCTTCATTCACCTCCAAAATGATGTTTTTTATATCTTCGTAAGACATGCGATAAGAACCCAAGAAGATAGCTAAAATAAGAGATTTCATAAAAATTAATCTCAATATTAAAAATCAAACCTTTCAATGCATATTTCACATTTTTGTTTTTATTTTCATCACATAAGCAAGAGCCACTTCTAATCATGAGATCCATACTTGTTATTAAAAGCTGTTACGAGTCAATGTGACCAAGACCAAGACAAATGTTGTGGTCTTGGAGCCCAAGATTCAATACTGATATATATATATTTATTACAAATAAAGCCAAAGTGACAAGGCTTCTGTTCCTAGGGTGTTTCCTTTCATCTCAAAGCAGGAGCTCCAGTGGAAATAGTCAAAAGCATCCCCAGATGATTGAGAGATAACAGCTCAATTTCTTTTTCTCAGGCATGAAGTTATAGTAACCTACTAAGTAACCATATCATTAGTACTACAATTCCTTTTCCTCAAAAAATTCAAAGCGTCTGAATAGTCAATGTTAGGTGCCTCCCTGCTGGGACTCCTCCAGAGTGGTCTGAACTTCTTTCTATTTGGACTCACCGTTTCCTCTGTAAAGCATTTATTTAACTGGACACATATCATTATGTCTTCCTATAGCCATTTGCAAATTATACACACCAAAGTACCACAGTTTCTCTGAAAGTATTTTTTATTTTTTTAAGCAATACCCTTTCATCTTAGTTTTCCACTGAACTTAAATTTGTGCCAAAAGTTCTGAAACCCTTTCTTGGTGCCTAGAACTACACTAGTCAAGCGAGTGATTCACTTGCTTGGAAAATCAAAAAAAGCTCCTGATTTTCGAGGTAATCTAGGGGAGTGCTTCTCAAAGCATGATACCCGAAATATCAAGAGGTCAACATCATTTTCAAAATTATCTAAGACCTTTTAATTTTTAACACAAAAAATATTAATTGATATAACTCAAACAAAAAACTCTTTGGGGGATTCTCAATAATATTTTAGGATTTAAACAGGTCCTGAGATTAGAGTTTAAGAACTACTAAGTTAGGTTTCAAGGGCCAATAGAAAACATCATTATTAGAACTATTACGGAGAAACTGCTAATTACATGCTGAATAATGGTATACAAAAACACTTTTTAGATGTGGTGTGGGCCCAGTCCCAATATCTCCACTACAGTCAATGGGAGAATCCAAGTGAATCCTCCCATAAAGCAACTCATATTCCCTGCATAATAATCTTTGATAAAATGGACCTTGATATAGTACTGCAGTCATTGATAAAATAAAAATGCTGTTGTTATATTTAAAAAAAAAAAAAAAAACCTCTGATACATAAGCAAAAGACCCACCCAGCCACTGATCACATTCCACTGAGCATGTTTTGACTCCAGAGTGAAAATTATCCCATATTAAAGACTTTGATGAATACGTCAATAAAGAACATCAATTACATATTTGCTTTTGCAAACTGTATACTGGCTAGCTATAGGTTTCAAAGATCAGACTATATTTTGAATACAGAGTCCTCTGTGTGCACAGAAAAAAACCAGAAAATTTGCCATCTTTGTGCAAAAGTACATCTATTCAGCAGGATCACCTATATACCTTTTAGAGAGATAGAAAGGAATAGAAAATAAGACAGCAGAATGAAGACAAATATTGTGAAGGTAAAGTTCTCAAAGGAACCTTTTTCAGAATCATTTAATATCTATAACAATTTTATCACAAATCAGCTATGATTGCAACTGTTTTTTAATGATCTTAAAAAAAGAGAAAATACTTTCTCCCAGGAAAGCTATAGACAAAAATTAGCTGGAAGAAAAGAATATTCAAGAAAACAAGCAAAGCATAACACTGAGCTGATAATTTCATGTTTGAAGAAGTTAAGAATTCACAGTTTTCTTTAAAGAATTTAGTAAAAATGGGGGAAGAGGGTTAAGGAACCCAAAGAATGATTTACATACAGAGATTCTGAGCAGTTTTTCCATCCAAAATTCTCAATTCTTTAATTTTTTTCTTGGCAGCAACTTTCTTTTCTTCTGGGACATCGATGTTCTTTTTAACTGAAAAAAAAATTGAAAATACACAATTGCAACATTAGAGTAAGCCATATTAACTACATTAATAAAGTTCATTCTGAAATCAATAAATGTGTTTATTTCATTAGTTCAGGGAGGAGGAGAAACAGAAAGATATAGACCTGTTTAGAGGTTTCCCCGCAAATTAAATACTAGCTCTTAAGCAAAACAGATAAGTGAAAGAGAACCAAAATCAATCGTTGCTTCTTACCTAATGTGTAACATTAATTATCACTACCATTACCAACAATATCACTGTAATTAATATGCAGTAAAATCAGATTAATTTGGCTGGACATGGTGGCCACTGCATACCCCTTTTACAACACTTTCTAATCTATATGGTTGATTCATTCAATATTATTATATTGAAGCAGAGATAACATTAACTACTAGGAAT
Organism: Sarcophilus harrisii; assembly: GCF_902635505.1. Taxonomy (NCBI): domain Eukaryota; kingdom Metazoa; phylum Chordata; class Mammalia; order Dasyuromorphia; family Dasyuridae; genus Sarcophilus; species Sarcophilus harrisii. Next base: position 69,514,986 of record NC_045432.1, on the reverse strand, counting down.
CTGCTAATTCAATACTGCTGAGTCTACTGGCAACATTAGAGAAGACTTATGTCTCATAATCCTATTATTGGCATCACTATGAATATACATAAAGTATCTGAAAATCTACTATCTCCCTCTAGTAAGGAGGGAATTGGAGTCAAGGGAACTTGGCTTCAAATCCCAACTTTAACATTCAATAGCTGGGTGATGAAAGGCAAATCACTGGAACTCTCCAGTTTCCGTGTTCTCATCTGCAAACCTGTCCTAGCCATCTCAGAAGTGGTTTGGGGGCTTAAATGAGGCAACCTATGTAAAGCACTTTATGAAACTTAAAGAGCTACATAAAAGTCACCAGGTTCATTAAAGTTATTTCCTTTGGCCAACTCTCTCGTCAGAGGAAGAAAGCTGGGCCCGAGTCCCATTGGGGCTAGCCTGAATCAAGCCAAGTCTCGGCCTCCCCCAGCACTACTCCACTCTGCTACGGAGTGGAAGTAAGAATCGGGTCCCCAAAGTACAGAAAGGCATCATCAAAGAACTTGGAAAGCAAGACTTTACAACAAGAAACCAAGCAGAAGAATATCCATTCCAAGGTGTAAATTACCTTTGAATATAAACTTGAATATCTAGCATATGAAGAACTGAACTACAACACACTATTTGAACAGAAATATTTTGGTAGTGCAAGAAAAAAGGCCTAAGCAGCTTAAGAACCATGCCTTGCCAGCTTTGGAAAAGCAAATCTACTTTTTTGTTTAAGGGAAAGGGATTCTTTTATTATTGTAAGGGATACTCTGGAAGGAAATTTCCTTTCCTAATGAAAATCTCAGCTGCCTTGTCCTCAAATTCCTCCCTGCTGAGAAAGCATTCCTCCTCAGTCACCATCACAGGTGCCGAAGTCTTTTCCTCAAGTCTTCAGGGCTGACCATGTTGCCCTCTACACTGAACTGCAGTGGCTCCCAAAAATGCCCAGGGCCAAAGATAAAGTCTTCAGTTTGGCCTCAAACTCAGGCTTTGCTGTCTTCTTATGCTTTATTCTCGTCCACACCTATAGGATCCAGCTACACAGAACTACTGGTTGTTCCTCAAAAATGGTGCTTCATCTTCCATCTCCGTGTATCTGTACTGGTTCTTCCTCCATGCCTGAAATGGTGTCCCTCCTCAACTCTGCTTCTTAGTTTCCCTGTCTTATTTCACTTTCTGCAGGAGGGGTTCCTGGTCACTCAAATTTCTTTTACTCAGTTCCTTCCCTTCCTGTTCATTCTTCCCTTACAGGACCTTGCCTACATAAATCTCTTTATCTAGGTATTTACATGTTGTGTCCCCAGTTAGAAAATGGACTCCTTGAGGTCAAGGAATATTCTGGTTGAAGGAATGAAACCTGAGATCAAATTTTTGAAATTACCACTGACAATGAAAAATCAATGAGTGAAATCCAGTGCCGAAAACAATTCAATAGGTCACTGAAGCTACTCACCTTTTCTAATAGCCAAGAAACTTTCAATGCAATACCCACATGAGGAGCTACTCTTTTTTGAAATAGTATTTGTTATTTCTAAATGCTTTCCTGAGAAATCGCCACCTCACACTTGAGGGACTGCTTCCTGATTAGCACTGAAACATCACACTTCTCCCTATAGTAGTACAACTGTGATATGTTAAAAATTGCTAGGTTCCACAATGACTACAAATTTTTACGGAGTTGTTTATCTTTTCACGTTTCTCTACCACAAACAAAAACAATTTTGGACTCAGACCAATTTGGAAATTGTGAACTACTTGGATGGAAATAACATGATGTTTTTACTGTCCAAACACGGGTGACACGAGAATCCTTATTCCTTATCGGCATAACTAGAAAACATATCCTTCTAAAGGATGAGGACTATATTTTGAGGAGATGCTTCCTCATGCAAATGCAACCTAGAAAGCCAAGGGAGTTGAAGCCAACATATTGTGCTAATTTGAGTATTTAAATCAACACTGTTTAAAGACAATGACAACCATGATCATATTGGTAGTAAATACTTTTTTTTTTTTTTAATGGACAGTAAGTGTTATGCTGATGAGAAAGTCATCCCAATGGTTCCATTCAATAGATTTTCTAAAGCATCATTCTCTTAGGCTTCCACTTAGCTGAATATATGAGGTACCCAATGTTTCTTAGGAGGTTCTGCTCTTTTAGCTCCCAAGACTATTATCCCAGGCCTCTTCTAGTGTTTTTAATAGTCAATATAGGGTGCATGTCAAATATGACTCTCTTTCCTGGATGACTCTATCACACATTCTAAGACAGAGCATTCATTGCCCAAGATTTCTATCATTTCTAGTTCGGTTACCTGGATCCAGGGACACAAAGCAGAAGACTAAAAGACTTGGGCTTAACTTCTTTTGTTCTGCCTTCCTCCCTTTCTTTCTCTCCTTTCCTTTCTCTCTCTTCCCAACTCTAATATTCCATCATTATACAAAACTCCCAATGAAGCAACTTTCTGTATAATGGATAAATGCAACTTAAAGTCTTAGAACTGCCAAGGTAATGCTGGAGAAACTGAGCAAGATAGAGATTAGAGAGTTATTTAATAATTTATTAAATGGGAGAGATATACAGAACCAAATGGATCCACGATTTGGTCCCAGGGCTGAATGAGACTATCGTCTCCAAGAATGCAGCCAACAATATGACTTCTCAATCACTTATTATACACATGGCTCAGATGCAGGGGGTAGACTGAGGCAGGGGCGGAGTCAGGGTGCTGAGGGGACTCTGACAGGGTGGGATGAGCTACTGGAGATGGGATGACATAATCAAGGGGAGGCACCTGGACATGGGGAGAGGCATCTTGATAAGACGGTATCTGATATTCTAATAGCTTGGGATGGGGAGAGGCATTCTGATATTCTAAAACATAAGATCTTTTATCCTTATCAAGTATTCTGATAAAAAGGGAGGAGAGATTTGACAGCACTGAGAAGCAGGGAAACTGAAGGAAAAAAAAAGAAGGCAGGACCATGTCAGGATAATTAGGGAAACTGAGTCAGGACAATAAAAGGGAACTGTAGCATAATACCAAGTCACAAAGACATTATGTAACTTGCTTCCTCACAGAACCAAAATACATTAAAAGTAAGCTAAGGCTGAAGGTATTGTGACTCTAAGTAGTCAAGCTATAGCCTATATTTTTTGTCCCAAAATACGCTGCTCCTCAGTCTTGATACACAGGAAAGGTTCATAACTACAAATTGTGTACAAAAGTGTAGTAAGCTAACTCCAAGGGTAGGGTCCCCTCCCCTTAGGATTCTATAGGGAGAGACCAAGAGAACACTTGATGAGTAGATAATAAAGCAATTCTTAAGGATTCTCCCAGCTCTGAGATTGTATAATTTTGTGATCTAGGATTGCCCTCTGCAAAGTGTCTCAGGATTCCTTTCCAATCTTAAAAATGATTGAAGACCTCAAGGAGTTTTCATCAATGTTTATTTTATTGAAAATCAAAAAAATCTTACTATTATTATGAAAAAAGCATTGTGCTCAAGGAAAGGGTGTCAGGGCCCCCAGGGATCACACTTTGAAAACCTTTTGGACAGTGATCATGAGGTTATTAGGAGGTCCCTTCTGAGGCTAAACTATATTTTATAATCAAAAGTGTTTAGCCCATTAAGTTAATCCATTTCATGTAAAAAGTGAAATCGGTTGCAATATTGAAAATCCATACTGTTATGACTTAAGCCGATGTCCTTTTATTTTAAATATTTTTGTCAGTCACCCAGACGATAAACATTTATCAAGCTTATACTATGGGTCAAGAACTGTGTTAATCCATGGGGATACAATCAAAGGCCAAAACAGTCCCTGCCCTGCAAGGAATCATTCCAATGATGGAGGAAAAAAAGTCAAAATTCTGGCATAGATTAGCACCAACTTGATGGAAGGAAATCTCAGCTAGTGGCCAGGGAGACTATTAATATTATTCATGAATCTAGTGTGTAATTTAAAATATCGATTACTTTTCAATAATAATTCAACTAAATTTTCAACTGATTTCTGATATTTTTTCATGGTATAGCTTGGATGCATAAAATTTACCCAAGTCAGAGGATCTTCTTCACATTATGAGAAAGAAGAATTAAAAAGATGAGTATTATACTTGTGAAACATCAATTATCTATAGATAACATAATGCATGTCTGTGAAAAAGAAAAGACCACCACTTTTCTTTCATGTACTGAAAACAATGATTCACTAAAAGGAGAAAGTCTCAGGTGCGTACAATATGTACATTATAAAAGCAGAGAGCACGTATACATACATACTCCAATAAATAAATGTCTACATGTGTCATCAAAGATATCTGAAAAAACAACTGGTGAAATGTATAATGCCCCTAATTTTAGAGTAGGATAAACCTTTAAGGGCCACTGAATAGAAGCCACTCCAAAGAAAAATCTGCTCTACAACCAACCAGACAACAGGACCTTCAGCTTTTGCTTCCTTATCTCCAGGGAGAGGAAGTGGACTGCTTCCCCAGACCCCCTTTTTCTACTTTCAGGTGCTTCTAATTCCGAGAAATTGATGGCTCAGTGAGTAGAGGGTTGAGCCTGTAATCAAGAAGACCTGACTTCCAACACTGCCTCAGACTCCTGCTAGCTGTGAGATGCTGGGCAAGCCACTTCACCCTATTTGCCTCAGTTTCCTCACTTGTAAAATGAGCTGGAGAAGGAAATGGCAAACCGCTCCAGAATCTTTCCCAAGAAAACCCAAATGAGGTCATGAAGAGTCAGAGGGGAGTGAACCACAACAATTCTTAGAAAGTTACCCCCAAAATCGCCTCTTAGCAACTCAAAAGCATTGTTCCAAGATCTGCCCTCAGGGCCCAAGGAGGTAATACTCCTTTGATAAAGGCCCTTCAAATAACTGAAACTATCACCTCCTCCTCTACCCCCCACTCTAGACCTTTCTCTTCTCCCAGCAGACAAAGGGAACGCTCACTGTGTATCAATCTTTAGAGCACAAAATGGAGCCAGGCCAAAAGTATCTAGCTAGAGTGGGTAGAGAAACTGTGCTAGAAGTTCCATCAAATGCATAATCCTTGCGATGTTGCTGTTGGAGGAGATTTCTCCCCATTACCTTTAGTACTTTGGTACTAGAAAGATCCTGTAATTAAAGACAGCAGAGTCCAAGTTCTGGTGCCGGGCACAAATCTCCCCCCCCCCCCGTCCCCCCTTCCCCTCCCCGCCCCCGTTAAAGGAGGCTTAGGCGACAGTTTGGGGACACCTGGCAAGGCCCAGGCCAGAATAGCAAAGCAGATTAGCAAAGCTAGTAAGCAAGCAAGTTTTGCTTTTCAATTGTTTTCCAGTTTATTTGGTGAAGAGTAACATATTTGTTTACCAAAGCTTGTAAAGAAAAAGCTGATGCAATATGCAGGAAGAAATTGTTTTTCACTTGAACCAGTCACAGTATGTGCTGCTACAGCTGTGAAATTTGGACTTTCCCTATTGCCTACAGCTGTGCACTAACTAATGCAGCCTCCAGAAAGGGAAATTCATTGTGACACCCACGTGGTACCTTAAGTAATCGAGATGACATTACCACAAGTGTTCCAGAAGTTTAGAGCATATTCAAACAAGACTAACGCTCCTAATGGCAGGAATCACACACAAATACCTTATAATGAGGCCCTAATTAAGGAATAAACCTTACTGGTTGGAGTTTATAAAAGCACCCCCCAAACCAGGGAGCACATGTTACTCTGAAATTAACATCTGCATGACTAATAGACTTGTACACCTGTTCATTAAGCCAATTACTAGCGACAGCTAAATGTCACCAGAACACTGGCTTTAACAACGCAGTTAATTTTTTATATTTTAGGAGGGAGCTCAACAGCCCAGGTGGCAGCATGCAAAGGTCAAAGATTATCATCTTCTAAGTTTGAAGGGCTTACTTGTTTGTGGCTTTCTCTAAAAACAACAAGAAAGAAAGAAAAATAAGATTGAAATGCTACTCAGAAGCCTGAAAATGGGATGTGCTGCCTACCTCATACTGGGAGATAGAACAACCTGCCTGCTGAATGAAATTGTCCCAGGTCTTTCCTGTTAGGCTTTTAATAACTTCTCCTTCTGGGTCCTCCTTCATTCAACATTGAATTTTCTTCCCAGCAGACAGACCTCCACATTTATTGGAGGAGGTGGACCAGAATTATATAAGAAGCCTAGGAAAACATAGGGTGAAATGCTTATCTTTGAAGGCAATACCTTTGCAGATCATGGATGAGATCACAAATCTAATGCAGTGTCTGGGTATCTGCCTGCAAACGTATGGTTCTCTTCATCTTGGAGATGAAGCTAGCGGGCTCACCATATGTACATTTCACCGAGTAGAATTCCATGAACTTTCACAATTCTGAAGATGAATTTCCCAACCCAAAAAACCCAGAAGGCTACAAACCCACCTCCTAAGATTGTGAATGAGGAAAATGCACCGGAACATAAGAATAGCACAAATGTATACCACCAACCTAACACAATATGCTTGTCTTCAATTTCCTGAAGATCTCACTTCAATGTCTCACCTCCAAACGGTTTGCTTTGTGTTTTCTCTTCAACCCCACCAATCGCATGCGTAATGCACCTGAGGCAACAGTCCTTTTGCTTAGCAAGAGGGGACAGTAAACAAATCGCCAGAGAACCAGAGTTCCAGAAGGAACTCAACAGGTGTCTCATGAAGGTCTATTACTAAAGCATCCAAGACAGATGGTTGAGAGGAGAAAGATGCCAACAGTGCCCCCATGAAACACCAACCCCATCTTTAATCACACTTGCAGCCAGAGTCCTCTCTGATGCCTAAGCAAACTGTCCTTTTTGGCATTTCCTCTTTCTCATCCTCTGGAGATAAGAACAACTGCTTACCATGTCTCCTTCTATAACAAATGATGGGGAAATAATCCATTAAGAAGAAATCTGGGCACCAGATATAATTAATAAGTATCTGAAGTCTTAGATAGCAGAACATAGGGAACTACGACAAATATGTCACACCGAAAGCCATCCCCCCCCCCCACAGATAAATGACCAAAAAATATGAACCAACAGTTCTTAAAATAAGAATGACAAACTATTAATAGACATGTGAATGACCATGCCACATCACTAATAATGAAAGGCAATTTTTTAAAAAAGCTTGACGTTTCACATCACACCAAGCAAATTGGCCAAAATGATGAAATGAGTGAATCATCAATTATGGATGGATTACAGAAAGACAGATACATTAATACACTGTTAGGAGCGTTTTGCATTGAACCACCCATTCTTGGCAGCAATTTTGAATTATACTTTAAAAAAGAGGATTTAAATCTTCATACCCTGAACACATCTTGGACCCAAAGAGTCTACTGCTAGGCATATCCGACTATCCTTATATTAATAATAGTATTTTCCTATCTCCTACTCTGCGGCCAGCACTATGCTAAGTCTTTAAAAATTGTCATATTTCATTCTCACCACAATCCCGAGAGATGGGTGCTATTTTCATCCCCATTTTGCAGACAAGGATAAAGGTTAGATCATCTGCTTAGTCACATAACTAGTAAGTGTGGCATTAAATTATGGGGGAAGGGGAAGAGAATAATCATTTATTAAATGTCTGCTGTGTTTCAGGCACTGTGCTAAGTGCTATATAGATATTTCATCTTCACAACAATCTGGGTGGTAGATGTAATTATTAGCCCCATTTTATACACAGGATAATTGAAATAACCAAAGGTTGTGACTTGCCCAGGGTCACACAGCTGATAATTGTCTGAGGCTAGATTTGACCTCTGACTGAAGTCTCCCTGACTTTGGGTCCAGTGCTTTGTCCACTGTATCATCTCGATGCCTACTTCAAGAAAGGGAAAGACAAACGCCCCACATACAGCAAAATATGTTACAACACTTTGGGAAGTAGCAGTAAACAGGAAATAAGGCAGATACTCCCTGACTGGAGAATAGGTCCATAAATTACAGTCCTTAAATATAATGAAATACTAATGCAGTGTGAAAAGAGGTAAAGATGAATATTACAACAAGATGCATATATACTGCCAGAAAGTCAAGCAAGCAGGAATGGGACAACAATACAGGAAGAAGGGTGGGAGAGAGGGAGGAAGGAAAGAAGGAAGGGAGGGAGAAAAAGAGGGAGGGAAGGAAATGGAGGAGAGGAAAGGAGAAAGGGAGGAGAGGAAGGAAAGAGTTAGAAAGGAAGGGGAGGGAAGGAGGAAACAGTCATGATGTTTCGAGCACTGTTCTAAGCACATGACAAAGATAATCTCATTTGAATCTTACAACTCTGAGAGGTAAGTGCTATCATTATTCATTTTATAGATGAAGAAAGCAAAGAAGACAGAATCTAAGTGACTGGCCCAGAGTCACACAGCCAATGGAACACTTAGCTGCCTCAAAATTCAATGAAATATAATTAAAATACACAAGCCTGGCATTGAACAGCCCTTCACTTCTCTGCAGAGATGGGGATGAATGTAAAGGTGGAACATAGCATACGCTGTTGGATTTTATTGATGTGTTGGTTAGTTTCACTAAGCAGTTTTCCCCTCTTGATTTTTTTTTTTATTCCTTATAATAAGAATGGATCTCTGAGTGGGAAAAGTAAAGGACTATATTGGGAAATTATATAAAAATAAGAGAGCAATAAAACATATTTTGAAATGAAATCATTTATCAGTAACCTTGGAGAGAATAGGGATCAATCTGGTGATAAGACTGGAAAGCATGCTACAAGAGGTTGGAAAGCGAGACAAAAGAAGGTATAAGCAATGGATGTAAGCAGTTTTTTTTTTCTTTTTTGATAATGAGGGTAGGAGATAGCAAGAGCACAAGAATAAGGCATTATGGGGACAATACACAAGAGAAGATGAGGAGAGATGGATCAAGCATACATATGGTGAAGTTGGCTCAGGCAAGCATATGGACCACTTCTATATCTAAAGTAAGCAGAAAAAGAGGGGAAATGTTCAAAGGCTTTCAGACAGAATAGGGGATAAGTAATTAACCAGTATTTATTACCTACTTTGTGCGAGGCACTATAGCAAATATTGACAACAAAAACATAAAAATGAAAGTCGCGGACTTTGAAGAGCTTAAATTTTTTTTCATTCTTATTAAATCATTCTACATATAAGTTTACACAAAATATATACAGGATCAACTATATGGAAGAAGTGAAGCAGGAGGGGAGCTAGGGATCAGGAAAGGTATGATACAGAAAGTGCAGGGCAGCCTTTGAACAGTCTTGAAAGCTAGAGGAGATGCTACACAGCAGAGGGAAGGTGGGGACAACTATGGCATGAAGGGCAGCTGAGTGCCTTGGCACAGAGAAAAAAGATAGGAAGAAAAGCCAAAAGGCCACTCTGGTTGGACTATATATTATAGGAAAGGGAGTGATGTATAATAACATTAGGGAGACAGGCTGGAGTCAGGTTGTGAAAGACTTTCAAAGTTGGGAATGTATATGTTTGGTAAAATCACGGAAGGTTACTGAGCAAGGCATTGAGATAATCAGAGGGGACCTCCATGACAGCCTTGAGTCCCTCTTTTCTCACCCAAGATGAGTTGAGGACCTCAGCTGAAAACAGTGGAGGTGAGGGGGGTGAGGAAAGCTTGGAGGAAAGAAGGCTTAGAATGCCTTCTAAGCCTGCTTTTCTGTCACCTTGCTCCAAGCACTGTATAACTTAAAAGGGGCTACCCTGAAAAGATCACTTTGTGGTTTTCTTTCTTTCCTGGGTCCCTATGACTAAATAATTCATCACCTAAAAGTCAGGTTGCAATGACTTTCTCTGAGCTAGGGTCCTCCTTGGAAAACAAAGTCTGCCATTAAGATCACATTCTCAGTACCAGGAGAACAGATTTTTAAAATTAATGTTAAATGATGTAACATCGCATATAAACATTTACTCAGTGAGACTGACTGGGCACTGTTCATCATATATGGATGTGTTTCCTTCTATCTTTAAGATAAAAAGAGAATCAATCCTAGCTATAATGGTATGTGATAAATACAGATAAAGTTGAAAGTAGGACAGGAAATTCCAGAGCAATACCCATCTGAAATGTAAAGTTTTCTTGGAATTGGCTTCTCAAAGAACTGCTGCTATTATTAAATATGTAGAATCAACATGGAAAGAGCGAGTTGTGAGCAGGAAGAGGAAGAATGATGTTGGCCAGATACTGGGGAGGGGGGCATATTACAAGACAATTAGAGTAGTAAGGTTTACCCTTGAGCCTGCAAGAGGTAGAAGAGGAAAATGATGAGATGATTGCAGTCGGCTTTCTGTGAGCATGATTCAAGCAGAGATATAACTTCTTACATGTTTCAATACAAACTGTTCCACATGCCCCTAGAGAGATTCTGAACTGGGATTTCAGGAGAGAACTATAAGAGAAGTGTTGCAAAAGAAACAAATCAGAGAGCACCCAACCTTGTCTCCTGTGTCTGCAAAGTTTTGGGGGGATCAGATAAGTGCAGCAAACTGTGAGGCCTGGGAGTCCCTAAGAATTAAGGAAGCTGAAGATGGGAAATGACCGAGATAAAGGGATGATGGTGTTACTATGGCTCCACTGGCAGAGTTAGAAAAAACTTTAATAAGGAAGAACCAAGGAGTAATCCTGGAAAGAATAAGAACCAAAGGATGAAGAAAAAAGGCTGCAGATGGAAAAGCTTCAGAGTGGAAACACCTTAAACTTACTGATCTATTCCAGCCTCAAGCTACCTTCAGAGCAAAGAGAAGGAAGGATGGTGATAGCTTTGAGAAGTGTGCTAAACACACAAGTGAGCTGACAAGGAAAAGATTTATAAATGATATGTTTCTATCAGAATTTCACAAAAATTTCATGAAGAAATACATCAGATAGTATGGTTGAACATGCTTAATTATTAAAAGGCTCAAGAGAACTCACAGGGCCATTCTGACTTCAGTTTGATAGAATTTTTTTTTCTATGCTCTCAATGACTTATCGATTTACTGACTTTTAAAATCCAAAATACCTGTTTTGTAAGCAACACCTAGACCTGGGAATTGGTTTAACTTTCTTCTTACAACATAAATTTATCATTTAAGCCAGTTTGTTCTGTGAATATTTACAGTTGTTATGCTGTTATTTTCTTGTAAATGTTGGAACAAGGAGAAATCTAATTTTCAATAAGGATTTTAATTGCCTAAATTGAAAGAAAATTTAACAGGGAAGTAATATAGAGTAACAAGGCATATGTTTTTAAAAACCAGAGTGATGCAGCCTTGGAATAGTAATATTCTTTTTCTATATAACTTTATTTTCCCTAATTACATTAAAACAATTTTTAACATTTTTAATTTTGAGTTCTAAATTCTATCCCTCTCTCCTACCTCTTCTCTCCCCTTTCTGATATGTTAAACAATCTTACTGTAAAATATAACTTGTGAAAGAAGACAAATGACAGAGAGAAAGGGAAGGGGGAACGGAAAGAATATATACTTCAGTCGGTATTCAGACCCCATCATCTCTTTTTTTGTAATGGCAAAGAGTTAGAAACTATTATTATGTGCTGCTAAGCAATGGATGATAAAAACGATAGTATCAAAGAAACCTGTCAAAACTTATATGCACTGATGCAGACCAAAGTAAGTAGAGAAAGTTGAGAAAGAAACTTGACGACTCTCATCAATGTGATAAGCAGTCATGATTTTAGAGCACTGATGATGAAGTATTCTACTCACCTCCTAACAGAGAGGGGATGGGTACATGACAAAAGAAGAAATTTGGTGATGGTAGGGTGTTTGTTTTTTATTTGACCATGCATATTTTAGGAGGTTTTTGTTTTTCTTATATTTTCCCCTAGGCAGGGAGAGTGGGAAGAAGAAAAATAATAAATGCTTGTTAATCGAAGAAAAAATGAATTCCAAAAACAATAGAATTGCCTTGAATTTTTTAAATATAAAAGAAAGAAGAGACTCAGAACTAGGACTTTATAACTCTATCCTAGCAAAATGTTTCCATGTGACTCTTGTCTAATAGAAGTTTGATCTCTGCTTCACTAACTACATTGTTTCTGTGGAGTTGATACAACTCCCCCTAAATAAGTTAATACTCTGTCCTTCAAAATGGTCTACAACTCTCCAAATACATAAATCACTTCCACCAAGGCAAACCTACAATTAATCTGCACGTTAGACGCAGTGAGGTTTGATGATTTACCCATAATAGAATACAGATAATATTTACCAATTCCAAGATGCAGTCCTAGACATAGCTGACACTAAGTCCAATCCATTACTACTAATGCCTCTCTCCCATTCATAATCTATAAAAAGATACGAAACTTCTGAGAAGTATTATTAACTCAAAACAATTTAAGTAAAGAGAGTCAGAGAGAACCAATGGCTTGATCAAAATTGTACATTAGTAAACTGAGACCTTTCATGCTTCAAGCGAAGTGTTTTCCCATAATGCCCATCAACCCTGCTACCATATAAATGTGACCATTCTTTAAAGTAAGGACCTACTGACTTTATCCTCAGCATAGACCATAGCTTTAGGCAGTGAGCAGGAATTAGAGAGAAAAAAGTATTGGACTAGGCCACAGGGGTCCTCAAACTTTTTAAATAGGGGCCAGTTCACTGTCCCTCAGACTGTTGGAGGGCCGGACTATAGTAAAAACAAAAACTTTGTCTTGTGGGCCTTTAAATAAAAAAACTTCATAGCCCTGGGTGAGAGGGATAAACATCCTCAGCTGCCGCATCTGGCCGCGGGCCATAGTTTGAGGACCCCTGGACTAGGGATTCAGAAAATTTAATTTCAACCCAAGCCTTTATACTCAAAATCTCAGCAGCGCCTGCTACCATACTGGGATACCTCTCTACTCAGGATGCAGGCAAGGTACAGATATTATCAGTCATACCCTCAAATATTCTCTGACCAGTAATCAAGTAATATTTGTAACTGGAAACAAACATGTGCCATAATGAATGGACAATTGTGAGATAAGAATGTAAAAGAATATTATTACATGAAATTAATATCAAGAACAACAAGGACAAAGAATACAAAGAAATAAGAGCAAGTTCAGTTTTTGATGTCACTCAAAACTGTAAATGAATGGACAGAAAAAGAGACAGGTACTCAGATTGTGACATCAAAAGTGGGTAGCAGCACAGTCTAGTGATGGCACTGGCATCCAGCAACTATGTAGACAGGTCTCTAGTATGTTGGGCAGGTTATCCATGGAGGATTTGTGAAAGGATAAGAACAAAAACTCCTAAGTTCAAATCTTCCAAGTCATTAAAATGAGAAATTCATTTAACCTCTCTGTGCTGCAGATAAACTAGGTCATGCTAGATCTAAATTTGATGATCCTGTAATCTCTGAAATGCAGACTAAGTAAGTATCAGAGAAACTAGGGGGGAATGGTGACAATTCCGTATCTGGCACTGGAAGCACTAAGCAACAAGAAGACCGTAGTCTCAATAACTCACCTTGTAGCTCTCAAGCAGTATTCATCTGTGCATGTATAGGAAGCTAAATGTGATAGAAATAAAGATATTTAAGAGGTCAAGGACGATTTTGTGTGTGTGTGTGCTCTGTTACTCCTACCAACTCATTTCTGTGGCTTCCAATGACAGGAAGAGCAAGCTCTGAATTGAGGAATGAAGGAATTCAGTAACGTTTTCCATTTATAGAACTATGATCTCTCTTGACAATTCTATCATCCTTATAATAAAAAAAAAATATGAGAGAAGCCTTGGGCGTGGCCCTAGGCACTACCCAGAAAGCACAGGGAACTGAATATACCAGTGTATTGAAGCCGGGAGAAAAAATGCTAGATTATGCAGCCTGTTGACAATATTTAATTGTGCTTCTGCTAAAAGGGCAAGATTAAATAATCAGTCAAAAAGCATTTACTATGGGCTTATCAGTGCTAGGTACTCTACAAAGGGCTGGAAATACAAATACAAGCTAAAAGCAAAAAGAGACCTGTCCTCAAGAAGCTCAAATTCTAACGGGGGAAGTCCACAAATAAAGTGGAACTCCAAAGTAGAGCAGGACAAGGAGGTAACTCAGGAAGGCCTATGTAGCGTGATCTAGAGAATGAGGGATGGCTGGTGCGGTGGGCCACAAAGTGAAGATTCCAAATAAGAGCTAACATTTAGATAGCATTATAAGGTTTGCAAAGTGAAATACACATTATTTTTTTTTTTGAGCTTCACAATAATCTTGGTAAGGAGGTACTATAAATATCCCCATTTTTACAAATGAGGAAACTGAGATGGAGGTACATTGGCTTGGTCAGCTTCACATGGCTAGTAAGTAACGGTTTTAAGGATGACAAAAGGTCTTGCCCACATTATCTCAGTTGCATATTACAACGATACTAGGAAGTAGTGACAGAAAAGAAAACCATGGCTCAGCAAAGGGAAAGGATTTCTACAGCCAAGCCTCCAAGCCAGGTATCCTGATTCCAAATAGACAGCTTTTTCCATTCTAGCAAGACATTCTTCTCCACACATGATTTGGCAATTAGAGGAAAGGACTGAGCAGGATAGAGTTTTATATGTTTTTCTATTACAAGAAAGCACAGAAGTATTGAATTCAAGAGCAACTTGACTAGGACAGATAATTTCAGCATAAAACTGGTCTATATCAGAGGCAATGAGTGGAACACAGAATAGAGCGCCGAGCACTGAGTTCAAATCCAACCTCTGACAGGGATTATTAGCTGGGAGACTGAAAAAAGTCACTTAACCTCGGTCTGTGTTCATTTTCTCAAATGTAAATTGGGACAATAACAGCATCTACCTCTCAAGGTTGCTGTGAGGATCAAATAAAATATTTAGCACAGTACCTGGCACATAGTAGGTCCTGTATAAATACTTATTCCCTTCTCCCTATGATAATTTACTAGAAAAGATCAATAAAATTCTTTTTTAAAATGTCTATAATGTTCAGCAATCTTTGATGCATCAACATTTGAAAGATAAGTGAGAAAGATGATAGAGCATTTATAAAGGTTCTTATTCTTTGATAAAATCACTCAGTCCATGGTCAATAGAGACCCACCTCTCTGTCCTTTATTTTCTGATGACACAACAGAAGTAGAAATGAAAAATGAAGGTGTCACACTAAGAATCCTCCACACCCAGGCTATCAGTGCCTTCTAAACCAAATATACATATGGCGCCCAATGCACACAAGACTTATCTACAACTGTCCTTGAGGAAACTAGCCATCAGGCAGATCTAGTTATGTGAAACAACTCATGACTACAGATAGAATTTCAATAATATGTGAGGAAGATATTTGTGATTACAAAAAACCACTCAACACCATCACTACCACAACTTAATGGGTAAGAGAAAAATGAGCATTTGATGAAGTTAAAAGTTTTCTAATGTTCATTGTGGGTGTTCTGTTACATCAAGGTCTTCTCCACCCCATTACCTATGGAAAATAAACTGGCTGCAACCCAAAAACCTGTGCAGCTTACTGAGGCTGTGCAAACCTCCAAGCAGAAGAGCATAATAAATGTTCTGAAAGCTGCCCACCACACCAAGCACAACTGGACAGGCATGAAGTGCACCAATGAGACTACACGTGGCCCCCCACCTAATTGAATGCATTTGCATTGTCTTTGACAGAAAACAAGCCCTTTTGCAGAAGGAAAACTTCTAGGGTCAATTCCATGATAAAAACTTGATCAATGAAGGAGCATGTACAAAACATAAACTTCATGGAACAGGCAGAAAAGAGCACGTGAGATAAGAAGTATTCAATGAAATCAACGCAATCACTATTTCTTAAATTCCCACTCTGTCTAAGCTATAATTATATTAGACAGTGGAGGATTACAGAGAGTAGCTAAGACCCAGTACCTGCCCTCATGAAGTTTGTGGTATAATAGATATATAAGATACCAATAGAAACAACTATCATTCATAAACAATAAACACACTGGGAAGGACTATGTAGGTATGTTCTGAGAGAGTGCCATTATCAACTAAGGGATCAGGAAAAGCTTTTATTTAGAAATGACATTTGAGGGTAGATAGGAATTTTAACACAAATAGGGTAGGGAAGCTATTCCACTTATTCAAGATCATGAGCAAAAGCTCAGAGAAAGGATAGTAATAACACCTACCTATGTGAGGATGGGGGGGGGGGAGCATAGGTAAAAAACAAACCAATTTGATTCAAGTGCAAAGATCACCAGAGAAGGAAGAGATAAGGCTAGGAAGGAAGGGTGGTTATTGTGGAGAGCCTTGAGTGTTCAGGAAAGGACTCCACAGGAAGTCACTTAAAGGTTTTTAAGAGGAGCAATATGACCAGATATACGGGAAAGAAAGCTTTTTCTAGCAATGTTCTGAAGAGAGGAAGGAAAGGTTATAGGAGGGCTTAAGACTGGAAGACCTACAACTGGGAAAGCAATAATGAGGCCCTTATTAGTACTTATTATATATCGATAGGTCAAGGATTTGAATGGCAGATAAAATAAGGAATGAGGTGATGAGGAGACAAATAAGGAAGATATAATGGACAGAAGATGGTAACTGACTAGATGTGAAAGGAGAGGAGAAGAGTACACTCAGCAAAAACACCAAGATTATGAATATAAGAGACTAGGTAAAATAGTAGTGCCAAGAAACAGTGAAGTCAGGACTTTAGCAGGTTTTGAGGAAAATTTGATTTTAGCAGTCTGAACCTGAGGGCAACATATGAGAACATAAAGAAGAAAAAGAATTATTGGCAAAGACTGAGAAAGAGGTGTTAGAAATGTGCTAAGAAAACAAAGCAATTATGTTGTCCATATACATAGCTGAGGGGAGAAGAAAGTCTTCGGCAAGAAGCAATTAACAAGTACTTCAAAAGCTACAGAGGGGAGGGAGAATGAGGCCTGAAGAAAAGGGATATTTATAGTCTGAATGGTGGTGCTTCAGAAGAGTGGTGGGTACACAAACCCAATTGCAAGATGTTGAGATGGAGTAGTAGAAGGAGGAAGAAGAGGCATCAAATACAGACAATTTTTTTCAGGAGGCAACTGGTATAGACAAAGTTTTTAAGAAATGTTAGAGTGAAGAGAAAGAAAAAGATGAGATTGTCTATGTAGAGTAAGAATGATCAATTAAAAAATCTGTTTAGAAAGGCTCAGAATCTGCAAAGTAGCATCCTTGAATCCTCACTGTCTCATACCTCTCATATCCAATCTGTTGGCAAGACCTGTTTATTATACCTTTGTAACACCTCTTGAATACATTCCCTTCTCCCTTCTGACACTGTCAGATATAGTCCCTCATCTCCTCATGCCTGGATGAGTAAAATAGGGAGCCAGGTGGTACCACAGTGGCTAGAGCACCAGTCCGGGGGTCAGGAAGACCTGAGTTGAAATCCAGCCTCAGACACTTATTAGCTGTGTGACCGTAGAAAAGTCACATAACCTTTGAGTTCCTCAGTTTAACTCAGTAGGGACAATAACAACACTTAACTCTCAGAATTTTTTGAGGATCCATAAACAATCTTATGCCCTTCTTGTCCATACACCAGCCTTTTCAGAATAGCTGGGTAATTTGATTTCTCTTCCAGGAGTCTCATCTCTCTCCAGTCCACCTAACTGAAGGCACAGGTCTGACCAAGTCACTCCCTACTTATTTTTATTCATTGATTCATTCATTGGGCAAAATAAAACGAAACTTTCCTAGTCAAAAAACAAAGAAACAAACCCTCAGGGAACGAGTTAGGTCTTGACTCCATTAGAACCTTTTCATAATGGAAATTCATGAAAGTGAACTATGCAGTCCACACAAAATGGGAAAATGACTTTAAGCTGATCATTTCAAGAAGAGTTTGCTCTGTCCCTCTTTACTTCTTATAAAAAATTATGTCCTCTTAGGAACGATCTGAAATTCCACAACATCATGTCAAGGTGGATGTCTATGAGAGCTTTTAAAAACAGTTGCTAGGAAACTAAGCAGCAAATGCTCAAATTTGAGCGATTTAAAAAATTCATCAACTGATACAATCAGACTATGCTTCAGATTAAAATTTAGTCTAGTGAAATATATTTTAAACACATCTTTTGGAATTATATGTTATTTCTATTAAATATTACAAAATTGCTTTTAATCTTCCATACCAATTCATCAAAATAGATTCCTTTCGAAGGATACAAAGGAACCTCTTTAGTCTTCTATCTCCTTCTCAAGCAGACCACTTAATAAAGAGGTAGCAGTGACCTCTGTTTTTCAATCCTTTAATAGTGGCAGGCAGCAGCTCTAACCCATTTCCCTATGGCAAAATCCTGCAGCATCAAGTTATTGTACCAAATAAGTAGAGCTATTGACATTTATATAATATATATTACATAACATATAATACGTAATATATAATATATAAAATGTTTTAGCAAAAAAAAAAAAACCCTAACACTTTAAACATATTATCTCATTTAAAGCTGAAAACAATGAGAATCCTTTCCTATTGTCTACTTCTTCAACTGCTCATGACTCATTCTGTAATGATTTGTATCATGATATTTCTTTCAGTATCAATTTATCTAACTACATGTTATCTTCTCTAATAGGAAGGGAAGCTACTTGAGGATAGGGTTTGTTTCACTTTTTAAAAATTATCATCTCCATTTTCCCCTTGAGGAAATTAAGACTCACAAAATCAGACTCTAAGACTGGGCAACTTATTGTATTTATTTATAAGGGAGAATGATGAGTCTGAGAGAATACTGCACTTATAAACCCAGGAGACTGGGGTGGAGGGGAAAGGCAGTGCCTTTGACAGAAAAAGGAACCTTTAGAAAAAAGCTGAAGACAATGACTTCCATTTTTGGACAGGAATGAATTTGAGATGTTTTCAGGACATTCAGTTGGAAATACCTAACAGATGATAAAAATGCCATGGGACTGAAACTCAGAGACAGCAGGGGCTAGAAACATTTGCAGAGGATTATAGATTAAAGTTTTATATCTGGAAAGGACTAGAAAAAAGAGGTCATCAATCCCCTCACTTTACAATAAAGAGATTGAGTCTTAGAGAGCTTAAATAACTTGCCCATAATCACAGTGCAAAATCAGGTGGGATTTGAATTCAGTTCTTCCTTATTTTAGAAACAAGAGAGAGAATACAGAGAAAACTCAGAAATGAACCAACAATAGATTCTAAGATAGACTAAACATCTAAGAAGAGAACTGGGAGAGGAGTGACAGAAAAATTAGGAGCAGAAGGTAGTGGCGAATAGGGCTCAGTGCAGCCAAGAGTTTTAAGAAGGAGAAGAAATGAGAAGAGATCATCAAATATTGCAAAGTTGGTACTACTATGTTAAACTTAGTTTTTAAAAAAGATTTTTGGTAACCTTGGAAAGAATGATTACTAAAAGATCAGAAAGTAGATTGCAAAGAATCAAAGAATGAATGGGAAGAAAGAAAGTGGACGTAATGAATAGGGATGCTTTTTTCTAGGAGTTTGGCTGAGAAAGGAAAGAGACACATGGGATTACAGTTTGAGGGATGTTAGGATAAAGTGAACTGTCTTTTTTAGGTAAGCTTAAAGGCAGAATAAAAGCAACTAGTGGATAAAATGTATGGTGGAGTAATCTGATGGATTTATCCAGAGTCACACAACTATTACGTGTGAGAAACCATAGTGAAAACCACATCTTCCTGATTCCAAACCAAACACTTGATCCTCTGTGCCAGTAGAACTGCTATTCAAAATTTAGTCCAATTCATTGATCATATATTGAACACATATGTAAAGAGGGATTGGTGCTATTTATTCAAGTGGCTAATTATCTAAATAATTAGCATTCTTCATCCCCTCTTATTTTTTTAAATGGGTGGACAGACTAACGGAAAGTGATCATGGATGTCCCTTAGGAGCTCGAAGGAATTATCAATATCACCCCCCAAAAGGAGTAAGTGAAGGGTCTCTGTGAACTAGACCTTTGTAACTTTCTTTTGGACTCTGAACTAAAAGTCTTTCATGACAGGAATAAGTACCTTGGCCGGACACAGCTCTCCGTCTTCTCTATCTTGCTTAGTATTAATAGTCAAAGACTCATGGAACACAACGATCTCTAATGTAAGTATATGCATGAAGGGTCCCTGTTGGAACACTCACTTCAGCTAGAACTGTTAGGCACCTATGCCAAAGAGGTCATAAAGAAAAAGCAGCATCTAGAAGGTACAGGGACCAAAACACTGGACTTGGTATCATGAACACTTGAGTTCAAAACCTGCTTCAGGCATTAACTAGCTGTGTGATTCTGGAAATCATAACATCTCTCAAATTCATTTTCATCATCAGTAAAACAAAAGCGTTGTATTGGATGGCAGCTAAGCTCTCTTATGGCTTTATATCAGTGATCTTGTATGATGCTATGAGAAGCCCCATACATAAATGAATATTGCAAATAGCTCTTTCTGTGGTAGTAAAGAAATTAAAATCAAAGACATCATAATATTCACTTATAAATGAATTCAAATAGATTTCTGTTTAGCATTTAAAACCTTTTTCATCTTAGACCAAAACTATCTTCCTAAGCTTATATTACTTTATTGCCCACACAGTTATTATTTCTTCTATTGGTCTGATCAGCCACAAACACACTGTAACTCGACTCAAACACAGTGATATCATTTTGATCCTCTTCGAGTACAAAGGACAACAGCCAATGGCTTACTCCTGTTTGTTACACTGATTCAGTGAATTTTTTTACATCTTTTTCTATTTGTCAATTCTGCTTTTAAAGGAGTTCTTTTCTTCACTGGGTTTTTGGGCCTCTTTCACCATCTGGCCTATTCTGTTTCTTAAAGAGGCAACTTTTTTGTACCTCCTTTACCAAACTATTGACTCTTTTTTTTCCCATGATTTTCTTCTAATACTCTCATTTCTTTTCCCAATTTCTCCCCTACCTTGCCTTATTTAATTCTGAAAAAATCTTTTTGTGCTCTCCCATGAATTCTTTTTGAGTCCACTACTATTTCACCTTCTTATTTGTGGCTTTGGATGTAGCAGTTTTGATTTTGTTGTCTTCTGAGTTTGTGTTTTGATCTTCCCAGACAACATAGTAACTTTCTATGATCCGATTCTTTTTTTGTTGTTTGCTCATTTTGTTAAAGTTGATCTCTGTGCCAACTTTCCAGGGAGGAAAAAGTATTGTCCTAAGCTTCAGATTTTTCATGCTGCTATTTTTCAGAGCTAGTTCTGGGAATATCTAAGTTTTCACTTCTTCCAACATTGTGACCTAAGGTGAGGCGAGGATATTGCTTTCCCAGACTGTGTTCTGGTCTGTGAACAACCAAAAGAGCTTTTTTTTTTTTTAGCCCTAGAGCTATAACCAGGGTTCCTGCTCCTGTGCAGCCACATGCTCTAATGTGCTAATGCTCCTTCTTGCCTCAGGACTGCAATTTGATTCTACATAGGAATAATGCACTAGAGTCCTGCCCCAGTGACAGCAAAGGGACACTTGTAATCTCCTTCTACCAAGTTGTCTGACCCCCTTACCACCTTTGGGCTGGGCCTTCTTGCTATATCAAATAAAATATTTGTAAAATATTGACACTTAGTAGGTACTTAATA
The DNA here is from genome assembly GCF_902635505.1 of Sarcophilus harrisii. Classification (NCBI taxonomy): domain Eukaryota; kingdom Metazoa; phylum Chordata; class Mammalia; order Dasyuromorphia; family Dasyuridae; genus Sarcophilus; species Sarcophilus harrisii. Next base: position 69,493,398 of record NC_045432.1, on the reverse strand, counting down.
AGGCTTATTCCCTCTCCCCCCCAACTTTCCCCTTCCCCCTCAGCCCCCACCATGTAAAACAGTACATCTTCCATCTCTTCACCTTTATACTGGCTGACCCCATGTCTACAGTATTCTCTCTCATCACTGCTTCTTCTTCACAACTGATCAAGTATTATAAGTTTTTCTTGATCCATCCCTCCTCTCCTCTGCTAGCAATGATTCTTTAGCCAGTCCCACGTTTACCTTGTTTTGTTACTGCATATACCTTTTCATCTCCCCTGATGGAAAGAAAACTCTTTGAGGGCAGAGGCTGTTGCCCTAGCACCTAGAAGATTTCCTTACACACAGTAATAATTAAGTCCTAGAATTTATTTAAATAGCTGCTCCAAGTTTCATGACTTAATGTCTTGCTGTGATTCTTTTGCTACTCAACAAATTCAGAAACACGCCTTCCCTTGTTTCTATATTTATGAACCACAAAATCATTTTCAAGTTGGTCATTTCTCATAATTCTCATTTACTTCCATTTTCACAAGGACTTATTCCATTTACAAAGTGTATATGTGTATGACATGTATGTGTGTATATTTATGCCAATGTGTTTTGAGGGGGTGGTGGGCCAGGGAGAATCAAGATTGTTTTGAGAATTCTCAAATTATGTCTGAACACTGCAGATTAATACAGTTTGTAAAAGATCTAAGTGCTACCACTTGAAAAATGATATATCAACAGGCCTAATCTCACTGAAGGTAAAATGCTGAAAGGAGAAAAAGCAGGAAATAATTATAGTTTAATGCAGAGAGGCAAAGAAAAATGGAGAAAGCAGAAATGATCAAGCAACAGCGTGTAAGAACAATTTTTCCAGCAGAATTTGAGCGTTACACTTTCCAGAATTCACTCCTTGAAAATTCTCTGATCATTTCCAGCCCAGTCATTTTAACAGAGAAGATGAAGGAGGCTCAAGGAAGAGAAACGATCATTCAAGTTCATGTTAGCGGGAGAACTGGCACAAGAATTCAGAATTTTGGCCTCTGCCCTCTCCAACTTTTTATAGCTACGGTTGTTCTTTGATTACAGAAAGTATTTTGTCATATTTGGCTGGGCAATTTGAGTAATAGTACTTCAAATGGACACTTGGAAACCTCCAAAAAGATCACTGATTCTTTTTTTACAAGGGAATGAGAAAGAGATGGCTAAAGATAAGTATTTGAGACACAATGGATGGGGGAAAATTACAACAAATAATTCCAGGATGGGTGGAGGGTATATTAAAACAAAAGAAAACTCCATAATTCCCATGTTTACTTTTTTTAAACAATTGACTTTCTTTAAAATATATATCCTCTCAGAATTTAGAAAGATTTTTTTTTATCACCTAAAAACCAGTTGTTAAAACGAGATAATTGAACTAGGTGATTTCTAAATTCCAACTCTGATTCTTGCCATGTAGCACTAGGGTATAACAAACAATGGACCTAGAATTTTTGATAATCTTGCTTTTTAGTGTGAGCAAGTATCGCACATATTTTCTGGACCTATAAGCACTAAATTACTAGAAGGGTTTAAGATCTTCAGTTCCAAAGGTTTGGTGTTACAAACAAGATGACAAAATCTATAATATCAGGAAACATTTGTCAACCTCTCTAACAGGGCCAATCACGAGGTCCTGCTATTACTGGCTGAAGTAAAAGTAGTTTACCAACATTTAGGTGTATATGTATGCATCCATGTATATGTTTGAGTAGATATAGATGAAACTGCAAATACATGTACGTATTTTGTTGTTTCACTTCAATTCTGACTCTTCATGAACATCATCTGAGTTTTTCTTTCCAGGGCTGGCACTCTATCCACTCTATCCAATGTACCTACCTGTCCACATATACATAAACTTATACACATATGTATACCTGGCAAAAAAAAAAAAAAACCCTGTAAATCAGACATAATGCCTACATAGTCACATTAAAACATACTGCTGTAGATTTCCTCAATTAAAAAAAAGCACCTTGCCTTTAAGTCCCAAACCTGTGGTTCTACTGGGTTGAGAAGCTCTAGCAAATCAGAATGAATAAGTAAATTAAGAGCCTCTAGAAGATGAGCAACACAAACAAGTGACATGGTACAGGAGAGGGATAAAGATCTAGTTTCTCTAGTACCGGCTGAGAAGATGGGGGTGTAGTGGAATATAAAATCAGTGGCAGTCAAAACCCTAACAGGACAGTAGAAGCTGCAGATGGAATCTCAAGAACATTTCTTTAGGAGAGGTCTAAGAGACAACTGTGTGTGAGGACAATAACAGCTCCACTCTGCCCTTCGGCAGCTACTATATTTGGAGGATTCTGATAAGTCCTGGCCTCTCGTTGGAGGAAAAACAGACAAGCTCTGGTTTATCAGAAGGGTTGAAGGTAAGTCAGATGTTAAGAGAACTGAAAAGCTTAGTAATTAGAGACTCTACTGAAGGAATTTTGGGGAAAATGTTTAGCTGAGGCAAAACCTAGAAGGAAAACAAAAGCTTTCTTGAAGCATTTTGAGGGTTGTCAAGTGTAAGAAAGATTAGATTTTTTTCTTTCTAGCCTCAAAGGGTAGAACAAGGATACTGAAGAGAAAAAGCACATTCAGTCTTCATGTGCAGAAGAATTTCTTAATAATTAAATCAGCAAAAAAGGAAGAATGAGAAACTCTGGAGGCATTATGGCTCACTTTCCTGTAGGCTTTTAAGCTGAGGCTACATGATCATTTGTTGAGATATTAGAGAAGGGATTTTAGTTGGATACACTTTGTTCTAGAGAGCCTCCAAAATCCCTTCTGGTTTCAAATTTTAAAAGGTGACTGTTGGGAGGGGATTTGATCCAATGGTACCACTATGAAGCACATGACCCAAAGAGGTCAAGGAAAGAACTATTGACAACACTTTTTGTTGCAAAAAGAACTGGGGGGGAAAAAGGTGGGAGTGGCTGGATAATTTATAGTATAAGAATTTAACAAAATATTATAGCAATGTAAGAAATGATGAAAGGACAGAAAAACCTAGAAAGACTTATATAAACTGATAATGAAGAGAACAGAAAAAGCAAAGGAATTTGTACAATGATTTTAAGAATGTAAAAGGTAACAGAGAAATTTAAGAACTCTGATCAACAACAATGATCAATCATGACTCAAGAAAACTGCAGACCCTTCTCCTCCTACCAGAGAAGTGATGAACTCCTGCGAAGAATGAGATAGACATTTTCAAACACAGTCAAAGAATGGATTTTTTTTTTTTTGCTTGGCTATGTTTGTTATAAAGAAGGGCTTATATTTTTGTAGGATTCAAGATAGAAAAAAAAAAGATTGCAAAAAGCGTCAATAAAATATTTTAAAAATACAATGAAGAGGAAGAGAGAATATTTGGAAGGGGCCATAGACAAGCATGGCAGTGTTAGTACTGTCAAGTTAAGCGTAATATATACTTTAAAACTTTATCTACAATCTCTCTTTTCTGTCTTTTTTATTTGAAAATGTTTCTGTTTGCTTCTATTTATCAAGTGAACAATAAATAAAAAAACTGGGGAGGGGGGGAGAGATGTATCTTTGGAAAGGAAATGCAAAACAAAAATATTATAGAAAACTTAAAATGTCAAACAGAGATATCGCTTGAAAAGTGAAGCCTGAGAACAGTCAACTATTTTTCTAGATACTCAGAAATAAATTTGAAAATATTTTAAAATTCAGGTTTGTCAAGCATCTGCTAACCACAGCCCCCTCAATACAAACACGTCGATTAAGTCAGCAGCTGTGTGATCAATCCACATATTCCCAGAGCCACCTGGAAAGAATGCAAATTGGACAACCTTCTTCTGAAGAGATAATAAAGCGTCTCCATTGCATTTCTACCCTCTCCGTAATCATAAAAGTTAACAACCCTGTCAAGGGAGATAAAGATAAAGAATTATATTTGTACTACTTTTAAAAATTATAATCAGTCTTAACTATCACTTTAAGTATGTTGTATGTTGTGAAGGGGGGGGGGAGGGCGCCTTGATTTCCTATGGAATTTTACATCATCATCCCTAAAAACAAAGAACAAACAAACAAAAAACCCACACATTCAAATGGCTATGTGCTGATCAAAGAAAGGCAATATAGCATTGAGTAGAAGCAGCTAACTTTGGAATTAGGGAGACCTGGGTTTAAATTCTGACTGATATATACTGGCTGTGGAAGTCTAGGCAAACTACCGAAGTGCTTTAGGCAGCTTTCAAGACTAAGAGCAAGACTGCATTGGTGGAGGGAGTTTCCCACACTGGGAGTCCCCAATGCCACTAAAATCAAAGACCCAGTTCAAAACATATAATAGAAACTATATAAAAGTAAAGGATAGATAAAACTCTCAAGAATTCAAGGATGTTATATCTTAATTTCTTTTTGCAAAAGGAGAAAGGTATAATAAGGTCACAAAAGAATGTAACTACATATAGATATATATATGTAAATGTTTAACAAATTCTATAGAATTCAATTAAATCTAAATAATCTGCAAACTCAGTCTGCAGTGTGGACATTAAAATTTAAAACTGAGCTTTTAAAAGATGAACACAATCAAAAGAACATGAAGAAATAACAATGATTAACCAAAAGGAATAGTTAAATAGGAGGCTTACTATATTACTCAAATATCACAAGACTCTCCTGCCTCCCAACTCCCATACCTGCCCTTTTTTTAAACACTAAATAAACTCCAAGCTTACTCCAGATTTCCTGTTAGTAATATACAAGTCCACTCACTGGAAAACTATGATTCCAGCATATGCCTATTACTTGTCAAGGTCTATTTCAGATTTGGTCAATATGATGGGACTGAGAATCTTTTAACATTATGTCATGCTTATCAGCACTAATTAATGTGACAATTTACAAAAAGATATTTAACGTAAATAAAGAAACGTGTATAAAACACAAATGAGTCTCAAAGAAACCTGGATACAAGTACTCTAAGATTTAGGGCATATAAAAATATTACTTAAAGTTATTATTAAATGATTATTTCCATGCTACAATAAAGGATGGAAGTCACAGCATCTATTCAAGAGGGATTTAGGACAGAATTGATAGGTGTGTGGAGATAGATTTTAAGAGAGCACAGTGATCAGAAAGAGAAAACAAATTGAAAAGTGTGACTAGCTTCAATACCAGATACCAAGTAGATGAAGAAAAAAACAACAACAAAACAATGAAGCTAAAAAGCACAAAGCACTTGTATTCTCTGTTCTCATATAATGTCTTATTTGACCAAAACATCTAGTCATGCTGCTCAAGAAGCAATGCTGGAGAAAGCTCAAATTACTGTCATTAGTTCATAGCGGACAAATGTTGCACAAATGTTTATTAAGCACCTACTACGTGCAAAGGCTCTGTACTGCCTTTAAAACTGAAGCGAGACCTTCGCTCTTCTGCTAAGGAACAAGACAATCAAAGCTAGGTGTTCATGACAACAACTTACTATGCTTTTTTTCTGTCTGGGAAAATTGTTTGGCAGAAAGGCGATTTTAGAATAAGTAAAGGAATGTGGATGGTCCAGAAGGAGTCGATATTTCAGAAAGGAATTAGGGTTGCAAATAAACAGGATTAAAGAAGAATACCACCATCTTTCCCAAAGGAAATTTGTCAGAATGTGTTTCATCAAAAACTACTTTACCACTGAAAATGAAAATGAAAATAAGTACTGCACGAGAAAGGTCTACTTTAGACAGAGGGGAGTAGCCATCTGGAGTCCATTCCCTAGAGCTTTTACCAGATGAGCATCTAAGTAGGTTCAAGAAAAGTTGAGATAACCCTTATTGAGCCAGATTGGGTTTTGAAGAGTGACTTAGTGCCATGCATGATTTCTGTTCCCAACTCTTTGAGGTTGGTGTCATAGAGGTGACCTATAAGGCACTGTCACAAAACCTTCTTAAGCCGAATAATTTACTGGTCTGACCCTGTGTAGCAACTGGTAAATTCTATGTTCTTAATTGAGTTACAGAAGTAACTCAGCCAGAGGGTTAATATCTGGCTATTAGACAGTGTAGGAGTCTTTTCTTTATCCAAGGACAGCCAAGTATTTGCTATTCTTCCTCTGCACACACTAATTGCTATTAAACAAAAACTCCTCACCTCTAAAACTATAATTATAATTAAGACGCTACATACGTACTTGCAATAACCTTTCAATTGGACTACTTCCAATGAGCCATGTGTTGAAAAGAAAAGTGAAAACCTATGTTTTGACTAAAAAGGTTATACCCTAATTATATTTTTCACACTTTGTGTTTTATCATTTTAAAAATATATTATTGCAAATTAAGCTACCGGTATCCATCCTTTTATAGTGCTTCCTAATACACTACCTAGTATTCTCACACTGGACTTTCTTTTAAAGAGAAAAAACAGCCCAGGTACTATTCTAAACGTTATTACTGTCTAAAAAGAAGGTAATACATGTTCAGGAAACGTAATCAAAAATGCTATCTCTTCTTCACACTCTGCACCATTTTAAAAAAGCACAGATACCTCTAAAAGAAAATAATCTAATATGGGGAATAAATGGTGACAATGGCCAAATGTTTATCTTCAGGCTGTTTTTGTTCTCTTTTTAACACCCCCTCCTTTGACAGGCACAGCCATTTCCGTGCCTTCAACAATTGTCTCTGGGAGGTAGCATTCCCAAATAACCCATATAACTGCATCTAATTCCCAGCATGCTTCAATTGAAAGCCAACTGGAGATGGAAGTCAAGAAATCGAATCCTGACTCTACTCTTTATAGGTGAGCTATTTTACCTCTCTAGGCCTCAATTTCCTTCTCTGTAAAAGGGGGAGGGGGGAGTTGCTAAACGAAATAAGGACTTCTAAGGTCTGTGATGCCTTCAAAATTACAATCCCATGAAACCCTCAGACACCTACTACAACTCTGCTTTTTAAATTTTTCCCTTTTTATTAATATGAACAGCAAACAAATATTTTCCCACACAAAGAAGAAAAGAGAAGACTACCTTTGAAACTGTGAATCTCCCTGACCTACAACTTATTTAAACACACACACACACACATCAAATTTAACACATTGTTATAAATCCCACCCTTGGCAAGCATACTATCTTCTGAATTTGCTTTGGCTTTCTTCCTTGTATTAAATGATTCATTAACAGCTTTTTTTCCCCCTTTTTAATGAGCACTATCATATTCTACACCCCTCCCCCCCAACCTGGCCTCTAACTAGTCTCCTCCCTCAAGTAAAAGCCTTCCCTTGTAATTGATCAGCAAGGCCAATCAGAACTAAGTACCACACTGGCTGCTTTTCCTTTTCACTCTTTGAGAGTTGTGATAGATCAATACCTGATGGTGGTTCTCTCACCTGGGACAGTTGTTCCCCTGTGTTTAAATGGCCTGCCAGCAATTTCTATTCATCACATCCCAAATTCAGCTTATGATTACTTTGGGAAAGTAATACTTTTTTTTGTTTCTCTTAATGAACGTGATGGTTAAGAATACAGATGAGTGGAGATGGAAGGAATCTTAGATATTATCAACCATGCTCGTTTTCAGATAAGGAAAGTGAAAACCAGAAGTATTAAGAGACTCCTTTCTGTCAGGTGATATATAGCCCCTTTGGAGGAACAGAATTACAAGAAGTCAGGTTTCCTGGGACTTGAATCACTGTTCTTTCCCAAAACACTGCAATGCATAGACATTCACGAAGCGCCTCCACTTCTTTCCTCATCTTAGTCTGCTTTCTTTCAGAAGGATCTATATATTAGTATACATTAGAGTGGTGTACGGCATGTGGAGGAAAACAATTATCTGCTGGATAATTGCAAAAAATAATGAAAACAACTTAAAATGAAGTCATACTGATTTAAGAGGAGACTTTTTTAAAGCTGAAAACGTGACCATTTCTCAATGATGTTGTGAAACATTATCTAACATGGCCAAATAACAACTTCCCTTTGTTATCTCTCCAAATGGAGAGCTCTAATGAGTCAGAAATGGAACAACTATCTCACAGATAATCAAGCCGATAAACAAGTGACTCTTTTCTTCTGCTGCTTTTGTACAAAGACTGGGCAAATTTAATTTGGGGATGCAGAAACACACAATTATGATTATATTGTGGTGGACATCATGCCCGGCTTCAACCTGCCTGCTGTTTCCTGCGTCACCATTAATGAGAAGAAAGCTTGGTGCCTGCATGGCTGGAATATTTCTTCCAAATTATGTTGATTAAGTATGTTGTACCCACAGCACTGGCTGAAATTGTTTGCTTTCCTCTTAGCATTTTAATTTAGAGCTTTCTAAATGCAAATGTAAGGAGGGAAAGGGGTTCAGAAAAGGAGACAGTCACTAGAATTCTGTCTTGTTCTTACTTCTAGTCTAACAGCAGCATTATTGTATTAATAGCACATTTACACAGGAGCTACACGGTTGACCCTCCAAATACTTTGCAAATGATAAATGCTGTCCATAAATATCCTCTACTTGATTTCAATAAAACTAAATTGCAATTACCCTATATAAAAAGATCAAATGTTATGAGCGACACTGCAAATACTGCAAATGGTAAACTAACTTCCCCAAATGACCAACGTCAATTGTACAAAGAATCTTAGTATCCAGAGCTTCTGGCTCAAAATGATGTGTTCAGCTGGGGAGATAATGAAGTGAAGAGAATATTGAACTTGGAAGAAAGACAACCTGAACTGGCTGTGGGTCTCAAAGTCAATCATGTAACCTCCCAAAGCCTCAGTTTTATTATTTGTAAAAATGGGGAACTACTTCACAGAGTTGAGAGAATCAAATGTAATAATACAGCACTTACTACAATGCCTGGTCCTTAATAAAGGTATACCTGCAACAAATAATTTTGTAATCTTTAAACTACTACATAAATATCAATTATGATTTCATAATTGAAAAGTGTGAATCCCACCTTTAAGCAGATAATGCCCTTGCCACACCCTATATTTTCTACTTCCTTTTCTTTCCTCACAAGCCAACCCAAACCCTACTCCCATTTTGCAGAGGACTCCCATTAGAAGTCATTGCTGCATTCCCAAATTAGCTCAACAGCTCTGAATGGTTTTGAGTGGAAATGTACTCAAAAGAAAAAAGGGGTGGAAAAGGAGACACTCTGGGGCCTCCTCACAAAGAAAATACCCCATTCAGTCCCGGATCAAATTTAAGAACCATTTAATGTCTATGGTCCCATCCTGTCTCTAACTACTGATATGACAAGTTTGTGAATTCAAAGGTGGCCTCAGTTACTAGCTGTGTGACACTGGCAAGTCCCTTAATCTATTTGCCTGTTTCCACAAGTACGCAGTAGAACTAATAATGAAACTCACCTCCCAGGGTTGTTGTGAGAATATCATTGTAAAGTCATTTGCATCCCGTCAGCCACTAAAACCCGCCGAAAGGCTATGTACACACTTTCTATGTAGCAGGAATGGGGAGGCAGTGGGAGCTCACCTCTCCCCTTCTGTAGGAGCCCAGGGTAATGAGGCAGATGATCTGAATGGAAAAAAGGATAGTAGCAGAGAAGATAAAGGGAGAGAAGGCAGGAAACCTTGCATCCACAGGTAGAAAACCAAAGAGTCAATAGGTAGTCCACAGAGAACTGCATCCATCAACAGATAAACTTACTCTGGGGAAAGAATTATAAATTATGAGTAAAGCTGGCAATCATAAGAGGAGTATAATTATGAAAGCGAAATTTCTATCAGTTTTTACTGACACTGTTAAACTTTAACATTTCAGTGGATCTGTGATGCTAGAGTGGATAGAAGGCTGGATTTTGAGCCTAAATATGTGGGCTCCAGCCTTGACTCTGAAATGGACTACCTATGTAACCTTGGAGAAGATACTTAAAATTCCCTCATATGTAAAGAGAACTGGATAAGCTGATCACGAAGGTCTCTCTGACATGGCAAAATCATGATGTCTTGATGTTACTAATTTTCTCTGATGGTGAAAATGGCAACCCATACAACTTTTGTTCACTGACACAATTCTTGTCCCAGAGATTCTCTGGGTAATATCCTACATTGAGTTGGCCAGTCTGTCACACAATTATCTACCACAATCCGATGGCTAATCTCATCTCGTGTCTGATCACATTATTCCTGAATAAAGTACTTTATATTTTGGGCCAACAGCAAGACAAAACAAAGCATAATGAAAAGAATAAAAACTATAAACACCTCAATTAATAGATTCCACATCTCACTGATTTTTCTTTGAAAGGAACATCAAAGTATTTAAAAAAAAAAAAAAACAACCAATCTCATGATTGAGGCCAATTCCAATGATCTGGTGATGAAGAGAGCCATCTACACCCAGAGAGACGACTGTAAGAACTGAATGTGGACCACAACATAGCATTTTCACTCTTTTTGTTGTTGTTTGCTTGCATTTTGTTTTTTTTTCTCATTTTTTTCCCTTTCTGATCTGAAGTTTCTTGTGCAGCAAGATAACTGTATCAAGTTGAATACATATACCGGATTTAACATATATTTTAACATGTTTAACACATATTGGATTGCTTGCCATCTAGGGGAGGGGGGCAGGGGAAAGGAGGCGAAAATTTGGAACACAAGGTTTTTACAAGGGTCAATGTTGAAAAAATGTCCATGCATATGTTTTGAAAACAAAAAGCTTTAATAAAAATATATATAATAACAAAAGAAATATAGGGAATTTCTGATTTTTAAAAACCAGTTTCAACTAAGAATATTAAAAATATGAAATCAATTTGAAACTTAGAAAAACATTCAAAAGAGATAGTTTTACTTGTCATAATATTTAGCTGTAGGAAAGAATGACTAGTTTGAAAATAAGTGTGTATTTTTTAAACAGCTTTCTTTTTCTCTACCCACACATGCTGTTACTAGGCATAAAATCCAAGGAGGTCAAAGACAAGAAAAGCACTATATACATCAAAGAATTTGTAGTAGTACTTTTTTATGTAGGAAAATAGAACTGGGGAAAAAAAGGAGATACCCAGAGCAAATCCTGGTGCATAAGACAAGGTAATATTTCTGGGCAATAAAAAGCAATAAATATGAATAATGAAGGAAGATAGGTAAAGATTTAGGTAAACCAATGAAAAGTGAAATAAGTATCACAGAAAAACATATCTACAATGAATGCAACAATATAAACCGGAAAAAAAAAAACCAGCTTAATGTCAGCTGAAGATGAAAGCTACAATGGTATATGAGAAGCAGCAACAGTTTGTTCTTTGGGGCTAGCTAGAGACTAGGAAAGGAGCAAGAATATAATAAATTATAATAACAATATCAAAAATTTTCCAGCTCTTACTATGCACCACAACAAACTTGAGTAGGTCTAATTATTTACCTCTTTTAGAAAGGAAACCAAGAGAAACAGGGTAAGTGACTTGGCCAAAGTCACACAGTTTATAAATAAATTTTTCAGGCCACATCTGAACTCATCTTCCTGATACCAGGAACAGTTTTCTATCTACTAGACAAGGCTCCTTAAAACTTTTTTTTTTACTTCCAATCCCTTTTTCTTCCAAGAAATTTTTATGCAACTCAACCTCGAATCTGAACCAAGATGTTTCTGACAGCATTTATTAATAAAGTATGCTTATTATGTGTTTAGAACCAAGGCTACAGTCAAATCCCACAATGCAACATAGGCAAGAGCTTCCAGAAATGCCTTGGAATCATTACATATTTGATTTTGAATTAGTTTTTGGTCACTGCATTCAGAAACCTTTTATTATTCTTAACGACCCCCCCCCCCATTCAGTAACAGTTTAAAACTTTGCACTATACCACCTAGTTGCCTTCAGATAGAAGGTAGCAGCAGATGTGTGTGAGTATTTCTTAGCACAAAACAGGAACAAAGATTTAGCACACAGATCCAGGATGAGACCTGAAGATAAATAACAAAAGTAGGGAGCTTTTCCATATGATAAAAGCTGTGGCCAAAAGCAGTCTACTTGGAACTTCAACCAGGGCAAGCTGCTGGCACAAAACCCAAAGCAGGATCAGTAGCAAAATAAACTCCAAACATACTGAGAAGATGGATTATGGAGGAGGGATAGAGATGAGAAGAGAGTTAAAAGAAAATAAAGAAAGGATAAGAACATCTGATTGGGATCTAAGAAAGAGGAAGTGAAGAGAGCTGTGAGAAAGTTGATGACATATATAGACCAAGCATATACCACATTCTGTATACTCCCTGTCTCTTACCACTTTTTCTTCTTCAGAAAAAGAGGAACAAAGTATAGAGAAGAAAAAGCACAAGAAAACAGAATGGAGGGAAATTTCTAATAATCCACAACTAAGAATAAGAAGAACTCACCCCTAAAATAGAAGAAGATAGCAAACTGAACTAGAAAGTAGAATCCAACAACATACTGAGTTTGTTTGTGTTTTTATAAAAAACACCACACAAAATATAAAGATTCACATAAAATGAAGGGGCTGCAACAAAATCTAATATACTTCACCTAAACAAACAACAAAAAAGGTAGGGATAGCAATCATGATCTGAGAAAAAGGAAACTACATTGTGCTTAACTGCACTACAGGCAACAAATTAATATCAATATATAAAATAGACCAAATGGCAGAGTATCTAAATATTTAAAAGTTAAATGAGTTACAATGAGAAATATACAGTAAAATAGTTGAGAGTTTCAAAGTATCGCTCTCAAACCTTCATCAATCTGAGAAAAAAAATAAAGGACATTAAGAACATGAATATATATTTTTTAAAGTTAGATATGATAAAATCCATGGAAATTCTCTTAATTTATATATCATGCATAAGGGCATATAAATTTAATTTCAGCTACTGGCCAGAAAAGTACATCTACTACAAATTAGTAGATGATAGTAAAACCCAGAGACCAAAAATATCTTCTACAAAAATGGAACGATCAAACTTGTCTTGTCTCCAAGTCTCCAAATTGAAGAAAAAGTACCTCCTTCCATTTATTGGAAATGTTAGTGGTCATGGGTATATAACACAGAGTATAGCGCACTGTCAGTCTCAGTTGATGTGGTTCTTTTGGGGGGAGTGTTTGTTTTGGGGTTCTGTTGTTATTGTTGTTGTTTTTTAGTCATTTTCAGTTGTGTCCAATTCTTCATGACCCCATTTGAGTTTTTTTGTTTTGTTTTGTTTTGTTTTGGGGCAAAACTGCTGGAATGATTTGCCATTTCTTTTTCCAGTTAATGTTACAGATGAGGAAACTGAGGTAAACAGGGTGAAGTCACTTGCCCAGCATCACACAGCTGCTAAGTATCTGAGGCTAAATTTAAACTCAGGTCTTCCTGACTCTAGGCCCTCCTGGTTCCAGGCCCAGAGCTCTTTCTACTATGTCACCTATATGCCCCTGGTATATTGGTTAGTTTTATTTAACAGATTTTTTCTTTCTTTTTTAAATATTTTTATTATAAGGTATAGGCTACTGGGTAACAGAAAGAGAAGATTAATATATTTGAAAGAGTGATGTAAAGACAAAAAAGAGAAAAAGAAATACTTTATATTTGTAAAAACAAGAAGAGATCTGAGTATAGTCATTCCATGTTTAACCTTGGTATTCTGACCTTGGCCAGGACTCTTTTAACTACATCCTACAATTCTGTGCTCCCTCTCTCTGTCTCTTTCTCTCATATAAGCATTTCCAAAGTAGCTGAGGGTTGGTGAAATTTGCTCCTTTTAAGCAATTTTCTGATATGCCTTTATCCAATATAGGTAGAATGAACTGTGTCAGGAAATGTGCAAAAGATGAAGACTGTACGAAGTATAAACATTAGTTAGATTATGATGCAGTAAAAAACAGGATTTTTCTGACTAGACTTTAGAAAGGCCAATGCATGAGATCAGATATGGAGCTATATATCACAACAAGTATTTTCTTTTTCACATGTCAATGCTACTTAATTGATGTAGATGCAATAAGCCTCAAATCTGTAGAATAATTTTTTTTTTCTTCTCCGTAAATGTGTAGTCTTCTTTCTGAAAGATTTGTAGTCTCATTTTGCATTTACTCAATATAATAATGTAAGAAAGACATGATGCTGGAGTGGATAAAGGTCAAAGCTTCAAACAAGGAAATCAAGTCAACAAATATTTATTAAGTATAAACTGCATGTAAGGCACAATATTAATTCTGGAGATACAAGGAAAGATTAAAAAAAAAAAAAAGGGAGGAGGAGAAAGAGGAGAGGGATTAGGGTAAACTGGAGGTAAATTTCAAAGGGAAGACACTAAGACTCAAAGGGACTAAAACAAAGCTTCTCACAGAAGGTGAGGTTATCTTGAGATCTGAAAGGAAGAAAAGCAAAGAGACCAAGATGGGAGGGGGGGGGGGTTGAAATAGGAAGCCTCAAGGGTGATTTCACTGAGATAAGGACTTTCTAGCATGAAAATCCTTTCACTTTTACATAACTTTTTTTTTTTTTTTTTTTTTTGCAAATTGTAGTTGGCATGTATAGAATAAGTTGAAGTGATTAGTTGGAATAGTTGGATAATTACCTGAAATAGTTACATAAGTTGAAGTGATTTGTTCTAGGATACATCAGAGACAGCTTGAACCAAGGAACTCCAGGCCTCTCCCCTCCCATAAATCAATTAATCAACATTAAATAAGCACGGAGAGAGTGCCAGGCACAGTGTTAAGTACTAGGAATACAACTACAAATTTAAATTACTGTCCTCAAGGAGTTTACAATCTAATCTGGGAGATAACATGCAAACAGAGTACAAAGAGGAGATAATTAACAGGGGGAAGGCCCTAAAATCAAGAAGCCTTGAGAAACATAATCTGTAAAACATAGGATTTTAGCAGAGACTTAAAGGAAGCCTGGCAAGTCATTAGGAAGAATTGAGGAAGGAGAGCTTCCCAGGCATGTGGGCCAACCAGAGAAAATGACTGGAGGTAAGAAATGAAGCATCTTGTTCCTGAAGGCCTTTGTCACTGGCCTGAAAAGTACATGTCAGGCAGGAAGGTATAAGAGGATTGGATAGGTAGGAGGGGGCTAGGATATGAAAGGGTTTGAATGTCACACAAAATATTTTGTATTTGATCCTGCAAGAGCCACTAGACTTTGTTGAGTGTCACATAGTCACATCTGCACGTTAGGAAAATCACTGGTGGCTGAATGGGAAATGGATTGTAGTCGGGAGAACCTTGAAGCAGGTAGACCTACCAGCAGCCTATTACAAGGGTCCAAGCATTAGGGTCTGAATCCCAGGGGTGGCAGTGTCAGAGGAAAGGAGAAGGAATATGCAAGAGATAGTGCAGAGGTGAAAATGTGAGGCATTAAGAGACAGTAAAGAATCTAGAATGTGAGCCTGAGGGACTGAGAGGATGATGTCACTCTCTACAGTAATAGGGAAGGGGGAAGGGTGGAGGACAGAAGGTTTAAGGGTTTAGTTCTGTTTTGGTCATGTTTAGCTTAAGACATCTACTGATTATCCAGTTAAACATGTCTGAAAGACAGTGGGAAAGGTGAGACTAGAGGTCAGTAGAAAGGTTGAAGCAGAATAGAGGGATGTGACAATCATCAGCACAGAGATGATCGTTAAATCCAGAGAAGTTAATGAGCTCACCAAGTGAAGTAGTATAGATGGAGAAAAAATGAGGGCTCAGAACAGAACATTGAGAGGCACTTATGGGTTACAGGCTGTGCTCTGGATGAGAACACATCAAAGGAGACTAAGAAGGAATGAAAAATGTATCCCAAAAACCTTAAAGAGAAGAGGATATCAAGGACAAGAGAAGGCTCAAGGACAGTGTCTAAAAGCTGCAGAGAAGTCCAAGGGGACACAGAAGAAGTCATCTGACTGGACAACCCAGAGATCAATCATTTTAGAGTTCATTTTGGAGTATTTAGTTTCAGTGGAATAAGATCCAAAGGGGGAGTGTAAGGTACAAGCAGATAGATTTTTTTTGTTTATTTTTTCATACCTCAAATGCAACTTCAAGAGTATTGACTGCATTCCTGAAGCAGCTTCTGAGATAGTGGGTGACCTCCAGCAAGTCACTTAATCTCTATATCTCTTTCTTCTCTGTACAATGGGTAAATTAATAGCATCTACCTCCCAGGTTTGTTGTGAGGATAAAATGGGATAATATTTGTAATATTACTGTAAATAACATTTGTAATATTTGTAAATATTTGATAAACCTTAACATGCTATATAAATGCTATTATTATTATTATTACTACAGGTGATGGTGGTATTACTCTATAGGAAGCATGTAAAGCCATTTGATCTGAGGGAATTAACGAAATCATATAGTCGAAGCTCCTCATTCTACAGATGACAAAAAAGGCCCAGAGAGAAGAAATTTGGGGACGGTCAGACAGCAGCAAAGGTAAAGCCAGGATTCCAATTTTTATTCCAAATGTCAAATGCAACATACTCTGCAATATAGTATATGACCCCATTTGCAGCTAATGCTCTATTTTAAGATTACTAATCAATTTAGCTCATCATTAACATCTTTTAAGGGAATAAGGGTGGGAGAGACGCTAGTGAGAAAAGGTTATATTCTAATATTTAAAAAATTATTCAGAAAAGAATGGAACCTTCATTTGTAAAAGAACATACAATTTCTAAGTGGAGAGGACCTTCCAGAGAAGTGAACTTCATGAGGATAAAAATGAGAAAACAGAGGCACTGAGAAGTAATGTGATAATATGGAGCACAGCCAGGTTCCAACATATCTTTTATATTCCCATTTATTGTTAAGAATCAAAATATTGAATGAATCCAACCATTCTGGAGAGCAGTTTGGAACTCTGCTCAAAAAGTTATGAAACTATGCATACCCTTTGATCCAGCAGTGTCTCTACTGGGCTTATATCCCAAAGAGATCATAAAGAAGGGAAAGGGACCTGTATGTGCACGAATGTTTGTGGCAGCCCTCTTTGTAGTGGCTAGAAACTGGAAACTAAGTGGATGCCCATCAGTTGGAGAATGGCTGAATAAATTGTGGTATATGAATATTATGGAATATTATTGTTCTGTAAGAAATGACCAACAGGATGATTTCAGAAAGGCCTGGAGAGACTTACATGAACTGATGCTGAGTGAAACGAGCAGGGCCAGGAAATCATTATATACTTCAACAACAATACTATATGATGACCAGTTCTGATGGACCTGGCCATCCTCAGCAACGAGATCAACCAAATCATTTCCAATGGAGCAGTAATGAACTGAACCAGCTACGCCCAGAGAAAGAACTCTGGGTGATGACTAAAAACCATTACATTGAATTCCCAATTCCTATATTTATGCCCACCTGCATTTTTGATTTCCTTCACAGGCTAATTGTACAATATTTCAGAGTCCGATTCTTTTTGTACAGCAAAATAACGGTTTGGTCATATATACTTATTGTGTATCTAATTTATATTTTAATATATTTAACATCTACTGGTCATCCTGCCATCTGGGGGAGGGGGTGGGGGGTAAGAGGTAAAAAATTGGAACAAGAGGTTTGGCAATTGTTAATGCTGTAATGTTACCCATACATATAACCTGTAAATAAAAGGCTATTAAATAAAAAAAAAAGAATCAAAATATTTAAGCTCCTTGAAAGACGGAACTGTTTCTGCCTTCCTGTGCATCCCTGAAATTTAGCACAGTGCCTGGCACACATCATATGCTTAATAATGCTTGGGCATTCATTCATCGGTAGTTTAAAAATTAGGTGACTTTACATTAGTCAATCAAAATGACAAAGACTACTCAATGAGAAGAAAATTTGTGTCATACCCTTTTCTTTACTATTCCTTCTGTTCCTTCCTCCCATGACTCTTTTAAGAACTTGACAAGTAACTTCTTTTCTTGAATCCCGGCATAAGCCTGATTTTGTTAGGAAAGTTATCTTGGAATCCTCCCAGAACACAGAGACCAAGCTTTTCAACTCCCAGGATACAGGTCCTCTTCTTTGAATACAGTATCACCCATACTTCTTTATTTTAAATAAAAGCTAGGTCTCACCTTTAACCAGCTTTGTCTTTCAAGAGACTGAAGGTAAACTTTTTTCTCATTAAGTTAATTGGTGATAATGAAAGGACAGCTCCACACTTGCCTACTTGGGACTTTGCAGAGAACTAGGTCTGCCTTCATTTGTTCTTGCTTTTGTAAAGGTCCCAGTTTATTTGGTTCCAGAAATTGAGACTTCTCCAATTCAAAGCCTGAAAATTTTACTTTAAAAATTTTTATACTGTTTTAACTTCAGAATTTCTCTTCATTAAATTCATGCAGAATCATACCCTATAATGTTGATGCCCCATAGATCAAGAATACTTATATGAATGTATTCATATTCCATGCTAATTAGTCCCCATACACATCATCTCTTTCCCTCGTATGTCCACTACATGTGTGTCTGTCCAAGATTGCTCATTAAATCTGCTGTAGTTCATTTGAGCACTGTATCACTGTGTCCGAATTAGACATTCCAGATTCGAGGCCTGTATGTTTCCTTCCTCTTGTGGGTTTCTTACAAAATCTTTACAAGACAAGCTCTGGTCATGTTGTAGAAATAATGCATCCAGTAGTCAATATGTTCTCTAAGTGTATAAACAAGGTTATCACAATGGTAGATGGGTAACCTCAGTGTCTTGATTGTGCATGCAGGTAATATGACCAATATCTGACAAGGCTGGAGAAGGAGCAATCCTTATTCTTTTTAATGGGGACCTCTGAGACCAACATTGGTTAGAAAAATACCAAGTATACTGGTAGAGGGAGATTTTCCCTAGATTATTCTATAGCCAAGTATCATGTTTCCCATAAAAGCTAAAGCAAAACCCTTGCCCCATCCTAAAACAAACAAAAAAAAAACCCATCATTTTCTTTTTAAAAAACGGTTTCAAAAATTAAAATAACAGAGTGTGTTCAGCAGTTACCATGACAATATATTCTTACCTTCACTATTAACAGACCAAATCCAACTTGTACTAAGTGACAGAAGAAGATTAGATTAAAATAATACAGCGGTGCAGGGGTCTCTGGTATGGATTGATTTTTAAATCATTATATGGTTCAAGTTTCATTTTTATCTCTCCCCCGCCCCCTGCTCTGTATTATGAAAGAACATTGCTAGAGAAGGAAGTATTTTACTTTCTCTTCAGAACTAGTTCTGTGCAGTACCAAGGTAAGAGATTCTGCAGTCTTGACAATACACATTGATTTTCACTTTCCTATTCTTTGAAACCTTAAGATGACAATATTTTGCTTTAAAGCCCTAGCTCACCCACTATATATAGGTTGTTGTTTGTTGGTGTTTTTTTTTTAGAGGCCTATTAATACAATGAATATTATTATTAGCAATCACAATTTAAGAGAAAAATAAGCATATAAAGATAGGCAAAAAGAGACAATACTAACCATTTCTGCTCATGACATGGTGACTTGCTTCAAATAAATCAAGCAATCAGCAAAAGAAGTAATTGCAGCAATTAGTAGCATCAGCAAAGTAGCAGAATATAAAACAAGCCAACAAAAGTTTTAAAAAATTCTATATAGAAAATTTTAAAACCAGAAGGAAAAAAAAGGGTATTCTCACTCAAAATAACGATAAAAGCATCAAATATCTAGGAGTATATCTACCAGTGCAGATTCAAGATCTATATAGATATAACTACAAAATATTCCTTAAAGAAATAAAGAACTAAATGCTTCAGTACTCCTGGCTGGGCTGTGGCCTAAGTAATGAAAATTCCACCAAAATTAATTTAATAATTTAGTGCTATGTCAAACTACCAAGGGTATATACTTTAAGGAACTAGATGCTCCCCCATATTCATATAATGAGGCAAATATGTAGAATATAAAGTGAAATGATTTTGAAGTAGAGATAACGAAGAAATAGTATTTCTAGCATTATAGGGAGAGTATTTATTGAAAGTAATTAGTATTCATTTAAAAATAGAAAAAAATTGATCACTGAAACCAAGTAAACAAGGAAGAATCAGAAATAATTAGACCTGATATCCCAGGTATGGAAAACTTAAAAATATGAATTAATTATGAAAAACACTATACAGCTGACAAGAACTGCTAATAAAACTTAGAAGCAGCCTGTTAGAAATTAGGTTATACTAACATTTTCCTAGCCAAAATACAATAAATTAAAAAGGTATGTGACTTAAGTATCATAGGAAACACCATTAAAAATGAGAAAATAGGTCAAAAACCTTCAAAATTATGGCTAGAATTATGGCTTAATGTTTAATCAAAAAAGGACAAAGACAATTACAAAAGACACAATAAATCATTCCAATCACATCACTGAAAGACTTTTAGATCAATAAAATTAATGCAACTAAGATAAAAAGTCAGTGGTCAACTAGGAGGGAAAAAAAAACACTTTTCCTCGAATATGTGATAAAGATCTATTTACACAAAATATCTAGGCAACCAACATATAAGAACAAGAACCATTCCCCAATAGATAACTGGTCAAAACATATGAACAAAGAGGTCTACAAGGAAGAACTACAAATGTTTTACAACCATATAAAGAGTGCTCCAAATAACTAATAATAAAACAAATGTAAATTAAACCAATCTTGAGAATTCATCTTATACCCAGAAAGCGGGCAAAAGTAATAAAAAGGGGGAAGAATGTTGGAGGGACTCCAACACTAATGTATTCTTGGTAAAACCTATGAATTTGTTCACATACTCTAGAAAGAAATCTAGAATTTCAAATCCAAGATTCCATTGCCATGCATAAAGCCCACATAATCTGAGGAAGCCTAAGATGGAAAGCAAGCTTCCAAACACAGCCAAATGATTAATATAATACTTTTTGCAGCAGCAAAGAATTGGAAATCAGATGCCAATAGATTGGAGAATAGATAGACAAGTTTTTAGTAAATTAATGTAATGGAAAAAATAAGCAAAATAGACACAGAGTAGCACCGGAAACCTTGTATGAAATGAGATAAAGTAAAGTAAGCAGAACCAGGAAAAAAATAGACTCAACTACAACATGTAATGGGCAGGGGGGAGAAGAATGACAAAAACTTGAAATTATATGCTATGAAATTATATATATAAAGACTGAAACTGACCACAAAGAAGAGAAGTACCTCCTTCCTTTCTTCAAAGAGATATAAGGCAATTTTGGATAATGTCAGACCTTTTCAAAAACTGTTGTTTCGTTTTAATGAGCTCTTATTTTTCTGTCATTTTTTATTCTTTGTTATAAAGCAGTGCCCTCTGGGGGGGGCAGAGGGAAGGATCCATTGGGATTATGCAAAAATAAAATCGTAGATTATGTAAAAACAACCACAACAAACATTTCTTCAGAACCTGCTATATTTTATGTATTCAGGGTTGGGGAGACACTGAAAAACAAAACAACAACAAAAAACAATCCTTTCACTCAAGAAGTTTACAATCTAGCATATGAAAGATGTAACTGCTTTAGGGTCATAGGACCAAGATAAAAGACTAGACATTTTCTCTGATCCTCATGGCTGTTCAAATCTTACAAAAGCGTGATTTATGAGTAAGAAATAAAACTAATTTTACCTGCCTGCACAATCAAGGAAACAATAATTAGCAAAAAAGACTGACCCTGAACTTCTAATGTGCCTCTGCAGTACCCTTTCTCTCACTATCCACCCACCAAGCTCCAACAGTGCTACACAAGCCAAATTAACCAAAATTTAACAACATTACTCCAGCCCACTCCTCACCTCCCAGTATCCAGAAAACCAAAGGCAAAAGTTACTTTCTCATAAAGGGTATCTATATAAAACCAAAATCAAATATTATACACAATTGTGATACATTAGAAGCTTTCAGTAAATTAAAGATATCAAAATCCCCCACTATTATTTGATAAAAATTCTGGCAATGTGAGCAGTAGCAGCAGTGAAACAAGAAAAAGAAAGTGAAGGCATATAGATAGATAGATAGATAGATAGATAGATATAAAGCACAGATAAAATTATTTCAAACGATTGATGATATTGTGGCTTAGAAAATCCTAGGGAATCAGCAAAAATATGAGTTTAGACAATAAATAAATTCAGAAAAGTTGCAAGTTACAAAATATAACCTCACATATTAACAGCATTTCAACATAATAACAAAATTCAAGAGACAATAATAGAAAAAATGTTCCAAATCACTAATAATAAAAAAAGTGCACATTAAAAGAACCTGGAGGTTTCACCTTACATTCTGCAAAATGCAAAAATAATAATAGACGAAAATTGTCAATATTGAAAGGGCTATGAAAAGACACATTGGTGGAATTATGAATCCATTTTGGAAAATAATATGGAAGTTGACAGAAAACTGACTAGAATATCTGTATCTTTTCACACAGTAATTCCATCACTAAGTTTATAAGCCCAAGAGGTCACTGAAGGAGAGAGTCCTCATACACAGCAAAATATTTACAGGAACACTTTTTTGTGAGAGTAAAGAAATGGAAACAAAGACACTCACAGATTTGGGGAATGGCTAAACAAACTGTGGTACATAAATAGATTGTAAAACTGCAGTACGGTAAAAAATGATGAAAGTGGTGGTGACACTTTAGAGAAGTCAGGAAAAGACTATCATGAACTGCTAAAGAATGAAGTAAACCCAAAAAAAGCACTATATAGAATAACTATAACAATGTTAAAGAAACAAAGACCCACACATAAATGTACATACACATCAATGTAAAATTTATATGGAACAAAGAATAACTTAAAAGAGATAGGGGAAGACAGCCCAAACCATCTCTCTGTAATGCTGGAGAGGACCACAAGTCTTCTACAATGTGCATATTTTCAGAATTTTTAAATGTAGTTATTGATTTTTTTTCTCTTTCTATATTTTATTTCAAAATACTATTTATTATGATGACATGATCTCTTGTAGGGAGAATGGGAGGAATAATGGGGAAAAGTTTAGTTATGTAAAAAGAAACAAGACAAATTAAAAATTTATTTTTAAAAAGAAAAGAGAAATGGCAATGAATTACTTTTGCTTCACTCAATATTCATGGGGAAAGTAGGGGAAGAAAAAATATATTTAAAATCCAATTAAAAAATAAAAATGAAATAAATTTAAAAATAAAAAAGCAGCAAAACACTTTTGAGGAGGAACAAGATGAAAGAAGAGAGAGAATAAATGAGGGGAAATACAGTTAGCAAGAGTAGTTATAAAAAAATTTTTTCGAAGCAAGTTTCTCTGATAAGGTCTCATTTCTCAGACATAGAACTGAATCAAATTGACAAAAAAATAAGAGACATACCCCAGTTGATAAATAATCAAAAGATACGATCTGTTGTATTGGTCAACCTGCCATCTGGGGGAAAGGGTGGGGGGAAGGAGGGAAAAAGTTGGAACAAATGGATTTGCAATTGTCAATGCTGAAAAATTACCTGTGCATATATTTGTAAATAAAAAGCTATAATAAAAAAAAGAAAAAAATGAGCTAGGCACAGGAAAAAAAAAAAAAAAAAGATATGATTTGTGCCCCAAAGGCTATAAATTCATGCATATCCTTTGACCTAACAACACCACTCCTAAGCATGAATATGAAAAGAGAGTTGGAAAAAAACAGAGGGGACAAGGAAAATGACTTATCTACAAAAAATATTCATAGCAGCTCTCTTCTCAGGACAAAAAAAAAAATCAGAAATTGAGGGAATGCCCATCAATTGGGGAATGACTCAATAAACTATGGTATGTTTATGTGCAGAATATTATTGTTCTCTGGAAAATGATGAAAAGGATGCTCTCAGGAAAAATGCAACTCGGAAAGTCCTCCATGAACAAAGTGAAACATATTGGATACAAAATAATTGCATGTCCTGGGATGATCAGCTGTAAATGACTTTGTTGTTCTCAGCAGTACAATCATCCACACCTATTCTGAAGGACTTGTGATGAAAAATCCTATCTATATCCAGAGAAGGAAGTAATTTGATTTGAATACAGAGTGAAGTATTCTCTCTCTATATTTTTCTCTTTCTTTTTAGCTTAATTTTTCTTGAAGGTTTTTATTTTCATTAGGGTGAGAGATCTATGTTTTCTTTCACAACTTGACTTTTAAGAAAAGGTTTTGCATAACTTCACATAAGATTTCTTAATTGTAGGTAGGGATAAGAGAGAGAATCTAGAACTCAAAAATCTTAAAAACAAATATTAAAAAAATTGTTTTGAATGTAACTGGGGGAAAATAATAAACACATAAATTTGAAGAAAAAATAAAAAAGCAATATATATATTGGGTTTGAGATTCCATTAGCATAGGAAACTAAATGAACAACTTCCCTCTACCAATTCAATCTAGTAACTTCGCTACACCTTAAAACCTTGGACAACTGCCTAAAATATTGAAAGACTAAGTGATGTGTTCAGTGTTCACTGGGAATTTGTGTCAGAAGCAGAACTTGAATGTAGGGCTTTCATATTTGAGGAAAACTTTATATCTATTATGCCACGTTGCCTAAATAAAATGTTGTATAAAAAGCAAATTAAAACACTTCAGTCCTTTACAAATGTGTACATGTAAATCTTTGGATTTTGATGAAGCCTCATAGCTTCATTTTCATTATCAAGATTATAATATGGTTTTAAGTAACCTTCATATGCTCAAAAACCTTTTTTTAATAACCCCCATCTATCAACCACAAAGGAAGTGAATAAGGAGATTCCTAAGTAATTGACCCTATGAAATTAATTAATTTTGTGACAATGAATTTGAAATCTCATCTTTAGCTCAACATTTTTAGTATGTATATGTTTCATACATTCATAGTGCTTTGAAAATTTTTAAGGGTTTAAATAATTCATAAAGTTCTCTAATTTGGTTAAAAGTTAAGTTATGATATGCCAGTGATCTTTAAAAAAAATTTCAAGGACAGCAGAAGAGGAACTAATGGCGGTGACCTTTTAAAAAGACGTTTACTACTGCTCCAATGCAACAGACTCCATTTAATAGGTCTTGCATCTTACTGGTGTCAAATGGTATTTCCAGACTGGAAAATAAGACTACTTTGGATGGAATATTTCCTAGTATTAAATGTTGCTAACTAGTTATAACTATTTTCTCATTGTTTAATTCCATTTTTATATACCTGCCTGCCCCCCTCTAAACAGCTATTAGCCTTTAGAAAGAAACCTAACTATATATGCAGGTCAAGTAGTATCAATAGTCTACAATTAGTGCACTGGGAATAATTTTCTAGTGAATAGAGGTAGAAAAACAATTAGCATGGGTGGCTTCTGAATCTGATATATATTCAAACGGAGAAAAACAAAATCTAAAAAACTGAGAAAGTGACAAATTGACCTGATCTTTACAACAACAACAAAAACCAAAACTAAAGCTATAACAAACAAAACAAAACAAGATAAGAAACAGAAGATTCTTATGTTTTGTTTTGTTTTGTTTTTTAACAAGGCCCATGTGGAGGGTTTCTAACAGTCTAAGTATTGTCTACTAAGGTCAGACATTCATTAAAGACAAATCTTGCTTTATGTTGTACATGTATTTTGCTGGAAAATTCCCTGTAATTTTATACTCGTTTTAAAGGCTCCAAAGTTCACTAAACAAATCCATCATTCAGGCAAATCCGTTCCTAAGGTTTCTCCTTGGTATTTAGATCACTATGCTGACTAATATTTCAAAAGGGATGCAGAGGGAATTACAGGGCACTTTCCCTGTCACCCCCCCTCAGTTATATACATAACTATATAAAATACCCACATAAAAGAGGCTTCCTAAGAAAAATTTGGAAGACAAGTAGATGAAACAAAGCATGGAATAAAAAAGTAAAAAGATGAATAGGAATGCCAAACAAAGTAAAAGCAAGGTTAGAATCCAAAGAGGAGGTGCAAAGAAATGGTATATTTGAAAGAATTGTAAATGAAACCACTAAACTTTAAAATTCCCTTCTGATGAAATGTTTGAGCTTGCTTCCCTCCTCATTTCCATTAAGAATAGCTGTTGGTTTAATCAATACAGCACTGGACATGGAAGCAATCTGAATTTTGAGCCTGCTTCACTCCTGCAAAATGTGTAATCCTAGGCAAATAATTTAACTTCTTTCAGCCTCAGTGTCCTCATGTGTAAAATGGTGATAACAGTAACACCCACCTCACAGGCCCAGTGAAGGCTCTTATTATACGTCTATTGAACGACAAACAATAGTACAAAAGCTATAGAATGATAGGCCCATTAAAATACTACTAGAAAAGTTATGAATTTCTTCCCACATTCTGGAAAAGAAGTTGAAATGACACTTCAAAAGAAGTGACTAAAATGCCTATAACTTTTGACACAGAGATCTCACTTGAAACTGAAAATAAATTATATGTAAATCAAATGGCAATGGCTAAACACACTATAAATGAAATGGAATCTGTGCTGTACTGACAAATATGATGAATTTAGAGAAGCATGATGCAAAGTAAAAGAAGCAGAACGAGGCAAACAAGCTATATAATGGCGACAAAACTCTGTAATCATAATGAGTGGGCATAGCCCCCACCTTCTACCTTCTTGTTAGAGGGGAGGAAAACAACATGGGCACAGAATATTATATCTACTGCATTAAAACAAAAAGACAGAAATAAAGTTAAGATAGAAATAATAAGGCAATATTCTTCACTTGCAGATTTGTATAAGTTTCTTATGTTTTTCTATCCTGGAATGAGGCTGTGGGTAGTTTTATTTAACTGTTCCTCTTCTTTTTTCATCTGCTGCCACAAGGAAGAGGGAGGGATGTACTCAGAAGAAAAGAGAAGGTAAAAAGTTATTGATAAAAATGAAAAAAAATCAAAAATTGATAAATGGAAATTCTCCTATGGAATTTTCAAGATATATATTCCACCAAATATCTCTAGTCCTCTAAGACATAAAATCTGGCTTTATTCCTTAGGGTAGCAAAGTATATACAATGGCTAGTTACTCAACCAAAAAGTAGGCCTTGGAAATAAAAATAATAGAAATAGTAGCTCTTTAAGGACTGCATTTCCAAAATCCTATCTACTGTGCCACCTAGCTGCTCTGAAATGCCAGAGTATTTAGAGATACCAACTTTTAAGGAAAAATAGAATTTAAACATAATTACATATTTAAGCCCTCTTTATAAGTGAAAATGAAATGAAATCATAGTTCAGAAAATATAACTATTTAGGAAGGATTTACATTTTTATGTAGCAAGAATAATGGACAGAAAATAAATTAGCAGATCCCTACAATATAGAAATGAAAAAAATATCTGATACTATTTGACAAACCCAAAGATCCTCACTTTTGGGATAAGAATTCATTATTTGACAAAAACTGCTGGGAAAACTGGAAAATCAGTATGGCAGAAATTAGGCATGGACCCACACTTAACACCGTACACCAAGATAAGGTCAAAATGGGTCCATGATTTAGGCATAAAGAAAGAGATTATAAATAAATTAGAGGAACATAGGATAGTTTACTCTCAGACTTGTGGAGGAGGAAGAAATTTATGACCAAAAATAAACTAGAGATCATTATTGATCACAAAATAGAAAAGTTTGATTACATCAAATTAAAAAGCCTTTATACAAACAAAACTAATGCAAACAAGATTAGAAGGGAAGCAACAAACTGGGAAAACCTTTTTACAGTTAAAGGTTCTGATAAAGGCCTCATTTCCAAAATATATAGAGAATTGACTCTAATTTATAAGAAACCAAGCCATTCTCCAATTGATAAATGGTCAAAGGATATAAACAGACAATTTTCAGACGATGAAATTGAAACTATTTCCACTCATATGAAAGAGTGTTCCAAATCACTATTGATCAGAGAAATGCAAATTAAGACAACTCTGAGATACCACTACACACCTGTCAGAATGGCTAAGATGACAGGAAAAAATAATGACGAATGTTGGAGGGGATGTGGGAAAACTGGGACACTGATGCATTGTTGGTGGAGTTGTGAACGAATCCAACCATTCTGGAGAGCAATCTGGAATTATGCCCCCAAAGTTATCAAAGTGTGCTTACCCTTTGATCCAGCAGTGCTACAACTGGGCTTATACCCCAAAGAGATACTAAAGAAGGGAAAGGGACCTGTATGTACCAAAATGTTTGTGGCAGCCCTGTTTGTACTGGCTAGAAACTGGAAAATAAATGGCTGCCCATCAATTCTCCATTCTCCAATGGTTGGGTAAATTGTGGTATATGAATGTTATGGAATATTATTGTTCTGTAAGAAATGACCAGCAGGAGGATTTCAGAGAGGCTTGGAGAGAATTACATGAACTGATGCTGAGTGAAATGAGCAGAACCAGGAGATCATTATACACTTTAACAATGATACTGTATGAGGATGTATTCTGATAGAAGTGGATATCTTTGACAAAGAGAAGATTTAACTCGGTTTCAATTGATCAATGATGGACAGAAGCAGCTACACCCAGAGAAAGAACACTGGGAAATGAGTGTGAACTGTTTGCATTTTTGTTTTTCTTCCCGGGTTATTTTTACCTTCTGAATCCAATTCTTCCTGTGCAACAAGAGAACTGTTAGGTTCTGCACACATATATGGTATCTAGGATATACTGTGACATAGTTAACATGTATAGGACTGCTTGCCATCTGGGAGAGGGGGTGGAGGGAGGGAGGGAAAAAGTTGGAACAGAAGTGAGTGCAAGGGATAATGTTATAATGAAATTTTTTTCAAAATAAAAAGAAAATTTACATATAAAAAGAAAAAAATATCTGAATAATCTATAAAACTGGGCTTAATCTAGTACAAGAAATATAACAGGGATAAACTCTTTTACTTGGGACAAAAGATAAACTTTATGATTACAAGATGGGAAAGGAATATGATTAGACAACTGTATTTAAAAAAATGTCTGGGGGCTCTAGATAATCTCTGTTGTGATGGTCATTGAGTAATATAATTTGTTGTTTCAGTGACAATGATGGGGATGATGATGATGGGGATAACTAATATTTATAGAGTGCTTTAAGGTTTGCAAAGCACTTTGCATATGTTATCTAATTGGAGGTTTTCAACAACTTTATTTGAAATGGGTGTTATTTTTGTCCCTATTTTACAGATGAAGAAATCAAAGCTGTGAAGTTATTACTTTCCCAAGACCTCACAACTAGTCTGAGAGCAGATTCCAATCCTGATCTTCCTGACTACAATCCAAAACATTCTTTAATTTCATTTAGAACGTTCATTCCCCATTATACTTAGACCAAACATACATGGAATATGGTGTTCAGTTCTAGAAACCACATTTTAGGAAGGACATTAATAAAATGGAGAACATCAAGAGTAAAACAACTAAGATGATGAAGGGCCTTGACTTGACTTGAAGAATGCTGAAAAGAACTGGGGATTTTTAAATCAGAGAAGATAGGGTATGCCAGCTGTCTTCAAAATTTGAAATGCTGTCACATGGAACACAAGTTTAGATTTCTTCTGGTTGGTCAAAATGAACAGAATTAGAAGCAATGGGCAGAAGCTAAAAAGAGCAAATTTAAGCTGGATATTAGGGGGAAAATCTTTCCTAACAATGACAGGTAATTAAAAGTGGAATTGGCCACCTATGGGAGGAAGGGAAGAGAAAAAGGAACACTTCTTCGGTAAAGGATTTTAAGGAAAATCTAGATGGATCTATGACTTGGCCAGCATTTTTAGTGAGAATTCTTCTTGGGTATGAGTTAGACTAGAATGCCACTGGATGATTTCTGACTCTGACATTCAATATGAGGGAGAAGGGGTGCAAGATACAAAAAGTGACTAAGATGTAGAAATGAAAGGTAAGAATATTTGAAAGAAAAGGGAATAAAACATTTAATCAGGTGGTCTTTATATACATTTTCTTAGTACTTTAAGAAATACATATATTCCTCAAGTACATTCAAGGTATTTTTAGCCTATGTCTACCTCTACTAATATATAAACCAGAGCATTAATTTACAATCATTAGTAATTCAAGAGTGGTGCAATCAGTGGTTCAATTTTATTTTCAACTGTTCCATGAAAATGAATTTAAATAAAAATTCAGAAGAGTTAATGGTAATTTTGTACCTTAAGAAAACGTGACCTTGATGATGAACTATTCACAGTATATTGTCTGTAAATAGGTTTGTGCATTGCTACACCAAAAACACATGTAATATCTGTGGTGTAGGTACAGCAAGAGTAACGCTGATGTCAACTAACACAAATTACAAATCATATAGGGATCATTTTTCTCCTGATTTTTCCCCTTCTCTTAGATGCCAAATCTCAGTTATAATCTCTGAGTACACACAGAGCATACCAGAACCATTCACAAAAACATCTTATATTTGTAAGAAAAGACATTTTATCATACTGCTTTTTGAAGAGAATGATTTGTGGGGGAAAAGGGAAGGCAAAGAATAAAGAGGGCTAAATCTGACTTTAGCCACAAAGATGAGCAAAATCTCTATGTTGGTCAGGGTGAAAAAATATGTGTATTTGTTGTGGTCAGAGAAAATTGTACCAAGTATTATGGAGAAATACACACAAACTACATAGGCCCAAACATGGTACAGTGATATCAAGAGCATCAGGCCAGGCTTGAAGTAGTAATTCTGCTAACCTTCCCCTTACCACACCTTCCCATTAAAAGTACTCTAAGGAGCTGGATGACGGCACCACCGTGGAGCTAGAGGACTGGCTCTGCTGCGAGTACCTGGCCTCTGCGGAGCCCAGGGTCCTGCTGCAGATGCTGAGACTGCTGCAGCCCCTGTTACTACCCTGGAGCATGCACATGTGCGGGAGGACAGCTGAAGTGTGCCCCACCACCACCCACACAGGCCCCCAGAGTGTGCCACCCGCCCCCCACACCGACAGAGTCACTCCTATCCACTCTGTTAATGGTAATATCTACTCTGGGGCCTGCAGACTCCTCTCACATCGCACAGCTGTGGAATGGCAAACCAAACTTGGCCTTGTTTGGGACTGGCCACCCACCCTCCTTCTGTCCCTCATGGACAACACAGAGCTGTGGCCCCTACTCCAGAAAGGAAGGGACCTCCATGGCAACTTAGCCCACTTCCTCCCCCTGTTGTTTGTTTGTTTGTTTTTTAATGGAACTTTTATTTCATTGTACCTTTTAAAATGAATGACTTTATTTTCCCCACTGAGAAAAAAAAAAGATGAAAAAAAAGGTACTCTAAAATCTTCAGGGAAATAAATATAAATATTAAAATTAATAGCTGATATTTTCTGTTTTTGAAAATTTATTATTGGACAAATATAAGTGCTTATAAATCATTTGCTCAGGATCAATTTTTGAATTATTACATCGTAATAATATCAATCCTTTATTATTGCCTATTTAGCAATTAAGCTTTTTAATTTTTAATAAGAAATAGCTTATAGCTTCAAAGTACTTTCCTCAAAGTAACATCTGAATTGTAAGGAATTACTGTACTCATTTTACAAATGAATATAAAGGAGTTGTGCCATGCTGCACTGAGATATATCCATAAATAGCTCTTGTTCCTCTAGCACCAACAGGAGGTCTGTAGCACTGACTAAGTATTTTAATACAAAAAGATATTTCAGCTCGATTGAGAATCAACCAAAGGAGTTGTGTGAGATGGGAATAGAGGATAATGAAGAGTGATAAGTATGGATAGGATAGCAGCAGGACAGCAGAGAGACAAGAGATGAGAGGGGAGTGATCATGGTGCCCAACCCAGGGCAAGAAGGCTATAAAAAGCCAGTTTTTTTCATTAGGAGAAGAAGAGTTTCAAAAGAGCAATTTCAGTGGAGTGGCAAAGCTAGAAGGCAAGATGGAGTATGTTGAAAGGAAAGCCGGGCGAAAAAGGAAAGAGACAAGTGAGTACAGAATTTTGTTAAAGGAATAGCCCTGAAAAGAATAAGGCATCAAATGTATTTATTAAGAAGCAAAAACCATAATTCTATTTAAAACAATTCTGTGGTTATGGAATATTACTGTTCTGTAAGAAATGACCAGCAGGAGGAATACAGAGAGGCTTGGAGAGACTTACATGAACTGATGCTGAGTGAAATGAGCAGAACCAGGAGATCATTATACACTTCAACAACTATACTGTATGAGGATGTATTCTGATGGAAGTGGCTATCTCTGACAAAGAGAAGATCTAATTCAGTTCCAATTGATCAATGATGGACAGAATCAGCTACACCCAGAGAAGGAACAATGGGAAATGAATGTGAACTGTTTGCGTTTTTGTTTTTCTTCCCAGGTTATTTTTACCTTCTGAATCCAATTCTCCCTGAGCAACAAGAGAACTGTTCAGTTCTGCACACATAGATTGTATCTAGGATATACTGTGACATATTTAACATGTATAGGACTGCTTGCCATCTGGGGGAGGGGGTGGAGGGAGGGAGGGGGAAAATCAGAAGTGATTGCAAGGGATAATGTTGTAAAAAAAATTACCCATGCATATGTTCTATCAATAAAAAGTTTTTTAAAAAATTAAAAATAAAAAAATAAATAAAATAAAATTGTACATGTAAAAAAATTTTGTGAAGTAAATATATATATATATATATATATATATATACACACACATACACACATACACACATACACACATACTATGGGAGATTTCAGTATCTTTACTTTTATAATGAAATTAATTTTTCTACTATTTTAATGAGATTACAGTAATGTTCATACAAGTAATTTCATTCATATATTACATTGCGAGTACTTTTTTATTCAAAAATGGACTTAACACTTGACCATTATAATTCTGAATCACTTCTTTTCTCCCTTCTCAAAATCATCACTCAAGCAAAATTCCATGAATGGCAGGCAAGGAAGAAGTAATGGAGGGATGAAGGAAGGGAGGGAGGGAAAGGAGAGGGGGGGAGGGGGAGGGAGGGAAGAAGGGAGGAAGGAAGGAAGGGAGGGAGGAGGAAAGGAAGGAAGGAGGAAGGGAGGAGGAAAGGAAGGAAGGAGGAAGGGAGGAAGGAAAAAAGAGAGACAAAGAAAGAAAAAAGAGAGACAAAGAAAGAAAGAAAGAAAGAAAGAAAGAAAGAAAGAAAGAAAGAAAGAAAGAAAGCAGTTCAAGCACTACCAAGGGCCCCTGCTCATTGGAAACTTGGGTTTGTTTCAGGCGTCATGGGAATGCTCCTCTTTATGTGGGCCCTTTGTGCAGCAATGAATGGAATGGCTACTGATGCTCTCCAAATAAAGGCCCCTCAATCTCTCTTCAATAGAAGCAGGTGCTATCGAATGGCTACTGTTTGCACTGTGACTTTCCAGACAAAAACTTGACACAAAGGGAACATACAAATAATTCTTGGGAGGCCTCCTCTGGGAGGCTCCAGCACAATGGCCCAGCTGCAGCAGGGCCACATGTGTCATTCTTAAGGTCAATTTGGTATCTGTGTCTATTTTATAGAACTATTACAAGCTGATTTATAATCATACATCACACAGAGTCAACATTTAGGGTTATATTTTATTACTTGATGAGTGTATTAGTAAAAAAAAAACCATTTATGACAAACACGCTTTAGGCGATCAGTGCTTACAGCTTTAACTCAATTATGCAAAGGAGAACTTAATTCAATTATGTATGGGAAAGGCATTTATGGAAGATGTTCTTTCCATGAGCATCATATCTTAGACTGGGCCATTGTTTTGCAGTAGTGGTTGTAATCGAATGATTGTGCACTTACATGCTTACATGTCAATGTCATGGAAGTGTAAAGTTCTTATTCATGATACAATCAGGACCCACACAAAGAGTTATATCAAATGACTTTTGCAAAGTAAACAGTAGATCTGGGCCTCAACCAAGATCCAAAGAATAAGAGCTTCTCTTCAGAAGTTCATTTTAGAGCGTCGGCGACAAGCAACTGACTTAGAGTGTTCAGAGATATTGTTTGAGGATAGTGAGTTCTTTTCCTTGGCAGCTGACAGACAAGAAGAATCAAGTAACTAACAAGCATTTCATACAGTCCATAATGACTCTCTGTCAGCCACTGGGTAAGGTACTGTGTATGCCGAGAAATACATGCAATGGTCCCAGCCCTCCAGGAGCTTACATTAGACTAGGGAAGATAACAGGTAAGTGTAATAGAGCAGAGTGTACTAAAATAAATACCAGATAATTTAAAAAGCTCTAGCAGCTGAAGAGTTTAGGACAGGTAGCCTGAGTGGAGACAATAGAGTAGCTGATGATTTTGCAAGGTACATGTCTTACAGTGACAGGGAATTGCCAGTGCAGAAGCGTGGGAAAGAAGTAATAATTAATAAGGCTGGAAAGAAAAGTTAGGTTGTGAAGGGCTTTAATGGAATATAGAGGAGTTTGTTAGAAAGTAAAAAAGTAGTCTAGAACCTGAGCCAAGTAAAAAAAATCAAGAGAGCCACCTTCAATTTAAATTTTGTTTCATTTTTCAAATTCTCTAGTTAATTTGAAGTTTTGATTTTTAAAATTCTAACTTAAACACTAAATAAAGTAAATAAAGTAATAAAGACATCCATGAACCAAAGAACCAAAGAACCAAAGAAGAAAATTGCAAATGAAACTATGACTGTTGTTATATATTTTCAATCCTCCCTGATACCCTGCTGGGCACAGGACAATGTTCTATTTTTGTTTTCCTTTTTTTGTTTAGTATTCCTTAATATATAACAAAAAAATTAAGTAATATAAACAAATAGACCAAAAATAGAGAAAAAAGAAACTATGTGGTATAGAATTTTACTCCTTTTTAAGTATAAAATAAATTTAGCCTATAACTTTCCAAGCTGACCTGCTTGTCTCTGATTCCTTCTCAATTTCTTTTGGCCTTTTTCCACAGGAAGTCTTTCCCTATCCCTGTTAATTTTGGTGCTTTCCCTCTGTTGATTTTTTCCATCATATCCAATCTTTGCTTATTTTGTACAAAGATGTTTCCCTGTTTTCTCTGCTATTACACTGTGCACTTCTTGAGAACGGGAGCTATCTTCTACCTTTCCTCTTACTCCCTTCTCTCTCACTTCCATACTCTTATTTATAATTTCAATTCAAAAGTTCCAAGGTTTCTCTGTTGTCTTAATTTCAAGTATAATATCAATAGGAACAGAAAGATAACAGTTCTTCTGGATCTTAAATTGTATTCTAAAGCAACAATCATAAAAACCTCTGCTGAAGGTCCTAAAGAAGTACATTCTTCCACAAATACAACAGCAAAGATTTTTTTTAAATCACAGGGTGGAGAAGAATCAAAAAGATCAAAGGGAAACAAAAGATAGCTGCTCTGCCTCGTCTTGGACTACGCAAGAACACCAATAGGAACAGAGAAAGAAGTCATAACTGAGGAAACAGAAGTCAATGCAACTTCCTGCACACAATCAATATACCAATAAACATTTATTAAGTACCTAATACGTGCCAGTTTTATGCTAAGTAAAGAGAATACAAACTGAAATCAGAAAAGACAGTCTCTTCCCACAAGGAGCTTGAAATCTAACAGCGTAAAGCAACACATGAAAGGAAACTAAAATAGGGCGAGCAAAGGTGAAAGGAAAAGGTTGGAGAAGGGGAAGGGAAGAAGGTACCAGGCACCGAGGCCTGGTGAAAATCTAGTCTAGATTTCCCTAATATTGAGCTTCTGGAGCATAACAGAGCAGTCACTCAGAAGTTTCAGCCTGAAATATGCAGGCAGTCTTAGCAAGGAAGCCAGAAGCCAGGACAAGGCAAAGTTAGGGATGGAGGAAGTGGGGGTGGGAATAGTGTTATATAATCCATGACATACCTGTTCCATCCCATTCTAGAACAAAAGACAAAGTCAGGTGACTTAACATAGGTAACTGGCAGGGTACTGCAGAACTGATCACTTGTAGACACAAAAGGGTGGCTTTGCAACAGAACTTAGACCAACAAGACCTCCAGCACCTTAATGAGGCCTTTCAAGACCACAGCAGGAGATAGAACCAACTGACTGCCACTATGGGATTGGGCAAGGATAAGGCAACAGTTACGAGATTAGGCCTACATCATTACGGAGCTACCAGAAGAGACAAAAGAAGTCAGGAATCATGACAGAATGTAGGAAATTATTTAGGACAACCTATTCAAAAATGCAGTTGATGTCAGCAATGACCACACTGTTTAGTCCTTTGGTACATAACCAGTGTTTCACCTCATCAAGGAGGACAGAAGAAGGCAGAGCCCCTGCTACCCCACCTCAGTACAAAAGCCCAATTCAGAAACTAAAGCAAAAATGACAGCAAGGAAAAAAAAAGATAATGAAAAAATAGAATGATCTAAAAAACACCCAAAAGATTGACATAGAACAGAGTAACCAGAGTAAATCTAACTATAGCCTCCAAGAAAAGAATGATCTGATCACAAAAAACGTCTAATACTGACTGGACAAAGCAAGAGATTTTGTTAAGGTAAAAGGCTGTAACAGAATTATGCTTCAACTGAAGTAAAAGAAAAAAAGGCAAGGGTAGCAATCCTCATCTCAAACCAAGTAAAAATAAAAACAGATTTCATTAAAAGCGAGAGATTTTTTTTTTATTCCGATGGACAATGATAGCTATGAAAAGAAGACAGAAAACCTTATCCAAGTAGTGAAAATTGCCTAGAAAATAGATAATATGATTCAATGAGAAATATGATTCAGTGAGACAACAAGAAATGTTAGAACAAGATTATAAAATTATAAGAGTGAAAATGAGAAAAAAGCATATGAAGAACCTATTACTAAAAACAATTTACCTAGAAAACAGATTAGAAAGAGTATTTAAAAAATCACCCAACTCTCTTGAAAACCATAATCAAACAAAAATCCTAAATACCATATTTCAAGAAATCATACAATAATCTGTCCAGATGTATTAGAATCAGAAGACAAAATGAGAAGAGAATACACTAGTAAACTCCTGACAGCAATATGAAACTGAAAACACTCAGCAATGCTTAATCAAAACTGATAAGGCAAAAGAAAAAATAGTGCAAGCAACCAGGAAGAACCAATCAGGATCTCAGAAGACAATACTATGAATGCTTTCCCAAAGGACACAATAATTATTTGGGGGATTTAATAGAACAGAGAATATATAAACATTTCTTATTTAAAGAAAAAAAAAAGCCAAGTGCTGGGTAGATTTTCTGAAAAGCTAACAGGAAATAAGAGAAACCTACTAGTCATAGTACAATTTAAAAAAAAAAAAAAGCTATACTGTAATCCTTTAAAAGAAAGGATTAAAACTTAAATGAAGACTAAATAATTTAATCATAAAGAAACAATCAGTTTAAGAACAAAACAAAAACAATAATTTCATAAAAGAAAATAAAAGAAAACTTTTTAAGTACACCTAAAATAATCCTTAGAGAAATATTTATATCTTTAAATACTTTACCAAACACAAAGAAAAAGTATAGTTTAATGAACTGAACACAAAAAAATAAACCAAAAAAATCTAGAAAAGTAACAAATTTTAAAACTTGCAAAAAAAGCTAAAAACAAAAATTCTGAAAATCAAGGTGACCAACAAAATTTAATAAATAAAACTAGTAACTTTTTGGGGGATGGAGGGAACTAATAAAAAGAGACAAAATTGTTTGCTTATCTGATTTTATTAAAAGAGGAAAAAGCAAATTGCTAAAAATAAAAGAAATTCTAACAAATGAAGGAGAAACAGAATAAGTTATTAGAAATCATTTCCCCAATAATAAAATGGATAGGTACATGTGAAATATAAACTATTCAGCTTAGCAGAATAAGAAATAGAGAATTTAAATAGCCCAGTCTCAGAAACCAAACCAAACCAAAACAAAACCTAAACATATTTCAAAGGAATTCCCAAGGAAAAAACTCCAAGGAAGGAACAGATGAATTTACAAGTGACTTCTATTAATATTCAAGGAACAATTAGCTTCAATATTATATAAACTGGAAAAAAGGGAAAGAAGACATTCTTTCAAACTCTTTCAATGAAACAAATCATATAAACAGAGAAAAATAAAGTATAAGGGAGAACCCCCAAAACAAAAGCCAATATTCCCGGGTATGAATGCAAAAATATTAAATAAAATATTAGCAAAGAGGCTAAGCAACATCCACAGAAGATTATACACTATGACCAGATTATATTTATGCTAGGAATTCAGGGTTAGTTAACAATTGATAAAACTACAACTACAATAAAGTATGTCAATAATAAAAAATTGAAAACCACAGTTGAAGAAAAACATTTTGATAAACTAGTAATACGTATTTATATTTTTAAAATATTTAATAAAATGCGAGTAAATGAACCTTTCATTAATATGGCAAATAGTATCTAGAATCAAAAGAATTATATATAATAAAGGAAAGAAGCCATTCAAGGGAAAAGATGTTCATTGTTACCTCTATTAGTTAACATAATTCTAGAAATACTAATTATAGCAATTAGATGGGAGAGAAATTGAAGGAAAAACATCAGAATTTTTTAAATTGTTGCTTTTTGTAGATATTAGAGATTAAATATTCAAGTGTTTGGCTATTCTAGAATAAATATATTTTGGAAATAAAGGAATTTAAATTTTTGCATAAAATGTAGCTTGGGAGTCACCAGTGGGATTTAATTATATACTAATTCTTGAACTCTCTCACAACTCAGGACTAGAAGTAAATTTAAATACCCAACTTCTGCTCACAACCCTCTGCAACTAGGTCTTGATTACTGAGAATAATGAATCCCATGAAGTAATTAAAGAGAATGTATTTGAATTCTCACTATCCAAAGTTATAATCATGTCAAATATAACTATTGGCTCAAGCCAGTGGAAATATATTCTGAAAGTCCTACTGGTGAGGTGGCGCTAATTAGAAATGAGTTTTATTTCTATTTTACCCTATTTCAACTTACTGAGAGAAAAGGATTTCCTTTCATTTCTGTGATTCAGCCATTGGAAACTGAGGAGTTTATACACAATATGAAGACCAGTTCTACCCTGTATGGTTAATCCCACAAGAAAGAGAGCATGCATTTTCCAGCTATGGGGATGACCTAAATCTACACGTAATTTAAAGATAATCTTTTTAGAAAGATCTAAGAAATGAACAATACTCCTGGGGAGTCATTTTAGATGCTACAAAGGACCAGGGAGACAACCAGGGAATTAAAAATCTCTGCCCTTCTTAGAGTGGACATCAGTTACATTTCCAGTTCCAATTTTGAAATGTTTTATTCTTAACAAATCTCATGGATAAATTTAGAATCATATTCTAAGTGAAATAACAAAAAATAAAAACAATTTAAACTGTTCCTAACCTATTTAACTGCCCAGCAACCCAATTGGTGAAATAAGAACAAGTCTCTCTATTTTTAACATTTTCCACATTTTTCTATCTATTCTAGTTATCTCCCAA
The DNA here is from genome assembly GCF_902635505.1 of Sarcophilus harrisii. Taxonomy (NCBI): domain Eukaryota; kingdom Metazoa; phylum Chordata; class Mammalia; order Dasyuromorphia; family Dasyuridae; genus Sarcophilus; species Sarcophilus harrisii. The sequence goes on along the minus strand of NC_045432.1, from coordinate 69,454,026 downwards.
AAGAACACAAGGACCTTGAACCCCAAAAGTAGGAGCTGAAGTTTTGAACTTTATACTTGATGGAGTTTCACTCTTTGCACATAAATTACAGCTTCATTTGGGGGATCCCTCCCTTCCCTCCATCTCCAACCAAGTCACAATCTTTACCTTATATATTCTGAATAGAGAACAGTTTGTAAAGCTAAAAAGTGTCTATTTTTAAATGGTCTCTTATTGATCAACATTCATTCCTATAGACATTTTGCTTCCTTGAGGCAATACCAAAGTAGATTAGTCAACTTCACTTATCTCCTAACTGAAAATGTTTTATTTTAGCATAACTGCCACAAAGTAGAGCTATGGATGATCAAGATACGGAGTCTAAACTATTAGATTATATGGATAAAAAGTAAATGGCAAATAAAATATGAAGTCTCATAAATCTTTTGTCAGTAAAGGATCACGGGATGCCCTTTGATTCTTGGTAGCTACATTCTTTATGCTATACAGCATGAATCTAAATCTATTTCAAATATGTTGTTCTTATAAATATTTAATAGGGCAGAAGTTAAAAAAACAGAGATATATATTTTCATATACTAACATTCCAAAGAAAATACACATTTTACAAAGCATGGATTTCCATTCAACCACAAGACTTTAGGAGAATCTAAATCAATTAACAGTTTCAGAAAGACGATGAAAGCATGTAAAATTCTATGAAGTCTATCAAAAAGAAAATTGTGGGAATAATGAAAAGGTAAGAAAAACAGTCAACCCGATATGCAAAACAAAACAATTAAAATATGAAAATGAAAACAGCAACAATCCTAGTGACATTACTGAAATTCAAGTCAATAGAGCTATAATGAGTAATTTCAAACAACTACTAAGTGTGAATCAAAGAATAAAAAAATCCACAAAATGGCACATTAAGAGGAAAGTAAGTCTTACCTACTAAAGTCATATACGGATGAATTAAAGTTATATTTGAAAGAATTTACTCACTTTCAAATAAATCTTTCTTCCAAAAACATGTCTGGATATATTTCAAAAATGGACATGGGCATTTTTCTTTTTTTTTTTTTCTTTTTTATGACAGATTAAAATTCCATACATTTGACTTTTTACTGAATTTAGATCATACTTATCATTCTAAGTGATTGAAGCACCAGGGCTAATGATTTCACACTAGTTAAAACAAATTCATTTGACCTCGCAGGCTATAGCTTAAAGAAACTGACTCGGAGACCTTGTGTCATTAACACTGATCTATCCAGTCCTGAGTAATTTAACCTTAATAGCAAGGTATAAAGTATTCTAAATAGTTGGCCTGAGGTCATATTATCAATCTTACTGCAATATCAGTAAATTATCTATCCTCTATTTCTTGTTAAAGTCAACTAGTCCTTATCGTGTTTTCTTCAAAATTTAAATCAGTTCAGTTTAAATTCACTATCACTTGGAAAAGGCCATGTGTACCCAGAGAAAGAACTATGGAAATTGAATGCAGACCAAAGCATACTGTTTTCACACTGTATGTTTTTTCATTCTTATTATTTTTCCCCTGTTGTTTTAATTTTTTCTTTTACAATATGACTAATATGAAAATGTGTTTAAAATGACTGCACATGTATAACCTATATCAGATTGTTTGTTGTCTTGGTAAAAGGGGACATAAGAGTGGGAGGGAAAAGGAAAGAAAAAACTGGAACTCAAAATCTTACAAAAAGTGAATGTTGAAAAATATCTCTACATGTAATTGAAAAAAATAAAATACCATTAGGTTAAAAAAAATTCACTATCACTCATGACTGGGGAGTACTGGTAAATTTTTAGCAACCAGCATTTCTTCATCACTCTCAAGTCAACACAAGAAAGATAACCAAAAAAACCTACCCATGATTAGTAGCCTTTGCCAATTTCCAATGTGCAAAAATGCTCACGCTAAAAATTTAACAAAAGACTCTCATGAGCCAATCTGAACCGCCTCCAGTAATCACCTCTCATGATCAGTATAAAATTCCACCCATGAAGAATATGAGGTCATCATAAAAATGTTATCCCCATCTCACATGCAATTTCTTTTTAAATTATCCTGGCACATAACTCCAGTTTTTAACTGGAGAGAATTTAAGAGCACCTTGCTAAGTATATAGTCATTCGTTTTGCTTAATACTTAATAAGAAATAAGGCCCACAAAAGGCCTGCATCCTTCTGAATACAGCACTAAATTAGATGTTTTGTCTGTGGAATACTGTATATCTCAAGATATGCTTCAGCTGTACCCTTGCTCAAAAATGCTTCCAACCGTACTATAGCCTTTCCATTCTAATGTACTAGTGGTGATATTGTATGGTGATGAGTTCATATTTCCACAGTTACTTAAAATTCCCGGGGATGCAGTTGCCAGCAAGCTACCATCATCCCTATTCCCTTTAGAATACAGGGATAATCCAAGTACAGGAATCATGGTATTAGCAATTGCCCTTTGTCCCTCAGGCATCTGTTTTACATAATGACATGGCAATCTCAGTCTTTCCCGAGTTATAGATCTTCACTAACAGCCTTAGTTTTTCAGTCAAATCCTCTTTCTTTTAACACTTTAAAAGGAGAATCAATAAATGGAACATTCCCTGCAAAATGGATAAAACAGAACTGAACCATTTACTGTGATTTTCAAAATGTATTCTAAAGCATACCTAGTTGAAATTATAATGTTATTACATACATTAGCTAAAAATGGTTAACAATCAATCTAAGTGATTAAATTACTATCGAGAGGTAGATCGTAAATGATCAATATTTTTCAATTAAAAAATTTGGTTACCAATTTCAATGTCTGGGCAAGATATCATTAAATACAAAAGCAGAAATGAAATGTTTGTGAAAATACCACCAACTTATTAGAAATTCTTGATCAACATGGGGTTCCATTATATCATTGATATTTCTCTTGAAATTGATGCACATACCATATACTTACAAAAGAACAGATTTATTAAGATCCACATTTCAATTTTCAACTAAAAATCAAGAATGATTCTCTCATTAAGGCAAAGAGCTTTCAATGGATTAAAAATGAGAATTCTAAACCTTCAGCCCTATCACAACAGATAATATGTTTGTGTGTCTACATGTACAAAAAGGGAAAAAGAGGAGGAGAGTAACAGAGACAGAGAGATCTAGAAATAGAATTTTATATCCTCTATTATATAGATATAACTCTATTTGTAACCATTTTAAACTTCAAAATAGGTGGTAACAATTTCTAAGTAATGAATCAAGCTAATAATTGTCTAAAGTTAGATTTGAATTCAGGAAAATGAGTCTTCCTAATTCCAGACCCAACACTCTATGCACTATGATGCCATCTAGCTATCCATATTAAATATGTTTGGTGAGACAGCTGGTAGCAGAGTGGAACGAAAGCTTGGTCTGAAGTCAAGAAGACCTGATTTCAAACCCATCCTCAGAAATGTGCAGGGAAAAACAATTGATTTACCTCTCTTTTTTCAACTGGAAAATGGGGATAATAATAGCATTCACATAACAGGGATGTTTGAGGATCAAATAAGATAATATTGATGGGATAATGAACTAAGGCCCAAATATAAATTTTTAGATTTTTTAATTTCCCCATTTTTTTTCCATAAGCAAGCTGAGTTTCTCAAAAGCATGACACTGTTATGTATTTTGGTGGTATAAGGACAACTGCATACTTGCCAATAATCAGAGATGGTGCTTTAATGGGGAGAACATATATATTTGTCACTGCAAATGAAACTCCAACCATAAAGTTCTATAAAAGTTGTCATAAGGTTATAAAAACATGCACACTCTGACTCAGAAATACCATTATTAGATTTGTACCCCAAAGAGATCAAAGGAAAGAGGAAATGACTTATATGTACCAAATTATTTCTCGCAGCTCTTTTTGTGGTAAAGAATTAGAAACAGAGCTGATACCCATCCACTGGAGAAGGGCAAAACAAGTTGAGGTATATGTTTGTGAAGGGCTGCTACTGTACTCTAAGAAATAACCAACAAGATGCTTTCAGAAAACCCTTGAAAAACTTAAATGAACTGATGCAAAATAAGGTGAGTAGAAACAGGAAAACACTGTACAAGTAATAGCAATATTATGGAATGATCATCTGGGAAAGACTTAGCTACTCTGATCTATGCATGATCCATGCTAATTCCAAAGGATCCATGAGGAAAAATGCTATACACCTCCTGAGAGAGATTTACTGAACTCTGAATGCATATTTAAGTATATTTTTTTCTGGTTTGAGTGTGTGTTTTCTTTTGCAACATAGAAAACAAAATGGAAAGATGTTTTTGCATGAGTTCACATATATAACTGATAGATGGCTTGCCTTCTCAAGGGGAGGAGGTAGCAGGTAGGAAGAGAATTTGTAATTTGAAATTTTAAAAAAATCAATGCTAAAATTTTTTGACATATAATTGGGAAATACTTAAAGAAAGCCTGGCACATAGTAGGCACTTAATGATTGTTCATTCCCTTTTTCCTTCCCTTGTAATTGGTTTTCTTTTTAATTCTCTGTATTTTTTATGTATTTAAAACCATGAATCTGAGCAAGGACCTATTGGTTTGACCCAAGGTAGGAGGAAAAAGGGGAGTGGCCCATGACAGAAAAGGTGGCCAAGACCTAAACTGGATGATCTCATTTGAATCTAGAATTCTCCATAAAACTGTGAGCTCCTTGAGAGTTTAGATTTTTGGTTTGTTTGTTTTTGACTCTTCTTGGAATCCTAGAGCTTAGTGTGGTGGAACAATAAATAGATGGAAAGCATTAACGATACAGCGTATGTAGAAAAGTTTCTGTAGGGATTTTAGCTGGGACCCAAAGAAAGGCAGGGAAGTCAAGGAGTACAGATGAGGGTGGAACGTATTGCAGGTGTACAATACAACCAGAGAAAACACCCAGATGCAGTGTTAAAAGGTTACCAGACAAGAGGAAAATGGCAAAAATGTTTGGGGAATGAAAATTAGAGTGCTGTGTGAAGAACAAGAAAGTCAATTTGACTGCTCCATAGAGGATACAAAGAAATAGGTCTACTGAGACTAGATGAAGATGTAGGATAGGACTAGATGATGAAGACCTTTAAAGGCCAGCCAAAAGAGATGATCATAGAAGTAACAGGAAACCAATGGAGTTTACGGAGGAGGTAGTCACACTTGAGCTTTAGAAAGATCCCTTTGGTACCTATATGTGAAGGAGGGATTGGAGAGGAGAGAGACTTGAGGCAACAAGACCTATCAAGGGGTATAGTAAGAGTGGCATTTTAAGTGAAGGAACCTGGGCTAAGCATGGGAAACCTAAAAGTACCTTGTTCATTCAGATGGACAAAAATAAAAATGGAATTATACTCTAAATCTCTTTTTTTTCATTTTCTCTATAAGTGACAAGAAAATGGCACCTATCAATTGTTCCCCAGTCTAAGGTAATTTGGGCTCATTACTTGAAAGTCATTTTAGTGCTTTTGGACATCTGTCACTCCAGGAGTCTCTTCTGGCATCTTTCAGGATTTCAGGGTATTCTATGACAATACTAAATATTACCTTACCTCTCATCTAATCCCCTCATTTTAAAGATGAAGAATCTCTTCCTTTAGGGAAGAAGAGATCCAGAGCTACGTTCCCAAAGCTGTACAGCTAATTAGCAACAGAGCTGCAACTAACATTAAAGTATTAGCGCATTCTACGTCTCTCTCCCAGGTTCCTTCCCACATTTCAATTTAATAAAGAATATGGCATCATGCCTGACCTGGGAGGTTGCACTTTAGTAGATCACGCCAAATTTCCTCAGCTAGTCTAAGAGAATTAAAGTAATATCTACTACTACTACAGACCACAACTGGGGCTAGCTGTGATTTGGTCCTAAGCCAGGAAATAGACATCCAAAGAATATGTATCAAGAGTTCAACTGGAAGTGAGAAATTATAGATTCAAATTCCAGCATTGTTACTTAATCAGGAAGAAGATTCCTAAATTGTCTTTAAATCCTAAATTCCTTTGATCCTATGACTCACACTCTTTTGTTCTGGGGCAAATGTAAACAAGATGGAGAAAAGCAATAATTTAAGAAACACTGGCACACAATTTCAAATAAAGCAGGATATCTGGGGACAGCTGGGAAATGACAGTAGTACCAGACAGACAAATCTAACATTCAGCAAATTGGAATGGGGTAATTCTTTTAGAGAATGTGCACTAGGAAAATATTAAACCCATTAGGCAAAAGTATCAAAAGTAGCAGGCTGTGTCTTGAGCCAAGAAGAGTCATGAAAGTAAATGGCAGTCACATTCTGGTGTTTACAAGCACACAATGATAACCATCAATAGAATCATTCTCTTAATGCTAAAAATGATATTATGCGTGGTGTAGTACTTAAATGGATATAAAGAAAGCTGATTAGCTTTTATTCTTACTCTCTCCCATAAAACTGCCCAGAAGTCATTACATGTTATAGAGGGGAAAAAACAGCATTTTAAAATAACTAGCTGCCACTGAGTGCATTCTAATTGTACCAAATATGTTTTGTTTGTTTGTTTGGTCTATTTTCTGCGAAATCATTTCAAATGAATCAAACTCATAGTTTAAGGTATTCTCCAAGACAAATAAATGAGAACAATTTAACCTTAAAAAGAATCCAGCATTTATTATCATCTTCAAATTTCATGAAAATAAATTACCCAACAGTGAGCTTAGATTTCATGAAAAGAAAAATAGCAAGTCGATTTCACACCCAGTGAGCTGACTCCCGACTGATTCAAGTAAAAAAAAAAAAAAAAAGATGATACTCATCATCAACATTTTGACAGAGTGGAACTTGTCACCACAAAATTGTACTAGTATGCCAGGCTTCTGGGGATCCACTAAGAACCCACAGAGTAGACAGTAGTTGCTTTCCGACTAATGGGGAGACAATCTGTGTGTGTGTAGATGTGTTTATATGTGTATGTATGTATCTTATACAAAGTAGATAATAAGGAAATTTTAGATGGAAAAGCATAACCGTATTGGCGATTCTAAGACAAAGAGGGGCCTTGTGGAGGCAACTAGGTGGCCCTACAGTGGAGAGAGAACTGGGAGAATCTGGCTTACAAGCAGGCCTCAAGTACAAATCCAGCCTCAGACCCTGGCTGGGCAAATCACCTAACCACTCTCTGACTCAATTTTCTCAGCTGTAAAATGAAGGTAACAATGCCCTTGACTTCCAGATCTGCTGTGGTGATCAAATAATATTTGTAAATTATTTTGCAGACCTTAAAATTCTCTATGTATGCTAGGTGTGATTACTGTTACTTTTGTTACTAATTCATGGTAGAACTGAGGCTAGGATCCTTATGGCCTGATTTCAAACTCAATCTCCTTTAAATCTATTAACTGTTCTTCCCTCTTCAGAAGTTTCATGGAGAAAGGGATTTGTATCACTTACTTTTGTTTTCCCATACCAGAGCACTGTGCAAAGTTGGACATCAAATAGGCGATCAATAGATGTTCTTCAAATAAATGCTGAACTGAAGCCCAAGATTGTAGATGGAGGGAAACCTTATGAACAGGAACCTTTAAATGGGAATCCTAATTTTAAGTATTACTTTAGGTACATCTAAGAAAGATACTTATCTGGGATTTTCATGTACAGACAATTATATCGATGACCTTAAGCAATGGCTAATAGGGCATCTCTCTAAAATTTATTTCTGGGGCCGCTAGGCAGGTGAGACTTAAGACAACAGGTTTGAACAGTGAACACTATGATCATTACAAGGAACAATCTTTTCAGAAGGATTCACAATTTCAGTGGGCAATTTAGTTTTAAAGGACTAAAGATTTAGATTGACAGAAACCCGCAAGTCAACTAATTCAACCTCCCTCATTTTACAAAGGAGGAAACTGAGGCCCAGGGAAAGTAAATGCCTTGCATAAGTTGATACAGATATTAAGTGTCAGGCTTGGGATTCAAATCTAGAGTCTCTGATCCTAAAGCATACTGCCTCTATTTCACAAATCTAACTATAAAGTTATGTCTACGAAGACTAATAAATAGTTTATGTGTTTGTAAAATTTAAGACACGAAATATTCTCTGATCTCTTGAAGTTTATAAAGCAAACATGTTCTTGTGAAGCCAGCAAAGCAAGAGACTCAGACTGTCTAAGACTGACAGTCTTCAAGAAGTGGAACAGACAAGTTTAGTATTGTCTTAGAATATACTGAAATCCTGAAAGATGCCAGAAGAGACTCCTGGAGTGACAGATGTCCAAAAGCACTAAAATGACTTTCAAGTAATGAGCCCAAATTACCTTAGACTGGGGAACAATTGATAGGTGCCATTTTCTTGTCACTTATAGAGAAAATGAAAAAAAAAGAGATTTAGAGCATAATTCTATTTTTATTTTTGTCCATCTGAATGAACAAGATATAGGAAGACATTCCAAATTTCAGAGAACTCATTAGAAAATATTGTATTATTTAAGTCAACTCATAATGTAAATTTTCTTAGAACTCAATTATTTTACTCGATTATCAAAATGTCAATTCAGTGTCCTGGACTCATGCACATTTGGTATTCAGTTAAAAGGAGGTTCAACCAAGACATCAAAGGCAGATGTTCCTGTTCTTTCGCTCTAGTTTGGAAAGAGATGAGTCACTGAAAAACAGATGAAGCCAAACAAAAAGGCTTGAAATACTGGGGGTGATTTTGATTTGAAAGTAGAAAGCAGAAATAAAACTTAAAAACATAGATGTAACAAAGTATGTTTAATGCTTAAAAACATAAGAATGAGGGGCAGTGAGATGGCACAGTGGAAAATGTACCAGCCTGGAGTCAGGAGGACTTGAGGTCAAATCTGGCCTCAGACACTTAACAATTACTACCTGTGTGACCCAGGGCAAGTTACTTAAATCCAATCGCCTCAGCAAAACAAAACAAAACAAAACAAAACAAAACAAAACAAAACAAAACAAAACAAAATAAGAATGAAGTTCCCATCCAAATGAAGAGTTAATATTATATATACATGAATCAACTCTGACCTGCAGAATGACAACACACCCTTGGCGAGACTAATACACACAGTCACAGATAAATGACAGCAATATCAAGCCTTGATGTATCCCATTTGCCAATTTCAAGGTGCAAATGATCACACTTGAAGTTTAACAATTGGCTTTCCCATGCCAGTAGGAATAGGCTCCAGCACCCTCCTGTACTTCACTAAGGATTGACATCACTAGAATGATACTACCCATATAATGCATCTTCCCATCTTCAAATTTTCTTGGACTTTGTTTTCATTTGTATACATCTATCTGCATTTCTTCCAAATGTATTTATCTGGTACATACTTCAGTACATACGTGTTGTCTGTTCTGACAGGATGTCAGCTCCATGAGCTTTCGCTTTTCTCTTTGTTCTTTCCCCAAGCACAGCATCTGGCATAGCCTGACAGACAAGCTACCACATCACTTTAGCTATTCCACCAATGTATTCTACTCTTCCTTGACCATCCCACGTGTTTTGTGCACAGGAGCCCATTTATAAATGTTTGAAAAATGAACTGAAATTATGGCAAATGAGATGGGACAATTCAATTGAATCAAGGCAAAATAAAACCAATGGAAGAAGCTTCAGTACAAGGTTTCTGTGGACTACTGTTTAAGAAAAGGCAAAGTTAGAATTCCCACTAAAAAAGAGATCTTAAAGGTCATCTTATCTCATACATCCCTAAAGCATGAACTGTCTCCACAATACTCCCTGCCCCCAAATGACCTATTTCTTATAAAGTTTTTCCTTATTGCTAGCCAAATCTAATGATCTGCAACTTACGCACTGCTCCTCAGTGAGCCTTTTATCACAAAGAAAAATAAATCTAATCTCTGTTCTTCCCCAAACCTCCATTTTAAGGAAAGCGTGGAAGCCAATATGAATCATTCCTTCATTCTTTGCTGGGATGTGCTCCTGACACTCCAAATTTCTTTTTTTGGATTTTTTTTTTAATTTTCAACCTTTTACATTTTATTTATCCCCCAATTACATGTCAAGAAAATTTGGACATTCATTTTTACAAGATTTGAGTACCAAATTTTTCTTCCTCCCTCCTTCCCCTTCCCTGTTCTGAACATGGTAAGCAGTCTGATCTAGTTTATACATGTGCTACTGATGTGAACTCTAAAACCATCTTGTCTTCAGGAATTGTTAAAATGAGCCCATCTTGTTCCGATTATCAATCATCATAAGGTCAGTTTTCCCAGGCTGTCTTGTTAACACAGGATGATGTGAAGCCTGGAATCCACTGTTAATAGATTCATCCTGTTTCAACCTCTGAGACTGTTTTGATTAGCATATCTTTAGACAACCAAACTCCTGCCTGGTTCCTCTCCTTATTTCCTAGATCTTGTGCCCTTCCCCTTCCTACCCTTTCTTAACCCATTCACTCCTTGAGACTTTAAAAGTCATTCCCCTCAAAAGAAAGTTGCTTAATCACCTGACTCTGCCTGGCCTAGTCATGCTTGGTTAACTCCATGAGCTATTTCAGATAATCAAAGGCAAATCTCTCTAACTTGGAATGGATGTCATGTTGCTAACCATTATGCTCTCCCAAATCTATTTCATATATCTATCTCATATTATTGCTTCATTTACACCTATTTAAACTCGGCGCTGTTAGATTTAGGCCACTGAATGACTTAACCAGACCTCAGAGACTGACTTTGTCACCCAGTATATGTTAGATATTCTGCCCAGCTGGACCATGTGCGGACTGAAAAAGTATGTCCTCTGGTCTCTATTTAATTCAATGACAAAAATTTTCAATAGAGTTGGGCCCTAAAGAATTCTACTACTTATTGTCTTCCTGTGTAATGTGAGTCCATGAAGCAACATGGGATCCCTTTACTTAGCTAGTTCTAATCTGACTGTAATGTCATACAGAATACATTTCTCTATCTTGCCAACAGAGACCATGAGAGAGAGGAAACACCTTCCTAAAAGAATGCTGTGATTATGACATTTTCTTAATATATTCATCTAGTAACTCTGTCAAAAAAGCAATGTGGTAAGCCTGAAATGATCTCTTCTTGAAAAAGGCCATCCTTTCTAAGGGCTCATAGACCATTTCTTTAAAAATGTGTTTCACTGCACATGTTTATCCTCTACTGAATTACTTGCTGTCTTAGGGAGAAAGAAAAATACGGAACACAAGGCTTTACAAGGGTGAATATTAAAAACTATATTTGCATGTATTTTATTTTTATTAAAGCTTTTTATTTTCAAAACACATGCACAGATATTTTTCAACATTCACCCTTGCAAAACCTTTTGTTCTAATTTTTCCCTCCCTTCCCCCCATCCCCTCCCCTAGACAGCAAATAAATCAATGTAGGTTCAACATATTTGCATGTATTTCAAAAAATAAAAAGCTATTATTATAAAAAATTTAAAAATAATAATGTGTTCTAATGTTTTGCCAGAATTCAAGGCCGAGTTCACTAGTTTATCATTAAAAGGCTCTTTCTTCTTTACTTTTTAAAAAATCAAGATAACAGTCACTTGTCTCCAATCTGTACAGCACTTCACCTGTTGTCAGACTTTTCAAAGATCACTTGATTTCAACCATCAAAATTCTAAGTTCTTTCTATTCCCTGTAATTTCAATTATTTTCATTAGGTTTCTTAAATTATTTGAGGGCAGTAGCTAGGTACTCTTTTACTTGTCTTTAGTAGCTAACCTCTAGGAGGTCAAGGCTGTTTTACCTTTGCACATACATACATATATATATCTGGTACTTCATATAATCCTTGATTCATAGTAGGCACTTAAAAATATGTGATAATTTACCTTGGATTTTCAATCTCTCTTACCCATCAAAAGAAAAAAAAAACACCAGAGACAGATAACTATGAATGAGTATATTTGATAATTCAAAATTTTAAAAAAAGGACACTGTAAAGCATAATGGGCTACACATATATCTGCTACATCTACCTAATTCTGCTCAGGCAAATATTCAAATGAGTTTGCTTTCCCTGGGCACTGAATTGACAAAGTAAGTGAGTCAATAAGAAATTAAGTATCAATTTTGTATACGTAATATCGGAGTTCAGAGTTTCACATGCACTCTTCTTCTGTTGTTTTCTGGTATACAAAATACTTATGTTGATATTCATCAAGTCTGTGCTTTAAAAAAAAAAAGAATAAAAAACTGAGTAGACAAGACTTTCTAGAAAAATGTGTTTTGAGCCTGGTTTTGAGATAGGAACTTCAAACCTAGTTGATAAACAGAGACTATAGGATATCTTTTTCTTAGAGGAAATCATATGGAAAAGCATTTAGGTCACCATAGCAACTTGTATAAAAGGCAGATACATTGATTTGGCTGAAGCACAATCCTAGCAAAGGAGAAATGGGCATTCAAGATGATCGGATCAGGATGCAGGAAGTGAACAGGAAGAAAGAAATGAATTGCATGTGGCAACAGAAGCTTGTTCTAGATTCGGAAAATCTTCATGAATAATCCACCAGTTAGATAATCAACACTATTCATTATACTCGTCTCACACTTAAGATAAATAATACGGTCAATCGATTTTTGTAGAATTAATGCATTTGGGACACAGAGAATGAAGTAGTTAAGGGAAATAATCACTTGAATGAGTTGGGGCCTTGAAATTCACTGGTCTTTTTAAAAAAATGCATTCAGCAAATCATAACAGTGAACATGTCAAAATAAAACATTCCCACCCCTAGACCAGTGGGTGATAAGTAAAACTGTAACATATACATACCATACTAAAATCATCCCAGTGGATAAAGATTAGTATTCACTAATTACTACTTTTCCTATCATAAAAATGATTTCTTTAAGAGCACCACTTTTAAAGTGGTGCTTAAAGCACCTATGGAACAGTTCATGGTGCAGTGGATAAAAGGCTGGGCCTGAAATGAGGAAGATGTGAGTTCAAATCTGATCATTTATTACCTGGATGACCCTGGGAAAGTCACTTAAATCTGTTTTATCTCCATTCTTCATCTTTAAAAGGAGAAGGAAAAGGCAAGCAACTCCAATATCTTTGCAAGGAAAAACCCAAATGCAGTCAGAGACAGTTGGACAGGAAGGAAATGACCCAACAATGACAACCACTACTTCCATCATAGCAAAATACAGAACCCAGATGATAAGAACCCGAAATTAGCAAGATATTTAATGAGAAACACATTGGCTTCCTCAGTAAAGCACAGTATAATTCACCTGTGAATATGGAAACACCCTCTACCTTTTGAGCCAAAGAAAGGTTAAGATGATAAAAACAAACACCATTTTATTGGATATGGAAACACCCTCTACCTCTCGAGACAAAGAAAGGTTAAGATGATAAAAACAAATACCATTTTATTGAATGGTATGAAGAAAAGTAGAAATATGAGCTGGACATGATCATCACTAAGTTCCTTTAATTCTTTTGCTATTAGAGTCAATTATTTGCCTTTAAATGATGAAGTTACTCTCTGAAAGATCTTTTCAAAAAAGAAATGTGGAAAGGATGACATTTAATACATCAAAACGGTGGAAATATGGACTTTTGCAAAAAATGGAGATACAAATGACAAGTAAGGATGCCCTCTAGAACAACGCAGTTCTAAAATGCAGAAGACAACTCACAAATCTCAAGCCGGTCAGGTCTCAAATCTGTCACCTTGAAAAGCACCATTAAGCAAAAGGGCCTTGCACTTACTGGAAAGCCTATATAGGCTTTGTATTTCTTTATGCTAAAACATTCTTTAAGAACCACAAAGTTACAAATTAAATAACTACATATGGATTGACTCTTGTGGTCTGAGTATCATTGTACTATTTAACTGAATATATAGGAATCTGGTGAGTACTATGTGAAAATTATATCTTTTTTTAGAAGGATCATAGAAAACATGGGTTGACATATATATAACACATAACAATACAAGGACCAGAATATCAATAATCTTAAAAATATCAATGCAAATTTTTCAAAGACTTTTACTTGCAAATTCCTGTCAAAAGTAGCAAGACTGGTCACAAAACTATTCCTTTAAATTCTTATTTTCCATGAAGCCTCTAATACACCAACAAGATACCTATCAAACAAAATTCTTTCTTACACTGACAGCCCAAAATGGGGAGAGAGAAAAATAGCTGCCCATTTTTCATGTTTTACATAGTCTAAGACTTAAGAATCTTCAGAAAAAAAAGATAGCAAACTGAACATGAAGGTAGGACAAAACTTTCAATACGTTAAGAGTCAAGGTCTAATTTATCATAATTGTGGAGAGAAAATACAGCATTTATACTGTCTCTGAAAGTTTGCAAAACGCTTTATAAATATTATCTCATTTTAGCATCACAATAATGCTGCAATTAAGTGCTGCTATTATTCATGTCTTATATGTGAGGAAATGAAGCATACCAATGTTAGATACATGGCCACGGTCATATAGCTAACAAGTATCTGAGGCCAAATTTGAACTCTTCCACCCAAATTCCAAGTCTAGAACCCTCTCCATGGTACCAAAGAATCTCAGAAGTGCACAGGTAACCAAATCATGGAGCAGAAGAATACTTGATCAGGAATCCTACACAGTAAGTTGTCAACATGCCAGTACTTGAAAGTCTCCAGCTAAGAACTCCAGCGAGGTCATGAACTCTACCATCAGGCAGTTCTAACCATTTGGAAATGTTCCCTCTTACAGAGACAAAAATAGTATTTCTACAGCTTCCTCCCACTGTCCCTAGTTCTGATCTCATACAAAACAAAACTGATGATCCTGTTACATGGGAGCAATCACTTAAAGGCCTTCAGAATTTTCTTCTTCAGGCTAAATACCCTGGTCATGCGGGGCACTGAGGCAGGATATGAACTCAGGAATCAATATCCTGTGCCCTGCTTAAGGCAGACTCTTTTCAATCAGAAATATGAGTTCCTAGCTCCACATATAAATGTTCAATTTCAGTTGCAACAAACATCAATGATCAATTAATTAATAGCTAAATCAATTTTAACTAATTAATTAAATGACTGAAATTCAAATTAACTGATTAATAATTAAACATCAATTCAATGGTTAAATAATTCAATCAATACATGAATTTTTATATTACATGATCATTTTTATTTATTTACACTATAAATTATATAATATAATCATAGTCAAATATAATTATATTAATTTATGTAATTGATTTTATTAATGAATAAGTTAAATTAATGAATTTTTAAATGAATTAAGTTAATTAAATGGTTAAAGTTAACATGATTATTAACATGATATGAAACAGGACATTACTACCAGTTTATATGTACATAGTGATCACAATCAGGCAACATACATACTAAAACATTGTAACTAAATTACACATCGGGGCTTCCAAGTTTTGACACAGCACATGTCCCAATTACAGCAAGTGTTTAATGAGCTATAACAAAAACTCAAGCATATTCCGGCCTTATCACAGTTTTTTTTTAAAGGCAAGTGTATTGTCAGCTATAATTCAAGCACCTACTTAATTTTTGTCAACATTTTACTGATAAAAATACCTTAATAAAATCATTAACCTTTAATGAAAAGTTTTAAACACATCAAAATTAAGTATTTTTCACTACCAATTGGAACATTTTACAAGGTCGTTTTCACAAAGCACAAGTGAAAAGAAAGCGGATCAGTTTGTAAATGCACTAACATTATTTTAATAAAATTATGTAAAATGTGGAATTATAAGATTAACTATGGCTCAAATTTTTTTATGGTTATTATCAGTAACTATGTGGCAAAACAATTTCAAATTCAACAGTGACCATTTCTAAAAATTGCATTTAGTTGTGAAGAAATTACTCTGATATCAAAACTGTGACTAAGGTCCTAATATTTAATGGAATTATTTTGACATTTAATATCACCTCTTAGATACCAGGCCCCAAAAAATCTTATTTCCAGATTAAAAACAATAAAGGAAGAAACAAGCATATTGCTAGATGTAGAGCTTGACTGAAAATTTACATTATTCTAAATTTTTTTTGCTTTTTAGTCTCTTATTGGGAAGGCCAATTATTTTATAAATAAAGATTTCAGCTTTCATTAGAACTCTTATAAACGGTAACTGATTATAAAAATCTGCTTTTCATATTTTTAATTTATATCCTTTTTGAAATTACAAGTGCCTAACAAAGTGCATTCTTTAAACAGAAAAAGTACTGATGAAGGCAGAAGAACTTTGTTAAATAACAAGTCTTAGCAACAGAGGACTAGAAAGAAACATAATGCATTTATCTATCGAGTTATCTGCATTCACTGAAAATTCTGATATGTGTGTATATACACATATATGTATACATACACAAATGCACACGCATCCAAAGAGGAAATCTGATATGGTAGAATACATTCTGGTTTAAAATTTTCATATACATGTCCCAAAAGTGTGTGTTCTTAGTGTGGTATTAAGCTAGTAAAACTTAAATATTATTAGCTATAAAGTGTTAAAGTATTATAAACTTTGAAAGCTTAAAGCTGCACTACGATTTGTGGGATATACTATATATTGGTATACAAGTTGATTTCCGAGAGCCACCTGGAAAAGGCATAAGAGTAACTGGTAAATAAACTGGGGGGTGAGAAGAGTTACAAGTACAATCACACTACAGAAACAGAGTCAAGAACAGAGTGCCAGTTTTGCCACTTGTTTGCTATGTGACCTTTAACAAGTGGTCTCACAAATAACCTCTGTTCTCAGTTTTTTTTTATCCACAAATTGAGTGGTATACTAAACAGTTTCTAAAGTCTCTTCCATCTATAATATTCTGAGATCCGTAAGAAGTATTTCACTACAAGACTCAACTGCTACGGCCCAGGTAATAAACTTTGTTGGTCTGTAGCAAATGCTTAATAAGAAAAGGGATCCAAGACATCACTATGAACAAACAACAAAACTGGTTCGTCTGAAGAAATATACAGTGAAGATGGGAAGAAAAAACTTGACATTCCCAGTCATTCCCACATGGGGCAGTCCTAAATCAACAGCTGAAGAGTCTGTATGTTTTCATTCAAGAAAAGATACTCTTAATGAACATAATCAGTTTCTCCCCCTCCCCCCAGTTATCTTTACAAATAACAGTCCTATCCATTTTCTAGAAACCTCTCTGATCTCAAGTTCATGAAGGACTCACTTTTCCCTATGTACCTGTCCATCCTGTAGAAAAATGCCTAACCTCTTGTCTAAATGGATTCATAGTCTTCTGCCCTTATCTTTAAACTACTCTGTAGGGGGAACAAGTCTCTTGAAGAATTCTCCTTATGTTTCATGGGAGACTACTTTGGACAACTAGGTTTTGCAAATCTGTAAAATTGCTTTATTTTTTCATGTTATCTAAAACTAAGAGCTATTATTATATGCAATGGAGATAAATACCCTTTCCTGCGAGATCATGGATTAAAATAGATCAATTATCACTATGATTATTTTATATACTGCAAGAAATGAGAGCTATATCTTGGATAAGAATAAAATAAGAAAAATAAATGAAGGATTAAGCACACACAAGAAGCAAACAAAATTTTCTCTTTTGCAAATGATATAATTATTTAGAGAACATCAGGGAAGAAATGAATGGAGACAAGATGGTAGACAAAAGGCAGGGACTCATCTGAGTTCCACCAAATTCCCCACCCCCAAATAACTTTAAATAATGCCTCAAAAGAAAATCTATAGCAGCAGAACCCATAAAAAGCATGGAGTAAAAACAATTCTCTGGCCCAATACTTAGAAGGTCAGCAGGAAAGGTTTATTACACTAGGGTGACAGTGGAGCACAGTTCAGTGTAGACATGTAGGCAGAGCCCCAACAAACCAAGAAAAGGGCCTAGGGAAAGTCTTCCAGGGCTTTTGGCCCACTGATGGTCAAAGCATTGGATAACTGGGCAGAAAAGGATTATAAGGGCCCCTTTGCTTGCACTGGGGGCAGCACTTTATTTTATTGCCCCTTTACTGATCTAGGTCATGGTCCCAGTGTGAAAAAGAGAATTAGCAGACTAGAGATTGGGTTTGCAGGGGAACAGGGACCCAGGTCAGAATTGCAGGGATAAAAACAATGTTAGTAGTCACTCACAAACCAGAAGACAGGCCAGAAGAATAGTAACAACACCTCTCCTTACATCACACCACCATGAAAGAACTGAAAACTTACAGACCCCCAGAACTACCTGTGAAAAAAGAGACCACAAAATATCTAAGCTTGAGATAGTACCCCACCCAACCCCAGAAGCAGAGCCTGACTTTAACATACAGTTAAAAAGTCAAGAAATAGGTTGTATAAATGAGCCAACAACAAAACCAGATCCTGTCCACAGAAAGTTACTAGGGAGACAGGGAACATCTAAATACATACTCAGAAAACAAAATCAAAACTGTTACATCCAAAGCCTCCAAGGAAAATGTGTATTTCTGTCAAGATCAAAAAGAATTCCTAGAAGACTAGGTCAAAGAACATTTTTCAACATAAAGTAAGAGATCAAGAAAAAATGAGAAAAGAAATGACAATGATGCAAGAAAATCATGGGGGGGAAAAGTCAAAAGATTGGTAAAGGAGCCACAAAAGTACTGAAGAAAAAACATTTTAAAAAGCAGAATAGGACAAAGTGATAAATAGAAGCATAAAAATCCACTGAAGAGAAGAATGCCTTAAAAAGCAGAATTGGCCAAATGGAAAAAGACTACAAAATTTCAATGAAGAAAAGAACTTAAATGTAGAAATGTCCAAATGGGAAAACTGTTACAAAACCAAATCACTGTTATCAAACAAAATCAAAAGAATGAATAAACAGAGTACAAATTATCTCACTGGAAAAACAACTCACCTGGAAAATGGATCCAGGAAAAATAGTTTGAGAATTGCTTAACTACCTGAAAATAATGGGAAAAAAAGTCCAGACATAATCTATCAAGAAATTATCAAGGAAGGGGACAGCTAGGTGGGACAGTGGAGAGAGCACCAGCCCTGAAGTCAGGAGGACCTGAATTCAAATCTGGTCTCAGACACTTAGCACTTTCTAGCTGTGTGACCCTGGGCAAGTCACTTAACTCCAACTGGCCTGGAAAAAACTTATCAAGGAAAACTGCCCTGATAGTTTAGAACCAGAGTGTAAAAACAGAAATGAAAAGAATCCATCAACTTGTGAAAGAGAGTCTCAAATGAAAACTCATAGGAATATTATAGCCAAATTTCAAAGTTTCCAGGTCAAAGAGAAAAAATTGGAAGTAGCCTGAAAGAAAAAATTCAAATGTCATGGAGCCACTATCAAGAGGACATAGGATTTAGGAGCATCTACATTACAGGACCAAGGGGCTGGCAATATGATATTGAGGAGGATTCTAACCAAGAATCACCTGCCCAGCAAAACTGAGTATGATACTTCAGGGTGGAGAAATGAATAATCAATGAAACAGAAGACTTTCAAGCATTCCCTATAAAAAGACCAGACATGAATAGAAAATTTGACTTTAAAATACAAGACTTATGAGACCCATAAAAAGCAAATTTCTCTGATTAAAGGCCTCATTTCTTAAATATACAGAGAACTGAGTCAAATTTATAAAGATAAAAGCCATTCCTCAACTGAACAATGGTCAAAATATATGAACAGTCAGTTTTCAGAAGAGGTAATCAGAGCTACCTATAGTCATGTGAAAAAATTATTTAAGTCATTATCGACTAGACAAATGCAAATTAAAACAACTCTGAGGTATCACTCTGTACCTTGTCAGATTGGCCAAAATGACCAAAAAAAAAAATGACAAATGTTGAAGGGGATGTGGGAAAACTGAGATATTAATGTATCATTAGCAGAGTTATATACTAAATCAACCATTCTGGAGAGCATTTTGGAACCAGGCCCAAAGGTCTACAAAACCATGAATACTTTTTGAACCAGTAATATTATTAGCTCTTTACCCCAAAGAGATTTTTTTTGAAAGGAAAAGGATCTGTATCTACAAAACTATATATAGCGGCTCTTTTTGTGATAGCAAAGAATTTGAAACTGAAGGGATGTCCATCGATTGGGGAATGCCTGACTAAATTGTAGTATATGATCGTGATGGAAAATTGTTAGGTGATAGGAAATGACAAGCAGAATAGTTTCAGAAAAAACTTAAATGAACTGATGCAAAGTGAAAATACTAGAATCAGGAGAACATAGTATACAATAACAACAATGCTGCAGATGATCAACTGTGAATGATTTAGATACTCTTAGAAATATAATGATTCAAGATAATTCTGAAGGATTTATGATGAAAAAAGCTAACCAGCTCCAGAGAAAGAACTGTTAAGAGTCTGAATACAGATCAAAACATATTTTTTTAACTTTATTTTTCTTAGGGGTTTTCTAATCTATGTTTTCTTTCATAATAAGATTAACACTAAAACAGGTTTTGAATGATTACACATATATAATCTATTTCAAACTGCTTGCCTTCTCAATGGTGGGGGAAGAAAGAGAATTTGGAATTCAGAAATTTTTAAAAGAATATTAAAATTTGTTTTTACATGTGATGTAAATTTACAAAAAATAAAATTTTAAGTGGTTTAAAAAGAGAAGCTCAGAAAGTCAGTTAAATTAATTGAAACAATAACTTCAGCAAAATTGCAGAAAACTGCCACTGCAAGAATATGGTTTGTTTGAATATGTATATACCTTACAAGGATTTTCTTTTCTTTTGTATTCTTTTTCTCTTTTTCAATGTGGTGGTAATAAGGAAGGGGGATAGAGAAGGTGGCTATTTATTAATTAAAAAAATAAAATTTAAAAAGGTTTAAAAATTGCTACCTATTTTAAATGCATCCTAGAATGCTGTTTGAAAAGATAATTACGAAGAGAAAATTCATTATCTCTTTGAATTCAAGGTTCTAGAAAAATTTCACAAATTGGGTAACTAAAATGGTACTAAATTACCTCTCTGTCAAAATGAAGCAAAGAAGAAAAAAAAATCATACTTAATATTCATCAAAGTCCTAGATATAATGCAGTGATTTAGTCAATCTACCATAAAGTCTTCTTGTCTAGCAGGTTCAGTGTCAAGTTTTTTTGTGTGTGTGAGACAAAGTCTTCTACTTCTCTGGATCCAACTCTTAAGGTAAATTGCTTGATAATTATGAATCAGTACAAGTAAGCCGAGGACATATTTACAACATATTCCATGCCAACAATTTCAAGTCACATAAGGTCCCATGGGTCCCTAACATGATGTAGTATGACAAAGGGTCCCTGATTTCAAAAATGTCAGTTTCTCTCTTTACAAGCCTAATCATGAGCCGTCCTGCTTTAAGGAGAAGAAAAGTAGCTAACACTGATGTAGCATTTACTATGTGTCAGCCATTGTGCTTTACAATTATTTTCTCAACTGACTCTTACAACCAACCTGGCAGATGGGTGCTATTTTGTATCTCCAATTTGCAGAGGAAGAAACTGAAGCAGAAGTGACCTGCCAAAGCAAGTATCTGAAGG
This sequence comes from Sarcophilus harrisii, assembly GCF_902635505.1. Taxonomy (NCBI): domain Eukaryota; kingdom Metazoa; phylum Chordata; class Mammalia; order Dasyuromorphia; family Dasyuridae; genus Sarcophilus; species Sarcophilus harrisii. The sequence goes on along the minus strand of NC_045432.1, from coordinate 69,432,483 downwards.
CTGATAGGAATTCCAGTCTTCCTGACCTCAGCCCTGTGCTCTCACCACTTGCTATAGCTAGAGTCAAAAAGTCTTAAGCTTCTGGTAATGAGTCTCCTGAATTCGCTTCAGGATACAAGCCTTACTCTTGTTCATGAGATGAGACTTAAGCCTTTTCTGACCCAGTTTGACTTTTAAATGAAGTTAGTCAATAAGCAGTTTTTAAGCTATATGCTAAGTGCTGCACTAAATTCTGGGGACATAAAGAAAAGCAATAGATAGTCTTTGCTTTGAGATAGCTCACAGTCTGGGGGCGAGGGGGAGACAGCATACAAACAGCTATGTCCAAACCAGCGATATCCTGGAAAAGGTAGGGCTAATCAATAGAGAAGGCACTCGAATTACAGGGGATTGGGTAAGACTACCTATAAAATGGTGGATTTTAGTTGGGACTTGAAAAAGGCCAGTAGCTACAGATACCTGTAGAGGGAGAACATAATAGCTATGGAGGACACTCAATAAAAATGCCTCAAGTCAGAAGATGGAATGTCTTCTTCAAAGAACAGCAAAGATGCCAGTGTCAGTAGATCAGAAAGTATATAGAATGGATAGGGGTGTAAAGTACAAGAAGACTGGAAAGGTAGGGAGGAGGTAGGTTATGAAGGCCTTTGAATGTCAGTGTATGTTGAATTAATTCAGGGAGCACTAGCTAGGTCTTCCTAGAATTTCTCTAGTTCATAATGTGTGTCTGAGAGGGGGAGGGATAGACAGACAGAGAGGGAGACAAAATGAGGGAGGGAAGGAGGAAGGCCAAAAGTCTTTTGACTAATTATTAGGAGGACAGGGCCTAGAATCTGTCCCTTGAGACTCTGGGTCCAAGGCTTCTACTAATAAATAATGATGCCTGGCTAAGAGTACTAAAGTCCTCATACTATGAGAGTCACCAAACATATAAGCAACTAAATGACTCATCACTGAAACGCCTTAAGATAAACCTCCTAATGTCAATGTTTAAGCTACAATTTGCTAGTCTGTTATAATGTGGCATAATTCCTAATGATTAAAAATATGACATATCATAAAAATATGAAATATATTTGTAAATGAAATCGATATCGCTGATACTACTAAATATGAGACACTTTTAAAAATAAATTTAGACAGTGATGCTCTAGTTTCTTAATGTAATCCAGAACTCTGACTTGGAAAAAAATAAAAACTAGGATAGAAATGCTTATAAAGTCCAGATTGTGTACATTAAACATCTTCAATAGCTCAACCTGCATTGGTTGTAAAGAGTCTAGATCATCTTATAAATGAAAAAGTCACAAAAATATAAATCATAATTTTAAGGGCAAGGAATGATTATGATGAAAACTATAGCACCTCTTCAGTTAAGGAAGAACATAAAGGAGATAAAAAATTTTAAATGCTTATTTAAGGAAATTCATAATTTGAAATGGGTATTAATTCTCTGTACTAGTCACATAAATTCATAGTGAACTCTTTGCATCATTATTGGGATAAAAGATACCAACTGGGAAACAGTAAATGACCATGATATTCTAAAACTCAGATTAAAAACAAAAGGCTCTTCAGAAGTATCAGTCTAAAGCTTAAGTGAACTGCAATTCTTACCCAGTTTTTCTAGCTCTGAAGATAAGTGAAAGTTACAGATATGTATGTAAAAAGGCATCTGCAGCCCTTCCTCTAGCCCAATTTTTTTTTTGTTGCCTGCCTTTCCTAAGCATCTGCCTGCTAAGTATATACATTTACTTCAACCTCAAGCAACTAGGTACAGACCAACCCAGCAAGAAAACCCCGAAGAGAAAATTGTGTATGAGGATTGTTATAGAGTGAAAGGATGCTAGCAACAAGAATTATAGCAGAGATCAAACAAACAAAAAAAAGATAATCCTTATTCAATAGAACATTCCAGTTATTGACAAAAAAAAATGCATCTCCCAAATCAAAAAATGCATCATACCCATTGTGACTTCAAAGCGGCTCTTCTGTGCGTTAAATAAAAAGAGTCCTTTCCAGGAACATGTTTAAATATAAATTTTATATTTTTCAAAAATTCTGATTTTAAGCATCACCAGGGGAAAAAAATTTGATATAGAAAAAAAGAAAAGGAAAAGAAGATTTTATATGAAAACATAAATCCCTATTATATACAGATGGGTTTTTTTAAAGTACATAATAAATTCAACATGTTCCATTCAAAGCTGTCCTGCTTGTATGTTGTCTTCTGAACTTCTCTGCGCATTTTTAAAAAAATGTTTCAATGCAACTATTTCCACTCAGATGAAAGAGTGTTCCAAATCACTATTGGTCAGAGAAATGCAAATTAAGACAACTCTGAGATACCACTACACACCTGTCAGATTGGCTAAGATGACAGGAAAAAACAATGATGAATGTTGGAGGGGATGCGGGAAAACTGGGACATTGATGCATTGCTGGTGGAGTTGTGAACGAATCTAACCATTCTGGAGAGCAATCTGGAATTATGCCCTGATCCAGCAGTGTTACTATTGGGCTTATACCCCAAAGAGATCTTAAAGATGGGAAAGGGGCCTATATGTGCATGAATGTTTGTGGCAGTTCTCTTTGTAGTGGCCAGAAACTGGAAACTGAGTGGATGCCCATCAGTTGGAGAATGGCTGAATAAATTGTGGCATATGAATGTTATGGAATATTATTGTTCTGTAAGAAATGACCAACAGGAAGATTTCAGAAAGGCTGGAGAGACTTACATGAACTGATGCTAAGAGAAATGAGCAGGGCCAGGAGATCATTATACACTTCAACAACCATACTGTATGAGGATGTATTCTGATGGAAGTAGATTGCTTCAACAAAGAGAAGATCTAACTCAGTTCCAATTGATCAACGATGGACAGAACCAGCTACACTCAGAGAAGGAACACTGGGAAATGAGTATAAACTGTTTGCATTTTTGTTTTTCTTCCCGGGTTATTTTTACCTTCTGAATCCAATTCTTCCTGTGCAACAGGAGAACTGTTCGGTTCTGCACACATATATGTGTATCTGGGATATACTGTGACATATTTAATATGTATAAGACTGCCTGCCATCTGGGGGAGGGGGTGGAGGGAAGGAAGGAAAAAGTCAGAACAGAAGTGAATGCAAGGGATAATGTAAAAAAAATTACCCAGGCATATGTTCTGTCAATAAAAACTTCAAATAAAAAATAACCAAATAAAAAAAGGAAAAAAAATGTTTCAACGCCACTCTTTTCTTGCTGTCTTTGAGCAACCCTACAGATAGCTCCCTTTTTGTTCCGAAATCCCTCTCTCAATAAACAAAAAACCATAATTGCTGAAAGAAATAAACATAGTTAATCAAAACAACTCCTCACTTTTACCATGTCTTTTTTAGGAACTTAGGAGAAAAAAAAAGAAAACAGAAGATACGTTTGCTTACTCCAAGACTAAGAATTCATTTGCTTTTCAGTAAAAAAAAAAATCAGATTAACCAGGAAAAATCTTTAAACTGTCCAAAGTACAAACTTTGGCCAAAGAGCAGCCACTTTTTCTACTGACCATCTCTTTCATCTTTTTCTTACTTTCCACTCGGAGCATACAGCATGTGGAGGAAATTTAGGAGAATAATGGGGCCAAAGACTTGCTAGCTAGAGCAAACAGCTACCTTCCCTTCCTCAGCTTGTAATGAAAGTTACACAAAAATCCGACAGGAGTGATAACCAGTTCAAAAGAGCTAAACTTCAAAAAGATTTTCCACATGGAGAACCTATTGTGAAAACCATAAGCAAAATCACAGCAAAAGCTGGAAGATTTTTTCCAATAGGTTTGGACTTCAGCTTTGTTCTCATTAGTTCTTTGTCTTTATTTGTTAACACTGGTCACTTTTCAGCAACTACCCTGCAGTATATAAAGCATGCGTACAACTGATGTGTGCCCCAATCAAAGAAAATGATGTCTTTCTCAAAGCACATCATCTATTCATAATTTATGAAGAAATAAGCATTACCAAACAATTAAGTTAAAGTGACATGATAGTATTAAGATTATTTTTAAAAGTATCTATCCAGATAACTCTCTGATCAAGAAAAACTTAGTTAAAAAAAAAAAAAGACAGTCTGTCTCTTGGAATGACAAAGTAAAATGACTTATTTGGCAATTTTATATATCTATATTATCATAAAAATGTTTTAGATTTGAAGTGACAAAATATATCTCTATGACCCCTAACCAAGTCACTTTAACCTCTCTAGAACTGAGTCCCCTCCATTTAACAATGCAAAAATGGAACTGGTTGGCTTCTCATGCCTATTCCAGCTCTAAATCAATGATCTTATGGACATGGACATGATATGAAGTTTCTGTATCTTAATCAGACAAAACAAAACAGTAAAACTTCTTTGAAGACATTGAATATTTGATTATTAGCAATAAAATTATAGCGAGTAAAAAAGTCTTTTAGATCTGGAATTATATTCCTGTATAATAAAGGAAACAAAAGAAATGTTTCTATCACTACTGCAGAAAACCCTACTTGAAAATGATAACTGTTCATATGTAAAATGATAGGGTTGGACTAGATCCCAAAGACCCCTTCCAACTTTAAGTCAAAGATTCTAAGAAATGTTGAAAATGAAATCTGGGAAGGCTTCATATGAACTAATACAAAGTGAAGTGACAATAAGAATGACAAAACTGTAAAAGACAATTAGAAAAACTTAATCCTGATCAAAACAATGACCAACCATGATGCTAAAACAAAACAGTTCCATTTTTTCTTCTTATTTTTTTCCAGTGGCTGGGGGTGGGGTGGGGAGAACAAGTGGGAAGAAGAGAAAATAGATAAATGAAAAAAATTAATTGAAAAGTATACACATAAGAAATTCAAATTAGTTAAAGCCTTCTATTAATGAATTAAAAACAAGACCAGGGATTCCATCGCATTGTGGAACAGTTAGAATTACTCTCTATATCACAGATAAGTCCCTGGTTGAGCCCTTTATATGATTTTAGAGACTGAAGGTACCTTTGAGATCAACTAGTCCAAGCTTCTTATTTGAGAGATAAGGAAGAACATCAAGGCCCAAAAGGCCAAGTAGAAGGTCAAGATCATGCAGGATCTGAATTCTAAGTTTCTGACCCCAAATCTCTTCTCACTATACCATAGTTTCTCAAGTAAGAAAAATGTACAAATTATTTCAAACTCATCCCCACTACAGAGAAGACAGCACAAAAGTACAAGACCTAGTAACCAAAGGCCAAAAGCATCTTCCACATAAATGGATCAAAGGATTTTCGAGTGGAAAATATTCTAGTACAATACCCAAAATCTTCAAAGAACAAATCAACTGGATTTGGGGAGAAAGATGACAGCTTTGAGGTAATAATCTAAGGATACTCTAGAAAATTCTAAAAAGAATTCAGTAGTCTAACTGTCCCTAAGACTGAAATTTCAGAGAACTAGATTTCCAATGAATATTTTCTAAATATAAACGATGTCTAGTCATAAAAGCAACTTAGACAAGCTTCCTGAAGTTTTATCCTTGAACACATTTTGTGTATGTAAAGGAAATCACTATTTTCAAAAGATGTACACTAGAGTTTTTTAAAAAGTGCAATACCAGCTGTTACGAATATAATGTCTGTTTGAAAAACTCTGATCCTGGAATTTTAAATCATGTATTTTTAGCAGATCTTGAACATCTTACAATACAATGAAGTATGAAAATTCATAAATTGCCACTGGGGAAAAAGCAGACGCATAGGAAGTAGAATCAAAAATGGCAGCAGTTAGCAGGGATATAATCTGATATTGTAACAAGGAACTGTAAATAAAACCTAGGAGAGGAGAGATAGCATCTTTATGATTGTTGTTAATGGAACAAAAGGTATCTAATCATATCAGCTTCTCTTTTCAAAGAAAATTACAAATATCCTAATAGCATCACATGTCACTGAGTAGTTACTTCAGCTGCCTTCTATTAAAAGGAATTACATGCTTTCAAACAAGGCATTCCTTGCCCATCGCCTGCAGCACATTATCAGTCTATTCTTATCACATTAAGCCAGACACAGTCAGTTCTCAACAGTCCATACTAATGGACAGGATATGGATAATTCAAAATAGTTGGTAATCCAAAAATTATTCACATTTGGCTTTGGAATGAATTTTATTGTTACAGTAGATTTACCTTCCTAATTATGTTTTGCTTAGGCTTATGTTAAAATTTGTTTACCTTCTATGATTCAGTTTCCCTAAGCATATATCAACTGATGATTGGAGGAAAGGAAGCAAGGATAGGGAGCTAGGAATCTGAAGCACTATGGAATCAAGGGAAATAAATCACGTCTTAAAAACTGGCTATGGCTCATACCTATAGTAGGTCATATGAACAGGGCAAATACAAATCTGACTGTATGATGATAAAGAACTTCAGATACAGTAAACTAAAACAAACTGCTTTGCATCATAACATTAACAAATTCAATTCCATTGAATCAAAGAGGCATTTCTTAAGTGCTTACCCAGGAACTAGGATAGGTATTGATGAATGGAGCTACAAAGGCAAAGGTCAAAAAGTGCCTGGCTCCAAGGGCCTAACATTGTATTAGTACCCAGATAAAGAAATATACAAAAATTTGGGAGAAGCAAGAAGCAAGGCAAACTCGCAGCTAATAAAAGAGAAATTTTAATGTACTGATATAGTTATGAATTCCACTTATAAAATAATCATTTTAAAGGCCTCATTTCTAAAATATATAGAGAACGGATTCAAATTCATAAGAAAACAAGCCATTCTCCAATTAATAAATGGTCAAAGGATATGAACAATTTCCAAACGAAGAAATTAAAGCCATTTCTAATCATATGAAAACTTCTCTGATAATTATAGAAATATATATAGAAGAGTTGAATATGTTTAACATATGTTGGTATTACTTGCTGTCTAGGGCAGGAGATGGGGAGAAGGAAAAAAAAATTTGGTTTTGCAAGGTTTTGCAAGGATGAATGTTGAAAATTATATATATTTTGAAAATAAACAGAGTTACAAAGAGAAATTCCATTTAAAGTAACTGCCGATAGTATAAAATATTTGGGAATCTATCTGCCAAGGGAAAGTCAGGAACTACAGAAGCAAAACTATAAAACACTTTCTACACAAATAAAGTCAGATCTAACCAACTGGAAAAATATTACGTGCTCTTGGATAGGGCGAGCAAATATAAGAAAGATGACAATACTCCCTAAACTAATCTATTTATTTAGTGCTATACCAATCAAGACTCCCAAAAAAACTATTTTAATGACCTAGAAAAAATAACAAAATTTATATGGAAGAATAAAATGTCAAGACTTTCAAGGGAACTAATGAAAGAAAAATTAAATGAAGGGAGCCTAGCTGTAGCAGATCTAAAACTGTTATAAAACAGCAGTCACCAAAACCATTTGGTATTGCCTAAGAAATAGACTAGTTGGATCAGTGGAATAGGTTAGGTTCAAAGGACAAAATAGTCAATAACTTTAATAATCTAGTGTTTGACAAACACAAAGATCCCAGCTTTTGGGATAAGAATTCACTATTTGACAAAAACTGCTGGGAAAATTGGAAATTAGTATGGCAGAAACTAGGCATTGACCCACACTTAACAACATATACTAAGATAAGGTCAAAATGGCTTCATGATCTAGGCTTAAAGAATGAGACTATAAACACATTAGAATAACATAGGATAGTTTACCTCTCAGACCTGTGGAAGAGGAAGGAATTTATGACCAAAGAAAAACCAGAGATCATTATTGACCACAAAAGAGAAAATTTTGATTATATCAAATTAAAAAGCTTTTGTACAAACAAAACTAATGCAGACAAGATTAGGGGAAAACAATAAACTGGGAAGACATTTTTACAATCAAAGATTCTGATAAAGGCCTCATTTCCAAAATATATGGAAAATTGACTCTAATACTATAAGAAATCAAGCTATTCTCCAATTGATAAATGGTCAAAAGATATGAACAATTTTCATATGACGAAATTGAAACTATTTCTAGCCATACAAAAAGATGCTTCGTCATTATTAATCAGAGAAATGCAAAATAAGACAACTCTGAGATACCACTACACACCTGTCAGATTGGCTAGGATGACAGGAAAAGATAATGTTGAATGTTGGAGAGGATGTGGGAAAACTGGGACACTGATACATTGTTGGTGGAATTGTGAATACATCCAGCCATTCTGGAGAGCAATTTAGAATTATGCTCAAAAAGTTATTAAACTGTGCATGACCTTTCTTCCAGCAGTGCTACTACTGGGCTTATATTCCAAAGAAATCTTAAAGAAGGGAAAGGGACCTGTATGTGCAAAAATACTTGTGGCAGCCCTTTGTGTAGTGGCTAGAAATTGGAGAATGGCTAAATAAATTGTGGTATATGAATATTATGAAATATTACTGTTCTATAAGAAATGACCAGCAAGGGTCATCCTGCCATCTGGGGGAGGGGGTGGGGGGTGGTAAAAGGTGAAAAATTGGAACAAGAGGTTTGGCAATTGTTAATGCTGTAAAGTTACCCATGCATATAACCTGTAAATAAAAGGCTATTAAATTAAAAAAAGAAAAAAAAAAAAAAAAAAAAGAAATGACCAGCAGGAAGATTTCAGAAAGGCCTGGAGAGACTTACATGAACTGATGCTGAATGAAATGAGCAGGACCAGGAGATCATTATACACTTCAACAACAATACTATATGATGATCAATTCTGATGAACATGGCTCGCTTCAACAATGAAATGAACCAAATCAGTTCCAATGGAGCAATAATGAATTGAACCAGCTACACCCAGCAAAAGAACTCTGGAAATGAGTGTGAATCACTACATAGCATTTCCAATCCCTCTGTTTTTATCCGTTTGCATTTTTGATATCCTTCTTAGGTTAACTTTACCTTATTTCAAAGTCTGATTTTTCTTTTGCAGCAAAATAACTGTATGGATATGTATACATATATTGTATTTAACATATACTTTAACGTCTTTAACATGTATTGGTCTACCTGCCATCTGGGAAAAGGGGTGGGAGGAAGGAGGGGAAAAGTTGGAACAGAAGGTTTTGCAAGGGTCAATGCTGAAAAATTACCCATGCATATATCTTGTAAATAAAAAGCTATAATAAAAAAAAAAGAAAAAAGAAAGAAAAAGCTTTTAAAAAAAGACCTAAAAATGCTCTAAATCACTACTGATTAGAGAAATGCAAATTAAGACAACTCTGAGGTACCACTATGCACCTCTCAGATTGGCTAAGATGACAAGAAAAGATAACAATCAACAATGGAGGGATATGGGAAAATTGGGACAGTAACACATGTTGGTGGAATTGGTGGTGTTGGTGAACTGATCCAACCACTCTAGAGAGCAATTTAAAACTATGCCCAAAGAACTATTAAACTGTAGATATCCTTTGATCTACTGGGACTGTATCCCAAAGAGAGCATAAAAAAGGGACGGAGTTTCACATGTGCAAAAATGTTTATGGCAGTCCTTTTTGTAGTGGCAAGAAACTGGAAACTGAGTGGCTGCCCATCAGTTGGGGAATGGCTGAATAAGTTATGGTATATGAATGTTATGGAATATTATTGTTCTATAAGAAACTATCAGCAGCATGATTTCAGAAAGGCCTGGAGAAACCTATATGATGCTGAGTGAAGTGAATAAAACTAAAAGAACATTGTACACAGCAACAACAAGATTATGTGATGATCAGTTCTGAAGAACTTGCAGTATGATAATTGTGGAAATAGAACAGAAGAATTGCATATGTTTAACCTATATGGGATTACTTGCTGTCTAGGGGAAGGGGTGAGAGGAAGGGAGGGAAAAAATTTGGAACACAAGGTTTTGCACAGGTGAAATTATTCATCCATGTTTTGAAAATAAAAAGCTATTACTAAAAAAAATAAACAAAATTATCAATTCCAAAAAACCCAAGAGGGTTTTTCATGGACATGATAAACCTGCATTTGTAACTTCAGTAAAGAAGTAAAAGTTAGTAAAAAAAAAAATTAGTAGCAGACATTATTATTATTATAGACCTTATTAGAATGATTCTAGCATGTAAAAGTATAAAGAACAATGGAAATTAAAATAAGTGATTTGTTCACAGGATTTCCAAAAATGCAGAAGAATTTGTTTTTGCAAAAATTTATGTTATTATGATTGGATATTTCAGTGAAATAACCTCCCTTGGCCTCAGTTTCCTCATCAAGAATATGAAGGTACCAGGTGACATGGCCTTTGAGGTCCCTTCCAACTCTAAAGCTATGACCCTGTAATCATAAAGCACCCTAGTCAAGTATAAAATGCCAGTGTTGGTAGGAGGAAGGATGGGAAAAGAGGGGAGAGACAGAAACAGCTAATTTTTGTGATAGGAATGAGGGAAATGTGATATGCCAATCATTACAGCAAAGTCCAAATCATGATGATATATACCTTATTAAATAGGGTTTTAATGTAAAGCCAATGTCACTGTAACAGTGTGGTGAAATCATTTATTAACAGCAACATAAGGAAGTCTTCTACCAAAAAATCTGTTTGTGGCAGACTGACACCCTAAAGAACAGCTAAGCAATTTAAGTCAACTTGGCTTTGGGGATAGTTCCATAACATTGAAAATTCCACTATTTCATTATTTCCAAATAGGATTTATAAAATAGTTTTTCTTTAATTATTCAAACCACTACATAATCTATGTTTCTTCATGTACTTGTAAAAGCTATTTAGAATTGTAAGCCTATTTAAGGCACAATCTAAAAACAAATCAATTGATATGTTTTCCAGAAGTCATTGCTAGTCCATCCTCTTGGTATATCAGAATATTCATTCTTGAATCACCACCTGGCAAAGTATGGTTTCAATTACTAAAATCATCTCATTGTTCTTCTCTTTCTTTAATTCCTAGAGAATTCTGATTAGCTTCAGTCCTATTTTACAGATGGATAAACAGAGGCAATGAGAGAGGAGGAGATAGTGACATGTCTTCAAGGATAACTGCTATCCAATCCAATACCCTAGATCTAAGTACTGTTTTTTTAAAAGGATGTGTTCAAGTTCATGATGCCGTGGCCTTCACTTCCTCTACATATCTAGGGGAAAAAGCAAGAAACATCTGAAATGTTGGCTGAAGTGACCCATTTGTGTAGTTCATATACCCATAACTGGTATAAAGAAAACCAAAGACACAATAGCATTTTCATAATAGAGTCCACATCCATTGTTTATATTTTCTCATTGTGTCCTTTCTCTCTTCAAGTCTTTGTAACGAAGCTTCTACATCCAATGAGCTTGGCAAACTTTTAAGAGGCATAAAAATGTTAACTGCTACTGCTGTTATTTCTGCCATTGCTGAAATGGCTCTCTCTAAATTCATTAATGACCTCCTACATGCCAAATCCAATGGTGGTCTTCTGTCATCTTCATTGATCTTTACAGGGTTACATGGCACTGCCTCTCCTTCCTTCTGTCAATGACACTAGAATCTCCTGATTCTCCTATCTCTGTAGCCATTCATTTACTCTCTTCTTCCCATGAGTAGTTTCCAAGGATTGGTCCATAATACTTTTCTCTCTTCTTCTTTCAGGCAGTTTAATTAAGTCCCACATCTTCAACGAATACCCCTTTGCAGATGATCACCAAATCTATACTATTTTTCTTTGGGGAAGAGAGACAGGAGGAGCTCAGTTGAATGAGGAAAATTCACTTCTTCAATAAAAATGAATTAACTCCATCTAGGGTTTTCTTGGCAAAGATATTGAAATGAATGGTTTCTATTTCCTTCTCCAGCTCATTTTACAGATGAAGAAATTCAGGCAAATAGAGTTAAGTGACTTGTCCAGGATCACAGGGTTAGCCCGTGTCTAAGGCTGAATTTGAACACAGGTCCTCCGGACTCCAGAATTAGCACTCTATCCACTGCGCCATCTAAATCCAAATTCAAAGCTCTACAGAACTTATATCCCATTGGAGCCTCCAATTTAGTAAGTCCTAAACAAGGGTCATTAGCTTTCCTTCCAAACCTACTTTTCTTCTGTCTTCATTATTTCTGTCTAGGGCAACATCAATGACTCAGTTTAACATGTTGCTTAATTGGAGTTTTCCATCTATCAATGTAGTCCAACCTTTTCCAATTCCCCCCTCATATTACTTGCCTATAAAAGATTCACCATTTGTTTAAAAAAGCAGACTATTTAAGAAAAAGAAAATCAAGCAGAAGAATATGCAGATTAGATAGAAGTGTCATTCTACTTTCCAAAGGCAAGGGAATATCAAAAACAGGGATCTGAAAGCAAGAAAATCATGCCTTTGATATTTCAGACATTCCACCGATATTCTACAGAGCTTATTTGAATTGTTATTACTCCAGGTGAGCAAAAATTAAAAAGAACAATGATATCAAAAGGACACAAAACTTGTCAGTTTTATAGATTAAACAATTCCAATTGCAATTCAAAGTTAATAGCTTTGTATTTGCAAAAGAATTTGTCAGGCCGAATTATTGTTATAAAAATGAACTTTAAAAAATGTACATTAGCAGGTCTTAGCCAGGAGTCCATGGATGGATTTTAGAAGGTCAGTGAACATGAAGAGGGGAAATTATATATTTATCATTGTTTTCCTTTGGAATGCTATATATTTTACATTATGAATTTAAAAACTTGATTCTGAGAAGGCAACCATGGAACAAAAGACGTTAAACGTAACTTATCTATTAATAATTGAAACAGTTTTCTTTGTTTACTCTAAAGTGCTCAGCAGTAAGGTAAAGAAATGAAGTTCTTTTTTATTCATAACTTTTTTAAAAATGTGTCATATTATAAATCTACTCAAAAGGTAAGGAGACTAAGAGTAGGGGGGATCCTGAAAATCTGCTTTTTAACTCTATAATCATATCTAATAGTAATGTGGGAAGGAAATTCCTGCAAATATACAACTGACTCATTTGTTATTAAAGGCTCCTATAGGCTAAAGGTATGTCAGAATGTCACTAACAACTTTCAATGAAGGCTGCAAAGCAATGCAAGAATGGCCCACTCAGAGGCATATTAGGCTTAGTGGTAGTATACCCTAATAGAAAGTGCAGTGCACTTAGAGACAAAAGGCCCATGGGATCCCAGCACTGGCAGGTCCACTTATGAGTCATTAGGATAAAATGAAATCATAGAATCATGGAAATAAGAGCTAGGAAAAAAGCAATAGAGATCAACTCTTTTTTCAGTAGTCTCATTCTGCAACAGCAGAAACTAAGGTTCAATAGCAGTAAAAGCACTCTGACCTAGGCCTGGCCCTCTCCATTGCAATTTTTGGTGTGCCTATCGAAAAAGCTTCATTTTTTCCTTTCTCTTCACACGTGTGTGTGTGTGTGTGTGTGTGTGTGTGTGTGTGTGTATCAGAGACACTTAATAAATATTTGCAGTATTTTGAGAGTTATTGTTATAAATTCTCAAGGAATTGTCTTCAACTTCAATAAGAGGAACTGCATCTGGTGGAGAACACATAAAGGGTTTTCTCACATAAAGTCTAAGGCAATTTCTGGAACCCTTGAGACTAAAAAGTAAGGCAAATCATCTTTTCCTCACCAAGCAAGACCCATTGGTGTCTACCTGAATGCAAGGGCCAACAGGTAAATTCACTCCTTCTTTCAATAAAAATGAATTAAGTACCCATTGTATGTGGAACACTCTGCTAGACACTGGAGGGAGTCATTTTAGAGAAAGAGCCAAGCTAAGAGAATAAATCCCAGGAGGTGGCTGAGAAATAAACACAGTAATAATTCTGAATATCACACGAGAAGTACATTATAAAGTTACATATGTTAAGTAAGGTCCAAAGAGGAAGGGTATGCCATAGAGGGCAGATGACAGAAGGCTTCATGGAGGAGGTGACTGCTAAGGTGGGAAACAGAGGAGTCATATTTCAAAGTCCACTCATATATATCTTCATGTAGATAAATGTCACAAAACTTGTCAATGTGACGACGATAGATAATACCAATTATTTTTGTATATGGAAACGCCAATGACTTTTGTTTTGTTCAAATTGCATGAAACGATTGTCTCAAAGCATACAAATTATTTATATGATACAAAAGGTGAGTTCATTTCCAGACAGAATCAGTGCATGCTATTCTAGTTCACCACCTGAAATAGCTCCCTAAGGCCTCTCTGTTTGCTCCCCTGTGTATTAAAGTTCCCAGTCAAGGAACAAATATTGTGGTAAGATTTGTTGGGAACCCAGATCTTCTGGGCCACACTGCCCTCAGAATAATCACGTACACACTGTTGACTGTTCAAGGTGACATATAATTATTTTCAACTTGATCTCGGGGAGAGTCAGTATTACTAAGACAGATAGAGATGGATTATATCTTTCCAATCTTTTCTTGCCTTTCATTATTTCATTAGGAGAAGGATGATGATATGACAACATTTAGCAATCAAGTAAAGTATGGATGCTACCAGGGAAGGGGCTCAATCTAAAGAGACTTTAAGATGATTTAAAAGACGATCAGGGAACCCAAGACTCCAAGATAGAATGATGCACAGAGTCCAGAAGAGAAGTGCCCAAGATCACACAGATAAGAAGTAGCAGAGGTGGGACTGAAAACTAGGTCTACAGAATTCCTCAAATGACAAAGCACGGCTCTTTACAAAAGAAAAAAAAGTGCTTTAACATAAATGTTTCAATTAATTTCTAACATAGTTTTGGACTTCTGCAGTAATATTTCAATTATTCCAAAAAGACATTTTTATGCATTAGTAATATTTATAATCATCTCAATTTTCTCTTATCACTACTGAAGCTAAATTATATGACTGAAGTCTATTATTTAAAATGCTCAATTATATTAACCTTTTATGTTTATTCCCTATATTTCCTCTAAGCAGCGAAAAAATTCAGAAATTCGCTTGCAAGTTTCACATGTACTATCTTTGTTCTTCCTCAGGTCCCTAGAGAACCCTAGAAATTCTAATTAGTATTAGCAGTTATTGCCTACATGTTTTATTATTATTTCAAGTGTAGTTAATATTAACAGTCATTACTCTAATTCTTGTATAATATTGCTATTGTATTTGATTACCAAGGATCTTTGCAAGCAATAATGACCATATCATTATAGGCCCGCTGGTTACATTCTGCTCCAAGGTCATCAGATTGAATTCTTATTACAAAATGGAGGACAAACCCCAAAATAAGAAAGTACCCATGAAGAGTATCAAATAGCATCAGTAATGTTTGCTTCAACTATTTGTAGTCCTATATAATTTCTTTCATTAATCGGAAATAATTTTGAAAAATATCATCATGATTATACTATTATAGCTAATAAGGAAATTCAAAATATTCAGTGCAAAACAATTGGATTTTAGGGTTGGGAAGGACCTCAGAGACAAGGTACAGTCACTATAATTAATATTCAATGGCACCTTGCTCTAACCTAATTAATTTTTTATAAAACACTAAATGAAAATAAAAACATCTACAGTGCCTAATAAAAGTAATTTAAACAGAAATGTTGAGAGCACAGAACTTTGTTTTATAAATGTATTACCTATTAAAAAGGAACCACCAGAAATGGTAAGTCTGAGTAACAATTTATGACAGATTCTACAGCTTACCATTTTTAAATGTTTTTTTCTAATTTGCAAAACTAAGCTACGCGAGTACTTACATTCTTCCTTAAAACTCAACATGACTTTCCTGGTAAACAAGGTACACCGGTTATATTTAACTGCTGCAGGAGAAATCGGGCAAGGACCTAAATGAAGGGGAAATATTTTTTGGATCCAGCCTCTGGGAAAAATAGTCCCCAGAACTGGAAGAATCATGGAAAGGGGTCCCAAGGTAAGAGAAGAGGGCAACGCTAAGTAAGAACCTGTGGCCTGCACAGTAGTGAGCGGGCAGTGAGCTGGGGAGGAAAGACAAGAAACTAAAAAAAGCAAGACTAATGTGATTTATTAATCCTCCACAAACACAAACACAAATACAGGAGCACTGCTATGAGAATCCAAAGACTTGAGTTCCAGGCTCTTGTCCAGACACTTTCTCCTGTTGGCACCATAGGCAACTCACTGAATTCTTCAGAGCATCTGTTTGTTCATTTGTGATCCTTGCACTATCTACCTCACATGACTTCTGGGAGGAAAAGCTCAACAGATATGAGAGCAATTACTGCAGAACTAGAATTTCATTCTGTATCTTCTGACTTCAAGTCCAGTAAAGTCTCCACTTTCACAAGATAGCTCTTATATACTTAGGATAAAATGTTTTAGTCTCTCTATAGTAATGCTATCAATAACTAGGCAAAAGTTTTGAAAAAGTGCTTATCTCATTTTGAAAAAGCCCAAGTCATGATTGCAAAGGGCTCTGAAGGCATCAGGAAACAAGGTCCAGAAAGGCCAAACAAGGGAGCTCAATGATAGCAAAAAGAGGTCACAGAAGGATTTCTTCCATTGCTCTCTAGTGTATGTCAGTCAACTCAGAATAGATTATGAACAAAAATGAACATCTCACAAGTGAAGAAGAACGTGAACAAAAATACTGTGGGGTGGATTTAACTGAAACAATTTTGATGTACTTTTATAAATCTCCCAAAAGATATGCAACCTGAATATTAAAGATAGCATTAAAATTAAAAGAGATCCAGATCAGATACCTTTAACAATTATGACTAAGGTATGAATTCTTAGCCGAATAAGAGATAGTGAGAATCATAAAAGATAAAATGGGTCATTTTGATTACCTGAATTTGAAAAGCTTTTGTATGAACAAAATTAATATTACTAGGATAAGAAAGGAAGAAAACTACTGGGAAAATAATTTTAGCAAATATCTTTGTCAAGGTTATGATATCCATGACAGGTAGACAAATAACAAAAAATCCTCCACAGATATGAAATAGCAATTCTCAAAGGAAGAATAACTATTAGAACCATAGGAAAAAATTCTCCAAATCGTTAAAAATATAAGAAATGCAAATCAAAGCATTCTAAGATTTCATATCACACAATAAATTTGCAAAGATAAGGGCATAAGAGGATCAATCAATATTTGAGAGCTCTGAAAGGGTGGGCATGCCAAGACATTGTTGGTAGATACGTGAACTGATTTAAAACATTCTAAAAGCAATGTGATATTATGTTTACAAAAATGCTTAAAAGTGTGTATATCATATACATGTATTGTATTTAACATATACTTTAACATATTTAACATGCATTGGTCTACCTGCCATCTGGGGGAAGGGGTGGAGGAAAGGAAGGGAAAAACTGGACAAAAGGTTTTGCAATTGTCAATGCTGCAAAATTACCCATGCATATATATCTTTTAAATAAAAAGCTATAATAAAATTTTTTAAATAAATAAATAAAAATTACATTCAACAACAAAAAAAGTGTGCATATCCTTTGACCACGACATATTACTATAAGGCATATCCCCAGCAAGTCAATGACAAAAAAAAGGATTAAAAAAAAGGTCCCATAAATACTAAAATACTTAGAGTAAAACCTTTAGTAGTAGGAAAAAAAAACACCCTGAAAAATAAGTAGATTCCATTAGCTGGGAAACAGGTAAACAAGTTGTAGTACATGAATGTGACAGAATATTACTGAACTTTAAAAACCAAAGAGGATGAAGAATATAGAAGATAACTGGAAAATTTATAAGAATTAACACAATTTGAAGTAATCAACAGCAAGAAAACATTCCACAAAATGACCCTAATAAGTTAAATAGACAGAATATCAATAAAAATCTGAAGCAAAATGCTATGAATTTATAAAAACCAAGACTGATCCCAAAGATGAGAAGAAGGTACCGCTCTCCCTTCTTTGATGATGTATAGATCACCCTCAATAATGTTAGATGTTTCTGGTGTGTGGATTAGTTTGCTCAAGTATTATTTTCCCTTTTTTCCCCACTGTTTAAAGGGATGGTTCTTTTGGAGGCAGAGAAGGGATACTTTGGTAAATCTAGATGAAAATATACGTTAAAAATAAAAAAAACAGGGGAGTCTTTAAAAAATGGAACTTCAAAAATTCATATTTCCAGATCCCAGAATAAGTGTCATACCTCATGAAATAACTGGAAAAGGTATTTGTCACTTCAAAGTATATCAAATAACACAACATACTGCTTTTTGAGCAGAAACCTGACTTTAGGAAAAAATACACTAGAATGGCTTAATTATTTCCTGTTTAATTAATGAATTATATAGAGAAAATGTGACTAAACTGAGTTACTTAACCTTCTGAAGCCTGCATTTCCTTATAAGTAAAACAAGGAAAAAAATTGTACCCATTTTGCTGATTTATTGCATGTATGTGTATATGTGTGTGTGTGTATATATATATATATATATATATATATATATACATAGATATATATGTAAATAAAACATAATATAATGGTCAGTTTGTAATTTTAAAGTAGGAAAAGTGCACACAGGTTACATATAAAGCACTTTCTAAACTTTAACGTTACATATATGACATATTATGTATACAACTATTAAACTATTATTATTACTTTCATATAAATTGGAAAAAAATTTATATTTAAATGATAACCCAATTATCATCCAGGACAATTAATGAAAACAATTGGGAGCTTTACATCTATTTTAAGTAATTCAAATTCCAAAAGTATATGAAAGGTTGAGAAGTTGTTAAACACTCAGTTCCAAATATGGCACTCTTACTAAATCACAGTTCATCAAATACCCAATTTGGAGCTAAGAACATAAAATCTGCATAAAAGTATCATAAAGAGCTCACAATTATACAATGCTTTAATTTCCTTATAAGCCTCCCAACAAAAAAAAAAAAAGAGGCAGCACAGGAACTATCAGCCATGATTTATACATAAGAAAGGTTAAATGGTAGGCCAGGGTCACATGGTTAATAAGTTTCTTAGGCAAAACCTGAACTCAGGCCCCTTAACTCCAAATCCTATGCACTTTACATTGTGCCATCAAATAGATACACAACAGTTTTGGGAATAAAAGATCTTCATAGTTCAAATGTCCAATGAAAGATTATTTCCCTTGCTGTCAACGTTTATATCAATTTCACTGAAGGCTGAAACACAAAATTGGTATTTTGTTCTATTATTTTCCCACAGATAGTGAAGCAATATTTGGATCTTAGCAGGCTCCATTAAAAAAGAAAATTTTGTCATTAACACTTTAATCCCCCAAAATTGTAGAGCTCAAATATTAAGACAACCCAGAAATTATAGACAGATATTCAAACTTTCCTCCAGGAAAGCAGGCCAACAGCAGACTCAGTTTAGAGTCAAACTATCATGACTTGATATCATTAAAATTGGCTCAACTATCCACAAAGTTTTCTTCCTAAATTTTTTTGGGGAAACACAACTAAAAAAATCCTTGAAACATTCTTAGAACAACACGGGGAAGACTTGTTAATGGTAAAAAAAAATACTTCATTTTTTTGTAAAACCCCCAAAATGTACCTTTCAACTGTGTTGCAAAAGTGAGTGCCAGTTTTGCAAAGAGATCTGGATTTTCAAACTTATCTTCCTTAACTTTTAACCAGAAGCAATTCTCTGATATTTCCCGTGGCTCGATCTGAAACAAAAAGCAGCAAGAATAATGTGGTCAATTATTACACATTTAGTTACAAAAAATTAAGTAAACCTTTATTTAAGCAAGCTTGATGGCCAATTCATCATTTCTGTCTGCTTTTCACTGCTTCAGTTTTAGGTTTTGCCCAAGCAGTTTTCTGGTCCTTATTCATTAAGGAGAGAGACAGCATGGCATGGTGAATAGAGAACTGGCCTGGCAGTTCCAGTCTCACCTCTGACTCATAGGATAGATAATTCATCTCAGTTCTCCTGGCAGCTCTCAGGTTATAAGTTGCAGAGAAGATAGCAGACTTCCTGGGTAGAGGAAGTTCTCTCATTTGGAGTTCCACAAGTACCTGTGAAATCTCTAGCCCCTATCCGTATCTCAGCCATTTATATGGAAAGTTTCCATTTTAAGCAGTTCATAAAGGAAAAGTTACACCAGCAAAATATTCCACTTATTATCCTGACACAAAAGTGAAGGTTTTCCATAATGGCCATCACATTGTAATGAGACTCTGAATCAGGAATGCTCTACAGCCTTCAAAGTATCAGCTGCTACTGATGATAGTCATTGATTATCTATGTGCCAGTTCAAATGGTTACTGTACCCTGATTCATTTAACAAGCAACCCAGGAAAAGGAATGGAAAAATATTATTTCACTCTTTATTCCTACTAAAAGTATCAGCCAATACTCATAATAAGTATAGCAATGACAAGATAAACCAAGACATTCCCAAATGCCTTTATATCTGGATTATCGATATTCATCCCTTATCCTGCCTCACTAATTTCTTTTACTGTTGGCATCAACTTGAAATTCATTTTCACTTCTTCCAATGACCTAGAACGATCCTACCTCCATCACTTTGTGAATTCTGAAAATCTTAAATGGTTAACCGAAAAAAATATTTAACTTAGCAGTTATTAAACAATGAAGTAAAGATTCTAAAAGAAAAATTATCACTATAAGCTAATGATGTATTAAAAACAGTTCTAGTCTTTGCTACTGATACTCTTCCCCTTTTTCAACCATCAGTTCCATTATTCCTATAACAATGGTACTCAGTACCCCTGTGTGGGGTCCCATTCCCAGAAAAGAGTCATTACCTTGGACCAATTGATTCTTTTCATGGGCACTTCTGGCTTATATAATTTTTTTTGCTTCATTCCAAAAGGAAGGGAAGCAGATGCTCCAGGAAGAGGAGGAGCAGCACCCAGAGGTGGTGGAGGAGGAGGCCCCCCAAATAAAGGAGGCGCTGGTGGTACAGCTCCTCCAGGCAAAGGAGGGGGAGGAGGAGGAGGACCAGGTACTCCAGGCAGAGGCGGAGGAGGAGGTGGAGGAGGAGGAACAGCACCACTTGGAGCTGGTGGTAGAGGTGGAGCTGGCAGAATTCCTGATGAATCAGAAAGTCCAGGTCCCTGAAATATACATTGGAAATAACAGACATCACAACACTATAATGGTTTCCATCCTTGCTAAATTAAAAATCATATTTGCTATTCAGGATATTAACAATTCAAGTAAAACTTATTTGGAAGGGGTGATGTTTTCAAGTTCATGCATATTAATATGATCCCTATGTTTTCTTATTATCATTAGAGACCACATTTGAAAACTTACTTTTACCCTATTTGCAAAATGACATCGTTTATTTTTATTAAATAACCTTTCTAAAAAATAAGTTTCTTATTATGCAATATATATACTAAGAATTAAGTATTTTGTAAAATGGCTTGGACCTGTTCAAGCAACTGGATAGAATACAGCACTAATTAGGACAAGGTCATGAATGTAATCCCCAAATGGGCCAATTAACTTTGCACAAATAGAATCTCTCATAGCCCCTGTAACCCACTTGTCTAATAATTATTGTAATAATACTAATGAATGTTTTAAATTTACATAATGATCTATATTTATCAAAGGATTTCCACTTTCATTATCTAATTTGATTCTCATAGGTTTATAAGCCAACCTGAGCAGGTAATATATTATGCCCATTTTTACAAATGAACAAACTGAGGCCGAAAGAGTATATGGCTAATTAAATGCAGAGTGGAGAAAAAGAGGTACTCTACTACTCCCCACTCCTACCCCCTCCCACACATAACATTGCAAGTATTATCTAGATACAACCAGTTTAAAGTGTCAGCCTGTTGACAAACCAACTTAGAAAAGATGTTGAAAGAATAACAAGGAGGTCAGGCTGGTTCAATTATGGGTTTATGAAAGGGAGCAAGGTGTAAAGAAAGAGAAAAAGTAAGAAGATACCAGGTGAAGAAGAAATTTAAATGTCAGAGGGCTGTGTATTTCACACTAGAGCTACTATTGGAGTTCACTGAGTAGCAGGATGCTGCACTGAGAAGTATACTTTCAAAAAGTTGTTTTGGTGGTGGTGTGGAGAAGGATTTGCAGTGGTGAGACACTTGAGACAGGAAGGCCAATCAAAAGGCTATTATGATAGTCCAAGTGTGAGGTGACAGGGGCCCAGTTTACAGTAGAAGATGGCTGAA
Source organism: Sarcophilus harrisii (assembly GCF_902635505.1). Taxonomy (NCBI): domain Eukaryota; kingdom Metazoa; phylum Chordata; class Mammalia; order Dasyuromorphia; family Dasyuridae; genus Sarcophilus; species Sarcophilus harrisii. Next base: position 69,410,337 of record NC_045432.1, on the reverse strand, counting down.
TGAAAAGAAAAAAATTTGAGAGTATGGTTGTAGGGAAAGAAACGATGAGTTCTGTCAAGTAATTGCAAAAAGCATTTATTAGGTCCTTATTAAGTGCCAGACATTGGCAATTAAAAAAAAATACATACATCCATACATAAACACACACACACACACACACACACACACAATATAGACCCTGCCCTCAGGAAGCTTACATTCTATGGGTGAAAACAATAGGAATAAGTGGAAGAGAATGGAAAGTAAGGTAGAAGGTTGGCTTTAGACAGGTCAAGGAAAAAGCTAAAACAACCAAAAGGGGAAGTCAGACTGTGTTTGAGAGCTAAGGGTGTGTGTGTGTGTGCAAACTTTGTCAGTGCAAGGAATGTCCATCCATATAGGAAAATCACAGATTGTTCAAGTTAATGAACTGCATTACAAGAACCAGAAAACATGTACATGAAGTTCATGAAAATCATTCAAATTTTTAACCACTTATTTAATAAAGTTTCAGGGATTAATAAATGACATTGTAGAGAAATAAAGTGAGATAAAGGTCAGGCTCTGCCCTTAAGCTCATGAGGAAATCTCCAGGTTTAAATGCGATTCATGTCATGGATATTATTAACAAGCAACACAGAAATCCCGAGGAGGGAGAGATGACTTTGTTTGCTGTACAACTAAAGACTGTGAACACAAGTTGGACTTCAAGGGATGAGAAGGCAAAGAAGAAGAAATAAATCAGAGAACATTGCAGATGAAAGAAGTAGCTTGAAAAATAAAAAATGCAAAAAATTCAGGAGAGGTTAGTTAATTTAATTAAGTAAAAGGGAAATGTTGTGAGGTAAAGATCGAAGATGTTGGCTGAAGAAGGAGAGCCTTGAACAGCTGGTTAAGAAAGCTGTATTTATTAATGGGGCAATAAGAAGTGAATGAGGCCAGATAAGCAGAATAAGTACATGGCAAAAGCTGGCTATTCAAGAGATTTATTGGAAACGGTGGAAATTATGGATAGAAAGAGTGAGGGATGATAGAGAGAAAAATTGCTCGGTAGTGAGAGTGCCAGATGGAAAAGTTACCAAAAACACTATAGAGGTAGCATAAAAAATTTGGCAAATGATCATATGTGAAGGGTAAACAACAGAGGCAAATCCAAAATAATGATGAGTCTTAGAATCCAAATAAGTAGGACAGCAGAAGCAACCTTAGCCAAAATAACAAAGCTAAAATGAACTGAACACAGATTCAGTTTTGAACAACCTAAGTGAGATAATGCTGCTTTATAATAACACATCCAGGTGGAGATACTCAAAGGGCAGTTAGAAATGAGAGATAAGAACTTGGAGAAACATAAGGAGTCAACACATAGATTTGGCAATCGGCATGAAGGTGAGAGGGCAAATGAAGTGTGTGGAAGAAATCACTGAAATGAAGAGGGAAGAGGATCTCGAATGCAAACATGAGGTGCATCTGTATTTCAAAGATGAACCTGAATGAGTAAAAAAGACTGATTCAAGAAGGATCAGAAGACTGGAGCACTGTCAAAGTCAAAGACAAAGAAATTCACAAAAACAGCCATCAGCTGTGTCAAATGAACAAGAAGTCAATGAATATGGGCATGGGGATGTTTCAAAGATCCTTTGAAGAGGAGTTTAAATACAGTGATGAAAACAAGAAGTTAAATTTTAAAAGATTCAAGGGTCAGTAGTGAGGAAATTAGAGTGGTCAGTATATATTTGCTTAGGCTGTAATCAGTATGAGGAGAAGCACTTACTAACTAACGGTTTCTCCATAGTGTTTTGTTGTTGTGAAGTATTTTACATACACTGATTCATTGGGCCCTCACAACAAATCTGGGATTTTTTAAGGCAAAAATCATTATGCTCTCTTACACAGAACATAAGTAATCTGTTCAAGGTCACACATCTGGAAGGTGTCATCTGAATTTAAATGAATTAAATGAAGAGCCTTTTCTCACGGAGCCATGGATTCTTAACAGGCAGCCAGCCAGTAAGGCCGTTCTCGACTTCCCTCCCTCCCAATGCTAACATCTCAAGTCTTGTTCTTGGTTCATTACCTGAGCTCGGAGCTGTTGGAGTTCCGTCTCAAGTTCTTGTATTTTCTCCTCTCGTCGTTGAAGTTCAGCCTGGGCCTCCTGTCGTGCTGTGAACTCCTCATCAAACTGTAATAATCACTTACATCAATGTACTCATCCACCTATGAGAAACTTAATACTAAGCTTTGAAAAAAAGGCTCAACAATGGCACACAGGAAATAATTAAGGACCAGGGGAGGGCAAGGAGAAAAAAATATTTTAAACAGGTCTACTAAGAAAATAACATTATTCAGGATGGTCAAGTTCTCTCAAAATATTAAATCCTCACAAATGTCTGATACAAAAATATTGTGAGTTACAAGTAGTTAGGTATCAGATATGATCTGCCCAAATAAGGGACAAGCTGTGCTCTACTGAGATCACAGATAAAGCCAAACACAAATATTCTGCTCAATTTGGAAATGAAATTGAAAAGCATAATTATCAACAGACTTCAACAAAAGTCATGTTCTGAGAGTAAGAACTTCCATGAAAGAACTTTCAAAGAAACCCCAGAATATTCCCCAAACATCTTTGGCTGGCTCAAAAACCAATGTTGAAAAAGCTGTCACCGCAGTAGTCTATTACAGCAAAGGAATTCATTGTGTTAATGATGCTCATTCTATACAAGGAGTAACAAAATTATCCATATAAAAATATTTCCAGAAGTCACACCAATGGATGGCATTGAGAGATATCAAGCATGGAGATACACATAAAGAATAAGATCCATAGAATTCTGAAGCCCTCAAGCATCCTAAAGAAAATCTAGTTCACTTGCCTCATTGGAAAAATAAGGCAAGTGAGGTTTGGGAAACTCAGGAGTCTTGCCAAGGTCCCAAACTGGTTTCAAAGAGATCGTCCTACTCTCCCTCCCAAATGGCAATTTAGTTCTGTTTCACTCAAGTATACCAAACAGCTCTAGTGACTCTTGCAAGAGGAAAACTTCTAGAGGTCACATCATAGCCAAAGTATTTCCTCTCAAAACATGAGAAAAATTCACTAAACAATGAGATCTGTTTATGATCACTTTTAGAAGACTTGCATAGAGAAAAGAAGTAGCATTTATCCCAGACGTATAGTGTCATCGTACAAAAAACATTCAATAAAAACGAAGCACAACCTACAATTTGCAGATGGAGTTTTGGAAGTGCTACTTCAAAAAACATATACTAAATATTATAAAGAGAAAGTCTTCTTCATTAATCAAAAAGTGTACAGATCTCTTACTCTGGGTGCTATACTTGGAAAAGGGATGGCTGCACACTAACACTTGCTGCTTCAGTCTTTCTAGTGACTGAGTGACTTATGGCCTGTCTCCAAATGCCCTGAAGGACCTTCACTAACACTGAATTAATAGATCAACGAGAAAGACAGTTATCTAATCTCTAGGCAAATCATATCATTGAAGAGACACTACTGGACAATGCATTTCATCTCACTAGTAGAAAACTATTTGCCTACCTGCATGCTTTTCTCCTTTGCTCTGGCATCAAGTGATGAAGAGAGAAAATAGGTTCAAGAACCATAGGTGGATGCTCTCAGGAAAAGCTCAATAGCAAATATGGGCTTTTGACTTGCTCTAATAAAAAAGCCTGTACACAATCCCAACAAAGACTATGGCCATGCGGACTAAAGAGTCTTTCCTACAACAGACGCTACACAAGAGTTTGAAGTTTGTGAAGCAGAAAATTCAAAACTCATTTAAATGTTAACTTTGTTTCCACAAGGAGAATTAAAGTTCTCTCTTAGGTAGGACAAGCCAAACAGCTTCCAGCTCTTTAAAGAGCTATCTACCATGAGGAAGAGAGTTGTAGGAAATAAACAGAAATTTATTTTTCATAACTGCTATCATTCAGATCATTTTAGCATCTTATTTGTTGTCATTTTAATAGCTTTTATGGTTTCTTTTTCATAGTGTATTAAGAGTGATGCCAAGGGAATACTGTGAAATGGCGATCTTATTTTATGAGTAGAATTTGTCAATATTCAATGGTTATTAAATTGGTGAAAACATATAATATAATACAGCATGTCCCTAAAATAATTTTTGCCTGATATCCTGATTTCTACATAAAGGTGAAAAACTTGATTAAATTATAAAACAATATCATTCTGGCATCGCATAATCTTACCTTTTTGGAAAATTCCGCTGCTTTTTGTTCACTTTCTTCTACTTTAGCTTTGTCTACACATGCATCTATTAAGATTGACCAAAAGCAATTAGCAACGATGACATCACATACTTACAAGGAAAAAGCTGTAGCGCTTTCAGAATATCTTCAGCTAATTTGAGGGAGAATCTAGTCTGTCCCTCAATAATGTAACTTCAATTTTTATATGACAGATAAAAAAAGCTGTGGGGGGCGGGGAACTTCTCCATGACATATATGGAACATAAACTATTTTTTCTACCTTCATTTAAGACAAACTCACTGGGGCATGGAAAGGTATAGAGGAAATTCTTGCAGGATCAGTTCCTACAACATTGAGAGGTACTCTGCTACTATGGAGAAACAGGAAGACCTGAGTTTAAGTTCTATCTCTAAGATATGAACTGGGCTATGGAACTAGAGAAACTCCCTAAGATAAAAAGATGCACAGAGGTCTCCACCTGCACTGCTACAGGGTGTTTTATGACCTGCGTCTTCCCCATACATGTTCTGTCCCTATGCCTTTCTCCAATATTAACAAATTAACTATGTCAGTGAGTTTTGCTTTGTGAAATCACAGAACCCTTCTGACTTGTTTTTCAGGATTTCATATTAGAATTAGAGCTGTGACAAAATAAAAACATAATTTATACCTCACATGGGGACCATAGGGAAAAAAAACTAATCAAGTCTAAAGTGGTACTAATAAGCTGAAGAACCAAATGGATATACCGTAAAACTTAATAAATTTAGGCTGCAAATGGTAGAAATGAAGTTTATCTTCTGTAAGACAAACTACATTAATCTAATCAGAAAAGATTTGCTAAGTTACAAGTTTAAACCAAAGGAAGAAAATAGATGACATTTTTTTTTAAGAGTAAGTTTCCCAATTATCTAACCCCATAAGTTTCCATACAATCAATGTATTATTAATAGATCATTCTTATTCACTCATTAAAAACATTACCTAAGGGCCTTAAGTATTCAAACCTATATTGGTCACTACTGAACATTAGAAGAAAGCAACAGAATCATATTATCTTAAGAGCTAGAATGGACTTTTTGGATCCTTCAATCTAACCTTTCACCAAATGTAGAAATCTCTTCTTCAATATCTCTGCCAGAGGGACATTAACCTCTGCTTAAATACTTGTAATGGTGTGAAACTCACTATTTTACTAAGCCAAATATATCATTCTTTGATATTTTTAACTATTTAAAAGTATTTCCTCACATAGAAGACCACTAATTCATACTGCATCCATCACTGAATAATCAAATTTCATCTCTTCAAAAATATTTAGTATTCATGTTTTTCAATAATTCAGACAGAAATATTCTCACTTTTGCTCAATTTGTGAGAATTTACTTGACTTTTTAAAGCATGGCAAGGAATTTGTTCTTAGAAAAGAAGACGATTCCATAAATTCAAGGAGAGATTTGTAAATAGAAAGTAAAAAAGGTCTATTTTCCTGTTAGAATAGAAGCTAAGGATAACCCAGCTGAATCATATTTTCATCATAAAAATAAGTTTGACTCTTGAAATACACAAATGTCTACAGCACATGATAAGTACTAGACCAATTTTTATACTATATGTTCTCCCTTATGTTTACTTAGCTCAAGCATAATAAAGATTATAAGGTTTAGAGTAATAATGATTTCCCCTTGGCACACAAAACTGGATTATTGAATCACCATCACTAGGAATTGTGCCATGAGCAATTCTTACTCTTTTATCAGTGATCACTGAATCATAAAACTTGAGAGCTGCCAGAGTTCACATTAGAGAGTCAAAGCCCATTGACTTATACTTAGGGCACACAAGGGCCAGAGTTTCAATGCCTTTCCTATGCCACACAGCTAGCTGTTGGGACAGTAGTGGAGGAGGAGTGTTAGTGCTGGATTTGTAACCGAGGAGTGTTAGTGCTGGATTTGTAACCGAGGAGTGTTACTGCTGGATTTATAACCAACACTCCTCTGGTCCTCCAGCAAGCAACTGCAAAGTTTTTAAAAACATCAGAAGCCATTAAAGACTACAGAATATTCAACATCCTTTACCTATTTAAGGTAGAATTAAAACTGCTTGAATAGAACACTGATATAAGATCTAACTGGATATAGGGAGTTGAAGAATCTCTTTGAACTACTTCTAAAAGGTATCTAAAAGATATCATTATAGTCGATCCTTGGCGGGGGGGGGGGGGGGGGGGGGAGAGAATGGGGACTCTCTCCAGTCGAAAGGAATGTGACAGGACAAATTAATCACTTTCACAGATATAGATGGGCAAAACAGACATGCATTTTCATTTTTCAAAACAGTACTTTAGGAACTCAATTTTGATGTTAATTACAATTAAGTTCTTATGGAGTTGCATGCAGATGCCTCAGTGGAACTAGCAGAATCAAAATGAATATCCTGATGATAATAAGGCATCCACAGAAACACTTGACAGCCTCTGGGACTGAAAATATGTCTGAGGGGGCTAGAAAGAGTCCAACGGGAAAGCATTTCCAATTATCTACATGTACATTTCTCACAATACTCAGTTAACAACAATATTCATAGAATAACCAGAGACACAGGACCTTAGGACTCACACTATTTTACAGAATATGGAAAATCTGAAAAATATTTCTTTTCTTTAAAGGAAAAACAACAAGGGGAGTATTGAGGTTTTAATTACATACCTATCAGATGAGTGAAGTCAACATCTAATCTCTGTCGATATTTGAAGTCTGGGTCCATGCCACTACCATGGAGCACTATCTGTGAAACACATTCTTCGATGATCTTATAATATTGTGGCCTAGTGATGAAGAAAAGCAAAGCGGTATTTGTCCAGCTTTCAGAAAAAGTTTTCTCAAGAAGTCAGTTGGAAGGAAGAAGAAAGACTAAAATGAACTTTTGTTCTTTAATTGTCAAATTGTGAAACTTCCACAAGAGACATCGAGAGAAGAAATGTCTACTTTTGAAGATATTAACCTTATTTTCTAATTTACAATGAAAGAATCTGAGGAAGCTACTCAAAAGGTAAATAATCTTTTCTATTTGGCTTCAACCTTGAATTTTCATCTGGGGAAATGGAAATTGGCCAATTCTTATGTATGGCCTGCAGCTATTGAGGACCAAGGAAAGGAAGACCTCAAAATCAAAGTCCTTGATACTGCCAAATAGTCCAACGTCTAAAAGAGATTTCGTTTTATTCATGGAAATGACATTAAAGAAAATGTTACCATCTGCTTTGCCACTCCACCCTATCACAAGCTTTTCAATCTAACTTGCAGTTGAAACCTCCTCTATCAGAATAAGACCTCCTTGACAGCACTTAGCAAAGCAAGTGCTTACTAAATGGTCTGGCATACCTGTCTTCATTCATTGAATCATAAAAAATGGGAACAGGAAAGAACCTCAACAATCATTCTATTCAATTTCTGAATTTTATAGATGGGGATACTGAGGCTGACAGGGATCAAGTCCTTTCAGATGACTCGGGACAAGACAGGTTTTCTGACACCCAAAACAATGCTTTTTTCACTACATCAGTGAGTGCTAAACTAAAATGTTCGGAGTTTGACTCTCCACATTTGCAAATGGGAATAATAGACTCTGGACAAAAATATCTCAATTATCTGACATTTTTAGGAGTGTGAAGGCAACATCATTAAATTTTCAAGATAAATAAGTCAGCCTCTCAGGGTCTCCTTTTAAAAATACATCAACCATCTGAGAAAGAAACTTTACAAAAACTGTTAACATATGCACTTGTCTTCTAACAAAGAAAATACTAAAATTAATCATAGTTTTTTAGTGATTTATCATCACCACCACCTTCCATTACCATCCTAGCCATTAATACTGTAACTCTTCCTCCTTATTTGCTATTAAGCATAATTTCTGTGATGAGTCTGTTTGCTTCTAATTTTCTTCTAATCTGCTGGAGTCTGAGAGTCAGAAAATCAAAGATGGATTTTTATTTAATTCAAAGTGTGACTGTGCTGTGCAGACTTGACAAGAAAGAACACTAGCTGAGCCCACCTAAGTTTTAGGTTTCTTATTTCACCTGCCTCTGGAGACAGAAGATAGAACTAAATGCCTAGCTATGTAAAATATTTGCATTATTATTCTTTTGGAGGTTTAAATAGTAATCATTACATGGATAACAGTGAAACAGGAATAAAAATAAAATATTTTAACAAAAATACCACATAGAATTACTTTTATAAAAAAAAAAACCATGACTGAGCACACTATTCAGAATCTCTTATTTCCCACCTAAGATACAAAAATCAGTAGATTAGCAGAACTGATCCAAAAAAATCTTATCATCTCATTCTGTCTATGGGAAGATGCTCTCTTTGTTTCTTGGCTGATGCGTATATCTGAATTGATATCCCTTCTAATATATTTAAACATGAATGCAAATTAAGAAAAAATATTACCAAAGTTTATCCTTACCTGACATAATAATCGTTTCTGATGAGCAAGAAATGTTGTAGAATAGATAGCAAGTAATTTTCTGAAGAAGTGTCCTTTAGCATGTTGTACAGAAGATGATAAACTTCATTCATATCAGTAAATAGTCAGTTAAGAAAAAAAAATCCATTTCATTTGTCATGCAAGACTTCTTTTTTACCATATTACCCCCCCTTCAAAAAAACTAATAAAACCAAATTTACCATTTTATTTTGGTAAATGATTTTTCAACTTTTTCACTGAATGAGTTTTGTAACATTTGCATGAACAGATTATGTTTTCTGAAGTGACATGTTCTGAAAGCATAATTAAGAGAAAGGATTTAAGGAAGTGATCTTTTTATATTAGTCCTTGAAAATATGTTGGATCATCATTATTTTTATAAAAGTACAAGGTGGCCATTGCTCTATATTTTTTTAACAGTGGGATCTTATTAAAATAGTTTATTTTTCCTACATATGTATTTTATTTATTTTACACATATATTAACTTTTTACATATACATTTTTATTAATCTTGTTGGGAGAGAATAATCAGAATAAAAGGGAAAAATTATGACAGAAGAAAAAAAAGAGAAAAAAAAAAGTGAACATAGCATGTGTTGATTTATATTCAAGCTCCATAGTTCTTCTTCTGATTGCAGATGGCATTTTCTGCCCAAAGTCTATTGTCATTTTTATTAGTTTGGCCTGCCCATGAGCAATTGATATTTTTCCAATTGTTTACATCTGACTCTGTGTAAAAAGTCTTTTGTAATTGTGTTCATATAGTTCCTGGGTTTGTCTTGGCAGATAGATATTCAAATATTTTATTTTGTATACAGTTATTTTAAATGGAATTTCTATCTATTGCTGCTATTAGGGACACTGCTATATCATCAGCAGCAGTATAAATTCGAATGATTTATTCTGACAATATGCATGACATTAGTGTTTATTGGTTTCTAACCTCTTAAGTCTAAAAGTTGCTGGAAGCATATTGAGGTCTCAGTTTCCACTGCCATATTTTATGCTAAAGATGTTTAACATAAAATAACAGAAGTAGCCTTATTTTATCTAATGACATGCTTAACAGATCAAGATAAAATTAATATCTTTTTATGATTTCAATATTTTATTCGATGTAAAAGATAAAATATATTTAATTACTAGACACATTGCTAGTATTCACAATACTTTCATTTACTTAAAGATAGCTAACAGATGTATTTAAATTTTCATTTCTAGTAAAAATATAAAAAATGAAAACATCTTCAACAACTTTTCTACAGTATTACATGTGAGAGAGTAGCATGAAGTAAATAAGATGGCTCTTTTAAGAAACCTTATCTAAAGATGGTTAGTGACAAAAGTATAAAAATGTGCTAATTTATAGCTAATATCTCCTATAAGGATAAAGAAAATAAAATCCTATTATTTAGAATCTTTTTTGGCCTCACTTAAGAAAGGAATATTAGTACCAGAAACATCATTTCAACTGGGGGTCAGTATGATTACAAACTAAGAAGAGGTTAATAAGGAGCCATTAGTACTTCCCCACTTAATTTGCTTATCATGATTCCTTGTGTATCATGTATTAAGAGTAGGGAAAGACATTGCTTCTTAAGTAAATCCTATAAACTCATCACGGTATGAGACTAATGCCTAGTGGATATCATATTACCCCTTAGACCTTCAGTAATTTCAAAAGAAATTATCATTGAATGACAATTAAATTTACCAGCTATACTAAACTCAAATCACTAACCCAAATCACTATTATATAGAACCTATCCATTTTTCAAGTATATCTTATTTTTAATTTAGCAAATAAGTTATTCATGTGTTAGAAGTTACATCTGAAAAATCAATGGTGTGGAATTTAAATAGAACAGTACCTTACATGAAGATATATACGCCCACCGAATTTTTACCCAGAAGTTCCAATTTGTTTCAATGAACACACCTTATACAAACAAGAACCTTCCTATGACATGGCCCATAATGGGGCAGATTTTCATACACTCTAGATCCACTGAAAGGCTGACTTATCAGTAGTACCAGAAGCTCATTAAAAGCAGTCTAACACTCCCACAGCATGAAGTCCAAATACAGGAATCCAGTGAATCTCCACTAAACTTAATGGAAGCAAATTGGGTTGGCAGACAAGAACATCATGTAATGAACTATAAAATTACTCATCCAAACCTTCTTCAGAAATATATCAAAAACAATTTCTGTGGTTTATCAGAAGGATATTCCATTTCTGCTCGAATGTCATTGAGACGATGGGATAATTCATTTAAGTCATCATCTTTGTTCTCATCAAATACTCTCAACTGGATATCAAGTTCATCATTGTCTTTTTCTTTCAGCCCCTAGTATAAAAAAAAAGAACTTCAAAGTAAATAAATGTACTTCCAAATAACATTAGCTATTTCACTTATACCATATATAGAACAACCTCATTTTCTATATATACACGTGTCAATAGTATCAAACCTTGATTCAGATACAGCATTTTCTGAGGAAATGCCACTGTAGCTAATTTCCAGATATCAAAATAAAAGGACTTCTTCAAATACCTATCTTTCAGTTTTACAAGTGAAAGTCCTGTTCTGCCAATGTACTCTCTATAAACCTATATTTAATGGATTCCTATTACCTGGGTACACTATTAAAGAGTTAAAAACTAAACTCACTCTGTTACACAACTACACATGCAAATAGAGACCAACTGCATTAAGGACAAACAAACAAAAAGATATATATTCAAGCACAACAGTCCCAAGTATGACATGGAAAGTTGCAGAAAGCCTCCCCCCTTTCAAAATGACATTTTGTGATTACAAAGCAATGAAATTATTAAAATTTTTTTCTTAAATTGACCCAAAACATATTCTCCCTTTACTCCCATTTCATCTTTTTTTTAAGTAATTCCAAAACAGTCATTTGGAGATTAATACTGTTTCTTGTAATACATTGTATACACATACATTACAATCTTTTAATGATAATCAAAATAAACATAAAAAAGCATTTGAGTGTGCCACATTAGAGACTGTTGGGTTCAACATATATCAACAGCAATATCTTTAAATACGTCTCTCCTTTAAGTTGCAGTTTTCAAGACTTGAATCAATTTATCCCAACTGAAGATGATCAAAGTTGATAGAGCCTGTGGGACTAAGGTGTTCTGGTTTAAGCTTGAAGTCTAAAAGGAAGATGTAAGGATTCTGCAGTTTAATGAGTCAAATATATTTTAGAGGGAAAATCATGTGATTATTCAATGGAATAAATATAAATAGAGTTAAGGTTATTTCTGTCACTAAAATTAAATACAAAGGTCAAATTTTCATGCCATTTTAACTAATTAAACTATTAGTTTATTAAGCTAATTAAACTATTGCTACTTTATATTGTATAGTTATAATTAGGCTAAGTTATTAATTAATATATTGTGCAATTATAATTAAGCCACACCATTAATCATTAGACTAATTAAAGTAAACTTAATTAATTGAACTAATTAATTGAACAATTAAACATTCAATAAATATTTAGCACTGCTTTTATGTGTGTGTATTCCACGTAAAAGAGCCTAATCTATATTTTATTTTTTAATTGGAATTAACTCAAAACTAATTATATATCCTGATTTTAACAGAACTTACATTGTCATAACACTGATAATTTGCAAAGCCAAACAATCTAAATTTGTTGGGCAGTGATATGTAATAAGGTTTTCTATTTTTGAAAATAATCTACTTGGGTTTTCTTTAAACTGTGGGATATTTCACATTGTTATCTTATGGTGCCAAATAACATGTGACCAAAAATCAATGCTATGTTGAATATAGACTTTAAAAAAAATAAAACTTGGAATCAACATGAAGTTATTGTGTTGGAATTAGATATCCTCCACAAAGAAACAAAGCTGAGGATTATAATACGCTCCATGGCTAAAATGATTAGCAAAAATCTTAAATGTAATATTAAATTTAAGTATTAATTAACTAAAATATTACTTGAATCTCGAATTAAATTTAAATAGGGTCAAGGCATTATTCACATAGCAGCTGTACTTAAATCTTATGACAAGTCTTTTAAGATATGGTAATAAGTTCTTGAGATAATCAAGATAATAAAAATCTGAACTTAATAATTGCGATATCCTCAGTGACATACCAAAACCTCTTGGCAGAACATTTAGATTGTATTATCTAAAATGTGTTTTTTAAAATACTTTTCAAAAATATTCATCTTTAATCAGTTTTAAAATCTGCACATACTCTTTATACATTAGTTCAGTCTTAATCAATTACCTTTTATATATACATTGTGTGCATAATTTTTCATGATCCCTACTAAATGTTCAATTAATTTAAAAAAAAAAAAAACAACTTTCTTCCTCTTTCCTACACTATCTGCTTCCTTGACACATCTAAGAAAACCAAGAGCCTTTTCATAAATGCTGCCAGCATACTGCCAGTGCCTCAGGCCCAGACTTTCACTTGATGGTAATTAAAAATTCTCTTCCAACTTTTTCTGTTGAATCATGTCTGCCTCTCCATGACCCCATCTGGGGTTTTCTTGGCAGAGATACTGGAGCGGTTTGCTATTTCTTTCTCCAGATCATTTTGCAGATGAAGAAACTGAGGCAAACAAGGTGAAATGAGTTGCCCAGGGTCACACAGTGGTAGCGTTTGAGGCCAGATCAGAGATGAGCCTTCCTGACCCCAGGCCTTGCACTCTATCCACTATGCCACCCACCTAGTTGCCTTCTCTTCCAATCATGGTCAAATTAATTTTCATTTGTCTCTTAAACACTAAGATACTAAAATAAAAATATAAAAATACAAAACAACACTCATGTCAGCCTGCTTCTCCTCCTCCTCAAGAAATTAACTGAAGATATTAACAGGAATTGGAAAAAGATTTTATTAAGAAAAAAATTCTAGAGTTCAATTTCTCTTGAGTATTTCAACGACACATTAAAAAAAGAATAAGGATGCTGGAATGTTGGCTGAGAGATGGATTCTTCTTGATTGCTAACTAGATTGGTGAAAAGTTCTACATTCAAAATGTCTTTAAAATCACTCATCAAGGAAGGTTAAAAAAAAAACCCAATGCACACACATACTTTAATAACTCCACTTAAAAAGTCTCTCTCAAAATCATTGTGACTTTAAAGAAGCCCAAAATATCCAATACCTATCAAAGAACCAAAAATTTTATGACAAGCCTGAAAAAGTTTCATCTAGTCTTAAAAGCAAAGAAAACCTACTTCACATAAACATAAATCTCCCTTGCCCCTAACATACCCTCTTCACCATTCCCCATATAGCTTATCAGCCATGCCCAAACTACCAAAGGATATGAGTGAATTATTTCTAAGACTGAGACATCAAAATGTACAGGGAAGTAATTGAAGTCACTTGCTGACATTCAAACATATCATATCATGGCACTGTATGTCATACCTCATTATCCAGTAGGAACAAGAATAAGGTACACTATAGAAAAGAATTTTCTAGACAAAGGAAAACCATCAACCCTTTCAAACATCAAAAGAATTTTCTTTTATCCATTTTGGATGGAAAAATATGTTTTTTCATGTATTAAACATTTTCCTGCCACCCTACATGGCACACACTGACCATGTTTGAACCTTGCCTAAATGACTTAAAGTCACTATCGTAAGCATCTTTAGTTGTCCTATGAAGTGACACCCCGAGTTTCATGTATTAAATGACTCACAACTGTTAGAATTTTGAGCTTTTTTGTCAGTTGCTCATCACTTTCCTGTCTCTTCCTTTGCTGGTGGCTGTCAGGTGTCACTTCACTGATAGAGGTCCCATAGCACCGGCACCCCAAATACCACCATCACACCAAATATACACACATACATATCCTGTCACTTCAAACTTACTGCTTCCAAAATTCTATTTACAATAAGAGGACATAAACTAAAAACCGATTCCAAGGTTCTTTATGAATATGTAACACAGACTTTGTTTATGTGGACTTCACAAATAATCTAGCTTTTTCCCTTATTTCCTAATTTCAGCTTAGTTCTAGATAACTGGGGCTGCTCTGGATAACCAATATTCCTAGAGGCCTCTAACAAGGCCAAGGTCAGAGTCCACTCAAGGTCTCACAGCACAGATTTAACAAGGAGAGACCATAGGCACTTCAGAAGGACCTAAAGAATAAATGTGTTCATTTATTCAGTGTAATCCTATAAAAAGAATATCAAATGATAAAAAATGTTATATCAATTAAAAGCCAGAATGTAGTTTTCTAGCAACCTGACGAGGATGGATTATCCATACGCTTCTGTCCATCTTCAGAATGAAACTAAATTTAACCCACATAAGAGAATTAAAATAAAGGTCTTTTATCTCCTCAGTACTCAAATCTCAACAAATAAATAGCATCCCAACTCCTGGAATAGAAAAGGGAATTCCCTGCTAGAGCCATTATTAACAGGTTTGAATTTTCTGATACGTAAATGTACTTATGTATATGTGTGTATATATTTATATGCATATATATTCATACATATATACTTATATGTATATAGTAGCTATTACAAGTAATATCTAGAGTTTTGGTGGCCAAGGCTAAAACATATAAAATCTTAGAGCTGAACAAATTGAAGAAGTTACACTTGATAAATTAGATTTACCTAGATTTGTTTACTACCATGGAAAGATACCAAACTTCAACTGGAAAATAAATCCAAACACATCACTTACCGGTAACATTTTCTTAAGTCCAGAACGGAGAAACTCATTTCGTAAATGTATCCGAAAATCAAGTTCATAAGGAGAGGTAACAAGGGCATTTATAAATTGCATGCAGGCGACCTACAAGAAGAAATCAAATTTAATTAAAGAGCAAAGCCAAATATTAAGAAACTCTACACTTAATGCACAAAAAAATTCATCTCTACATCAACTAAATGTTTTTACAATATAAAATGCCATAAGAAACACACAAAGAAATTGAAAATGTCTACCATTTCAAAGCTCTGGAAATCTGGAATATTTTAAAATGGTATCAATTGTTTAAAGTCTAATAGCCAGAATAATTTTGATTTCATTACCAGATATGGACCACTAGATAATATCACATGTAATGAATGGTCAGCTACAGTCAAATGTTTAAGCTGAGGACTACAATTTGATCTCAGAGAAAATTAAACTCCTTTTGTGAAAAACACATAAACAAAACATTTATGTTTCTCAGCTACGGTATGTTTAAAAAAAAAAAAAAAAGGGGGTTCTTCCTTCCCTTTTGAGTTCCTTTCTTCCAATCCACTTAATTACAAGGTTTCAATCCTACATTACAAAAAAAAATTTTCTTCAATTTATCGAATAAGATTACGAATATTTTTTGAGACGGCATATGGAACAATGAGAGCCTACCATAACCAAATAGTATGACGTTCTTCCTGGTTTTTGATTATGGTATATTTTCCCAAAGTATATATGTAGCTTATACAGATACATAAGATGAATTAAGTTATTATGGCTAAATAAATGTATGCAAGTAAAATCAAATAATTTAATATGCATTATGACACCAATATTAATGTCTGTTTCAAGCTAGAGTAAATAGAATTATTTTCAAGTAAAGATTTCTCACTAAGTACATCAGTTAAAATGAGTTTTGCTCCCTCACTAGCCATACCTAATCCTTCTTTCCCTAAAGTTACCTATTCTAAAAAGATTCATCCCCTCTATTCCCCTATCCTACCACCTCCAGGCCCAGGAAATTGCAGGACAGAATGGAAGCAACAAAATGCTAATTGCCAGGTGTTCCATATATTATTCCCAAATAGAATTTCTGGAAAATGCCTACTGAAGTCTCAGGCTACTGGCTAATAGTTTAACTGAACAGCTGCACATTTTAATTGATTTGTTTTAAAAACAGACTACCAGTAATATAATGCTAAAAGGGCTAACACACACACAAAATCTGCTAGGAGACTCCTGGGAAATAGCAGGTTTGATAGATGTTAACTTCAAATAGGAAAGGAAACAAACAAATCAATAATTTCTACAGAAAAAAAAATCAGTACCAAATGAAACCCACCCCCCCAACTTGAATTATATTCCTCATCATTGTGGAACGAAATCTAAGGAGAACAGATTTTGAATGAAGATGCCCTTATCAGAGTTGCAACCTATTACATTAGAGCGTCAGTCTTGGTATTAGGAAGAATTAGATTCAAATCCTGCTGCTGATACATATATATCAATGGTGTGATTCCAAGTAAGTTCTGTAACCTCTCATCTCCCTTTGCTACTCCTTAAAACTCCAAGTTCCAGAGTTGAGGGCCATCCATCGCATGTGTGGCAGAACTGTCCACAGTAGCAGCTCTCTCTTTGGACCAAATCACCACACGAGGCTACAAGCCCAAACCCAAAGCACACATGGCAATTACTAGGCTGAAGTATACTCGGGTCTCACCACCCGACCTCACAAAATTAATAAATCAACTAAGGTAACACAGGTATGTAAAAAAGTACGATTGTAATCAGATCCTAAAAACGTAAGCAGCAAAAGTTTCCAAGATTTTGCCAGTATAAGTGACATACAGGTTCAATAAAGGAATTCCACAAACAAAATTTGGGGATAAAAAAATGACAAAGTTCATCAAACCATCAAATGTGTCAAAATCCTAAAATGAATAGCACCATGCGAATAGATCAAAACAGATAGGGAAGGCAGAGCTTTTCAGTTTACATCTAGATCAACTTGGTATATATCATATCATACCATGCCCATGACCCTGGGTTTTCAAAGCCCATTCTTGGAGGGGACATGCCCTACCGCACTGGATGACCAAATCTGTCAAATAAATGTCAAGGTCACAAAGGCTCGTCACTAAGGGCAAGTCCATTTTTGAAGCCATAACTGATTTTTGAAACCATGGACTAAAGATGTAATGAGGGTCAGTGGAGGAAGCACCCACAACAAGGAAAGCAGAGATCCCTGCGATACTGAAGCAAGCGTATACTATCTGACACAACAGGAACTTGCCAATTTGAGGATGACCCAGCAAAGTCTCCTACTACACGGGAGGCACCTATTAGAGACTGCCTTAATTAAGGGGCAAGTTAACCTTGATATTTATGATAGCAAACCCCAGTTATTCACATAGTTGAAATCAGCTGGGAAGTAGCTTTGATATTGCACATATCCATAACTATATTATCATCATATCTGCCTGAATGAGCCTTATTATGTTATAACTATGATATGACCGAACAAGCCAAAGTACATGTCCAATCCAAAATTAATAGAGAGAAAAGTTACCATCTGCTGGGATTGTTTTTGCCAGAAGAAATTCTAGCTTAATGGCTTGTATTAATACATTACAAGTAAAGAGAACATTTGCACCAGAAACAAGTTAATGAGTCTTGCAGTTCTCCACCTTTCTACCTCTATACCAATGGAGGTCTGTGGATCAAAGAGGAACTTACTTTAAATTGTACTTATCCTGCATCAACAGTATGATATAGAGTAATGTTCTTATTTATTTCCAGGGGATGGACAGACTATTACAACAACATAGCAAAAGTATTTTAGTTCTATAGGTTTCTATTATCTTTCCCATTAGAATGGAAGCTCCTTGCAAGCAGTGCTTGTTCATTCACAGAAACTAATGCAAGGCCTGCAAATAGCAGGCCTTCATAAACGTTCTTCATAAACGTTACCTTGTCTTTTTTTTTTTAATAGCCTTTTATTTACAGGATATATACATGGGTAACTTTACAGCATAAACAATTGCCAAACCTCTTGTTCCAATTTTTCACCTCTTACCCCCCCCCACCTCCTCCCCTAGATGGCAGGATGACCAGCAGATGTTAAATATATTAAAATATAAATTAGATACACAATAAGTATACATGACCAAACCATTATTTTGCTGTACAAAAAGAATCAGACTCTGAATTATTGTACAATTAGCTTGTGAAGGAAATCAAAAATGCATGTGTGCATAAATATAGGGATTGGGAATTTAATGTAATGGTTTTAGTCATCTCCCAGAGTTATTTTTCTGGGCATAGCTAGTTCAGTTCATTACTGCTCCATTAGAAATGATTTGGTTGATCTCGTTGCTGAGGATGGCCTGGTCCATCAGAACTGGTCATCATCTAGTATTGTTGTTGAAGTATATAATGATCTCCTGGTCCTGCTCATTTCACTCAGCATCAGTTCGTGTAAGTCTCTCCAGGCCTTTCTGAAATCATCCTGTTGGTCATTTCTTACAGAACAGTA
Source organism: Sarcophilus harrisii (assembly GCF_902635505.1). Lineage (NCBI taxonomy): Eukaryota > Metazoa > Chordata > Mammalia > Dasyuromorphia > Dasyuridae > Sarcophilus > Sarcophilus harrisii. The sequence goes on along the minus strand of NC_045432.1, from coordinate 69,391,359 downwards.
ATATTCCATAATTTTCATATACCACAATTTATTCAGCCATTCTCCAACTGATGGACATCCATTCAGTTTCAGTTTCTAGCCACTACAAAAGGGCTGCCACAAACATTCGTGCACATACAGGTCCCTTTCCTTCTTTATAATCTCTTTGGGATATAATCCCAGTAGTAATACTGCTGGATCAAAGGGTATGCACAGTTTGATAACTTTTTGAGCATAGTTCCAAACTACTCTCTAAAATGGTTGGATTCGTTCACAACTCCACCAACAATGCATCAATGTCCCAGTTTTCCCGCATCCCCTCCAACAATCATCATTATTTTTTCCTGTCATCTTAGCCAATCTGACAGGTGTGTAGTGGTATCGTAGAGTTGTCTTAATTTGCATTTCTCTGATTAATAATGACTTGGAGCATCTTTTCATATGACTAGAAATAGTTTCAATTTCTTCATCTGAGAATTGTCTGTTCATATCCTTTGACCATTTTCAATTGGAGAATGGCTTGATTTTTATAAATTAGAGTTAATTCTCTATATATTTTGGAAATGAGGCCTTTATCAGAACCTTTGATTGTAAAATATTTTCCCAGTTTATTGCTTCCTTCTAATCTTGTCTGCATTAGTTTTGTTTGTACAAAAACTTTTCAGTTTGGTATAATCGAAATTTTCTATTTTGTGATCAGTAATGATCTCTAGTTCTGCTTTGGTCATAAAGACCTTCCCTTCCACAGGTCTGAGAGGTAAACTATCCTATGTTCCTCTAATTTATTAATAATTTCATTCTTTATGCCTAGGTCATGAACCCATTTTGACCTTATCTTGGTGTACGGCGTTAAGTATGGATCAATGCCTAGTTTCTGCCATATTAGTTTCCAATTTTCCCAGCAATTTTTATCAAACAGTAAGTTCTTATCCCAAAAGCTGGGATCTTTGGGTTTGTCAAAGACTAGGTTGCTATATTTGTTGACTGTTTTGTCCCTTGAACTTAATCTATTCCACTGATCAACTAATCTATTCCTTAGCCAATACCAAATAGTTTTGGTAACTGCTGCTCTATAATATAATTTAAGATCTGGTACAGCTAAGCCACCATCATTTGATTTTTTTTCATTAATTCCTTGAAATTCTTGACCTTTTGTTTTTCCATATGAACTTTGTTGTTATTTTTCTAGGTCATTAAAATAGTTTTTTGGGAGTCTGATTGGTATAGCGCTAAATAAATAGATTAGTTTAGGTAATATTGTCATCTTTATTATATTTGCTCGCCCTATCCAAGAGCATTTAATATTTTTCCAATTGGTTAGATCAGACTTAATTTGTGTGAAAAGTGGTCTGTAATTTTGCTCATAAAGTTTCTGATTTTCCCTTGGCAGATAGATTCCTAAATACTTTATATTATCAGTAGTTACTTTAAATGGAATTTCTCTTTGTAACTCTGACTGTTGGATTTTGTTAGTGATATATAAGAATGCTGATGACTTATGTGGGTTTATTTTATAACCAGCAACTTTGCTAAAGTTGTGGATTATTTCTAATAACTTTTTAGCAGAATCTCTGGGGTTCTCTAAGTATACCATCATGTCATCGGCAAAGAGTGATAATTTGGCTTCCTCATTGCCTATTCTTATTCCTTTAATCTTTTTCTCAGCTCTTATTGCTATAGCTAGTGTTTCTAATACAATATTAAATAGTAACGGTGATAGTGGGCAACCTTGTTTCACTCTAGATCTTATTGGGAATAGTTGCAGTTTGTCTCCATTACATATGATGCTTACTGATGGTTTTAAATAGATGCTGCTGATTATTTTAAGGAAAAGTCCATTTATTCCTATACTCTCAAGTGTTTTTAATAGGAATGGATGTTGGATTTTATCAAATGCTTTTTCTGCATCTATTGAGATGATCATATGGTTTTTGTTAATTTGGTTATTAACATGGCCAATTATATTGATAGTTTTCCTAATATTGAACATAAACGTTACCTTGTAAAGAAACTTGGAAGTTGTTTTTTTTTAAGACAACTATCAAAAAGGAAGAAGATTGTGATATATTAATTTATTACCTACAGGTTCAAATACAAATGAATACTGAACGACAGCAGCATCTAAATGATGTTTCAATATAATTTTTATAAATGTTGGGGGAAACGGAAGATGAAGGGTGATTTTGTACCTGCCATCTACTTCCACAAATATTCCACAACTTTTCAGAGTAAAAAAAAAAAACAATAATAAAATTTGGGAGAACAACATCCAGACAAAGCTGACCTATCTTAAAGGAAAAATGTGTATTAGTCTGAAAGGAACCCTCAGAAATGAGTCCAGGCTCCATTCAGCCAAAATTTCTAGTTGAAATTCCACACGAATGCATGCATTTGACATTTTGCATTTTCTCCGAACAGTTAAACACAATCTTCTTGTAAAATGTCATCGGAATTGACTGACCATCACACCACGTCTTGCCACAGAGCACAGTCTAGTAGGAGGTTTCAGCTGTGCGGGAGGTAGCCAGCAATCAGGTAGCACACGAGTCTCATCGTCTGTGTATATATGGAGGGAACAACTGAGGAGGAAGAGGAGTTAAGGCACTCACTTGCCCACAAGGTTTCAGAATGAATGAAAAGCCAAGTCAAGCTTCCAACTGCATATCTCCTGACTGCTAATTCAGTGTTCTTTCTATAACACACAAAAGTAGCATCATTCAATAACATTTCCCACTTTCAAAGGAGAAAAGGAAATGTTTTTGAAGTATAATTTTGACCATTAAAACGCCTGCTTTCAGACACAGAAGTCCCTTTACAGAGGTTTTTTAGATTACCAAAATATTCTCTTTCAAATCTCGTTAGCTTTTCAAGGGTAAACTTACTCACACAAGATAAGTGAGCAATTTGTGACTGAAGCAATACCATTCTAGAGCCCTGCCATCGAGGCTGGCCTAGCTTTTCCTAAGCCCTACTCCCTGTAGACAAGACAAGATTTTCCTTAAGATGGATGGAAACCCTCCTCAAAACTGAACTGCCCAGAGGCAGCGCTTCCTAGTCTGCTAAGCAGAAGACACCAAAGTAACTATTCTCTCAGGCTTCTGAGCTATCCACCAGCAAGGTCAAGACAGAGGCAGGGAGACTCAAGGGAGGCAATGCTTTAGCCTCACTTAGTATCATTCTGGGCTCCGGCTGAATAAACTTCCTGCTCTTAACTGTAAAACGGTCTATGAGTGTCTCAATTCATTCCAATTCTGAACATGAAGCTCCGGGGCCTAGTCTACAATCCCTTTGGAATGATCTTTCATCAGGATTCACATCGAAAGTACAAGTAAATTTGCAGCATCATGAATAAATGCATTGAGGCATAGCTGTGAATTTTCCCCCCAAACTATTTATTGCTAAAACTAAATTACAGTCTAAATTTTTATATTTAATCAATATGTTTCTTTAGCTTATACTTAAATTTCTATATGAATTTGCTGTCATACTACATAATCAATACATACATGTGCAAAGTCATTTTGTGTACATATAATTATAAACTAAGCACTACTAGTGTTTTCTGCTCCACTAACCATTTAGCCCAAGGCCGCTTATTTACATCAGTTCTTTTCACTTTTGTATTTGGTCTCAAGGAATGGAGGGAAAGATGAAGACCACCCACTTATTTGCAAATTAGCTGAAATATAATGAAAGCAAGAATAATAATTATTTTTGAAACTGATTCTGTGGACCCAAGAGCCAACAACGAATAAGGCATGCTTCTCCACTGAGAAGAGACAAAAACAGACAGAATGTGTATCTAGTTCTCAAGAAAATAACTTCATGTTCTATTCAATACAACAAATACTTGAGAACCTATTATATGTTGGAGACACTCTCCTCCAAAAATGGGGATCCAGAGTCGAACATTATACAGAACCTGCATTTCAGGAGTTTACATTCAACTCTTTGAGGTAAGGAAGATAGAAAAAGTTGATAACTAAAAATATTGGGAAAGAGGAGGTAGGAAAAATGCTCGAAATTAGGCAATCAGCAGATGAGTCATGGAAAGGACAGGACCGGCCTGAACTTGGAAGAGAAAGATTCTGAGAATTACACAGAAAGTGAATGTACATTTCAGACATATAGCTTTGTCTATGTGAATACAGAGAGAGGAAGCAGAATATGGAGATCAGGAAAAAGAGATTCTAACATTGGCTAAAACGTGGAGTTCATGTATATAAGTAATACTAAATAATGCCTCAAAAGGTAGGTAAAGGGCAGTCTACAGAGTTTGTACTTTATTCTAGAAGCAATAGGGAGTCATTAAATAATCAGACCTATGCCTCAGGAAAGTTATTTTGCCAACTTTGTGGAAGACTGGAAGAAGGGACATCAATCAAGAGACTCCCACAGGAGTCCGATTAAGAGACAATGAAGACCCAAATTAAGGTAAGTGTTTATATAGGAAAAGAGAAGGAGATGGATGCAAGAGATATCATGAAGGAGAACTGGCAAACTCCAGCAAGAGACTAGTTTTGAGGGATGAGGGAGAAGAAATAATTAAGGATGATTATACTAAGTTTCAAATCTGGGTGAATGGAGGAAGGGATGGCTCTGGAACATTATTTAACAGAAGTTCTCAGGGGCTTCTTAGTGAGGGACATGCACTTGGCTGAAACAACATAGCAAATGCTGATTTGTCCCCAGTGACAAAGGTTGTGTTGAATGGGACTGAGTCAATTATACTTTATGGAGTGAATGGACTCGTGTCCAAAACTCTACTCACTAGGTAGTCAGTAATAGTGAGACTTCACACCACTGAGCCCACTCTCTTTGAGGCTCTGTTGCTTCTAATTTCTCTACTTTAGTCTTTCCTTAAGAGGGGAAGGAGAGATCATTTTTTCGAACCTCCCCATTTCCTTCAGCAACAAGAGTGACTACAACAGCAACAAGTCCTTGCCTAAGTGAGACAGAAATCATGGCCACCAGCTTCTTATTCTCTGTTGCACTTCCCAGGCAAAGGTCAGTGTCTAGGCTTCCTAAGAAATGGATTTTTCCAGCTTTGGTCAAGTCTGAGAGGTCCAGAGATCTTCAGTAAGATGCCAGCCAATTATAGGGAGAGGAACTGAGCAAAAAACATACTGCTACTGTCAGGTCATCCTGTGACTGAACAATTCAAGAAAGTATAGACCACGGCCAAGGTGGCTGGATGATCAGAATCAGGCAACGTATATACAAGGGGAATGAGAAAGAAAACTATCGATACTTTAGTCTCACAACTGTATCTTTGTCTTCCAGAAGAGAAAAATGTATATGGTGGGGCATCCCTGTATTGCTTGTGAAAGGATACTTACGAGCCCCTTCCATTTTAATTAAAAGAAATTTCCATTTCTATATGGTAAGAAGCAAAAAAAATTATCATATACCTGACAGTAATATTTTGTACTTTTCTGTAACAAGTGTTTTGGCAAAAGACTCTAATTTCTACTTGAAGACTACCCAGGGTGCATGATGAACCTGAAAGTTAAGCAAAACAAGACCTCTACCTCCATTGGGAATCGGAATAAGAAATGCACAAGACTGGAAGGCATGAATGGACTATGCTATGTAGTAGAAGAATAGTGGTAGATATGCCATCAGTGAAATATGGGATTCATTGATACAATGAACCATCATCCTATAAGAATGAATCAGGCTGGGTACTCATATAGTCCTCAACATAGTACCTACAGCACATAGCAAGCACTTAATAAATGTTTACTGATTACAGAAAAATGAGGAAAGATGTTACCAACCTATTTGAAAATTCAAAGAAAGACAAAATGATGTGGCTAATATTTAATGGTTATAGAAGTGTGGACAATAGCATAAATTGATTATTTCTATGGTATAAATGTGTGAGAATGTAAATGATGGCTTCTTTTTCTTTTTTCTGACGTCCTCATTTTATGCTCATAATATTTTAATGAGGAACCTTCACTTCAAAGTTTTGAGACTGTCAGATTGAATAATTTATGCTAATTGATAACTATAAAAGTAACATAAGATTTATCTAAAATAATTAATAGTAATGAAGACAACTTCTAAAAGGTCACTAGAAAGAGTGAAAAAGATATGGTAATTAATGCAAAAGATAAAAGTGAAACTATGTAAAGAATAGACATTTCAAACAAAGAGAAAAGAAGTGACATGAAAGCATTTTGTATTCCTCAATCACCTTTAGTTTTAAATATTAAATGGCAGTATTAGAATGAAAAAAATTGTTTTCAATTGCTTTTATTTTCATCAATAAATTCATAGGCAATTATTAAGAATTTTCTATGTGCTAGGGATCAGTCCTGGGAGTACAAAGAAAAAGCAAAAATAGTCCCTGCCCTCAAGGAACTTATATTCTAATGGGACAAGCAACATACACAAATATGACCAATCAGTATATAATTACTAAGCAACTACTAGGTACCAAGCACAGTACTAAGCACTGAAGAGACAAATACACATAAAAAGAGAATCCTTGGCTTCAATGAGTTTATGAGCTCATAAAAAAACCACACAAAAGGAAAATGAAAAGGGTAGGGGTCACGGAAATACTCAAGAACATACTGGAGTAACCCAAAAAAATTCAAAAGGAGTCCAGCTTGTGGGAAACGAGATGACTGTCCTTGGCCCCCACCTGAAATGGAGGTCTCTGAGCCCCTGAATTAGAAATCTCACAAGATAAATTGATGGACAGTAAGTAATCTGAAAAGCAATGACACTAGGAAATGGACCAAGGAAGGCCCTTTGTCTTAACAGATACAAGAGATGAAACATTAAATAAATTATGGTAAATGTTAACAGGGATCTTAGAGGAATCTAGACATTTGCTCCTATATATGTGTGTATGCATGCATATGTGTGCGCTACACGCATGTCCCTGTGTGTACATGTGTACTACAAGACAGTTAGCAGGCAAGGGATGAGCAAGCTTTTGGTAAGACTGCAAAACTATTGTGACAATAGCTTGAATATGAATTAAAAATTCTAAAAATACAAAACAACATGGAACTCAAAGTACGTGCTACCACAATACCTACATAACAATACAAAAACATATTTTTTAAAAAAATTACAAAATATTTTCATAAAAACTAGATTTCTTACTGGCTTTCCTTCAGACTTGGTAGAAGCCTGATAAGACTCAGATACTGATGAGGGGCGGTCTGATGAGGTTTTTGACATGCTTTTTAATCTAAGCTGCACAGAATTCTGGGCTGTACTAAATAACTTTGGGTTGAGATTGTGTGGATTCTGTATGTTAGAAGTAAGCAGGTTTGAAGGGGACACTGAGAATAAAGTAATTTGTTCCCACTACTCCTGTCTCTACATTTTTTTTTTATTTAATAGCCTTTTATTTACAGGATATATGCATGGGTAACTTTACAGCATTAACAATTGCCAAACCTCTTACGCCCCCACCCCCTCCCCTAGATGGCAGGATGACCAGTAGATGTTAAATATATTAAAATATAAATTAGATACACAATAAGTATACATGACCAAAATCTGTCTCTACATTTTATGGAGTATCTTCAAATCTTTGTCCCCAACATTGGAAGATAATTGTCATGTTCCACTTCTCCTCTCCTCTTCATAAAGACTTCTCTTCTTCAGGCTAATGCATGATTTTTAATTAAGCACTTTTATTAGGGCAGGATAGCATAAAGGGAAGTGTCAGAAGTCAGAAGAACTGAGTTCAAATTGAGTATTTTATTACTTAATAGCTAAATGAATCTAGACAGGTCACAACTTCTTAGCCTCAGCAAAGCACTTTGTAAACTATAAAATGTTTTAAAAAAAATTTTTTTTTATAAATCCATCAGTCATTATTACTTCTCTCCTCTTTCACGAGCTATTATCCCTAATATGTGAAAGAAAAAAAATTAACACTCATGAGATTTTGCATTAAAGGTGAGTTAGAAGGATTTTCATGAGAAGTTAATAATGTGTTTTAAAGTCCAAAAGAAAGAAGTATATAGCTGTTATTTTAAAATGTAATTACTGCTATATTTTAACAGAATGACTTCCCAAGACTGCAATAACATTTTGAGAATTCTCAAGATGCTACAGAAATAGAGAAGTCATTCGGTTAAAATACAGCACTAATTACTTTCTTTTAAACAACAGAGCTGTGTACACTGCCTTTGGCTTGGTCCTCCTAGTATGTTCAGGACTGCTTGTAGGTAGTGTGAAGTCACATGAAGAGCCTCTAGACACCAAGCACCATGCTTCCTCTTCACAGACCAGGCTCTTGGACATCACCATTTTCTCATTTTCAAGGTGAGACCAAAAGAGGCAAAGTGATTAGGCAACAGAGAACAAAACCAGCCTCATTCTTAAAGAAAGAGAAGAAAACTTAGTCCTGTAAATAGGGCCACAAAAAAGAAAGAAGAGGAGACATGCTTCTCTACTCCTGTGCAGTGGGAAGAGGCCCATGGATCTGGAATTTTGCATTTATTTTCATCAGAAAAATTTTCAATGTACTGATATATTTGTGTGATTTTTCTTTTCATCTTCCACTTTTTCTTAAAAAATAGTTTTATTATATAGAAGAGTTCTTTGGGAGAACTGTGGGGGAAGAATACTGGGCCAAATTTAAGGGAGAGAAAAACAAAAGTTGTCAATTAAAATTTACTTTAAAAAAAGATAACAGTTCTGATGAACCAAAAGTAGGTCACATTTTGGTCAAAATAATAAATTCAAAGCCTAAGACCTATAGGGAAATGTATCAAATTAATAAAAAAAAGTTAGGAAAGAAAAGTTAACAAGTCAACAAGCATTTACCAAGCACTAAGAACATCCCAGGCTTAGTGCTACTGTATTAAAAGTTAGAGTGTGACGTAGAGTACAGAGTAAAAAGGAAAGTACTGCCAGACCTCAAGGAGCTCAAAGTCAAATGGAGGAGTCAGGATGTAAACAAGTGCACACAAACAAGAGATGTATACTACAAACTGGAAGAAAAGTCAACAAGAGGATACTGAAATTAAAGATGAGAAAAGACTTCTTTAAAAAAAAAGGGATCTTAGATGACAATGAGAAGAAGCCTGGAAAGCCAAGGAGGGAAAATGAGGTAAATAGTTCCAAGCATGGGGGGCACAAAGGGATCTTAGCAAGGAACCATCTGGAAGCCAGTTTCTCCCACAATACCTTGGCATAATTCAGGTGTAACAAGGCCAGAAAGATAGGAAAGGGACAGGGTATTAGGAGTCTGAAAAGCCAGAAGATTTTACTGGATTTGAGAGAAACTTGGGGTAAGAGTTATTGCAATAGTCCTTTAGCTTTTCTCTAGTCCCAGGGTCATGAAATAAGATATGGAAAACATATTCAGGCTTTAAAAGGAAATAAAGCCACTTGGTGTTCCTGGTGGTGATGGTAGTGTTGTATTGTTATGCCACAGTTCTCTTTTATTGTCCTGACTCAGTTTCCCTAATTGTCCTGCCTCAGTTTCCCTAAATTGTTGTATCTCAGTTTATAATTGTTCTGCTCAATCCTGTAAAACCACCCCTCTCTCTTTATCAGAATATTTGATAAGGATAAAAGATCTTATATTTTAGAATATGAAAATGCCTCTCTCCATCCCAAGCTATTAGAATATCAGATACTGTCTTATCAAGATGCCTCTCCCCATGTCCAGATGCCTCCTCCTGATTATGTCATCCCCATCTCCGGTGACTCACCCCACCCTGTCAGAGTCCCATTCCCACTCTCAGCACCCTGACTCCACCCCTGCCTCAGTCTACCCCCTGAGTCTGAGCCATGTGTGTATATGTCATTGAGACCTCACATTGTTTGTTGGATTCTCAGAGACGATAGTCTCATTCAGCCCTGGGACCAAACCATGGATCCATTTGATCCCAGTAAAGCTCCTTGAGGGTAAATACTGGCTTGTTAGGTTGTACTTTTATTCCCAGCCCTAAGCACAGTGCTGGGGACATAAAACTTTAATAAATTATTTTTCATTCATTTATTCATTTATTACCTGTTAAGCATAATGCTATTGACTGAAAATACAAGTTCAAAGACAATATGATACCAGGACTCCAGTAACTTACACTGAAAGGTTTAATCACGAAAGCCAAGAAAGGGCGTTTTGGTCTGTAAAATCTCAGGGAGTAAGCAGTATATGAAAGACACGCACTCTCCAAAGGTCAACGACAGTGATGTCAATTGAATGTTCTCAGAGGTGGAAGTGTGTTGTGGTGGAGGGGGGAGATAAAGGGGGTCAGAGAGAAAAGGAAGAGAAGCTCCATTAGGTGAAAGATGCTCAAGGAAAGAAGCAACGTTTTGAGAGTTCAGATTTGAGGGACTTTTCTCCCAAGGAAGGTCTATGCAGGTCTGGCTTGGGAAGTACAAGTGAAATATTCATTCATTCGTATGCAGTGGGCCCTCAAGGTACATAAAACAACGATCTCTCTTTTCAACAATGAGGTGATTCAAGCCAGTTTCCATAGACTTGTGATGGAGAGAGCATCTGCATCCAGAGAGAGAACTGTGGGACTGAGTGTGGATCACAACATAGTATTTTCACCTTTTTGTTGTTTACTTGCTTTTTTCCTTCTCATTTTTTTTTCTTTTTGATCTGATTTTTCTTGTGTAGCATGATAAATGTAGAAATATGCACAGAAGAACTGCAAGTGCTTAACCTATACTGGATTACTTGCTGTCTAGGGGAGGAAGCGGGGAGAAGGGAGGGAGAAAAATTTGGAACACAACACAGATACAGACATACTTTGCTGAAGTGAATTTTCAACTTAAGATAAAATCTAAAAGGGGAAATGTAGCAGCACCACTGCATCCCATCAAAGAATCAGGACTTAACACTGAGGAGGTGCTAACATTTATTTATCTTTCCCTGGCCAAAATAAAGGCCCTACTTATTGAATCTTCGGATAATCTTTATGTAAAGAATAATTTTTTAAAACGATGATTCTATAGGTGAGTCCAAAGGACTTGCTAGTTCAAAATTGTGATGAAATGACATCATACATGAAGATAATGGTCTATAATTTCAAAGGACTCCTAAGATGAATGCAATGAGGACAGTCACAAACACAGATTCTGTTACTGTCTGATTTTTGGTCTATCGATCAAAAGAAGATAGGAAAAAGGAGCATAGCCTCACTGGCAGTGTTACATGCTTTAGCAAGGCAGTATCCATCTACCTCCCTTGCTATAGTCCTAACAGATACCATCTTTGAAATAGTTCTGGCAAATAATTTGGAAACACCTGTTGTTTTACATGTAAGGGCAGGATCAAGTAATTAAACCAATCAAATTATTAAATCCCACCTAAGGAAAATGATGAAATTATTTTCCTGGTACCTTAACCAATTGTGAATGACTCTAATTTGAATAAAACTATCCAAGATATTCCACATAAGGGATATCTACTCATCAAGTAGATATACCTAACAAACCACTGGATGAAAACAAAAGTTACACTGCACAGGGAAGAGTGTTAGGATTCACTCAGGAAAACTATCAAGCCAATTAGGGTCCAAGAAAGACTGAAGTTGACCAAACATCTGCACTGAAAAGATGTGAGTCACATTTGAAATGCAATCATTTCTGGGGGTGGGGATGTTAAAGATAGGAGACTTGCAAAATCAAATCCAACAGAAACAAGATTAAAAAGGGAAGTATAAAGCTGGGGAAAAAATGTTTATAAGCAGTGTTTCTGATAAAGGCCTCATTTCTAAAATATTTATAAGAATACAAATCATTCCCCAATTGATAAATGGTCAAAGGATGTGAACAATTTTCAAATAACAAAATTAAAGCCATTTATAGTTATATAAAAAATGTTCTAAATCACTATTGATTAGAGAAATGCAGATTAAAACAACTCACACCTCTCAGATTGGGTAAAATGACTGGAAAAGATAATGATAAACATTGGAGGGAATATGGAAAAATTGGGACACTAATGTACTGTTGGTAGAGTGGTGAAATGATCCAAGCATTTTAGAGAGCAGTTTGGAACTATGGCCAAAAAGCTATACAACTGTGCATACCCTTTGATCCAGCAATGCCATTACTGGGTCTGTATCCCAAAGAGATCATAAAAGAGAGAAAAAGACCCACACGTGCAAAACTGTTTGTAACTGCTCTTTTTATGGTGGCAAAGAACTGCAAAAAGAGCAGATGTCCACATCAAGCTAATGGAATATTATTGTATAAAAAATGATGAATAAACTGATTATAGAAAGGCCTGGAAAGACTGATATGAACTGAACCTGAGAGAAACAAGCAGAACCAGGAATACACTGTACACAATAACAAGAAAGTGCGATGATCAACTATGAAAGCTTTGGTTCTTTTCAATTGTTCGGTGATCCAAGGCAGTCCCCATAGACTTTGGAGAGAAAATGCCATCTGCATCCAGAAAAAGATTAGGAGACTTAATGCAAATCAACACATATTATATTCACTTCTTTTTTCTAATTTTTTTTTATCTCTCCCATGGTTTTTCCCTTTTACTCTGATTTTTCTCTCTCAACATGATTCATAAAGCAATAGGTATTAAAAATAAACTTACTACAATAAAAAGGAGCCTTAGCTCTGACCACCACCATTCACAACTCATCTTAGTTGAAGGAAAATGTAAAGATCCATAGAACTTTTCTCCTTTCCATCAGAATTTTAGCAGCTTAGCAACACTGGCTGCATCAATACTCCCCAAGGAGCTCAGCAAAAAAAAAAAAAAAAAAAGACAGCATGCCTACAAGGAACTTCTTGATCACCATCCCATGAAGGAGAAAAAAAAGACTTCCTTTAACCAGAATCTGTAAGGCACCTCTTTGCAACATATGCTCTCTAAGTTTGAGCCCACTTGTTCTGGATTCTGTATGCACTTAAGGGAGTGTATCAAACTTTGGAGGGAGGGCAATATTTTATAATTGCTTTAACTCTTGGTAAAAGTCCAAATATAAAAGTTAATAAAGTCTAGCGAAATAATAAATAATCATGGAAGAAACAGTCCTGGGAACTCATGATCTTTTTGCTTTAGGGAAGTATGTCCAACATCTCGGGTTACCCCCTAAGCACAGAAAGAAACTAGTAGCTCCACATCAGTCTAGGAGAATAATCATAACAAGAACTGGGACAGTAGCTCCAGGGCTCAACAATATAGAAATGTATATACACCGATTCTATCAGTAGTTAATCTGAATGGGAAAGGGCAACAATATCTTGAAATTTTGTTTAGAGAAATACAATTCCATCCTAGTTTATGCCCAAAGTATCAATTTATTATTAGCTCTTTAATTTCACAGACCAATTTTCATTAAGAATTCTGAGAATGTCTCTTCTACAAAGGCCTGGGAATGGACAGTGGCTTAATGGAACTGGGTGTCCCAATTTCTACAATATATGAGCAGGAAATTGCCAGGAAACCTTGTAGCAAGGCAGACAGTGGATTCAATAACAATATTTCCTTAATGGCCTTTAATCATTAACTGCTTTGCAGCTTTTTATTATTTTAATGCAATTTATTTATTACTTGCACTTATCATCTGCCCCACCACTTCCAAACCCTCAAGTGAACAATTAAAATAACCCTCATTACAAGTATGCATAATCCATCAAAACAAATTTTTTTTCAATGCCCATGCTGAAAAATCTGTCTTGTCCTGCCTGTACTCTGAAGTCCATCACACTTCCCAAAAAGAAGGTGGGAAGAATGCTTTCCACTAAGTGTCTTCTACTGGTCATTATCATTGCATGGATAAGAATTTGAAAGTCTTTCAAAGCTGTCATCATCATCTCAATTGCTCTCCTTTCCCTGAACACTTTACTCTGTCTCAGTTCATTGAGATTTTCCTAGTTGCTACTGAAACTGTTCCTTTTATAATTTGTAATAAATTGTAATATTGTATTGTAATAAATAAATAAATTGTAAAATTGTAATATTGTAATAAATACACATATACCATAATTTGTTGAGCCATTCCCCAATAGATAAGCACTTCCTTAAATATTCCAGTTCTTTGTCAATTAATAAGGTGCTATGCACACACACACACACACACACACACACACATACGTACATGTTTTCATATTTCTTCGGAGTACAGGCTTAGTTATGGTTTCAGTGGCTCAAAGGGCATGTATAGCCGAGTGACTTTTAGGAAACAGTATCACATTTTTACTGGCTGTTTCCCATGCTTAGAATTCTCTCCCTCATCTCTGTCTCCTAGCTTCCCTGGCTTGATTCAAACTATACCAACAATTTTAGCTTCTACAATGAGCTTTTCTCAAACCCCTTTAATGTTAGAGACTTCTCTCTGTCAATGATCTCCAACTTACTGTGTCCACATATTGCCTGAACATAGTTATTTGCATGTTGCAGCTTGCATTAGATTGAGTTTGCTGAAAGAAAGAACTGTCTTTTTTGTCTTGTGGATCCTTAAGAAAGCACCTAGAATACTGTAGGTAATTAATGTTTAATCTACTGACTTATATACTGTTCATAGAGGCATGGTTTAGCTATTCTGAAGAGCAATTTGGAACTATCCCAGCACCAAATCCCTAAATTGCATAGTCTCTGACTCTGTTATATCACTATGAGGATTGTGCCCCAAAGAAAGAAGAAAAAGACTCCTATGTACAAAAATTGTGATAGCAGCTCCCTTTGTGGTGGCAAAGTGACCATTTACTGGAGAATGACTCAACAATGAATGACCTGAATGGAATAATGTGGTAAGAAATGACAAAAGGAGTGGTTTCCAAGAAACCTGAGAAGACTTTCATGAAATGATGCAGAATAAAGTGAATAGTACCTGGAGAACAGGTGCTATACTACTAACAAGAAAAGCAACCTTGAAACACTTGAGAACTCTAATCAAGGCAGGCACAAACCACAATTCCGGAGAACTGATGATGAAGCAAGCTATCTACTTCCTGACTAAAGGATAATGGATTCCAGATGGTAAATAGACATATTTTTGAACATGACAAATGTAGGACTTTATTTTGAGCATACATGTCTGCTACAAGGGTTTTGGGTTTTGCTTTTTCATTTGGTGAGGGAGAGCTCATGAGAAGAAGAAAAATAATAAGTTTTTTTCACTGAAAACAAAAATAAAAAGTGGGATCAAAAAACCTGGCTTCGACTCCTGGCTCTGAAAGTTGTGATTTTTAGTCATGTCTGACTCTTCATGATCTCATTGGAGAAAGTGTTCCTGGATACAAGAGAGGTTTGCCATTTCCTTCTCCAGTTCATTTTACAGATGAGGAAACTTAGGTAAATGCTGAAGTGACCTTCCCAGGGTACCACAACTAGGAGGTGTCTGAGACCAGATTTGAACTCTGCAAGATAAGCCTTTCTGACTTCAGGCCAGGCACTCTGTCCAACACAATGCACCCAGTACAAACTAAGATCAATAACTTAGATGCATTGAGCTTCACTGTCATGTTATAGAACAAGGATCTTTAGGCCTCAAAAGTCCTTCTGGATCCAAATCCCCACTTTCACTTAGTGTTACATTCTAAGTCTTATTTTTAACTAGAGAATGGAAACTGTCTTCGCTGTTGTCTTTTTATTCCAAGTGCCTGGCACATAGGCCCTTCAGAAATAGTGTTGAATTGAACTGAAGCAGTACATTAAATAAATGGCTATGTGGTCGACAAGGCTTCTAGATTTGGCTCGTAGACAGTCACGGCTCTGTGTATACTGGCCTAAAATAGATACATAAATAAAACTCATACCTTCTTTATTTTTAGATGATGGCAATGCTACTAAATGTTTTTGTTTTTTAATCATCAAAACCTGCTATAGTTTTTGGAAGTGAGATTCGAGCTTTTAATCAGAGTAAATGACAAGTACAGATTGTGGTTTGAGAAGCCAAGGCTATATCTGGATCTAAACTTTTCCATTTTGGAGACACCATTCCCACTTTGCCCTTTTCCGGTAGGGATTAGCACCTGATGCCCTTTACATGGGGGAGAAGGAGTTGGAAGATTCTGTTTCGAAAGGGCATGATTCACATTATCAAAAAGAAAAAAACTGTCAAGAGTCGCAAGTCTCTGGAGTTTAGCTGATGGAGTAATCAACTGAATAATGCAGAAAAACTTATCTCAGCAAGAGCATTTCTAAGAGCCACGATGGATGTGCACTGGGGGGAAGCAAGAGAAGCCATCTTTGCCGCCATCTTCTGTAAATGACATTTTTTATATCTAAGCGGACACTGGTACCAGTGAATTAGGGAATGAGTGAAGAAATGCTGGTATATGAATGTAATAAAACAATGTTCTCCAAGAAACTAGGAAAAAGGTAAGTAAAGAGAAACCTGGGAAGATAAAGATGTAATTAATTCAGAGAAAAGCGAGTGCAACCGGGAGAACATTTTCTACAATTACAATCACAGTGTAAAGACAGAGAACTTGGAAGATTTAAATACAATCAATGTAGTGACCAAGCACAATTCCATCGGACAGTGACAGATTGAAGATGACGTTACATATTTTGGGACACTGAAAATGTGGGAATTGCTTTTTTTACATGACAAACTCTATTTGTTACAAGGGGGTTGTTTCTTCTTTTTTTTCTTCAAAATGGAAGAAGGATGGGAGAGGAAATAAAAACTTATTAACTGTGAAATAAACAAACACATAAAAAGACAATTCTATCCAGGAAAGGAGAAAGTTACTTTCCAACTACATTCATTCAGGGTCCTACCACATTAGATGCCAGTGCATGTGATGAATAATTCCATAATCCAGTTCTAAAATCAGACTTCAATGTTTTAAAAAAAAAATAAAAAATACTTTCCTATTAATTGCATAGGAAAATACAATAAAAAAAATTTTCTGAAGCTTTGAAAGGAAATGAAATAGAGAGAGCTATGTAACAGCACACAATCACAGTCCACATTCATTGCAGAATATTTTAAAAGTTCTCCCTAGGAGCACATTTATAAGTATGGTTTTTAAACACTATGGATAACACTGCTCTAGTTTAATAAGATATAGCTGAACTAAAGGATATTTCCCCCTGAAAGTCACCTAAAACGTTTAAATTAATTTCACTGGTGCCAGTAGTAGTTTACAAAGTATCATTGAAGAAAGAGATACTATTGTTGGTAGATTGAAGACACGTGTTACTTTAGAAATGAAAATTCATTTTTTGACTACTTAAAGAAAAAAAAGATTACTATTATCTGCTGTTGGAAAAAACTAAAAGAAATGCAGCGCTGTAATTTCTCCCATTAGCTAATCAATTCTTTATAACTTAAATAATTTAACAATAGCAAATGATAGAATATCCTTTGATGGCTCAAGTGCACTTAGACCATGGGGCACACAAAACCACACTAATGCCTTTAAGAGAGAGAAAACCACCAAGATGTTGTTAATCAAAAGGTCTGTTTCCTAAAACATCTGGGAAAAGGCAATTTTCATTTTCAGTTTATGTTCCCTGCCAAGCAAGACTAGTCTACATGAAGCTCCACTATGAAACCGGAACCAAAAATTTGATTAAATCCAGTAATTCCATTCAATGAGATAGAAAAATCACAGAAAACTGTAGTTGGCACCAAAAAAAATGTGTACTTTTCAGATCAATAAAAAGTCCAAGTGTGGCATTCACAATAAACTGTGACATTTCCTAGAATTGAACATTTAATACCATAAAAAGAGTTCAGCTTTTTAATAACATGAGTTTTACTTTCAATGCTAAAGTTTATTTTAATAGTGCCAAAAATAATGCAGCAAATATGCCAAAAGATGAACTTAATCCAAGTGAATAAGCTACATGGGTAGAGGAAAAACCCACCTGTAATTGCAAGGTTTCATGGTTCTCCAATCCTTCCACAATTGGTGAAAATCGTTCTTTATTGTTTCTTTCAGCTGCTGTAGTGATAGCTCCTAAAAGTTTGTCTAGACTGATGGGGAAAATAATAAGAAAAACAGTCAAAATGATAAAAATAGTATATGATCGAATTATCAATTCTTTAAGCCTTCCATTTTCTTTCCCTTTGCTTACATCTGTAAACCCCATTACTGCTTTTAAAAATGTGTTACTATGACACGTTTCTAATAAAATGCAACTGATTAAATTATAAATTATGACTACCTCCTCAAATTCAAAATGAGATCAAATGAATTCCTTTGGGGAAAGTCCTTAATGATGCTAATATACCCATATTTTACGTGATAAATATTCTAATTCCAATCATTTCCTTTTTTATCTTACTCCTTACACCTAGTGAAATTAACATCTATTTAACAACAAATTTAACACAACATGACACCTATTGTTGATAGTAGTTAATGCCAATAGGAACAACCCATGTTTTATGAATGAGCTCCTTGAAAGTCAACATGAAAAACAAAAAGCAATGCTAACAATATTGACATTCTTTTACAACAGAACAGAAAATAATACCTAACTGGAAAGCTCAGATAAGAAGGAAACATGCCTATTATTAGTCTTTTACAGATCAAATTATCTCAACAAAAATTAGCTTCCTACCATGATTTAATCTTTGACAGTTATAATTTATCAAATTGAGTACTAAATTGTAACATTTTATCCCTTTTAAAGACAATTTGCTTTCATGCAGCCTATTACTCTTCCCAAAAGATTTCTGAAATTAGTATCAAATGACATCAAATTATTTTAGGATAGATTCTCTTCTAAAGACTAATAAAACCCTGACATATTAAGAGGACGATTCTTTGTAAGACAGAATCTGCCATTTTATACTGTGATATTGTTCTGACATAAAATACTATTAAACCGAGATCATGGTTTACCATCTGCTCCTTAAAGTTTTGGTTTCTCCTCGGCAAAAAACCACTGATTTGAAAACATTTCCCCATTACTGTTTTGCTAAGAGAAGTGGAAAACTAATGGTCTTCTTGTGCCAGTCTTAAACCTGGGAATTACACATAGGACATGTAAAGAACACCAAAAGCAAGAGTGAGCCATGGGACAACTAGCTTGTCTACCTCACATCAACTGGAATCTACAAAGGGGGACAAAGGGTACGAAAATGTAAAGTTGCAGTTAGTGAATTCAATGGAAAATTCAATTTACAACACAGAGACCCCCATCCAAAGGATGCTAACCAATTCCAATACTGACTACAATGCCTGATTCTAGGTAGACATTTGGTACAGTGATCTCAAAATCAACGCCATTAAGCAAGTAGGCACAGGCTTTTCCTTCATATGTGTTATGGTTCAAATCGGCACTTGGCTTCCACAGACAAGACAAAGTACAAGTTTGTAAGTCTAAGAACTAGAGCAAGTAACTGATTCAGTGGCCAGCTCCTTTACCCTAGACCCTCTTTTGGTTACTGTATAAACAAAGCAGGATCTTGACAACAAGAAAATAAACCAATCACCATCTAATCTAATGAACACATGAACAATTAGTTTGATTCTGTCCCCTCATTTTTTCTTTCAAATGGCTGTTTACCATTAGGTAGGCAGAAGTGATGTGCTTTCTTTGAAAATCTCACTTTCAAGAAGAGCTTCACCATTTGGACTAGACTGCATCTTTAACAATCTACTAATAAAGAAAGGATAAATGCTTGAGTGTAAAATAGCTAAGATAAATGTTACTCACAAATTCCCTAAACTTTTGCAGTGTTTTCAACTCATTTCATTTATATGATAGAAAAACATAGTTTTAATGAACTTTGCAAGGTTTTTCTTCTGAGAAACAAACAGAATGCAGTATTACTTACATGTTATCTTCTCCAACAATGCAAATAGCAGACAGTATTTTTACTATTTCTGTCATCATACTGGGCTGTCTGGGATCAATTGCTCTTGCTAGCAATAAAAGGCTCCTTTCATCACCTAGAATTCTTTGCAATCCAAACTATCAAAAAGGGAGGAAAAAAGCAGTAAGTCAGGGAGATGGAGGCTGGTACGCATACATCATGTTTATAAAGAGAACATATTTAAGCCAACAAATAAACCTATTGCTTTTCATTGATTTCCCACATGATAACTCGAAAAGGGGAATTGTTAAATTGTTTTTATTCAAAAGAGTTCACAGGATCCAAGCTTTAGATCTGGAAGGGATCCTAAGATCTTAGACACTCAAACCAATCCCTCATTTTATATAAGAGGGCATTGAAGCGTAAAATAGTTGAGTCCCTTGAACCAGGTCCCACAACTAATATATCTGAGGCACGATGGATGATCTCAGGTCTCCCTGAATGCAGCAAACCATGTTGTCTTTTGGAGTTATTAGTATTTATATTTGAAATGCCACATCTTCTACCAATACCATACAGGTACAATCTCCATTATTTTGTCCCAATAATCACAAATAATTTGGAGCTATGTGAGACTAAGTAGTTTTCCTGCCTCAAAGAACTAGCAAGGCATAGACAGACAGACAGACAGATAGACAGATAGATACAGATATAGATAAGATTTTTTAGAAGTCATTCTACCTATGTCATTGAGTATGACAGTGGATATTTGGAATTTAAAGTTAAAATTATCAGTAAGAAACACAGTAAAATGTTTAAATTGGAATGCTCAGATTCTCATTAATTGGGAAATGGCTAAACACATTAAAGCCAATGAGTGTAATGAAATATGGTTTACTATAAGACAAACCAACAGAAAAGATTCAGAGAAATTTGGGAAGATTTGGCTAACAGAATGAAGTGGAACCAGGAAAACAAATGACACATTCACATAACACTGGGAGAGTGGAGTGTAGTAATAGCAATACATAGAAAGAAGAAATGAGAATCAATGAAACATTCAAAAATACAAACAAAAGAATACATGAACTTTCAGCAAGAATCCTAGGCAAAAAGCAGTATTAGAATTATCATATTAAATATAAACCAAATACAAAAAAATTTTGTACATGATATATTCATGGTTCATTATACTTTATATGTAAGTGTCCGTGCCTGTTGATGACTAATAAGTTCATTAAAAAATTACTAAAAAGAAATTGGAAAAAAGGGAAAAGAAACTGAAAGACTGTTTTCTATAGTATATAATAGCCAAAGAAGCAATAAAATGCATGTATCTTCCCATAATTCTGTATTATGCTAAAAACTATGAAATGCAAGTTAGCATTCCTAGGTTTTCTTAGGATAATACTAGGATAAATGAGGCAGTATACCATTTTCCTCCCTTTCATAGGCATAACTGTGTATGCATATTTTTTCAAGAAAATTCCCCAAAAGTATGGTTGTCATAAAGCTGAACATGTCTAAGACTTCACACACGCTACTGTTCTTAGAGACCAATAGCTGGGCTGTAAAGCCCAATGTGAGCATTCAAGAAAGTACAATTGTCATCAATCAGAGTAACTTTTAATAGCAAAAATCTAAACACTGCAGTGTTCACCAATGATTTTACAGACAGATCATTTATAATAAGGAATATAAAAAATTAAAAAAGGAAATGGAGGAGGTAAGTAGTAAGAGAAAAGGCAGAGTAAAGGGAGATAGGCATATAGAAAAGTACAGGTCAAAATGAACGAGTCACTGGCAGTTACTAAAGTTAAAGTGTTTTAAAAAAAACTAAAAATCAGAGAGAGAACCAATTTAATTTTCCAGTGATTCTTTCACTAGGATAATTAAAAAAAAGTTGATGTTGAAATCATTGATTTAAAAACTACAACTTCATGGTGCAATATAAGCCATAACATGGATATGATTTAAAAATTCCAAGCAGTTTCTTAGAGTTTCATCACAATAGGACTTGGCTAAATGAAAAGTATATTTTGAACTAGACCTGAAATTTCATTGGTATAGGGAATTCTCAGTGAGGAAAGGCCCTCTACCAGGATGTAGATCAATGCTTGTCTTAGAGAGCTGCCTAGGGCACTGAAAAGCTGAGATATATATATATATATATATATATATATGTATGTATATGTATGTATATGTATATGTATATGTATATGTATATGTATGTCTATGCCTTCCTGAGAGTGATAGCAGTTTTTTGTCCACTATGAAATTCTGTCTTTGGGGTGAATATAATGGGGGACAGGGATAAGAGTCACACAGGAAAGGCAGGCATGAATGGGTTCAACATGGCATCACTGAAAAGACTAACTGCATCAAGGAGGCCAAAGGTCAATTTGAAAATGTGAGTATTGGAATTAAAATAAAATCAAAATATTAAGTGACTATATAGTAACTGGGAAAAAATTATTTCAACTTAAAATATATTGCACTTGTCATCACCTCAGACAAAGGGATGTTTCTATAAGGCTTTCAAACTGTAATATGTCAACATAACTTTTTAAAGGGGAAAAAAAGCTGCTGAAAGGGACATGACACTCACTTTCTGACATGTATAACTTTTATTGATTAAAACTATCCAGGAATTCTAAAAAAGTAGAGAAATTTGGTAGCAGTCAGTACAAATGATCGAAAACAGTTCTTCCTGTCCAGACTTTCCTGGGCCAAGAAGAATGTATTTTTAATGTAATCAACTACTGGCTGAACAGAAAGGAAGAAAGGCCCCCAAATATACAGAGAATGGTGCTTTCTTTAACATTTATTTAGATATGAATGTGCCAAAACATACAGAAGAGTTGAGCAAACTGGTTTGTAATCATGACAGGCTTCTTGGAAAAGGCTACAAGGAGGATCAGGGAGAATTTGCTATCCACGATTCTGAAAGGGCCATTCATAACTTATCGGGAGAGAAATTCTGTGCTGGGTTATGATTTCTCGTTTCTTTGCAGTCGTCTTTGTTGCTACAGTGGTCTTAATACACACACACACACAAAACTTTGCTTTTTATGAACACTGCTTACAGATTATTTAAATGGACTATCTTATTGCATTAGTTATTAATAGTTATATTTCACACTTGGCAAGTTCATTGTTATCACTACAATTATTTATTTCTATTAAGTATTTTGAGATTATTAAAACACCATCTGAAGGGAATTAAGTAATTAAATGAATTAGTCAATGATATTTCACCTATAGGCATAGAGAGCAAATAGTTTCCAAGCCAATAACTTTAAAATGGCCTGTGGAAAAAGAAACAAATTATATTTTTCTTTCAAACTACTAAAAGTCTAGACTATTTTTAAAAAGACAAATATTTCTTTCAAATCCATTAAGCAATGAAAATGTAATTTGCATTGGACATATACATGCAATCACCACTCATTCCAGCTCCTCCCTCCCCAAATCTTTTAGAAATATTCTTTCCAAGCAAGGACCCATTAACTCACTGCCATCAATTTAACATCTGAAACAGGGAAGTATTAAAGCAGCAATGGTCCTGACAAATGAGCCAACAAAGTAAGGATCCATAAACTTTGATTTGCTTCTCTCCACCCTCTATCCCCCACCTCATGAAGTCATAAACAAAAATCTGGGTCTAGAAATATTACTGGCTATACATTTTTTTTCACAAATATTAACTCATTACTATAAAAAGGATTATTTATGTATGCCACTTGAAAACATATGTCCTTAAAAAATGAAACAATAATTACATTTTGGTCAAAGTATAACTTTAAAAGGGGAGAGTCTAAATTAAATTTGTCAGGAATCTTTTATAAAGTGACTATATCTGTGAAGATTGTTATGTATCGAAATTCCTTAAGGAAGACACGTTAAGAAAATCAGAGACAGATATAAATTCATATTACCTTGTTATTCATAAATGCTTTCAGGCACTGAATAAGTTTATGCTGATTCTTCTTGTCAATATTCTCTTGCCTAAATATAAAAAAGAAATACTTTATACTGCTTTTTAAAAATTCCTTCACTGATAATTTTTGAAAATATGTGATTCTTACTGTTTCTTATCCAGAAGCTTCTCTAATAGATCCAACAAGACTCCAAGACCTTCATGGCCAAAGTTATTGACCCAGCTGTAAGACAAACAAATCCAAAAAGTAAGCAACTTCAAGAAATAATAACTTGAAACAAAGTCAGGATTTTAAATGCTAGGAAAATGATTGTGCGCAAGTGTTTTTCCACCTTCAATTTATATCAAGTTTCAATATAACATTTTTATAGACTTATAAAATGAAAATATTCTCAATTAAAATGTACCACGAGAATAGCTTCAAACACATAGGTAAGTAAGGGTTTTAAAACTGAAATTATATCACTTTAAGAAATTTGAAAATTATGTTTTAAAAGAACCAGAAAATCATGCTACTAACAAAATATTCACATGGAAAAACCACCCCAAGATAGTCGGATAAATACATAAAGGGTATGGTGTGGGAAACAAGTACAAGGGATAAACATGTGAAAAGGGTTAAGGAGCAATACTTTGAAGAAGAAATGAAATCTCCATAAATACGTTTTTAGAATTACTTCTAAAGGATGATATTGGCTAAAAAAAAAGATTCATTTTATGAAATATTTACTATTACCCAATGCTATTCCTTTAATTTGTTCTAAATTATGCAAAAGCAGTTGCTACAAAACTGAAGTTTAGGACTTTTTACATTTTAAGATTATTTCAGTTGCCTAATCAAAATTAAAAAAAAAAAAAACAGAAAATTTTAAGAAATAAGATACCTGGTTTTACCAGCTCTATTACAGAACCATAGAATGTAACAGCTGGTAGGAACCAGAGAGCAGCTAATCTATCCCATACATAGAAAAATCGCATCTAAAATATACCTTCTGGAAGATAACCTATCCTTTGCCTGAAAACCCCTATTGAAGGGCAACCTTCTGTCACTCGATGAAGCCCATTCCACTTTAGGATATTCCTAAATGTCACCGTGTTTGTTTTTTATCCATGTTTTTATATCATATCGGTACTTATCTTTTTCTGATACCTTCGGCCTGCTTCTTGCATATTACGACTCATTCCCGGGCTGAAATCCCCACTCCCCAACTCTCTACCTGGGTGCACATTCAGAAAACTTGATGGAAGAGGGGAGAATGGGGAAAGCCATCCCCAAGAGAAAAACAAAGAGATGCCTTCCACTATAAAGACAAATCCTTATCAAGACAATGAGTATCCACGATTCCAGGAGACCAGGGATACATTATGAGACCTACTTCCTAAAAGAGAGGTGATAGACTCAAGGTGTAGAACAAGATATATTTTTAGACACAGCCAATGTAGGAATTGGTTTTGCTTGTGTATTTGTTAAATTGACTTTTTCTTTCCTTCTTTTTTCCCCAATGTTAAGTAGAGGAACAAGAGAAAGAAAAGTAAGATTTTTGTAGACTGAAAAAACAAAAATTAAATGAAAAAAATTTCAGTGGGTGACATTGTGGAAGGGAACTCACAAATAAATGAGATCATGGAGCCATTTAAACATCTAAGAAGCACAGTAAAAAGGCTAGAGGGATTACTTGGGCTTCAAGTTATTCCCTTAACATACATAGTATAGTTCTTAGTATCTAACTAGGCATTTAATAGTCAGATAATTTTTTGACTTTAGCCGGCAACACCTTTTTTATACTTTATTTTTATACTTTAGCACTTATATCTTAATGCCAAATTGGAATATCTCTTCAGACCATCAGTCTTGCTGTAGATATTCGATAATCTAGCACAATGTTCATTTATTGCTTTGCAAAGAAGGAATGAAAAAGCATTAAGTGTTTTTTCACATACCAGGCATGACTTCAGGTTTGAGGATACAAAGACAAAAATTAAAAATACCAGTCCTCGAGATGTCACTCTATTCCGAATTGTTTTGCCTTTGAATCAGCTTTTCCCTTAGACAACAACTCTTTCTAAATGTGCTATAAGTTACCAAATTTTTCTCTTTTTGGAAAAACATTTAGTATTATTTATTTGCAGCATTCTTTTATTTTTAAATTTTGTGTTCTGAATCCTCTCCCTCCTTTTCTTCCTCCGTCCTTCGTCTACCCACTGAGAAAACAAGCAGTACTACATGTGAAATCATGCAAAACCGATTTCCACATTAGCCATATTTCAAAAAAGAGCAAGAATAAAATGGGGAAAATATACTTAAATTTGCAGAGTCAATCAGTTCTCTCCCTCTCTCCTCCCCTCCCTCCCTCTTTCTCTCTCTGTCTCCCTCCTCTCTCTGGCTCTCTCTTCCCCTCCCTTTCTCCCTCTCCTCCCTCCCTCCACCCCTTCTCTCTTTTCCTTCCTCCCCCTCTCCCTCTCTCCCTCATTATGCCATTGGAACTCCTTTGTACAATGGCCTCCCAGTTCTTCTCCTCTCTTTTTGCACCCATTGATCCAGCTTTCGGCCGGGTGGTGCCGGCATTCGGCAGGCCGACGGGCGACTACCTCACGGCTCAAGGCCCTTCTGGCGAGGACGGAAGCCCGAGGCCCCCTTCCCGCGCTCCCCACCTTCTGCACAGCCGCTGTTTACTCACAGGTGGCCTCATGCAGCCCTCTCACTGCCCTCGTGCAGGTGTCCGGAGGCAGAGGCCACGTGGAGGAGGAGAATGGCCTAGGCCCAAGAGGCTGGGAGCAGGGAGGAAGAGGGCCTAGTCTGGCAGCGAGGAGGCAGCAGAGGAGACGGGGGAAGACTGGGGAAGACGGGGGAAGACCGGGGAAGACCGGGGAAGACCGGGGAAGTCCGGAGCACTGCTCCCCCAACCCCCCACTCCCTGGCCACAGGGCCTCGGGCAGAGCAAGGCACAGCTATGCTTGCACTCCTTGGAGCAAAAATACGGCTATTGTCACGGCAAAGCCTGGGGCATCCAATGGGAGACTGCTCATGCATGGGGCAGCAGGGCACCAAGAAGCTCTACTTTAAGCACTTGGGAAGAACTTGCCAGAAGTCTTACAGCCACACGGAGTGGAAGTGCCCGCCTATCAGAATTGTAAACAGACAAGCTGTTCCCGCCCACTGAAACTGCCCCGCAGCCCCCCAAATTCCTCCCTGGCGGGATCTGTGGGGAAATGCAAAGGCGAACGCCCCTCCCGTGACAAACACATCATGGAAGTCAATGAACATGTCAAGAGTCCACATGTCATTTCTGCAGACAAAGGAGCTTTCAGTTTGCCACCTTCCCTTCCCTCAATTAAAAGACTAATTAAGATAGTAGGAATATTTGACAGAACCTTTAAATAAATGTATTATTGCCAAAAAAAAAAAATCTTGCCAATTTTTTTCAAACGACCTTCCTCATCATTTCTCATAACACAATAGTATTCCATAGGAACTGTACACCACAACTTGTTCAGCCCTCTCAAACTGAAGCGTATTCCCTCGATTTCTAAATCTTTGCTATCACAAAAAAGAGCTGCTATGAATATTTTTGTACATAAACGTTCTTTTCCTGTTTTAAAATCTCTTTGGGATACAGCAATAGTAATGGCATTGCTGGGTAAAAGGATACACACAGTTTTACAGCCCTTTGGGCATAATTCTAAATTGCTCTCTAGAATGGTGGGCCCAGTTTGCTACTCCACCAAAAGTTCATTAGCTTATATATATTTTTCCCTCATCCCCTCTAGCATGTCATTTCTGATATGTATGAGCTGGTACATCAGAGCTCTTTTAATTTTTATTTCTCTAGTCAATAGCGATTTAAAGCATTTTTTCATAAGACTATACTTTTGATATCTTCTGCTGAAAATTACTTGTTTTGATTCTTTGACTATCTGTCAATTGGGGAATGCTCTTATTTTTTTATAAATTTGACTCAGTTCTATAGGCAATATATACTTGAGAAATGAGGCCATTATCAGAAAAATTTGGTTCAAATTATTTTGCTATTACTTCATTGCCTGTAGTACTCTTTAGGAAAATGTAGTTTCCCTGATTATCTCTTAATTAGGTCTACTTTTGCTTTTCCTTTCTCTAATATTGCCTAGTGTCACCCCTGCCTTTTTGACTTCAGTTTCTTCCTTCTTTGAACCAATTACAATGAAAGTGAGGTTCAAGCACTGGCCACCATACCACCACTTCCCCCTCCACTGTAAAAGCTTTTTCCTTGTATGCCTCTTTTACGTGAAAAAAAATTCCCCATTTTGTTTCTCTCTTCTCACAATATATCTGTTTCTTTACCCTTCATCATTTTTTTTGGGGGGGGGAAGGAATCACTTCAATATAATCAATTCTAATCAATAGCCAAGCCCGCTATCAAGGTAAATTCTTTTTAACCACCCTAATACTAAGAAAGTTCCTAAGATTTATAAGTATCATCTTTCCATGTAGGAACAGAATTAATTTAACTTTATTGAATCCCTTATGATTACTCTTTTGTTTACCCTTTGATACTAACTCCAGTCTTATGTTTGAATGTTAATTGTTCTCTATTTAGCTTTAGTGTTTGCATGAAGCATGCCTGAAAGTCCTCTCTCTAACTAAAAATCCACCTTTTCGAAACCCTGAAGGATTATACTCAATTTTGCTGAGCTGGTGATTATTGATTGAAATCTTAGATCCTTTGCCCTCTGGAGTGTCATATTCCAAGCCCTCCAGTCCTTTATTTTGGAAACTACTAAATTTTACGTGATCTTGACTTTGGTTCTACAGTAGTTCAATAGTTTGTTTCTGGAGGTTTGAAGTATTATCTCTTTGATCACAGAGCTCTGGCTATAATTTTCCTGACACTGTGCAATGTCTTTCATGAGGTGATTGGTGAATCATTTCAACTTCTTTACCCTCTGGTTCTAGGATATCAGGATAGTTCTCCTTGATAATTTCTTGAAATATGTCTAGGCTCTTTCTTTGATCACGCATTTCAAGTAATCCAATAACTCAATTTTAAAAAAAAACTTTAAAAGTTTTCACTAAAGTTTTCAACATTCACTTTTATAAGATTTTGATTTTCAAATTATTTTCTCCCCCCCCTTCCTTCTTTGCCCTCTCCTGAAGATGGCAAGCAAGCGGATATAGGTTGTACATGTATAATCATATTAAACATTTCCCCACTAGTGATGTTGTGAAAAAAGAATCAGAACAAAAGGAAAAAAATTACAAAAAAGAGAAAACAAAGAAAAAAAGTGAAAACAGTGTATTTCAATCAGCTTTGAGACTCTACAGTTCTTTCTCTGGATGTGGATAAAATGTTTTACATGAGTCTTTTGGAATTATCTTAGATCACTATTACTGACAAGATGATAATGCTGTTATTGTGTACAATGTTCTCTGGGTTCTGCTTAATTCACTCAGTA
Organism: Sarcophilus harrisii; assembly: GCF_902635505.1. Lineage (NCBI taxonomy): Eukaryota > Metazoa > Chordata > Mammalia > Dasyuromorphia > Dasyuridae > Sarcophilus > Sarcophilus harrisii. Next base: position 69,362,313 of record NC_045432.1, on the reverse strand, counting down.
TCCATTCGTGTAAGTCTTTTCAGGTTTTTCTAAAATCTTCCTGCTCACCATTTCTTATAGAACAATAGAATTCCACTCATATATCAGAATTTATTTAGCTATTCCCCAATTGATGGGCATTCTCTTAATTTCCAATTATTTGTTACCATGAAAAGAGTTACTATAAGCATTTTTGTATATGTGGGTGCTTTTAGCTTTTTTATGATAATCCAATAATTCTTAAATTATCTCTCTCTGATCTATCTCCCAACTTAGTTGTTTTTCCAGTGGAGTATTTTACATTTTCTTTTATTTTTTCCATGATTTTGACTTTGTTGTATTGATGTCTTTTGAGGTATTGGGAAATTATTAGCTTTCACTTTCCCGATTCTAATTATAGAGAATTCTTTTCTTGTATGAGATTTTATACCTCCTTTTCCATTTGGATAATTCTACCTTGAAGATGATCCCTTCAGTGGATTTTAGTGACTCTTCTACCATTAGGCCAATCTTGTTTTTCAGTTATTATTCAGTATTTTTTGTGTCTCTTACCAACTTGTTAATTCTCTTTCCATAACTTTCTTGTATTACTCATTTCTTTTTCCATATTTTCTTCTACCACTCTTATCTCTTTCTTTAACTCTTCCAGGAATTCTCACTGGGCTTGGCTCCAATTAGCATTTCTGTTTGAAAGTTTTTTTTTAAAGCTATATTCACTGTGTTCATCTTTCCTACCACCTATTAGCTTTTTATGATAAAAAAATTCCTTATTTTCTTTGCTTGCTCATTTTTCTAGCCTATTTCTTTACTTTGAACTTTATATTTAAGTTGGCTTCTGCTCATCAGGGTATAGGAAGGCATTATACCAAGCATGACTTTTCTATGCAGCTTTTTTCAGAATTAGTTAGAGGGATAGAGGGATCTGCAAGTTTTTAGTGTTTGCACGATGGTGTGCTGCTGAGAGAGGTGTGGTCAGGGTTCTCAGAGTCTTTACCTAAAAAGGACCTCTGGTCTTCTGCTTCTGCAAGCACTAGTGCTCTCTTTGCCTTAGAAATATGACCAGGGCCCCACTCTCTTATGACCAACTCCAGCACTCCTCTCTTTCATGGAAATGTTACCCAGAAATGTATATGAGCAACAGAACTGCTGATGAGTTCCAGTTTTACCCAATGCCAACAAAGGATCCTTGGAATCTCTTTCTGACCAGCTGTTCAAGCCTTTTGCCATCTCTGGATTGAGAGGTCCTGAATTTGCTGCTTGTGTTCACTATAGCTGCTGCTGCATGTGTGGAAAGGCCTTCTATATGACATGACTTCTCCTAATGTTAAGTTTTCTTAGGTGAGAAAAATGTCTTTCCCCTGACTTTTGTTTGGTTCTGCCACTCTAAATTTAATTTGAGGCATTACTAAAAAAGAAATATTGAGAGTTCACCGGAGGGGCTGTACCTCATCCACCATCTCAGCTCCATCCTACACTATCTTTCTTGAAAGAGGTAATCTGTACATGATTTAATCCTTTCCATGAAGACTCACAATTATCATTATGAATGTCACTTATCTTCCCATGTTATAGATGCAGATTCAGTAGTTGACATGAGCCACAAAAACTACTTTTTTGGAAAAATTCCTGAAGCCACCTTATGATTTGGCTATTTGGTTTTTTTCCTAATAAAGATAGAATGAATCCTGTACCCCATGGAACTGTTGAAGAGAACTATCTTTCTACAATATTAATTACTGATTCAAAGGTTATAGCAATTTTCCCTCTAGAAAATCACCCCTTGGTTCTGTTGCTATTTCTTTTGAGACTCGTGCCATAGCTTTGATAACTATAATAGAATGAAAATCCTAAGTCACTCAGTCTCCAAAGGCTTTCTTTTATGGCAACAGGGTTTAATTATTGCTTGATCTCCCATAAAATTTTACCTGTAAAACACTGATATTGCTTTTCAATGAATTTGTTTTTGGGAAAGTCACATTATTGCTAATATCACAGAGCTTATTATGAATTACAGGATTTTATTGTTGCTGTTTTTTAAAGATATCACTATTTAAAGAAATTATAATTAGGAAGGGGCAAAACCATTATTCCAAACTAAGTCTCTACCTCAACATCCAGAGATCTCACCATAATACCAAGTTAAGACCAATTTGCCATTCATGTTCCAAGCAAAAAGAATGACCACAAATGACATATTTTCATGTGTACATGACATTTTAATCAAGAAAATTCTCAAACTTTGATGGGTTTTGTTATTATTTTAAGGGGATAATTTATTCTGATATATCTGACCAAAATAAATAAAAACCAATCCTTAACAAAAGTGTCTGAAAGCTAATTAGTCTGAAAAAAAATCAACAAAAATATCCTCCTCTTCAAACTTCAAAAGCCTGCCAAGGAAAAGATAGTTTTCATTTTCTGTTCTGTTCTGTTCTGTTTCTGTTTCTGTTTCTGTTTCTGGAATGTATCACCATAGGTCAACTCTTTGTCCAAAGACTAAAGTTTCAGATACTATATTTCCTCTAGATAATACTGATATAAAAACTACTTGAAAATAAAAGACTTAGAAGGTCTAAGTTGGGGTTAAGATAGTTCCAGATTCATTCATTACACTGCACATACAATTGACAAAAAACAATACAAAATTGTTCTATAACCATTTAATAAGTTTCCTTTGATTCATCTCTGTTTTTGAAAGGATTAAAAAATAGGATTTCCATAAGGAATTCTGTGAGCTGTAAGGTAATTGAGATCATGTAAAGAAAGGTAATGTTAGTCCTATTATCCCTTTGTCACTGTTTGTACAGGTCTTAAAGCAAGGAAGAGGTATGTGTTCACTACAAAGGATGCTATTTCTATATAATGTTGTTTCTATTCCCACATGTAATTTCACACTTACAACCTAAATCACTAGAACATCAAGTAAAACAAAGGGGATTTTCAATATTCTTGAAGGATTTAGAAAGTTGTTAAAATTACAAAACACAACTCTGTTAACTTCAAGGGAAAAAATCTTTGTCCTCTCTTTTTGGATATGAAAATTATAACTAATTTTTAATTGAACTGTATAAAATCACACAAAAATGCCATTTTTTTAAATATAAAAGAAATATATCTGGATTAAGCTGAGGACATCCCAATCTAATTCTCATCAAATATCAGTTAACCAGAATGAAAATTAAGAAGTACAAACAATACAAAACAATGAATAATCCAAAGGACATGTATTTGAATCCTGAGTGTGTCACCTAAAACACTGGGCCAAAAAGGGAAATATGATTAGCATTATCAGCTACTTTAAGCAGATAAAATAAAATTAATTTCACAGTCATTTGAATTGGCTGAAAAGAAAGCATTCTATTTTCTGACAATATGTTTATACTTAGAAAACCCTAGAGAATTCAAAAGGAGAGGAGGTATGGTCACTTGCTCTCCTGGCCTGAGTTGTGGTCTGTGAGAGACCACAAGCACACTTTCCTGCCCTGAACTGTGACCAGCATCCCTGATCTCTTGTGACCACAAGCTCTGGTGTACTATTACTTCCCCTCCGTGGGCATGTAATTATAACGCTGAACTTCAAACCAAATCCACATAGAGATCTGCACCCAGTAACAGTGAAGGGTTCCCTGTAATTGCCTTCTGACCAGCTGTCCAGATGCCTTACAATCTGTGGATTGAGAGTTCCAAAAGTTACTGGTACAGCAGTTGCTGTGGCTGATTCAATCACCCCAAAGCCTGCTGTTGGTTTGCTGAAGTATACCCTTTACTAGTGCACCTTGCCTTGGACTGTACTCTGCGCTCACCCTGATGGATCAGACCTTTCTTGCAAATTTTTTAAGTTGCCCTGAACTGGAATATTGTTTCATCTTATGCTTCTGTGGGTTCTGCTACTCCATAGTCCATTTTGAGACATTTTGAAAAGTTGTTTGGAGGCAAATGTGGGAGGGTTCAGGCAAGACCTTTTCTCTGCCATTTATGCTCCATCCTCTTATCCCCAATTTGGGGTTTTCTTAACAAAAATCATGGGGTAATTTGACATTTCCTTTTCCAGCTCACATTACAGGTAAGAAAACTGAGGCAAATGTGGTAAAATAACTTGCCAGAGTCACACAGTGAGTGTCTGAGGCCAGACTTGAACTCAAGTCTTTCTAGTTCCATATCCAATCTATCTAGCTGTGGTTGGTAATATGAGACTAGAATTGACAGAACATAGAAATGGATATGTGTGCACATGCACACATATAAAATTTTTATTCTTGTATCATATGTTTATACATATACAATTTATAAAAATAAAGAAGATAATTAAACTGATGGGAACTAATTGAAAGAAAAGAGAGTATAGTAGTAAAAAATCCAAGAGAATGCCCTAGAGAATAACTAGAATTGGATATAAAATATGGATACTAGTCTACAACACTAGATCAAGAGGGAACAATCAGAATTCAGGAGGACAAACAACAGAGCAAATTACCATCAAAGTCCAGAGAGTACACAAGTCCAAGGTGGGCTGTGGAAGGGATCTGTCCCTAGCATTCCATGATAAGGAGCCGTTGTAAGTTCCAAGATGAGAGAAGCAAGTTCAGAATCAAACAACAGTAATGTGACAAACTCCAGGAGCAGAGAAAGGTCTCAATTTAGACGATTCTAAAGTCTGCATAGGAATAACAAGGACAAAAATCCCAGACAAAAAGGGAGCCTGTAGTTCTGTCCTTAAGAAGCAGCAGGGCTTCCCAAATGGCTCATAATGGAATGGTTAAATAGTAATTAATCATTATCAACCCCAAACCTAGGTCAAAAATTTGCAAAGCACAGATCGGGGACAGGAGAGAAATAATTAGACTCTAACTTGCATCAGACCACTTTGGGGATTAAGAAAGGCTTGCAGGTCACCAGTGTGAATTGCTTCTGAGAGCCTAGAATAATACAATATTCAATACTCAAAAAAAGCCCACAACAGAACAAGCCCAGATCTTCCCACTAGAAGTACAGAGTCTGGCCCTAACATCAAATCTACAATCAGGAAATGGGTTAGAAGAATAACATCCACAATGAAAGCCTCAAAAAATATAGCTTGTGCACAAATTCAAACAGAATTCCTGGAAGAGATGAAGAGTAAAAAATGTTTTTATCAATAAAATAAGAGCCCCTGAAGGAAAAAATGGAAGAGAAATAAAAGCTAAGTAAGAAAGAATTATAAAGAGAATTAACAGCCTGGAACAAGAGTTAGAAAACCTCGCCCAAGCAACAAAGTCTCTGAAAATTAGAATGGATCAAAAAGAAATAAATTACTTATAAGACAACAAGAAAAATTATAATAAAGTCAAAAGAATGAAAAAAGAAAACATAAAGTATCTTATGCAAAAACAATTGGCCTGGGGAAAAGATAAAATGAGGAAAAAAATCTAAGAATCACTAGATTACCTGAATGTCATGACTCCCTCCCACCCCACCCCTAAAAAAAGCTTAGACAATGTATTTGAAAAAAAGAATGAAAGTAAACTGCCTTGATCTCTAAAAATCAGAGGTTAAAGTAGAAATAGAAAAAAATTTAATCGCTCACCTCCCGAAACAAGCTTAAAAATAAAAACTTCTAGTAACATTATAACCAAAATTCAGAATTTCCAAGCCAAAGTACTGCAAGTGGGCAGAAACAAAGATTTCAAATACTGAGGGGCTACAGTCAGGATCAAACAAGATTGTGCAATTACCATTATAAAACAGCTATAAAGAACAAAAGAATATGATATTATTCTTTTAGGATATAGGATATAGGTTTATAGCCAAAAATAACTTATTCAATAAAACCGAGTATATTTCTACCAGGGTAGGGGTATACGCAGAGAGGTGGAGGGCAGGAAATAGACCTTTCATGTAACAAAGGACTTTCAAGCATTCCTAATAAAAAGATCAGAGATATGTAGAAACTCTGAAGTCTCAAGAGTGAAGAGAAACATAAAAAAAAAAAAAAAACCAGGAATAATGATAAAGGACTTACAACTGCTTACATTCAAATACGGGAGATGGTATAGGTGTTCCCTATGAATCCTATCATCATCAGAGGTCATAAAGGGTGTTAGAGTGGTTCCAATACATCTTGATGATCCTAACAGAAGAATGGAGAAAAAGTAGAAAAGGAATACAATCTATGGGTGAGGGAGACAGGGGAGGAAAAGAAGGTTAAAAGAAATGATCTCACATATTTAAGGTACACAGACATTTATATAAACTAAGGGGATGGCAGTGGGGGCTTCTGAACTGGGCAAAAGGGAAGAATACACACATACAGTTGCACCCTGGGTATAGAAATGCATTGCAGTCACCAGAGAAGCAGAAGAAAAGGGTGAAAGAAAAGAGGAGAGACAGAAAAAGAGATAGAAACAGAGACACAGAAAGAAAGGAACAGAAATTTTAAAAAACCAGGAAGAAAAAGGAAAGGAAGGGAGGGATGGAGAGAGGGAAGAAGAGGAGGGAGAAAGGAGGTAAGGAAGAAGGGAGGATTTTTTTTTTGAAGTAGAAAACAATTAGAATCTGACAGGATAGCCATAAATTGGAAGGAATAGTATATAAATGTGATGGGATACTACTGTGCTGTATAAAATGATGATGAGTAAAGTAAAACTCAAGGAAAAACTGTATGAAGTAATACAGAGTAAAGTAAATAAAACCAGAAGAACAATGTATAGAATAATAAACAATGGGTAATTCCAAAAATTTTTAAAGAATCAGAAACTCTGATCAGTATGATGGTCAACCATGATTCCAGGAGGAATAATAATAAAACATGTCAATAAAAAGGTGAGGGATTCAATGCAGAATAAGACATATATTTATTTAGATTATGGCCAATGTAGACATTTGTTTTACTTAACTATATGTTATATACTACACGTATGTAACAAGAACTTTGTTTTGTTTTGTTTTTTTATTTGAAAAGGAGGGGGAAGAGATGTGAGAGGATGAATTTTTTTTTCTAATTGAAACAAATAAAAGATAATTAAAAATGTAAAAGTTCTTTGCAGAGTTGAAATTGCTTCTTTAAACAAAAGAAAGCTAAGAGGAGAAAATAATCAATCCATTTGAACAAAACAAAAATTATCAGCTGGTGATAACGCACGTAGAAAATTCTATAAAATCTTGTTCCAAATTTTGATACTTGTATTTAATACATAAATTTCAATTGCAGAAAATATTTTAAATATCTGTCTTCTGGATCCCTTAGAAGCTCTTTGGTTATCAGGGCCTAAGTCTAGTATCCTAAAGGGATTAAGCTAGAATCCCAATCAGAATTTGGGAGTCATTCACAAGCTGGTGCCAAGATAAATCAAAGGAGAATCAGAGCATGTAAACCAATTCTGGGTATAGAAACAAAAAAAAAATAAAATAAAAGTTAGCCTGAGACTTTTTAACCTCAGAGAGAGCTGAAAAGCTAGTATGTAGATTACAGGTCAATAAACCAGTCTGGAAGCAATCCCGGAGAAGATTCAGATCCTTTCCCCAGGCCTTGATTTGAGTCTGCCCAGAAAGTTATTCATAACTTAGGGCTTCAAATGACAGGAGCCAGCTCACAACTTGGTTTCTAGGGGCTCCCGGCACATCATGTTGAGTAGTGGAGGTTTATCTTGTGGGCATTGCATACAAGAATAAATTCATAAAAAAAAAAAAGTTCTATAATGGAACAAAATAAAGAACCCAGAAATAGAACCCAATGAATATAAAAACTTGAGTTTGAAGAAAAGTACACAAAAGTTCTGAATGGTGTAATGATCAACCGTGACCATGAAGGACTGATAAAGAAGCATGCCTTCTTCCCTTGGTTGATGGATAAAGGATTACAGAAGGAGGATGATATAGATGCAGATGTTGGTGTAGGTGTAGATGTATGGGTATAGATACAGATATCGGAATGGGTACAGGTATGGATGGGTATAGGTATAGATAGAAAGATCCTCAGATACACTTGACTAATCACTTTGTTTGGATTAGTGGCAGGCACCTAGTAAAAAGGTGTTGACTGAAGACTACCTGGAAGGGGTGAGTTAGGATGTAATTATCTAACATCTTTGATCACACGTTCATTTGATCCACCTAGAACTCTGAGCAACAACCATTCACATGATTTCCATAGTACTCACAGTATACAGAATGTCATGTTGGTTGAGCAAAATTATTAGATAACATATTACTAATAAAGTAACATTAACTTGGATGAAAAAGCAAGATACTGCACTGAAAGGCAAAAATAAATGTGCTTCTTGAGTCAAAAAATGGTGGGATCTGTTAATAGACAGAGTCAGAGAAATAAAACAAAAGTACAAATTACTGTTAGTGTCAGATTTCTTAGACTTTCCCTAGTGACTGTAACCTATTCACTTGGTGATATTGGTTTTGAGGCTTCTTTTCCCTTAGAAGATGATATAGCCAAGGGCATATTTAGCTCCAGACTGAAAACATTTTGTATAGCTTCAAAGTACTTAGAGATCAGAAAGGTATCTCTACTAATACCTTTCAATGTTCCCAGGGCAAAACATCTCTCCCTGGTCACCATGTCCATGTATATGTAGTCCTCCTTCAGGGCAGCGATGTGCTTTGTTGCTTTACTATTTATATGCACAGTCCTAAGAACAGTGTCTAATCCAGAGTAAGCATCTAATAAATGGTTTTAAAGTTATTATTTTTTTTCATTCAAATATATTCATTAAGACTTCTCCCCATTCAACAAATCCTAAATAAGACCACCCTCACAATACATAATGTGAATTCATTCCAAAAGTAATTTTCCAAAAGAGGGAGGGGAGGCAGAAATGGCACAATATGCCCAACCTTGATAAATATGATACTGAAGAGCAGAAAAAAAAATAAGAAAGTACAACTATTCTGAGTTGTTTTTGTTTTTGAAAGGACAGAATGAAAGTGTGCATCTAGAAAGCAGATTAAATGAAAATGCCAAAGGGCAAAAATGAGATAGAATAGAATACATTTGTATTCTCTGAAAGTGCAAACTTGGGTAGACATTTTCTTTTTTCTCAGATCAGATTGTCATTTCATTTTAGGAAAATGGGATTGTCCTATAAGTAAGCTTCTCTATTCCTTTATGATAAAAAGGGAAATCTTTTCCATAAATTCTCAAGGATTTTAGTCTATCTCACTTAACCAATTGCTTTGAAGTAAACCAATAAATGAACTACAAATACAGGAAAGCAAACAGCAGTTTTTATCAACATATTTTCAGGAAAAGGTTGATTACTAATGGAGTTCCAAGATTAACAATAGGTGTTAGTGAACTGCTGGCCTGCTGCAATAACAATTATATTTCCTTTTCAATATAAACAAATCTCATGGTAAAGAAAAACAAAGACAAACAAATCATTTCATTCATTTTCAAACACTTTATTTCCTCTCTCATGACAAACCAGACTGGGACCCTGTGACTCTCAGATCTAACAGCATAAGCCTATTTTATCTAATCGATACCATTACATTAGATTGCAAAAGTACATCAAATAAAATATTTGCTGCTGATGAATATGGCCAATTGAAGAATTTTTTTTAAGAAAAACACTTTTAAAGTTTTAATAATTATTATAATAGCCCCCTTCATGGCGGCTTAGACCAAAATGGAAAAAAATTACATATCAAAAAACTTCATATGTCAAGTAAGTTTGAAAATAAGATAAGCATCTAAGAAAGTCAGTCTAAGGACACACATAGTAAAAGTCTGGAGTATCTTCTAAGGAATCAGGTTTGAAAAATTCACTCAGAATTTCACATACACAAAAATTCTTGAATCCTACACAGGACCTAAATGAGGTCATCCCAAAGAGTAATAACAAACAGTTGTTTGACGGTCAAACCAAAGTGTGTTTATTAAGTGTCTATAATGTGCCAAACATTATGTTAAGTGTTTGAGGATACAAAAAAATAAAAAAAAAATAATGAAAAATAATAAAAGGAATAATAATAAATAATAATTAAATACAATAATAAAATATATTAATAATAATAATAATAAATAGGAATTTTGAAAAGCAAAACAAGAATCAAAAGAAATCTATTATGTTGAGTTGATCATAACAAGTACAAGTGAAGAAGTCCTGGGCTACTACTAGGTGGAGCTGGCAGATAGAGCATGAAGTCCTGATAAAATTACTCCTTGAGTCAAACAGGGAAGGGCCCCTGATGGCTATCAGTTTAACCTTATAACCTCTGTGGAGGTCATGGGTAGTCCTACCTTGCTATGTCCAGTCAGAAATCCAAGTTCTTTCAAACCCCCATAAATCTGGCCATGGCCCACATTGTCTTTGCTCAACTTCTCTGGATTAATCCCGCCATGGCATTCTGCCTCATGGCATCTTTACTCTTATCTCTCCATCATGCTTTATGGTGTCTTTGTCCATCTTACAGCTAACTAACTCTTTTAAGGTGTTAAATTCCTCTATCGATTTAGCCTGTCAGTTAAGGGCATACTCCCAACCTTATGGAATATACCCTTTTTCTGTGATTAATTGTGAGTTCCACTAAGGAACTTGTTTTTTATATTGGTAATTGTTAAAACCATTTTGGTGTCTAGTTATATCCTCTTTCAACTCTATTTCATATTTACCACTCCAGTGTCTATTGTTTCTCTTCATTTTGTCAGTAACCTCTTCTCCTAAATGAACCTACCTTTTGGCAAAGAGAATGGCCATTATGAATTCTTCACATGACTGAACCCCAACATTTGGTGCCTACATCAGTCTCATCATCTGGTGCTAAACTTCAAGCACATCATTTGGAACTTGAAATTGCTACCTTGAACACATCAATGAGGGACAGTGTGCTAATGCAATATTAACAGTTTAAGGGATGGAGGTGAAAAATTTTCCCTCGAGTTTCAACAGGTACTGAAGAAGTTAAAGAAGGAAAACAATTAAGGGTAAAGTGGTTCTGTTCTGAGGGATTCAAGAACGGAAAAAGAATGGAAAGTAAAAGAAAAACTATAGTAATGTAGAAAAGAGAGACAAAGGAGTGGAAAATGCTATTTTTCATAATATAATATACAAAGAAGAAGGGATGGGGAGAATAGGCATCAGGTGAACTTCTCTTATCTGAAATGGAAAAAAGAGAAATGAACACCAATAGTTTAGTATAGAAATACATCAAATGGGTGAGGAGGGGTATAACAGCTGCAAACAAAACAGAAGGATGAAAACAGAAGGAGAAAAAGGGGGAGGGAAAATACTATAATGTATGAGGATGCAAGTCATTAGAAAAATGGCCGAACAAATTTTATAATGTGAATGTAATGGACTATTACTAAGATATAGAATATGACCAAAGAGAAAATCTCAGAGAAAGGAGGGTAGTATGAACTGATGCAAAGTGAAGTGAAGAGAATCAAGGAAACAATTATATAAGAAAAACAACTTTGGAAAACTCAACTCTGATAAATTCAGTGATCAACCACATGTGCAAAGGATGTATGATGATACACGTGACTCAATTCCTGACAAAGAAATCAGGCACAAGACACAAAAAGACAACTTTTTGGCCAGGGGAATTAAATTCATTTATTTGTTACAAAGGTGTTTTCCCCTTTCTTTCTTTTGGTGTTTAAGTAGGAGGAAGGGTTGGAAAAAGGGGAATGTAAAAAGGTAATACTATTCACCCAAAAGTAATTGAAATAAGGAAAAAGAAAGGATTCAGAAGGAGTCACAGACTAGCAGAACAGTTTTGACAACGTGGGATTTAATTGTTTAAGGGAAGTAACATAAAATGGAAATTCATAGTTTCATATACAATCTTTTTTGTTATGCTGAGTAGACAGAATTGTTCTTTTTAGTCTACTTAATTCATAAAAAATAAAATTTGTAATATCCATACATAACTAAATGTGAATTTTTCTACTTGTTAAAATAAATTATTTGAGTGATTTTTTTTGCCACCTCAGTGGCCTGGTCCAACACACAGCTGAAAAGTAATTCCTTCTACAGCATACCAAAATATAACTATAGGCTTACTGAAGGCCTCCAATGAAGGGGAACACATTATAAATCTTCAGTGAGCTCATTCCAACTTAAGTGGATGCAGTTATTAAGAACTTTACTCCATGAACCAATGCTGAGGGAAGTGAGCAGAACCAGGAGAACACTGTACACAGTACCAACAAGATTATGGGATGATCAACTGTGATGGACTTGGCTCTTTTCAAAAAATGAGATGATGATTCAAAGCATTCCCAAAAGACTTGTGATCGAAAATGCCATCTACAGCCAGACAGAAAACTATGGACACTGAATGTGAATCAAAGCATAGTATTTCCACCTTTTTCTTTGTTTTCTTTCTTGTGCTTTTTTTTCTTTTGGTCTAATTTCTCTAACACAAGACAAATACATGTGATTAAAACAATTGCACATATTTAACCTACACCATCATATGCCTTGCTATCTTAGGGAGGGGGGGTAAGAAAAGGAGGGAGAAAAATTCAGGCCACAAAGTTTTATAAAAATGAATGTTGAAAACTACACCTATTTGGAAAAATAAAATACTATTGAATCATTTTAAAAAGAACTTTGGTTGAAATATCTAGCTACAAAATCTGTAAGATTGAGCTTTTGGTTGGCTGTGGTCATTCCTTCCATTTATAGTGTTGCAGTCACTTTGAACATTATAAATTTATAAATGAGCATGATTTGCCCCCTCTCCACTGCACACTTTGTGAAAGGTGAGAGAGAGGTCCACAGATGGGTTACCTTCCACATATTTTCAACTTTTCCCAATGTACTTAGTTTTGTTGTTGTTTTTTCCCTCTTATTTTTTTCTGTTTAAAAATGTTATTGATTGTAAGGAATAGCTCTTTGGGAGGTTGGGAGTGCAAGGCTTGAGGAAATTTTGATGATGAAAAAGCAAAAGGTATAAATAACAATACCGTTGGTGGGTTTTTTTAATTAAGCTTTGCCATACAGGGAATTCTCAAACCAAATTCTCTGCTAGCTGATTTCTGTTTGTTTTCTTTCACGTAAAGTTCATCTCTCTTGTTCTGTGGTCAGTCCTACATTCTCAAAGAGGACTATGATATCAGAGAGGTGATGCCGTATCATGCAAGTGAACTGGATTTAAGTGAGGGAAGGGCTGTGCAAGGTCACCTGCCTCATCTCTCTACCATCATCTCAAAAAGAATCTTGAAATCTCTTCAATTCAGAGAAAAACCTACAGGATCACATAGACATTGTCCTGCAGATGTCTAGAACTCAGTCCACTGAGAGGATGTGAACTGGGGGGCGGGGAGACTTAAAACAGATTTATTAAATGAATACAGGCAGTCTAGCCATTAGAGACTCAAAGAACTTTTAAATGAATTGAGATTCATGTCAGTAAGTCTTATGATGACATGAAAATCAAATCTATCAGGAATGCATCAGGAATACTATACAAATTATCGTCTTTAGCAAAGATTCTTAAAGATTTACTATTTAAAATCAACTTGTTTGATGTAATTTTTTTCTTATTGACATGCAGCACTTTCAGTGATTCAAAATGGCTCCCTGACATTAAAATTCTTCTTTTGAACCCTAATGCCCTATGGCTGGGAATCAATTTTCAACGAAATAACAATCATAGAAAAAATTTAAATAACACCTACTAAGTGTCAGGCACTGTGCTAAGCACCTTATTATGTTATTTGACCGTCACAACAATCCCGGGAAGTTGTTAATGTTATTATCCCCATTTAAGAAACGAGGAAATGGAGACAAACCTTGCCCAGTAGCATATAGCTAGTGTCTGAGAATGGATTTAAATTCAGATTTCTTTCAGCCCTCAGGCCCCAGACTCTATCTACTGAGCCAAGTGTCTGCTTCTACTATGGGTGTCTCAAAAAGCAACACATGGAACATATCAGCAATGACAACTTCCATATATAATGTAGCGTTAAGTATATTCTTTAGGAAAAAGAGGTGGGCTCATAATTAAAGTGAAAGCAAGAGTCCAATATCACAGGGTAGGTGTAGATATTGACAGATGAATCATATGCTTCCTGGATGGTTAATAAAATGCTCTATGTTGATCCTAGGGAAGAAGATGAGCTAGAATTGGACAAAAGGAGAAGGTATAGAAGGGTCGCTATTTCTGAACCAATGGAAAAAGCATTTCCATAAGTGGGATCCCCACGCACTGAATCATAATCTGACTGGTTGTACAACCAGAGCTCTGCCTGGCTAGCCTACTTGAGGTCTGAAGGGCTGCTGCAAGCATGTGCTGGGAGATAGAACAAAATCAGACATATATTTCAATCCAGCACTTCAATTGCTGGAACTCCATGCCAGAACCATTATAAAAAAGGAGGAGAAGGATGTGTATACACAGATATATTGATTTCAGATACTGTATGAGTAAGAAAACAACCAATATGTCCAATAACGGGCAAAATTATTGAATATCATGTAATTGATTGTGTACTATTAAACATGATAAACATGAAGAAGAGAAAGTAGCACAAGACTATTAGGAACACTCTATGGGAGTCTGGCAGGCATTTCACATCCCCAGACCTCAACTTTCTTCAACTACATACACAATGTGAAGGTTGAACAAGATGACCTCTGAGGTCACTTTCAGTTCTCAATTTATGATCTCTTGACTCCTGAGGAGAAGCTGAGTGCAATCAGAAGGACCAGCATTATATGTGCACTGACTAAAACTACAGAAAAGATAAAAAGGAAAGCAAAACAAAGAAGAAAAATGGGTTCTGCAACGGTGAGCTGAAGGACATGAGAACAAGCTTATTTGTTGCTGTGAGTTCCTTCTTTGGGAGACATCTGCCTAAAGACTAAGAGTCTTTTTCAATATGTTTAATTGTTTTTGTTGATGGCCACTGATATGATAGAAAAAAAATTCAATAATCATCAATGGAATGAAAGAAAAACCACTTAACTATATTATCATACCAAAAACAATGTTAAATTATTTTGGAAATTATTCTAGAAATTAAACTTCTACTCATTTTTAAACTGTCAGCAATAAACAAAATCCTCATGTAATTCAAAATTTTAACTGAATTTACATATTTATATATGTTATTTTAAAAAGGCCAAGCGTCATTTCATTTGCTTGATTCTTAAATCAATATTGAAATGTCTTAACTATTATCAGTTTCTAGATTAATAATAACTCATGCTGTTCAAATGATATGAAAATCAACAATATCTAAAAACACAGCTATGTAATATCAATATTGAGAATTATAAAAAGTTATTTTTGAAAATGTGAAGGACATACCTGACAGGATTGCTGGTTAAGGATACCCTCAGAGATTCTAGGCAGTTAAGAAGTTTTTCTTCTGAGATGCCAGACCGTAATTCATGGACATATTCTTGGGAAGATAAGGTACATTCATGCTTGCTATTTTTCAGTCCTCCCTACAAAGGCAAAGAGACATACTATTTTAGACAAGAGTAAAAAATAAATTACTAGAGCAAAACAAGAAATACTTTATGCATATGATTATGTTACTTCATCAAGCAGTGACAGAGAATGCTAGGTATATACAGAGGAGGTTTTTAAGGCATATTTTGGGAATGTTGACTATTGAATACAGTCTGGTGATGTTATGTGCCTGAGAACATCCTAATCACTACATTTCAAAGGGAAAATCATGGATAATGTTTTCAGTCTGACAGGGAATGTGGACACCTAGTCTACATAAAGTGACAATATAGTCTCTAAAGTGACAATATAGTCTCTAAAATGCTTGGATGAACAAATCCAGGTTTAAGATTAGCCTGTCTCAGCTTCAGGATAGTCTATCTTATTCTTTTTTAGGTTAAGAGATTTCCAGTATCATTCAATAAGATACAGAGAATAAAATGTAATTAGTATAAAACACTATATACAGGCCAAATGCATTCATTTAAATATGCCAGCAATCAAGGTGATTTATTGAAAGTAACAAGCCACCTAAAAGTTTAAAAAGCAAAAAGCAAACGTTCCAATTCAAACAAAATTTATTATATGTTAACTCTGTGCACAGCATTGTGCTAGGTGCCGAGATAAAAAAGAAACAATAAAACAATATTTAACTTCAAGGAACTTAAGAGTCTAGAGAGGACCACCATCATGTACACAGATGTTATACAATAAATGTGTAGATAAAGACATATAGATTCTAATGATACAGACAGATGGAGGCTGACGTGTAGACAGACACATACATTATATCTACACAGGCAACTAGGAGGTACAGTGGAGAAAAGGCTGAGCTGGGAGTCTGGGAGACCTGAGTTGAAATCCAGCCTAAGAGACTTATTAGCTGTATATTCCTCGACACATCACTTAACTTCTGTCGACCTCAGTTTCCCCAGCTGTAAAATGGGTACCATAATAGCATTTCTCTCACAGGACTATTGGAACAAATAAGAGAATATTTGTAAAGTCTTTACCATAGTACCTAGAACATAGGAGTTGCCTAACAGTGTTTATTTCCTTCCTTTCTTCTTATATGTACTTACAAAGTAAATATAAAATATAAAAATGGAAGCAAGGAAAACATTAACAAAGAAGAGAATTCCAAAAAGGCATATTCCCATCCAGTTTGGCAGAAGCCACATCTGCTAATCTGGTTTAAAACCAGGACAATTAATCCCCTTGAGCAGCTGGAAATTTAATATAGAGGCCCTAAGTTCCCTGAAAAACAAAACAAAACAAAACAAACAAACAAACAAACAAACAAAAAAACGAGCTCGTTGTCCAGACTTACTAAGCAGCATACATGGTGCTAGGGACACAGGGGACACAGAGGCAAGCAAACAAGAATGAATCAGCACCTGCCCTCAAACAGTTTTAAGTCTGACTTGGCGGGAGAGGGGGTAATGGGGGAGGAGAATTGCAGAATAACATTCAGTACATGACGGAGACAAACACTGATAGAAAATGGCCCTTAAGTGGCGGCTGTGACTTCATGGACATAAAACGCCAGTGCCAGAAGAGTTGCACTCTTCAAGCTTAAGGGACTCACCCACTGCCAGGTGAACAAAAGTGAATAAAGAAATATCATTAAATGGAGAGATAAAAACCAGGGGCTGTCTTTGTTTTAAACTACTAAAATAGAAACAATACAGAAAAACTTAAAAAAATTTGTTACACACTGATACAGAGTAAAGTGGGCAGAATGGGACAATAAAGTAGCAAATGACCATAACATTGTAAAGGGAATTAAGAATTCAGATGGACGCAATAATCAATCATGACTCCTCCAGAAAATTATAGCAGATCACGATTCCAACATCTTAACCCAGAGTTGATGGTCTAAATGCGCAGAATAGGAAACCATTTTGAAGACAAGCCCAATTGTGGATTCGTTTGTCTTGATGATATGGAATTTGTTACATGAGAAGACTTTGACCTTTGTTATTTGGTGATTTTTTTTTGAAGGGGTATAGTGACATACACAAAAAAGAGAAAAGAATTTCAATGAAAGTTTAAAAACAGATAAGAAAAAGAGCAGAAGGGAATTCATAAAGAGATAAAGACAAGCAAGACAATTTGAGAACTACAATGGCAAATTTATTACATTCTTTTTAAAAGTCGTCCATAAGAGATTTATAGTTTTCACACAATCTTTTTCTGTTCTTTATGGAATGTACTGACCCTTTCATATGGGACTCATTTGATTGCTGAAAGAGGAAGAAAAGGAGGATTTGTATAAAGAAAAATGATAAAAAAAAAAATACACTTGTGAAGAAAAACGGGCTATAAGACAAAACATGAGGAGTAATACATACTTTTCTGAGAAGCAGTGAGAGAACTACATTTGAAATCAATACACTATCAGGATCTCTTTGGAGAAAGAGTACCCAAAAAAGTAATGAAAGCTGCTGGGCATTGTGGTCCATACAGTCTTTCAGGGTTGCTAAGCACTTTAAAGCACTTTACATATATTATCTCAACTGATCCTCACAAAAAAACCCATTTTTATAGAGGAGGAAACCGAGGCAAACAGAGGTTAAACGATCTGTCCAGGACCAGAATGGAACTCAGGTGTTTCTGACCCGAAATCTAGAGTTCTATCCATTGGGCCACATAGCTGCTTTAAAACAAAGCAAAGAAACAAACAACATGATTTTTCAAAAGTTAAAGTCTACGTAGCTGAAAAAAATTTAAGTTAGACAATTATCTGGGAACCATGGGAAGATTGAATAAAGACTGTTGGGATCATATCTGATGGATTTATTTCTTGAGTTTCATCATAAGGGAAAGGTTTCCCATACTAGAAAATCCACACATGCCAATACGAGTGCAGAATAGGTGAGCGAGACGCTCCCAAAAGGAGTGGGAATTCATGTCATATTTGGCATACACTTACATATGGAAAAGACCATTGTGATAATGTTTATCAAGTTCAGAATAATACTTTTCAATTATATTTTAGATGACAAAAAAAGTCTAAATGAGCAATGATGAGGGTTTAAAATAAAAGGCCAACTATGTGTGTAGAAAGAACTAAACAAATGCACCAGATGTAGACATAGAAAGATCTGTCAACGGCTCAGTTATGAAGGATAATGAAGAACCAAAAAACACTGACGTGTTTATGAACCTAAGAGACCAGAAAAATGGTATTACTTTAGAAAGAATTAAGAAAGTTTGGAAGAAAATTGGGCTTGAAGGGAAAATAATGAGCTCTCTTTTAGACATGCTGAACTTGAGATGTCTCCAGGATATCTAGCTTGAAATACTCAATAGGCAGATGATGCTATATGACAGAGGCTGATGAGGTAGGGTGGGGGGGTAAATGGGAGGAAGATGAGAGCTGGCTATATAGATCTGCAAATCAGCTATATGGAAATAAAAATCCTGGAAGCTGAAGAAAGTCACAAATGGCAAGGTTATAAAATAAGCCCAAGAGGGAACCTAGGGGATCCACTTACAGCTTAAGGGTATATGCAGGATTGTACTGTGACGCCATTTCTCCTAAAGTCCACATTTTGTTTCATAGCTATTAACTTATGATATTATATATCAGACTGAGATCTGAAAAGAGTCTTAGAGATCACCTAGTCTAACCCCAATTTTACTACTGAAAAAACTGAAAATCTAAATAAATTAAATTAATTCTTTAAGGCTCCACGTGTAGCAGAGCCACAATCTTAAACTAAGGTTCCCTCTGACTCAAAGCCCAAAGTTCTCTTCCTCTTTTTATTATATGAGCAGCCAAAGATGGAAAAGATGATGAGCGTTAATGATTTATTAACCCAGTACCGTCAATTTCACACATTCCCACAGCCACAGAGGAACAAATCTATTTCTTAACCCAGGCAGAAGGCAGGATGAGAACAGGGGTCAGTGAGTTGTACAGATTGGTGGATTTGAAACATTTTTAGTAGATCACATATCCTAAGATATACATCCTAGACAGGACTTAAGAAACATTAAGTTTTATTCAGTCATACAAAGGAGGAAACGAAAGCCCACAACATTACGATGATTTATTCAAGACCTCACAACTATTCTACAACAGACTGGAATGGATCCCATAAGTACTCCAATGTGCAATAAGCTTATACTGCTTTACTGCCTTCCATTATCAAATATATATTATAATATAGAATTGTTAAACCTCTATTACAAAAATCAAGGGATTGGGAGCTTAATCAATAAGGTTAAAGATGATATTTTTAAATTCACCTAAAAGCAAAGGAATACGATAAATTACAATCTAGCTATTTTTAACAGGGCTGTAATATAAGAATGGCTTATTATTAACATCCTGTTCTGATACCGAACAAAGGAAACAACTAGATAATGGATGGATAATAATGGAAATTTTAATTAGCTGCTCTGTATGAGATTAATGAAAATTACCACTGTGCCCATTTGATCTTTAAAAAATAATGCAGACAAAAGTTAGCAATTAGTGTATATCATGCCATTCCAAAGGTAGGTGAACAAAAAGGTACCCTAATTTGAAGCTATTCCATAATTTGAAAATTATTAGGCTAAAGGTATTTGTCAGCATAATAATATTTATACTTTTACATTATAATACACAAAGAACCTAAAGGTATTTGGGGTCAATGAGTATCCTTTTTGATTAACTTAATTCCTGAATCAGTTCGTTAATGGCAGATTCTATAAAAACAAACAATATTCTCATGGAAGCAGAGCTCTGAAGTTTGGATTACTTCTGATTCGAGATTGAATTATTCTGAGCAAAAACATAGTCCTCTCCTGTAAATATAAATTTATAACTGAATCAAAGCCTTCATATTCAGAAACCTCAGCTATTTCTTCTATCAAAATTAACTAAAAGGTATGTAACAAAATAATAACCCCTTGGGTGTGTTGGTTTAAATTTTTTAAATAGTCATTATTTGGTTAAAGGAAATTTAGCTTTAAAATGCATCCTCCCAAAAGGAATCTCATATATTAAAAATCTACACGTGTTAAAAGCATATGCAATTCTATGAAAAACACATCAGATATAATTTTGTTCTATTATTTTCAAATTAATATAAAATAGAGAGACACCTGTTAGCCAAAGGTAAGTTCCAATGTCCTGAAGTGGGCCTCACACAAACCGAGGCTAACTGGAAGGCTACACCGGACACGGTGACAAGTTTCCAAAGTTCAGGCTGAAGCCGATACTATGTTGACTGCATCAAACCTTGGAATGCTACTGAGCCTTCCAAATGATATTCAGAATCATTAAGGAGCCCAATCTATACTAGATAAAGCAAATGGAGAAATTATCGAGAGAATAATATACAAGTGAATGGCCAGATCACTGAGTTGGCTACTGTAATGGATCATCTACCTTGGAAAAACACCATAAATGGACAAATGATTTTTTTTCCCCAAAATAGGAAGAAAACAGCAGGAAAAACTGAAAATGAAAAATTTTACCACACTTCAAAAATCTCTAATTTCTACCCTGAATCATAATCCAATCTTTTTTAAATAGCAACATTCTTTAAGTAATGCTATATGACAGCAAATCACAGCTTACCATCACCTTAGGAAAAATTACAATTTCAAGTCAGGGAAAGTACAATGGGAAGACTCACAGTGGGTATAAACAGGCCACAATGTACATAAGCAACAAATTATGCACAAAAGTCAGTGTACCAGACATCATATCCACTAAAATGATGGCCAGAAAGGGAGGCGAGCCAATCATAAAGCAAGCAAGCAACAAATGCACACAGAATGTTCATTCTCCCAAGTCCTGGAGATAAGGAGGGGAGAAAACGGCCCAAATGGCCAGCTTAAGAGGTCAGAGAGGCATTTGGGGATATGGGCCAAGAAAGGGCAGCAGAAAGACTAAGGCTAGATGTAAAGATCTGGGATTCATCAACAGAGAGATGACACTAACTCTATGGAAACTGATAAAGGCATGGAGGGAAATAGTACAGAGGGAGAAGGAAAAAGAGATCAGGATAGAGATTTGAGGTATGTTCCTAATTAGGGAGTGTGCCCTAAATGCAGCTCCAAGAAAGAAGACTGCTAAAAAAGAATGGGAAGCAGGTGAGAGAACCAAGAAAGAGCAGTGTCATCAAAATCTAGAAAGGAAAGACTCTACAAGAGAAGAGAGTGACTGATGATGTCAGAGGCTGTAGAAAGGCCAACGGTGAGTACTGAGAAAAGGCAATTAGATTTGGCAAGTAAGAGAACATGGGAATTTTGGAGAGTGATTGCAATTAAATAATGAGCTCTGAAGTCACACTGCAAAGACTTTGGAAGCAAGTGAGAAGAAGGCAAATGGCGGCAACTTGTGGAGGTGGCTTTCCCAAGGAAATTAGCTATGAAAAGAAGATGGAAAAATGACAGAGGGGATGTCAGGGTTAAGTGATGGTTTCTTAAGAATGGGAAAGACATGGGCATGTTTGTGGGAAGCAGATAAGGAGCCTACATATAGAGAGGTAAGAAAGAATAAGAATAATTAACATTGATATACTTTATAGTTTTACAAATATTATCTCTTCTTAATTCTCATAACCACCTAGGGAAGCAGGTCCTATTATCTCTATTTTATCACCAAGGTTAAGTGACTTGGGCAAACAAGTAAGTTAGGCTGGATCTCAATTCAAATCTTCCTCATGCCAGGTTCAGGCTCTACTCAATGTAGCACCACCTACTTAAAAGAGCAGGGAGCACACTTAGGGGCACAAAAATTTGCTGGAGAAGTCGGAGACGACGGAGCAAAAGAAGAAAGGATAAAGAAAGATATATGAGGGAGATGAGATGAGGACAAAGAGGAGAAGTGGAGAAGAGGGAGCTCTCCTGGAATGGCCTGTTTTCTTCCATGGAATTCCCAGATGAGAGACTGGCAGGAGAGGTGCCCTAAGAGGCTTTTGAGGAGATTAGACTTCCACAACAGATGCTGTGGAGAGTCAGGTAGTGAAGTGATTAGGGAAGGATAGGGAGGGTGAGCTAGGGGGCCATGTTGGCCCAACGGAGATAACACAACTCTGCAGCAGCCACAGCCAGTGTGCTCTTTCTCCGAGGAATCCAGGTTTAGGACTTGGTATGGTGAGATAATGACAGGATAAAGATTTAGAGAGTCAAGGGTAAAGGATACATGGAATGACATAGGAAGAGTATGAGACCACAAATATATATCCTTCATATGGCACTGTTAACCTGGGAGGACTTACAGGAAGGCACAGGAAAGAATGAGGCATCAAGTGAAAACACAATACGCAAAGAGCTCTTGCCTGTTTGTTGGTTCAGTCAGATAAATAGTGCACCAAGAAAGTTGTCATCATGAACAGGAGCCTCTTTAACCTCCTTCCCCAAACCTAGCACACCCCCTAACATGAAGCCATCAAATTTGGTAAATATTTGCTGAAAAAAGTGAGCCACCTCCACTTCCCTGAAGTCCAAGTGAAGAAAGAGGCTACAATAATGTCGTGGGCATCATTAGCAAAGTAAAGAAAGATGACTCAACATACTCCATATCTTTCTACTTGAAAATTTTCATCAAGTAAGCAATCCAATGCTTTCACTGCTCTTCAGTCCATCCTAGCACATCCTTTTTATGTTTAGCAGTTGCGTTGAATAAAAGTTAAAAGTATACTCCTATCGAGTTGGGAATTGAGTGCTTGCCCATCAAGTGAGGAGTGAGTGAACAAGTTGTGGTACAAGAATGTAATGGCCTACTAGTATAGTTCTCTAAGATATGATGAGCAGGCTGATTTCGAAAAAGCCTGGAAAGATTTACGTGAACCGATGCTGAGGGAAGTGAGCAAAAACCAGAATGCTGCACACAGAAACTGTGCGATGACCAACTATGACAGACTTAGCTCTTGTCAGCAATTCAGTGATCCAAGACAATTCCAATAGACTTAGGATGGAAAATGTCATTCGCATCCAGAGAAAGAACTATGGAGCCTGAAAGCAGTGCAAAAATTATTTTCCCTTTTTTGGGTTTTTTTGTTCTTTCTTTCTCATGGTTTTTCCCTTTGGTTCTGAGTCTTCTTTCACAACATGACTAATGTGAAAAAATGTATAACATGATTGTACACATATAACCTATATCAGATTGCTTTCTGTCTTAGGGGACAGGTGAAGGAAAGGTAAGGAAAGAGAAAAACGTGGAGCTCAAAAATCTTCCAAAAAATGAATGGTGAAAACTGTCTTTACACATAATTGGAAAAAATACCATTAAGAACAAATTTTTAAAAAAATAAATTGCTTATTCATGGGCATAAGAGATAAGGCTGTTCTACGTAAATGAAGCCTGAAGTCAATCCCAACAAAATCACTTGCTTTTTTTAGTTTCTACCTCAACATCTAACCCTTTCGGTAAGTGTCAATGTATAAAATTGACCAGTTTAAATTTCATTTACTCCCTAATCCCCTACTTATGTGCCAGTGTGATAGATATTCAATAAGAAAAAAATGACCCAAAACGAGGCAGCAAGAGGAAATACAAGAGACTTAGACAATTTAGAAACTAAATATTATGCCACAGAACACTAGAAGCCAACTCTTTAGCTATCCATCCACAATGACAATATATGCATATAAATCCACGTGTACATACCTCTCTTTATACATGAGTATATGTGTGTGTATGTGTGTGAGCCAAACACGTGATGAACTTCAATATTTTGCCAAGTTCCTAATAAAAATATTTTTAGTCCCTTCCACATAGACAGAGAAAAAATAATTATGAAATCCCTATGCAGCAACAAAAGGTGAAGAATCTCAAAAAAGTTTTTGTGGCAAGAAAGGGAGATATTAGTCAGTACCAAATCTGAAATTGCACAATAAAGCAATAATGTTTAGTGATTTGGTACCAGTTAAAGAAAAGAAAGAGGTGGATCAATAGAACAGCATAGGATCAAAGAGAGAAGCCAAGTATTTGATGAACCCTAAGACTTCATTTTCCAGAAGGACTCATTATTTCACAAAAACTCCTAGGAAAAATGCAACCTGGCAAAAACAGGGTTTAAACCAATATCTCATACTATACCCCAAGATAAGTTTCAAATATATGTAGCTCCCGTATATAAAAGGTCACATCATAAACAAGTTAGAGAAATAAGAGAGAAATTACCCTTCAGATTTATAGACACAGAAATTATTCAAGACTCAAAACTTGAGGAGAGCCTCATATGAGACAAAATGGAAAGTTTTGGTTACATAAAATTTAGAAGATTTTACACAAATGAATTCAATTCAGAAAAAAAATTAGAAGAGAAGGAAAACCAAATCTTTGCCACAGTTTCTCTGATAAGGTTCTCATACCCAAATCATGAAAGGAAGTGATCCAAATTTGTAAGACCAAGACCCATTTCCCACTTGATAGTCAAAGGATATGTACAAACAGTTTTCAAAGGAAGAAATTCAAGCTATCAATATAAAAAAAAATGTTTTATATCAACAGTAAGTAGAGAAATGAAAATTAAAGCAGCTTTGAAGTTCCACCCCATAGTAATCAGACTAGCAAAGCTGACAAGAAAAGAAAATGACAAAAATTGGAATTTCTTTCCAGCTATGGGAAAATAGGTACATTTCGGCACGCCACTGGGGAAGCTCTGAATTGGGTCTAGTCTTTTTGGTAAGCAATTTGGAACAATGCCTAGAAAGCTACCAAACAGTGCTGTACTCTTTGACCCAGCTATACCACCAGTAATCCTAGATATCAAAGAAATAGAGGGAAAGGATTAAGATATACAAAAATATTTATAATAGCTCTTTCTGTGACAGACCAAAATTGGACACTATAGGAGTATCTCCTATTGGGAAAAGGCAAAGGAAATTACAGTATATGAATGCGAAGGAATTTTATATTATGCCATAACAAATAATAAAATGTTTAATTTTAGAGGAAACTGGGAAGACCTCTAAGAACTCATTCAGAGAGAAGTGGGCAAAACCAGAAGAAAACTTCATGTCATGATGACAAGGTTATAAAGACTTTAGAACTCTGATCAATGCAACAATAAACCACAAGTTCAAAATAATAAAGATGAAACAGACTACTTACCTCCTAACTGAGAAGTGTTGAACTTAAAATACAGGAACATTCACTTTCAGACACAGAGGTAGAAACTTGTTTTACCAGACTACACGTCTATGCATTAAAGACTTAATTTTTCTGAGAGGTTTTGGTCCTCATTGTGGTTAAGGTAGGGAGTAGATAATAGAAAGTACAGTTTATTTTTTTAGAAATACTTGCTAGTTAAAAGAGAAAGATAACAAACTAAAGAAAAATGAGGGAAGAAGCCCAGTCCACTTATGAATTCTCTGTTAGAAAGATTTTACTGACGTTGAGTCCCCAAAGGGGTTTATTTAGAAATCAATAACTTACCATATCTGACTACTAAATGCAAATAAAGACTTGTAGAGGAAACATAGCTTATTCTGGTGATTAGTAAGATGGCAAAATGACTTTTTCAGCTTAACCCCCTTACTTCACAAGCCCCAAACATTAAGAAATGTGCCAAATATACAGTAATTAAAATGTGTCAAAAACAAAAGATAGAAATATGCCCAAAAAGTAGCCAAAAAATAGAAACAAACAATGTACCAATCAAGCAAAGAATGGCGAAATAATGGAATATTATGAAATGCTATTGCATATAAGAAACAATAATATAAAATATTATTATACATAAAACAATTTTCTGAATAATAATTAGAAAAACACATGAAGACCTTGGGCGAAGTGATACAAAACGAAGTTAGAAGAACAAAGGAGACGACATACAGGGCGGCTATAATAATATAAACAAAATATATATTGAAAGAACATTCAATTATGAATAATTGAATGACCCATCGTGATGTGGGAAAACAAACATAAGAGACTACAAGTATAAGAACTATATCCCCCAAATCATTAAATTACATATTCTTTGACCTACTGATACCACTACTAGGTCTATATTCCAAAGACAGCAAAGAAAGAAGAAATGGATCCACATATGCAAAAATATTTTGTAGCAGCTTCTCTCCATATTATTTACATATCATCATTATTAAATATCTCAAAAATATAAAATTTCAGTGACAGTTTTCTCCTGACACACAAAAGTTGACTCCTTGATCATCTTAGATTGTGAAAGACATTTTAATGAAACTCAAGTCAAATAAAAAAATAAAGTTGATATTGCACAATACAATTTCATAAAATAAATGAAAAGATGTATATACTTAAATTCAGAAACTATGTGATGAATAATATATACCATGTCAAGAATAACTTAATTCTGATGATGGCATATTTGATTAAACATATTGGAAAAATGAAAATAAATATTTCAAATGATGAAGAAATGTTTTTCACATACACAATTCATATTGCATTTTTCTGCTGTTTTCTAAACTACGTAATTCAGCTGTTTTGGCCACTATACTGAGGAGCCTGAAGGCAAACATTCCATTCTAAAAGGAATCCACTGGGGAAGGCTTCCTGGCAGGTCCTAGGCTATAGAAAAGGGACTACATATTTTCAGATAAGGCTAATATATTGGTTTGTTTTGTTTGCCTTAATTATTACGTCTAAAATTCAACGGGACAGGGTCACTGAGAAGTGACCTTTGTTTGTTTAAGCATTAACAAAAGGTTTTAACAGAAAAAAAAAAAAGAACAGTTAGCTTCAAACCGCCAATGTTTCAAGAGACAGAGTGGCTCAGGACAAGAGCATTAAACCTATCTGTGAATTTGTAAAATGTGATCAAGGGGCCTGTCCTACTGATAATCACCCAAGCAAAATCACACTTAGGAATGTGCTGGAAAATGCTCACCAAAGGCTATGGAGAATGTACATATGGCATACTTTCAGCTTTAGCCTGCATTATTAAAACTTTTTTTGTAAGTCTAGACAATAAGCCAGGAAATGGTTTAAGCCCTGATTTTTAATGGCTATTGATTTTGTAGATATAAATGCTCACACTAAAAATTTAACAATCAGCTCACCAGTCAGCTTGAGCTGGCCCCATCACACCAGTGAATTCACAGTTAGAGATTAAATAAACCAGGTTTGTGTTTAGGAAACATAAGAAACTGAAAGGAATAATACAAAATACCAAAATGGTAGGAAGCCAGCTAAACTGAGAATCATAGGTTATTTCAGTATTTGGAATCTGAGGAATAAGAATGTAGTATAATAATGAGTAATTACAGCACAAACAAAACAAGAAAGAAAACAAGATTATCTCCATCTTCACTTATTCTCTCTAAAGCATCTAACATTGCAGGTACATTCTTTAATCCTCCTTCCATCTTTTTCAGTTTAAAGTCCTTTCTATTACATTTCTAAGAAATCCATTCTTTCCAGATTTTGTTGAATATACTCCATTTTTGACCAGGAACTGTATTGTAAACCACGATCCAGAAAACTAAATCCTATTCTTAGGCTTCGTGTTTTAAAGAAAACTTGGATCAAAATAAAAACCCAAGAAAAATAAAGTTTTTTTTAAAAAAGTATGCTTCAATCTATATTCAAATTCTGTCAGTTTTTGATCTGGGAATGGAGAGCAGTTTTCATAAATCCTTCAGAGTTTATACTGTTTGCTCTTCCCCCAGCTATTCACTTTCCAAATTAATTTTTCTCTTCCACATCCTTTGTATTCAAGCTGATAACAATGAGGAAAATACAAGTGTCCCTGTGGTTTCTAGTTTCTTGTCCAACACAACTTCATAATCATTGCTTGTATTTATTAGATTACTTCTGCAAAAGTAATTTGTACCTACAAGAAACAACCTAACGAGTCTCAACCATTTTTATAACTTGGACAGGTTTCTGTTAGATCTTGAAGACATACACATACATAGGAAGACAATAGAAAAACAAAGTACCCATTTTCCCATTTAGTCATGGGCTCAAATCCCCATTTGCAATGCCCATCCAAGGCAGATACATCTATACACATGCGCTTGCTCAGTATAGAGTGATCAACCTAACCAGGTCTAGACAGATAAACTTCCTGAGGGAAGGGGCTAAGTTTTGGCCTTTCTCTGTATCGTCAAAGCCAGGGAAAGGGCTCAACTCATTTGAAGAACTTAATAATGATTGATGACTAATTCCAAAGTAAATTCTAAAAATATATGAAAAAGACAAAGGAATTAAGAGTCTTTATTTCCATAATCTGGACAGATCTAATAAATCCATGGAAAATACCTGGATATGATGAGAGGTGCTTGCTATGTAATTGATGGCATTTATAGTTTCCTTATGCTTTCAGTGGCGGTTTAAAGTAATTTATGTCTGCTCAGAGTATCAAATTTTAATACCCTTTACAATATATAATAAATAGTAGAAAATATTGTTTTTTTCAAAGCCTTAGCCTAACCTGAAAGGGCAACCAGATGAGCCTTTATCCAAACTAACTTTAGAATAGTACAATCAAGGCATCATGGATATACAACAGGCAGGAAAATGAAGAAGACCTGGGATCAAGCTGCAACTCTGACATGAACCTGGGCAAGTCACTTTAACTTGCCTGTGTGCCAGGCTAGAGGCATCCAATTCGTCAAGTGTGTGCTCCACGTCCCATCCATCCCAGGAACTACAGTTCCTCATGATGATAACCAAGACACACTACAACACAACCAAATTCGTGTCTTTATTTGTGTGCCTGCCTAGTAGCACTTTACCACCACACCCCCCGGACATAAGTGATCCTTTTCGAAGTCAGAAATAACATCCTGTTTTTATAAAACAATTATTTTTTTTTTAAAAACAACACTTACTTTATAGATGACACTTTTCACTTAATGTGGTAGGCTGATCATTTGCTTCTCAGTGAGAAGAAAACACAAAGAAGTCCACAATTTAACACATATACCCCCTAAAAGCTTCCATTTCTTATCTCTCTATCACCCAAAGTAGAATGTAGGAGTTATTAATTATCCCCAACAGTCATGTTAAGATAATTAGGCCCAGTTTGTTAGTAATGTCATTATAAACTTCCTTCCAGAATTGACTATATGCCTTTCAGGCATACAAATATATTCAGTAAGGGTCTTGGAAGGCAAAGAGTATAGCTCATGATTTTTTAATGTAGATGTTTATTTTCCGTAAAAAACAACAATTTATGCTACATCAGTCAGATGTATACTGCCAAGTCCACATTTCTTCAAAGAGAAAGAAAAAAATAACCAACACCATCTGGAGTTAAGAGCATTAATGTGTCATTCAGATAGTCTCAACTGGTAGACTTCAGGGTAAAATTCTACAAAGAAGAAGTTGCTTTAATGTGTAGTTTGGGGGGAAATAGGAACTCTTTCAGAATAAGAAATTTAACTCTCGTATGGAAAACTGGAAACTCAGAGTACATTTTCACAAGTACCAATACAAAAACTCATTTAGTAACTTTTAGACCTTTATGAGACACCTACCCTCTTGAAGGCATTGTGGTGGGTAGACAGTATAAGATACATGGAGTGGCTAAGACGTGGTTCTTGCCACAAAAAATCCACTAATAAGAAAGCTTTGTTCTTCACTGATTATCAAAAATCAGAACCGATCTATCAGAAATCCAAAGGCTCAAGGCAGCAAACGTTATAGCATCCGAGATTTGCAAACAGACGAGCCGATGGAGGCCTTCGAATCCAATGCCCTGCTTTTTTCCATGTAGAACCGAACTCAAGTAAAAGTAAAAGTATTTCCTAGGTTCAAAGGAACTCTTCTGGATACCAAGTGCACTGGTCCAGTTGTTACAGCAGGCTACCCTCTCCAAGGGCTCACAAATACCAAATCCCAGATCCTTCAGCTACAAACGCAGCTTTCTTTACTACACAGCAAAAACTGGTGCCTGTTCTACAAGCAGGATATGCCTTACTCTCTATCATCACAGGAGGAAGAGATGGAAGGCACGCCAAGTTTTCAACAGGCTGAGCCTCAGTGACCCAAACACCAGTTATCTGTTTGAACCTTTCTTGCTAGATCTCCAGCTGACTTCAGAGAAATCTCCTATCGGGCTCTGTATTTTACTCTAGTCTGCTTACCATTTGTTTCTTGTTCACTTCATCAGTTTCCACGAATTATCACCTCTAAACTGTAGACTCTCAAATTTATAACCTTCCAGCTGAAATACTGCCTTGCTTCAAAAACTGCTCACTGAGGGCTAGCCGAGGTGGCACAGCAGACAGAGCACTGGTCCTGGAGTCAGGAGGACCTTAGTTCAAATTCTATCCTCAGACACATATAGCTGTGTGATCCTGGACAAGTCACCTAACCCCAACTGCCTCCCTCTGCCAAAAAAGAAAATGCCCACAGGACATGTTCAGATGGAAGTTTCACAGGCATCTCTAATACAGTACGTCCAAAATGTAACTCGCATTTCCTTCTAAAACTAATCCTTTTCCAAACTTCCTTTTTTTCTATCAAGGGCCCCCACAATATTCCTATTCATCTAGGTTTACAGTTTGGGAGTTATCACGGACCCTTCTCTGTCCCTCTTCTCCTGTCCCCAAAATTCAATTCTTTACCAGTATGATCAATTGTCTCTCCACAATATTGCTCACATCAGTCTGTTTCCTTCCCTCTACTTAAACAGTGACCACTAAACAGAGGTGTATGACTTATTTAGGAAGGGAAATGAAAAAGCAATTACACGGCACTTACTATGCATCAGGTACTGTGCTAAGCACTTTGTAACATTTAGTCTTCATGACAACCCTGAAAGGTAGTACTATTATTATCCCTGTGTTATAGCTGAGGAAACTGAGGCACACAAAAGTGAAATGATTTGCCCAGGGTCTCACAGCTAGTAAGTGTTAGGGTCCCATTTGAACTCTTCATAACTGCAGGTCTAGGGTTCTACACAGTGTACCACTAATTTAAAACAATCATTTGTCATGGCTGCACTTTGCCACAGCAATCACTGGGTGTTTCTACGACTCTAGGATGATGATCATATAATCCTGAATGATGAACTATCGGCCTGGTGCCCTCACCTTTATTTATATCTCTCTCAGTTGAGTATTGGCTTTAAAAGCACACATATGTACTTCATTGCTGGCTTTTGTCCTATTTTTAATTCTACAGTTTGAAAGAAAGATATCAGTGCAAAGAAACACAAAGGTACCTCTTAAAATGTCTGCTTCAAGGAATTTTAGACCTATTGCAAAAGTTGGTGGTGTGGGACGGTAAAATATTTGAATATAATTCAGAGCCACTGTGGGAAAGGATTAGTCTCACAAAACTACAAAAGAAAGCACAATTAAAAGAAAAGAAAAATGAAAAATAATACCTGGTAGCCTTCTTGAAAGGAGAAGAACAGCAAACAGAGAACTACTAATCACAGCTATGAAGAAAAACTGGAATCGGCAAGACAATTGAAAAATAAAAATGCCAAAGATTGTCAAAGGGTTATTTTCACTTAGGAAACTGACTTTTTCCTTCAAAGTTCTATCAAACTCTTTCCCAAAAGAAGTCTAGATGAGCCAAGAATGCCTGAGCATTTCATCTTTACCAACAAATTGTTCTGAGGATTTTTTAAAAATTTCAAGTGGTCCTAGAAGTCTAATGTCTACTAAGGGAATAATGAATTCTGAAAAATATATTGCTATACTGAGAAGGAGAATTCATCTTGATTATAAAAAAAATTTCCAGATCGAGAAAGACTAAATTAACATGACCTACTACCACACCACATATCAGGAAAGGTTAGGAAATTTATTCAATAAATGGAAATTTATAGGCTTTCAGTGAGGTAGAAACTTACCTCATCTAGACTACCTAGACAAGCCATGACTTATAATCAAGGCTAGATTTAGCAAAATGGAATCTGGTCATCAAAGGCATGCTTAATATCCAATATGATCTAAGGAAGAACTAAAGAATGTGTTCAGGTTTAATAAACTCACTGACAAACTGTATAAAACAAATAAATGTAGCAAAAGAATATACTGTTTGCAAAAAAAGTAAAAAGTTGTAAGATTTATTTACATATCGATTAAATTTTACTACTGGACATTTCCAACACCATATTCTGATTGAGGCCATGATTACCTCACACCGACTATTCCAACAGCTTCGTAGTTGGTCTCTCTGTTTGCAGTACTCTCTCCTGTGGACAATTTAGCATGCACCTAGATCTCTTTCTGATATTAATGAAACATGATGCTGATCATATCTCTGCTCTGCTCAAAAACTGACAGTGGCCATTTATGGCCTCTAAAATAAAACCCAATAGTTCTTAGTCTGTCTTATAAAACCTTCTACAACTTAGATCTAACTCTAACCTTTCAATCAATCAATCAACCAACTGGTATCAAATGCCCACTATTGAAAGGTATTATGCTAGGCAGTGTAGATATAAATACAAAGAATGAAAAAAAAAAAAAAAACCCTAGAGCTTATGTTGTGATGGAGGGAGATGAACATATGTGTGTGTATACATACATACACATATGTGTGTATATGTATATATAGACATATATATGTATGTATCCAGAATCCACAAAAAATGAGAAAATATTAATATATACAAAGCAGTTAATTACAAGTTTATATAAATTATAAAGAAAAGTACAAGTTAGTTTGAGATGGGAGGCCCTAGAAGTTGGGGAATCAAGAAAGGTAAAGATGATCATTACACTGTAATTTAAAGGAAGCAAAGCAGAAAGAGGGAAGCAGATGGCATGTTCCAGCGATGGGAAAGGAAGAGAACAAGCATTTATTAGGGGTCCTCCCCAGACAAAAATTACTTCATTTAATTCTCACAACACCCTGTGAGGTAGCTGCTCTTTTGACTCCCATTTTACAATTGAAGCAGAAAGAAGTTAAGGTTGTTGTGCCACAGTTCCCTTTTGAAGTCCTGACCTAGTTTCCCCATTGTCCTCTTTAGTTACTCTGCCTCAGGTTATAACCTTTCCCTCTTAATGTTTGATGAGATAAAGGTCTACCTCAGTTGCTCTGCCCCAAAACCCCAGGCTATAATCATTCCCTCTTAAATGGTTGATGAGATAAAGGTTTTATATCTTCAGGTTATAGACATTCCTTCTTAATGTTTGACAGGATAAAGGTTTATCCATTTTAGATGTCATTAGAATATCAAGCCAGCTATGCCATCCTTGCTATGCCAAGGAGGCCTCTGCCCACGGGATAATATTTTCCAGTGCTAGCCGCTCTTTACCCTCACCTATTTCCCTAATGAGACTTTATGTCTCTCTGTCAGGATTTCTAACCTTACTTCCCGATCCCTATAATAAACCTCTTTTATCAATCTAGCTTTTTTGGGTCTGTAAATTCCTTTACAGAGAATCCCTGCACCGCCAGAAGGGGGTTCCCCAAAACTCCCTACCCTTGAGCCAAATCCTTGCATGTAAGGGAGCTAAACCTCTCCATTTGGTTCCCTGAACCCCAAACCTGCCACTAAACCTTATCATTTAACTCCCTGACCACCAGAAACCCTAATCTCATTTTGGTTCCCTAAGTCTAGAAGAAAAGTCTAGAAGGCTTGGAGGCAAAGAAAATGAATTGTTTTAAATAAGTTAAAATTAAGATGTCTTATATTCTGTTTGAAACATCCAACGGTTAATGGTGATAGAGACCAAAGTTCCGGGCAAATAACTGGGGTTGGCTATACAGATCTGGGAGTTAAATATTGAAATTAAACTTCATAATATATATGAAAAAAGCTAGTGAAAAGCTAGTGAATGGAAGGTATGTGAGAAGATGAAGTCAAGGAGAGCAAGAAGTTTGTCCACTAGGGAAAAAGAGTTTCCAAGGGCACAGTGGAAGAGGTAAGCAATGTTGGAGTGACAAATGAATAGGAGATTAGGGAAAAGGAGGATGAAAGAACAAGAAAAACTAATGCATGATGAATTCACATATATAATGGGGCAACATATTTTTTGCTTTTGCAGTAAATGGGGAAAGGGGCAAAGGAAAGGACGGAATTTGGAACTGAAAATAAACATTAAACTTTAAGAAGAGCCTAATGTATTCAATGTTTTTGCTGATCCAAAAAAATTAAGTAAAAAATTTATTCTCTATTTTTAAATAGAGTTATTATGACAATGTCTACTTCTTATATAAATACTACACAGATATGTAGTACGCATATACACACACACATATACATATGTAAAGATATGTATCTATATATGTACATATACATACAAGAAGCTAATCAGCCTAGCCTGGGGCCAAAGTTCAGAGCAACATCTTACCCTCCTAATTCAACTCACCAAGGAAAGCTTCCCATTTCTATTTACTTATACCACATGCGTGCGATAATAGCCTTACATGGAACTCCTGCCCTCAAAGGTAACATGGTAGAAATTCTGATTTACACAAAGGGAAATTATGAGAACATAGGAGTTGGAAGAGAACTCAGAAGCTATTTACTCCAACGACTTCATTTAACAGATGAAAAAACCGAGGTACAGGGAAGTCATCTAATAAGTATCACAGGCAAGATTTGAAGCCAGGCGTTCTGGCTCCAGAGTCATTGATCTTTTCACTCTGACACAGTGCAGATAAAGGATACCACTCCGAAGAGTTTACTTGCCTAGCAAAAAGCAAAGACAAGAAACCAGATCGTGAATATCAATGGTTGCCTGCCATAGGAATTGTAAATAGCTTGGTGACAAAGACGGGAAACATTCCCTGATGTTTTATCCATTTTGGCTCTCTGATACCTCTTGTTGACCTTTTTCCTATCAATATATTAATTCCTACCTGGGTCACTGGCTCAATAGCTAATTCCAGTGAGCTCAGACTATCTCCTTTTGGTAACTCAGTTGTGGATCACTGCCTGCATAGAGGCTACAAAGAAGATAAAGTGAAGCATGAGGTTTAACTGGATAATTCTCTGGTAACTTAGGTTCAAAAGAAGCTAAATCATTAGTACACTGCTGTCACCTTAAAGGCGGGGAACTGTCCTTGAGCCTGTGCTGTTTAACATGTCTATTAGAGCTTGCCATTTAAAACATTTCATCAACCTAATAAGACTAAGAGTGACAGAGCAGGTGCTGTTGAATAAGAGGAAGTTTTGTCAACCGAAACCAGGAAAGCATACATTGGGTGCAAAGCCAAATTCGATCAGTAGTTTTGATGAAGTCCGATTTTCTGCATTTACAGATGGTGCAAAGGTGGGAGAGTTAATGTGTGGGGATCCTAAAGGACCTGGATGGGTTTGGATAATAAGGTGAAAGACAGATAATGACATTTAATTAATAAGAATAAATGTAAAGTCCCAAACTTCAGTTCCCTAAACCAACTTTCCAGTAGAGTATGGAGCAGTATAGCTAGACAATAAATTATCTGAATAAAAGAGAGTTTAAACTGACAGAAAATTCAATATGGGACAAAAATAAATTTTGATCCCCAGAACAAGGGACATGGCAGGGACATGAAATATCTTTCTAAGCTCTAAGCACATTTTAGTTAGGATATTGACAGGCTGGCATGTGTCCAAAGGAGAATGACCAGGATGATGAAAAAGCACCGGAGACCATGTCATGCAAGGTTGGCTAAAAACTAGGTAGGTTTAATCTAGAGAAGACAAGGCTTAAAGTAACCAGGAGATAAGTTTCTATATATCTGAAGGGCTATAATATGGAAAAACTATATTTGCTCTCCTTGGCTCCATAATGTAGACCTAGGTGCAAAGATAACAATAAACTAACTTTAGATCATCTTTTAAGATTTGCAAAGCACTTTGCACATATTATATCAAGCGATCATCGCAATGCCACAGATCAAATCCAGCTCTTTCAAACCACCTAGCTGCCTCCCTAGCAGTGACTTAGAGATTTCAATAAGGTGTCACTAGATTTTATATATATGAATAAAAACCCCTTTATAATCGTTCAAGCTATCCAAATGTACAATAGGATACCACAGTAGATAATGATTTCTTCCTCTATAAAGAGTTGGGTTTTTTTAAAGCAAGATGATTACTTGGGAATGTTGTCAAGAGGCTTCTGCAGATACGGGCAAGACACGATAACCCTAAAGTACATTCTAACTCTGAAACTACAGAATATTCCTCATCCCACAATTTCATTCTTTTCAGAATTAGACCTCATTACATCAGAAAGAAAACCCGCAAACATCAGTCACCTGCTAATGGTGAATTTTAAAACAATTAACTTGAATTGAAAAATTGTAAATTTAAAAATTTCCATTTCAATTGGCTTTGTGAACACAATTTTTTCTCCTCTATAATTCAGTAGCGCCTGACCATCAATTTTCAAGTGAGGTGATTCATTTCTGCACACATGATCTCACACAGACAATACAATAAATTGACTTTTTTGTTATTAACCTTTAGAGGCTGTCAATTAGAAAATATTTTAATTGGCAAGGAGAAGAAAATGTGAAAGTAAAAGCCAACTTTTATCATCAAACTATGTTAACTTCAGTAATTTTGTGAAACATTACATCTCCTTTAAAAGACCGCCAAAAATTACAATGTTTCATTAATCCCATAAGCATCTTTGTAAAGTGAGATATATTATCCCCATTTTATAGATGAGGCAAGTTTCTTAGTTAAATACAGCCAGGCTACATAGTGACAAATGGAGCTGGGAATAAGAGACTTATGGTATGTGAATAGGTGTGAAAAAAAATACCCATGGACCTCTATTTCCTATCTTATACAAACTGATTAAAGACAGGTGGCAGGCCCAGAGGATAAGAGAGTGCTAGGCTGGGGGTCAGCAAGACTCATCTTCCTGAGTTCAAATCTCAGATGCTTATTAGCCACGTGACCCTGGGAATGTCCTTTCATCCTGTTTGCCTCCATTTCCTCATGTGTAAAACTAGAGAAGGAAATGGTAAAATCCTCTATTATTTCTGCTAAGAAAACCCCCAAAGGGGTCACGAGGGTTTTGAGTGAAGACTTGATTGTAGACTGTAAAACCCAAAGTCTCTTGGATCGTGAGCATCAAATGCTACAGAACAAATTTACCAAACTCAAGTTCCAACCTATCTGGACTTTATTTTGCAAGAGCTCAGTCATCCTACATGTAAAAACAGATACAGAGCAACCGATTCTGAAGAAGTGAAAGAAGAAAAGGATAAAGCAAAAGAAAGAAGGCAACAGAGTAAAAGAGGGAAAGGTGATGGAAAACAGAAAGAAATGCTGAAATGAAGATGAAAAAAAAAGGAAAGGATGAACAGGAAGAAACAAGGATTCAAAAAATATCTTGGTGAGCTAGATTATTGGGCTGAATTTAATGAGAGCCAATTGAATGGGATAAAAGCAGTCAAATATGCATACATTCAAGAAGCAAACAAGTAAAATACTCAGGTTTACAAAGGGGTTCACAGGCATTATCTTATTTGATCTTCATAATAACGCTGAGAGGTAGATGCTATTATTATTCCCATTTTACAGATGAGGGGAAAAATGAAGTGATTTGTCCAAGGCCATAAAGCTAGTAAACAGATGAAGTCACATTCAAACTGTATTCCCTATGTCAAGATACTGATGAGGGTTGTGGCCCCTTTAAGAATTGATTTATTTCTGATTCCCAACCCCTCCTAGCTGATGCATTATCAATCCAGGAAGCTAGGACCTTTGATTCACAAATCCTGCTCAAAAGCATCCCTTTGAATTCCAATAGAAGATCCGGGCCTGTCCCAGCCCCCATTGGATCTGAGCCAACTTGGGCTCTCCCAGCCCTCATTCTAATGATCTGCTCACGTTTCTCAACCCCCACCAAGAAAACTCAAGCCCCTACTGAAAGCCAGCGAGGAGCCAACTTGGGACTCCACCCATGGGCCCCTTTAGCTAAATCTCTCCTTATAAAAGAGCCAAGCTGGCGCCCTCTCTTTGCAGAGGGTCAAAACATGCCAGCCTGATGCCTGGCATGCCAAGGAGCCTCTGTCCACTGGAACCCTGTTTCTGGGTTCCTCCTCTCTCTACCTTCACCTATTTCCTTTACTAGACTTTAACCTTACTTCTTATGCCCATAATAAACCTCTTTTATCAATCTAGTTTTTCAGGCCTGTAAATTCCTTGATGGGGACTCTTGTGCCGCTTCTAGACCTCATTTAACTCCGTATCCTTGCGCCAAATCCAAAGGGACTGCAGGGGAGCTCTATTGGACTCCCTGTACCCCGAACCTGCCACTAGCTCTCAATTAAACCCTAATTTCATTTAGGTAGCCCAAATCTAGACCTCATCAATACCTCTCAGAAATGAGGAGATGGAAGAGTCATGGCTGCAATGAAGTTCATATGAAGAAGTTAGATAATGGTGCAATTTCCTCAGGTCTCATCTGACTAGTGGAAATCTCTTTAAGAGTGAAAGGTCTTCAAGACTGAGAAATTAATCTCTTTTGATAGATTTCTAGACATTGTTAGGCAGTGGAAAGGAGAGATCTTTTGAGGAAAAAAGCCCGAGAGCAGTCCCTCAGGTCACCCTGACCTACTCCTAAGGCTAGAAGTGCTTCTACTGACAAGGCCTGGGATACTCTATGATACTTCAAATGAACATATGGCTCCATCATGAAGCACAATGTACTAGTGAGAAGTGGGTCACACTCACACAAGAGGATAGTGATAGCTTCCCATCCAACCTCTCCTGGCTCCGATCCACCCTTCACACCAATGAGAGATTCATATACTTTGTACTCAGCTATGGCCAAAGCCTTTGGGGATCTTCCTACAGCAACAACAACTTCCGACGTACAAATTCCTCAGCCTAGCATCTAGGGCCCTCCGCAATCACTCCTCTTAACATATTCAATTTTCCCTAAGCTACATTTTAATCAAACCAGACTATATCCCACACCAAGTACAAGTCCGGCGTGGCCAACATCTTGGTCTTTCGTTCAATGGCATAAAGAAGAAATGAACCTTCTTCACTGCAACCCTCCTAACCCTCCTTCAAAGCTTTCATCAATTGTTACTCATTCTTCAGTCATCAAATCAGAAGCACCATCTCCTTTTTCTTATCTCATGCAAGATATCCGTACCCTCTCATACACTTACATTTACATTGTTAAAAATATTCATTTGCACATCCTATCCACTTTACTATACAACAAGCTCCTTCAAAGCAGGTTACGTGTCTTACTTATTCTAAGTGAGGGTAACTGCAATTATACTTGCATGTTGGCATTTTCTTATTATTCAGGAATTATAATTACCTCTAGTTTTTACCAACATGGGAATTAAATTTCAAGATCTCATCTTCTCTTCTATTCTTTAGTTTTGCAAATAGTAATGCTTTAATTGGTGCTTTTCATTCATTTATTCCTAAGGGCCACACATTTCCATATACTCTAATCACTTTCTTGGAAGTGACCAAATACTACGGGAAATCATAGCCAATTCCTGACAGATACCTGGGGGAATCTTGGCAGCATGACATGGTACAGGAGTCATTAGAGTGATTAATTTTCAACACCAGAAACGGAGGAAACAATACTTTCTACGGGGTCTCTCAGACCCATCAGTAAATGAGTCATAGCTATGGGTGTAAATTAAGCAACGCCTTCTATTGTCTGAAGGCCAGGGTGCAACTATTCCACTTCAAACCACCACCAAAACAGCAATTTATCAAAATGACCAAGACCCAAAGAGAGACGAAGGAAAACTCCCTGTCTGGGATGGCAAATGTTATCATCATAAAATGAAGCCTCAGACATTTCTGCCTACTTACTCTAGATGAGCCAGCTGAAGTTCCCAAAAGCCATGACCTTAGTATTTTCATTATTTAGATATTTCAAACTTGACATTATTTCTATTCAAGGCATAATGACAAATCCTCTAGATCTTTTCATGTCCAATGATCTCCCGAATCTCAATCCATCTTCACTTTTCACAATTTAAAATTATTCCATGGCAAGATTTCATATGCCAACACTAAAAACTGTACTCAAAAATTAATGATAGTATATGTTGCTTATTTTGTTTACCTTTACTTCATTTACAAGAGAGGGCCCTCTTGGAGCAGGCAAGTCATTGGGAAGTGGCAGCCTTATTAAAAAGCATCAAGTGGGAGAGGAGCAATCCATGATAACAATAGTGT
The DNA here is from genome assembly GCF_902635505.1 of Sarcophilus harrisii. Lineage (NCBI taxonomy): Eukaryota > Metazoa > Chordata > Mammalia > Dasyuromorphia > Dasyuridae > Sarcophilus > Sarcophilus harrisii. The sequence continues at coordinate 69,321,907 of NC_045432.1, read as the reverse complement.
AAGCTTTATCCAGTCCTGGTAGCGTACTTAAAGTCGTAAAGCCTCAACAAGATCACCATTAGATAGTCTCAAAAGGAACTATCCCAATAACCATATACAGATTTTTACTGTCAGTATAACTGAAAAGGAAAAGTTCTACATCTTTGTTCTAAAGACAATACTGTTGTTTCAATCTTCTGTGTCAAGGCTTAAGTCAAATTTGATGGCTACACTCTTATTTTGAACCCTAATTATTTTATTAGGAATTTTAGCTTCACTATACTACTTTAAAATGCTCGTTATTACTAGACTAGGTAGCTTTAGCATTTAAAAAAATCCTCTCTTAAAACACTTGCGATTTTTTCTTAAGTTCAAGTAAGAATTCTTTAATAATGGAGAATATTACTAGTGAGTAAATATGAACATAATGCTTCTGTATAGATATACATAAGCCAATGCAGAAAAAATGTGCCTGCATTTGTACAATTCAATTTAGTCTTTTACAAAATGATGAGTGTTTAAAAGCTTCCTAGCATCCATTTGACAAATAAACACTATTACTAACATAATTAAAATGACAAAATCAAAACAGGTTTCCATAAAGGGACATATGCCAACATGACACAGAAGACAACTCAGGCACTTCTGCACTCAGGCAACTCCCCTCCCTATTCCTGGAATCGGTACAAGTCATACGCTCTGGGTTATCTTAGCAGTCTTCCAACTGATCTCCCTTTTCCCTATCTTTTCCATCTGCAATCCATCCCACATTCAAGTACTGAATGATGTACTTCTTCCCATCTTCCAACATTTCCCTGGCAATAAGGTGAAAGGATTTAAAGTAGATTTTTGAGGACAGATCTCATGTATATGTGTGACTTTCTCTAATGTACAACAGAAAAAAGAAAGCTTTTTGCTTTGTACCCATTTAATTTATTTCCATTCAATTTCATTTAAGTTGTTGAGCATCTAGTGCTCATCTAGCTATGTGACATGATGTGCAATGGAAAGATTTGTGCAATGGGAGGAAGATTCTAATTATATGCTAAATTTATATTATAAAATTTAGAGCATTCTGTTGATAAAAAATACACCACCAGGAATGGAGAACATTTCAATGCTCTGGCATGCCAATGCACTTAAAAGACACTCAGATTTTCTGTAGACATTTTAACCATCAGGTAAAAAAACCAAATGGGTCCAAGATGTAACCATGAACCAGATTTTAGATTTCTACAGCTCTTTTGAGTTGAAAAAGCTACTGTGTTTTTCCTCTGGCCCAACTGAAAGGTTCTTTAAAATAATAGCATGTAGGATCTGAACATTTCTACAAATACACAGGCTCTTGTTATTTTTGGAGAACTTAGCTTACCTTAGCATGGCAATGAAATAACCAGCTATTTTTCACATCGACACTCAGAGAGCTTTCACCTCATCTTTTTACTCCATACATCAGTAAGGTGATGTGTGGTGGCAAATATTATCAACTCCCCACCAATACTGTAAAAGATAGTTATAGTCACATCTTGCCTCACACATTAAAATATAAGCTCCTTGGGGAGCTTATTTCTTGGATAAATTCCCACAACAGTGGACACAGGGCAGTGAAGGGAGGAGAGGAGCAAGAAATTGAATGAAAAAAGGAAAAAAGAAACAAGCTGGACAGAAACATCAGTTACTTAATTAGAGATCTGGGGCATTTTCCTTTTCAACTGACAAGAAAACTCTGGTATTAGGAACACATTAAGTTTCCACATTTTTAACATCCAAGAGAATCTAACAATATAAGATGAATTACCAAGCAGGGGCAGGCAGTGGTCTCAGAAAAATATCAAGACAGAAAAGATGATTTGAGTTATGAATCTATTGTTAACAATTAATAGTTATAGCAACTGGTACATATTAGTAACAGCTATGGGTTTTTAAAAAAAGATTTCTAGGATATCTATAAAAAGAAAGGAGTCTAATATTTGTTTTTTTTTTTTTCTTACCAATAATCAGGTAACAATGTCAAAGAACCTTAACAGGTTATACCAATATGGAACATTTTAGAAGAGAATGGTTAAAGTGAGATCATCAAGGTGCTCCCTCCCTTTGTCCCACCAGCATCTTTAGAGCCAGAGAAGATAGCTTGCAGGGTATCATGAACTATAATTTAGCCATCTATGTTTGCATGTGTGATTATGTGTGCACACATGTGAGTCTTTAAAAACCTTGCTACCTTCTAATTCTCTTACCCTTGGCAGGTAACTGAAATCAACCTAGTTACCTCCTTAATTGTCATTACTGTCTCCCTTTCATTTAGCTTCTCTCTTCCCTGTGAACAAAGGTTCAGTCATCCTTACCAATTGCTATGAGGCAGGTAAATAGGGAGAAAGGGGACTCAGGTGAAAGCATTGCCATCATATAAACCACCACCTCTCCTCAGAGCCCAGGGAGCTGTAATGGGCTGAAGCTTGAGTTGATGCACTGAGGTCCCAAGTACATGAGGCTAAATAGTAATTGGACTATACTCTATACATGATTGGATAAAGAATGGTCCCTGCCCACTCTCTGTGCAAGTCCTGATGTGTTGTACAGGAAATGACGATTTTGGTGGGTGGAGGCAGACAGAGGAACAGGAAGAGAAGCTGGGAGAGATTGGGCCTGGAGTCCATTCTCCTGGCTGCTGGTCGTGTGGCTGGTGATCTAGCTAGCTTCTTAACTCAGCTGCACACATTGCTATCGCCGATTCTCTTCCGCCTCCGATCCTTCTTCACTGAGAATAAAGACTGACGATTTTCCCCTAACCTGAACTCTGGACTCCTGCTGATTTTAAAATATGTGATCTTCACAGGGAGCTAGTCCAGGATCCTGAACTCAAGAGTCTTGAGAACAGCATAGTCATCTTAAGTGAAACACTAACAATGGAGAAGAGGACTACTATTCTCACCACTAATATCAACTGCTGACTCACTGCCACCAATGAACACACAAACTCACATGTCTCAGAAATAGCAAAACCATCTTGGACCAAAATTCCTACTTCCACACCAACCCTACAGCCATAAAGGAGGGGAAAGGATCCATAAGTGCAAAATTTTTTGTAGCAGCCTTTTTTGTAATGGCAATGAACTAGAAAATGAATAGCTACCCATCAGTTGGGGAATGGCTGAATAAGTTATGGCAAATGAATATTATGGAATATTATTGTACTATCAGAAATGATGAGCAGCCTGATTTCAGAAAAGATGGAAAAGACTTACATGAACTGATGCTGAGTGAAGTGAGTAGAACCAAGAAAGCACTGTACATAGCAACAAGATAATGCAGCAATCCACTGTGATGGACGTGGCTCTTTTCAACAATGAGGTGATTCAAGGCAGCTCCAATAGATGTGTGATGGAAAGAGCCTTCTGCATCCAGAAAGAGAACTATGGAGACTGAATGTGGATTGCGACATAGTATTTTCATCATTTTTGTTGTTGTTTGCTTGCTTGCTTTTTGTTTTCTTTTTCATTTTTCCTTTTTGATCTGATTTTTCTTGTGCAGCATGATAGTTGTGAAAATATGTATAGAAGAATTACACTTGTATCACCTATATTGGATTATGTGCAGTTTATGAGAGGGAGGGAGAAAAGAAAATTTGGAAAACAAGGTTTTGCAAGGGTAGATGCTGAAAACTATTTTCACATATGTGTTGAAATATAAAAAAACTATTATTTTTTTTTTCAAAAAAGAATTTGGGCTCCTTGGGAGCAGGGACCATTTTACTTTTCTCCCTGAGCCAATCCCAGAGCTAAGAAGAGTGCTTTGTCCACTAACAAGTATCTAAAATAAATGCTAATGTTGAAAACTAAGTATAAATTTTGAAAATAAAAAAAACTTTAAAAAATAAAATAAATTTTTTTTTCATTTATTTACTCATTCATTCATTTCTAGTTTTACTTTAGGTAAGTAAAGTAACTTGTTGAGATGCTCAGTGACATCTGTCTTCTTATCTGTACAGTGAGCCTTCCATTACTGATAATCACAAAGATACCACAAATCCATGTTCATATCCTTATTAAAATACTCCTTAAAGAATATACTTCATAGACGACAGGCCTCCCTTTGGTCCTTTTACTATTCCACAGAAACCAATGTAACAACTGGGTGTCCATCTACTGGTTACCACTCGATACATGAAGCATCATTCTTTTCCAGGAACACATGACCTTGATGATATCTTTTATATCTGCAGCAATGCAGAATCTCTGAGACACTGTCACTGTTAAAATTTGGGCAGTGATCAGCTTGGGATCACTGAAAGAAATGGACAATTTTGCAGACACGATCTATTCTGATAGTTTTCTCAAACAACTCTAAGTGCGGCTCTCATTATATATGGAATGTCAGTCCAAGATTCATAGTTGTGTACGTGCCCATATCCACACACTAAATCATAGGATGTCTTTTTTGCTGTGTCAATATGCCTTTTTAATCTGCTTTGTTTTGCCAATGTAGGTGGGGAGAAGTTGGTGTCAATCAAATAATTATGGATGTCATAAAGAAGGCATTGTAGTATCCCGAGGATCATAGCAAATCATTCCACTATTATCTAGAAATGAGATCATTTAAAGAGTATCAACAGAAAAGACTTCTGTTTGAACTCCAAGGACATCCTTCATGAAACTAGAAAACACCTTAGAGGAGTATATTTTCCCTTTTATGCCTTTGCTATTATTAATATCCCTTCAGTTTATTAAATAAAATCCATTCTATTTTTATTTATCACAAAATCTTGAATTATTTAAAGATATATGTTGTGATCCAAATGTCTTGTTTTAAATCTGTAAAGTACACATGGAAGGATAACATTCTCTACCCATGTCAAGCAATTGTGTATGTACAAAGAAATGACTTACTTTAAAAATTAGTTTACAAAGCCTGCTATTGATCTCTCATGTCAATATCAAGGAGACCACCTGATATGTGCACTGGCTATTCTCAAGATTTTATAAAGAGAAAAATGCAAGGATATGAGCTAGCATTTCCCAGTCTTCCTGAATGATATTTTTGGGGAAAAAATGATGTACATGTTTTTCCATTCCTTGGAATCTTACCTTCTGAAATCTCTTGAAAATAAAACAATGAATATCCAATAAAAATTATAAGCCACCTTCACCATGGATTTTCTCTACAGATATTGATTCAAATATTGCACCAATCTTCTGAACTCAAATCTAGCCATTTTTCTTAACTTCATCTTCTTAAGTATCACTGCCACTTCTTTGCATAATATTTCCAAATGCAAGAGTTGTTTAGTTGTGTCCAACTCTTCGTGACCCTGTTTGTTGTTCTCTTGGTAAAGATACTGGAGGGGTTTGCCATTTCTTTCTCTGACTCATTTTACAGATGAGGAAACTGAGGCAAACAGGGTAAAGTGACTTGCCCAGGGTTAACTTGGGTAGTAAATGTCTTGAGACTGAATTTGTAGTCATGAAGATAAGTCTTCCTGACTCTAGGCCCAGCACTTTATTATCCAATGCACCACCCAGCTACTTCATAAGATAGGCCGGCAAAATCCAAACGTGCTGGTTCCATTCACAGGTCATTTTCTCAATTACCTTTCCCACCCTGGGAAACAATAAAGTTCATAACCTTCATCTTCCTACTCCATAATATCTTACAATCAATTAGCAAGCACTTATTAAGTGCCTATTATGTGCCACACACAGTGTAATATAAATCAATTTGTACAATAAGGCCATGTTCCCACTAGCTGCCATGTGATTCTGATGGCAAGGACATGAAGTATCTACTGGCTTAGGCAGTTTGGGGCCCTTTTCAGCCTCCTAATTTTCTCGAAACGGTGATAGTGTTCATTTTTTTCTTGATGTCCATTTTTCATTTCCCAGAGCCAGCAGTCTATTTAAGGAGAACATGTTTGAAATGCTATAATGGGAAACACTATCTCAACTTTAACTTATTATTTAATTTATTATTTACTTGATCACTGCATTAATCAATAAATGTCTGACTACAGATAGACAATGGATTCTAAAATTACTACTAAAAGCGGAACTAGTCCTTGGTCTTTTTTAACCTTTTACTTGCTAGGTAGAACAGTGGATAGATTGCCAAGCCTGAAGTCAAGAAGATTCATCTTCCTGAGATCAAATCCTGCCTCCAACACTTCCTAGCTGTGTGACCCTGAGTAAGTCGCTTCATCCTGTGTGCCTCAGTTTACTTATCTATAGAGAATGAGCCAGAGGAGGAAATGGCAAACTACTCCAGAATCTTTGCTGAGAAAACCTCAAATGGGGTCACAAAGCATTGGATACCACTGAAAAAAATCAACAAAAAACCTTTTAGTTGTTAGCCCCTCAATTGTAACCAAATATGTGGAGAATGTAATGTGACTGCTCGTCCTCATGTTTTACCAACACTGTTGGCAGTCGTAATAAATTCCTTTTATTTTAATTAGTATAGGACACATGTAACAAGGTTCAAGTGATTACTAATCCCTCTTATTCTCACTAAGAATAAATAGTTTGAAAAAATTATAATGTTTCTAAAATGATAATAAAGAGTAAATATCACTCTACTATTGACAAATGAAAAGAGCCACTGGGCCGTTTGCTAACCTAAGATACGTTCATACAGCACTAAGAACCAATAGTCATTCCCATTTGTCTGTATCACTGAAACCACAGATATTAAGTAACTCAGTATTACAGTGTCAGGAATGAAATGTCACACAGAGGAATATTTGAGGTGTCTTCTCTTGCATATTTATTTACAAGCAAAACTATTTATAAAATTGTGAAAATGTGACTTTCACAGATAGTTACTTAAATATTTTCACACATCATAAAAACTAATGACAACAGAAAGGAATCAGAGCTGATCTTACTATTCAAAACCTATCAAAATATATTAATCCCACAAATGTGTCTTCTCCATTTCAGAAATGCCAAAATCAACATGTCTATGATATGAAACTATTATCTCATCACCCATTAAAATCACCTAAATGTTTCTCCTCAAAGTAGACTGGAATTCATAAAATTATATACAAATGGACATTTAAAAACAGTTTTTAATCTAAAAATAGATATAAAAGGAATGACCCAAGAAATGCTTGGAAAACACAAATTTATACAACTAAAGCAATTTTATAATTCATACTTATTTTTCTCTGCTTTGTATACACACCAAGGAAGTTTTTTTTAAAGATTCCAAGCTTACCAAAATAGTAACAGCACCATTTATTGTGACAACAACAACATAATTTTGCTATGCTGATGAAATGAAATATTAATACAAATTAAAAAGAAAATAAGGAATTTGGAAAAACATGGGAATTCTTGTATGAGGTGAGGCAAAAGAGAGTAGTCAGGGAACTTTTGATTATGATGGCAAAATAAAACATTGTAAGAAGACCAGCTTCTCCAGCAAATATCTGTAATCAATCCCAGAAAGATTAACGATAAAAAGGAAAAAAAAAGAAAAAAAAGATTTCCTCCATCAAGTCCAGAACCACATAAAAAATAGCCACAATTGTATGAAGAAGAGGAGGCTGCTACAGGGAAGCCAGTATGACCTCAGAAGCTAGTGGAGATATGGACAAATAAAAAGAAAACATCTGTAAAGCAAAGTAGAAGTCTGAGTCATGTCATTCATGAGCCAGAACCAGAAAACTTAAGCCAATAACCAATATCTAAAAGGAAAATTCAAAACAAAAGACAAAATAAGGGAATTCATTAGAAGTTATTTTGCCCAGATATATTCCAATAAAAGTGAAAACTAAAATGAAATGGAAGAATATTTACCAAAAACAAAACAAAACAAAAAACAATCAGATTAACAAATTAAAGAGAAACAAGAAAAGAATACACATAAGCACAATATCAACCAAGATAACATTAAATGGCAGCTAGGTTCTTTTTACCTGAAAAACAGGTAACTCTCAGCACAGAGGTAGATGACTCTGGGGGAGATATACTGCAGACATTGTCATATTCAGTTGATTGGGATGGGGGAGAAAGGGTAGGTTTTGCTTGGGTTTTTTTGTTGTTATGTACAAGGTAGGGTCTAAGACAATTTTCAAACACAAATGCAAGCTATCGGTACACATATGAAAGAATGTTTCTCATTGCTATAAAGAGAAATGGAAATTTAAATAATCTCACAACAGTTCTATTAGTGGATTGCTAATGAAATATGTGGTAACTGTTGGCGGGCTATAAGAACACATATGCGTACTAATGCTCTGTTGAGAGAGATGTGAATTGGTCCAACTCTACTAAAAAACAATTCAAAATTATGGAAACAAAGTTACTAAACTTTACATAAAGTTTACTTACTACTAGGAAGAGATGACATAGAGGTCAAATACAGAAAGATTTCACAAATACAGAAATATTTTTATAATATTAAAGATTAGAAAGATCCAAAAAATGAAGCCCAGGAAGAGCCTGAAGCAGGTTCCTGGCCCAAAGTCTCACAAGTTATAAAGATCAAAGATGGATTTTGAACCCAAGACCTCTGATTCCAAAAGCCATGCTCCTTCCACTGTGCCATGATGCTCTCTCCTTAGTCTATAGGCATAGAAAGAAGCATATGTTGTCAGATCTAGCCAATGTGTTGCTTTGCTTTGCTAAACTTTACTTTTTATCACAAAGAAGGCTAGAGAGGACAGGATAAAGTCTTTGAGAACTGACAACCATAGTTTTTTTTTTAAAGAACAAGAAGCAAACCTGAAACACATACACACACACACACACACACACACACACACACCACAGTTCATTTGGATAGAGGAGTACACTAAGAAACAACTGCAATGGAAAAACAAGAGGCATGAGGAAAACTGTAAAAACGAGCAAAAAAAAAAAAATTCAGTCTAATAAAAGTATGAACAAAATATCAATAATTTGAGCATCCTAAAATGTCAGAGGTCAAAGGGAACTCAAAGGTCAAGTAATCTAGCCCATATCCTCTGTAAAGTACCAGACAATCATCCAGGCTCTACTTTAGTACTTCTGATGAAGAGGAAACCACTAAATCCCATGGCAACCCACTCCACTTCAGGTCAGGTCTAATTGTTAGGAAAATACTCCTAGAAAAATTAAGACTCCTCAAATGGCCTCCTTGCAAACTGTTCTTGGTTCTGGCTTCTGGGGCCAAACAAAAAAAAAAAATCTAATCACCTTTCCACATGAGAGCTCTACAAATAACTGGGGACAGTCATTACATCTTTCATTTGTCTCCTCTTCCCTAGGTTCATTATCCCCAATTCTTTCAACATGGAATGGTCTCTTCACCATCCTGGTTGCCGTCTTGTGTAAGCCAGTTTATCTTCTCTGTGAACATTCTTAAACTCCTGGGCTTAGAACAGCACACAGTCCTCCAGCTATGGTCTAACCAGAGCAAGGAACAGAAAGATTGTTACCCCCTTTGTTCTAGAAGCTACTCTTCTATCTGTGAGCCAGGGATCCCATTCATTTTTTAGTATCATGTTACTAACTCATATCAAACTTAAAATCTGCTAAAAAGCTTCAGATACCATTCAAACAAATTTCTGTTTAACTATGTCCCCCTGACCCTGTACATGTGAAACGGATGTTTTGGAAGTCCAGTTTAGGACTTTATATTGATTCTTACTGAATATCATCTTAGACAATTTGGGCCCATGCTCCTTCTTGCCAAGGTCTCTTCTGGTAATCCATTGTGTTAAAACTGTTGTAGCCAGCATCATATCCTCATCAAATTTGATGAGCAAACCACTTACGCTTTTATCTTAACTGATCAAAATGTTAACTAGCATATATCCAAGTACAGATTGCTGGGACCTTTCTTGCCAAATGAAGTTAGAAATTTTATCATTCTTTATCCTTATCTCTATCATATCAATAGAGTTTTTCACACAGTAAACCCTTAATAATAAACTATTAGTTGGATCAGGTCTCAATAAATGAGAATGTTTAAGGACTTAAACTTTTCAGCTAATTTTCTCATTAACTGAGAGTTGGCACTTCACCACTACCCTTTTTATTCAAAATTGTGTTGTTGAAAATCCTTTATCAATATGGTATCAACTCTGCTTTCTTCTTTTAATAAGTAGATAATTGAATCTTTCAGGGCCTGAGGGTCATCATTATGCACATCAATCATCAGATGATTGGGTTACAGATGTAGAAAGAGTAAGGGATTAAGCCATGTGTACTGACCTCTCACCATGGATTACTCATAATCTCAGATCATTTTGAGAATATACACTGATTAAAGTGTCCATTTACAAAGGTTTATACACTACAATTTGTTAACATATAAGCAAAACACTCTTCGGTGATTTAATACACTGTATGGCTCAGGAGAAAACATAGTAATTACTGTAAAATAAAAATTAATGACGGAAAAAACATGCTTTTTGCTGCTTTTAGGCACACCAAAGATGGACAAAATGATGAAAATCACAAGTTTCTGCTCCTTTCCATTTACCTAATTGACCCTTCCTGAAGGAAATGCAATTATAAAAGAGTTAAGACATGAGAAAAGCAGAAGATATTAAAGGAACAAATAATAATACATCAATTTAAAAAGCCAATCTCTTCACTTTCCTACCAAAGATGACTTGGAAACACAGTAGAATGCTAGACAAGAGAGATGTTAATAACTAAGTTCAGTAAATGGTCTTCAAAACAACCAGTGATTACTTTACACTGATACCTTACATATAGGCCAATAAGTCCTCAACTTACAAAGAGCTTTCCAAAGTTTATCTGCAAGTCTATGGGAAGTCATAGCAATTTATTCCAACCGAAAACGGCATAAATGGTATTTAGCTTCCTAGTTAGTACACCAGAAACTTTTAAGCTTATAATATCGCCGACAAACAACAATAAAAGGTTTATTATTTTTCATTGTTTCTCTGGGAGATAGTATATCACAAACGCCAGCAATGCATTTCTCTTTTCTCTGATTTCCATCTGTACAAGAGAATTCAATTCCTTCTACCCTCTGCCCCCTCATGAAAATCTCTCTTGCTTCCTCTCTTTCTTCTCCTCTCCTTTCTCCTCCCTCACTAAAACAGGTCTTTATACAAGTACAGCAAGTATATAAACAAGAAGGGGTTAAAAGGTAAGGGGTGACTCCAAAATTGTTTCTGCATTTCAGGAACCATCCATACATTAAAATATACTTTAAATCAGGGTCAGCCACAAATATGGTTCTAATCTACAAATCAGGAAGAGGCAAAATAATGAAAGAAAATTAGAGACTAATCTCCCTAATGAATATTGATCCAAAAATTTTAAATAAAATATTAGCAAAGAGATTACAACAACTTATCAACAAGATAATAACTATGAAAAAGTGGTTTTTATATTAGGAATGAAAGACTGGTTCAATATAAGGAAAACTACTGCCATAATTTACCATATCAATAACAAAAGTAACATAAATCAGATGGTAATCTCAATAAAAGCAAAAAAGACTTGTAACAAAATACAGCACCCATTCCCATTAAAAACACTAGAGAGCATAGGAATGAATGAAGTTTTCCTTAAAATGATAAGCAGAATCTACCTAAAACTATCAGTAAGCATTATTTGTAATGGGGAGAATCTAGATGCATTTCCAGTAAGATCAGGGGTGAAACAAGGATGTACATTATTAACCCTATTCAATATTATACTAGAAATATTGGGAGGCAGCTAGTTGGTATAGTGGATAGAGCACCAGCCCTGAAATCAGGAGGATCTGAGTTCAAACTGGGCTCAGACACTTAACACTTTCTGGCTGTGTGACCCAGAGCAAGTCACTTAATTCCAACTGCCTCAGCAAAAAAAAAAAAAAAAAAAAAAAAAACAAAGAAAGAAAAATTGGCTTTTGCAAATGAGGAGGTAAAACTTTCACTTTTTGCAAATGATGATATACTTAAAGAATCTTAGTGAATCATCCAAAAGCCTATTGGAAACAATTAACAGCTTTTACAAAATTGCAGGACATAAAATAACCCCACACAAATTATCAGCATTTCTGTATATTACTGACAAAACCCAGCAGCAAGAGATAGAAAAAGGAAATCCATTTAAAATAACCGTAGACAAAATATTTAGGTGTCTACCTGCCAAGACAAATCCAGGAACAATATAAACATAATTACAAGACACTTTTCACAAAAATAAACTGAGATCTAAATAACTGAAAAAATATCAATTGCTCACAGGTAGGCCAAGCTAACAAAAATAACAATTCTATCTAAATTGGTCTACTTGTTCAGTGCTGTATCAAACTTCCAAAAAAAATTTTATAGAATAAATAGAAAACATAATAACAAAATTGACCCGGAAGAACAAAAGGGCAAGAATATCACGGGAATTAATGGGACAAAAAATACAAAGGACGGTGGCCTAGCAGTACCAGACCTAAAACTCTATTATAAAGCAACAGTCATCAAAACTATATGGTATTGGTTCAGAAATAGTGGTAGATGAGTAGAATAGATTATATGCAACACAACAAGCAATGACTATACTAATCTAGCGTTTGCTAAACCCCGAAACTTCAACTTCTGAAATAAGAACTCATTATTTAACAAAAATTGCTGGGAAAACTGGAAAATAATATTAGAAACTCAGCATAGACCTACATCTCATACTCCATATCAAAATAAGGTCAAAATGAATACATGAATTTGGCCTAAAGGGTGATACTACAAGCAAATTAGAAGAGCAAATTAGGATAGATTACCTATCAGATCTTTGGGGAGGCAAGAAAATTTTGGCCAAAGAAGGGAAGGCAGAAAGGGGCCAGGCAGTAAAGAGCTTTAGAAGTAAAATATGTTTTATACATGATCCCTGATGCAATAGGGACCCACCAGAGTACATCAAATAGGATGTTGACATGATCAAACCTGAAAAGTAAGAGTTTGGAGTCAGAAGAAACCTGAGACAAGGAGAACCAACAAATGGAGAACAACCAACAGATGAGGTGTGAGTTGAGGAGGGCCTAGACAAGAGAGTGAACTACGTGAGTGGAGAGAAAGGATATACTGTATAGGAAAGGTGCTGTGAAGGTAGAAAAGAAGATTTGGCAATGGAATAGCTACATGGAATGAATGGGAAACAGTAGTAGTACATGAAACTGAGGTTGAAAGCCTGAGTGACTGAGAAGGGGATGGTGTCCTCAATAGTAACATGGACGATTGGAAATTCTCATATTACTGGGAGCTCTATTAATGAGATTTACCTCTTTAAAAAGATAAAATAGCTATACTATAGCGTTATGTATTTAGCAGATCTCATTAACTGGCAGTATCACATGGAATTATAATTTCAGACATTTCAGACAATTCAAGCAGAAATAATTCACAGTGAGGTGAAAAGAATTATTTAGTGTTAGGAAAATTAGCATAATTAGACACGCAAATGGATCTGTGACCCATCCTGTGTAACCCCATCAGATAAATAACATCAACAACAACAAAAAAAAAACATGAAATGATACATCAAGAGAAACAGAAAAGCTGTCAACCAAATACATACCTCATTAATGTTAAAAGAAAAAGGTATGGATATATGTCTTTAAAGAATATGATTAAAAGGGGGGGGGGTTTAAAAACTAGAATTGGGCATAATCAAGAACTAAAAATTTTCCCACCAGTATTGGGGTAAAAGAAAGGATGCTCCTTTTCGCCACTATTATCCGACAAAATACTAGAAATGTTGCCCACAAAGATAAGAGAAATTATGGGAATACACATCAACAAATCTTTAGATATAATCAAAATTTCTAGACTTTATTTTTTAAAAATGCCTGGAAACAATAAGAAACAATTCTATTCAAAACAATCACAAAATAATTAAATTATCTGGAAATCAATCTCCCAAGACACACAAAGGGATAAACACAGCTAAAAAGCATTCTTTAAAAAAACAAACAACTGCACAGATATTCATTGTTCCACACTGGTCCTTCAAAATAATAATATTATTATCCTCATTGGTTTATAGATTTTGTTGGTGTTCAGTTGTTTCAGTCAGACTCCTTTGTGACCTCATTTTGGGGTTTTCTTGGCAAAGGTACTGGAGTAGTTTTCCATTTTCTTCTCCAGCCCATTTTAATGTGAGGAACCTGGGGCAAAGTGTTGCTTGCCCAATATCACATAGCTAGCAACTGTCATAGGCCAGATTTTAACTCAGTTTCCACCAGTACCTTCATGGCTATTTTCACTTCACATATCTTACAATATCAGAAGACAGAATTCATTCAAACTACTGGATACTAGTGTTTCAAAAGCACAACAGCAGAATGTATCAGAAAATCAAGATCTAGAAGCAAATAAACACCATAATCCAGTATTTGAAAAATAACAAATGTTTTATGGGATGTGGAAAAATCTGAGGCACTACTTGTGAATGCAATACTTGTGAAGTTGTGACCTGGTCCAACCATTCTGGAGAACAATTTGGAACTATGCCCAAAGGGTTATCAAACTCTGCAGACCCTTTGATCTATCAATACTACTACTAGGTTTGTATCCCAAAGAGATAAAAAAAAAAGGATCTACATGTACAAAAATAGAAATCATTGCTCTTTTTGTGATGGCAAAGAATTAAAAACTAAGAGTAATGCCTGTCAACTGAGAGAATGGTTGAATAAGTTGGGCTTGTGATTTGTGACAGAATACTACTATGCTGTAAGAAATAACAAACAGGATGATTTCAGAAAAATCTGCGTAGATTTTTATATGAATTGATACAAAGCAAAGGAGAACACTATACATGGCAACATCAATATTTTAACAATGATCATCTGTGAAAGACAATGATTTAAGACAGTTCCAAAGATTTCATGATGAAAAATACTATCCATGTCTAGAAAGAGAACTTATTTAACTTGGTGTGTAAATTGAAATATATTTATTTTCATTTTATTTTTCTTGGGAGTTTTTTGCAAAATGGCTAAAGTAGTAATGTTTCATATGTATAATGGATATCATACTTCTTACCTTCTCAATGGGTTATAGAGGGGAGAAGGGAGGGAGAGAAACTAGAATTGAATTGAAAATAAAATTTTCTAAAGAAAAACTGAGCCTAGCCGATAGATGGCTGACCTTAGAGTCTCAAGGAAGTATTTGTGTGAAAACTTCTGTCATCTGTACCAATGCAAACATCCCTGCTCTTTCTCAAAGAATTTAGCAGTATGCTAGCAAAGAAGACTTTATCAGAGTTGAGCAAAGGAGCAAAAAATATCGCTGCTTTGGCCACAAGACATATTGGAATCGATAATGTGCTGCTAGAGGTTAATTTTGTCTGTAGAACAGGACAATAAGCATTAAATGCAAGTTTTTCCCCTAGATTTGTTATACTTATTGAATAAGTAGTTGAAGGGCAGCAAATAAAAAGGAGGGGCATACTTACAGAAGAAAGAGACAGTTCTAACATTGAAGTGTTTTGCTTACAACTTATTGTCTCAGACTGGGAGCTCAGAATTTTAAGGGAAAAAAAAGTTAAAGCTAATTAGAAATCCTTTGAAACTATTTCCTGGAGTTCAGACAGAGCATTTACATGAGCAAAGTCATCTTGGCAATGTGTTAGTAAGAAGGTGATGGAAGTGGGAAGAAGACTCAGAAGTGGTTCAACAAGCCTATTCAAAACACCTCCCTACCACTACTCAAAATACATAAAATTAAGAGGATACTAAATGAACAAAATGAATATGAATAGAGCTACAAAATGGGGAAGGGATCTTTACATCAATGTTTTCAATAGAATTCTGAAATTAGAGACAGATGAAGCAAAGACAAATACATAAGTAACAGTCATCCTCCAACAGAACCAAAGGCTGTGAAGAAAGGTTTATGTTTTTTTTTTTAATAAGCTTTTATCAAAGTCTTCTGTTTCTTATATCACTATGGTTGTTCCCAGTATCCTTTGTCCTCCTTCTCCTCCTCCTAGAAAGCCCATCCCATAAAGTAAAAAAAAAAAAAAAAAAAGTTTTAAAGAGGAAAAAAAAATCAGCAGAAATGATTAATGCGTTGAAAAAGTCCAAAACAGGTGCAAAGTGTAATACTTGCAGATCTCCCATGTCCACAAAGGGATAGGTTGGGAATGTCTCCTCATAGCTCTTCACTTGACTCTCGCTTGATCTTTATAATTTTTGCTATATTTATTTTTGATTTTTTGGTGTATAGTTGTTCTTTCCATTTGCATTGCTGTTGTCATTGCATATACTGTTTTGTTGGCTTTCTTTACTTAACTCTGTATCAGTTCATATGGATCTTTCCATGATTCTCTGTATTCATCACATATATCAATGTAAGATAATGCAGAGTAAGATTCCACTATATTCATATACCATTGACTAATGCGGATGCCCCAAACTCTTTCTCTTTCTCTCTCTGATTTTGGGGGGGAATACCAAGCTCTCCTCTGAAAGACCCGCCTCAGGGAATCAAGATAAAGTGGTTTCATTCTGTTCATTCTGTTATCTGGGTGGGACTGGTTGAGTCTAGGACCACTCCTAACCCTGTTGAGTTAGAAATTAGCCCAGAGACACTCATTCAGTTCCAAGATTTTCTATTTTGATTCCAGTTCAAACTGCTCCCGGCCCCCATCAAGAACTGCCCCCAGTTTCTAATCAAGGCTTCAATTATAAAAAGAGGCAACTTGAGGCTCCTTCCTTGCAGAGGACCGAATATGTCATGCCAAGGAATCTCTCTCTCCCCTTGGCATAAGCTGCAACCCTCTGTCCACTGAAATGATATTCTCTTTCAGCGTTACTCCCTCTTTATCTTTATCTCTTTATTTCCCTAACAAGATCTTATTCACTTTCTCTGCTAGGATAGGATTTTTCTGCTAAAAACTTTATGTCTCTCTGTCAGGACCTTGCCACCAAGGACTTCAGTCTTTCTATTCATGCATAGCAAAGGCTAACTTCAATGCCAATAATAAACTTCTTTTTGCCAGTCTAGCTTTTTGAGTTGGTAAATTCCTTTATGAAGGACCTCTGCACCGCCAGAAGGGGTTCCCACAACTCCCTGCCCTGTGCCGAACCTCATTGTTTGGGGACACAGCCCCGAACCTCATCACCATGATTTGTTTAGTCATTCCTCATTCGATGGGCATCTATTTTTCCCAATTCCTTGGTATCACAAAAAGTACTGCTACTCATATTTTGGTGTATATGGGAACTTTCTTCTTACTAATGGCTTCCTTGGGATATGTGCCCAATAACGAAATTTCTGATTCAAAGGGCATATACATTTTAATGACTTTATTTCTATAATTCCAAATTGTGTTTCAAAATGGTTGTAGCATTTTACAACTCTACCAGCAATATTTAGTGTGCCTATCATTCCACAACTCCAACAATGACTACTGTCATTTTTACATATTTTATAATTTTCAGTGTATATAAACAATATTTTGAAGAAAAATTGCAAGTTATCATCTACAATCAAATCACTAATAAGAAAAATTTATTCACAATGATGATAGATAAAAAACAGAAATAGCCAGTATTGCAAATATTAGGGAAAGATATAGAGAAATGCCAGCAGCTCCTCTAAATAAGATCACTATTTCTTAATTAGCCTTTACAAAAAAGAAAAGGGTAATACTTCCACTTATTTTTGAATACACATATATTGCTTCACCAGGAAATTACCCTAGATACAAAAAGAAGCATACTGAGATACTGCTCTTGAATTTTCTGATCTTGTTCTCTTCACTCACTTTCTAGATTAAGATTTTAGATTAGCATTTTAATGGATGCTTTTTCTAATGTCCACGTGAAAAGTTGTGCGTGTGAGTATGTGTGTGTGTGATGTAAAGTCATTAGTCAGGCTAAATAAGCCACTTTTGATCAAAGTAACTTTTAATTAGCTAACCATTTAAACATGATAGAAAATAAACAATGCTATCTCTTGAGACATTTACCATATTTTTCCATCTATAAAACTTGGTGGGAGGGATAGAGTTGATGACAGAAAAAAATCTTTTTATAAAATGAACTAGTGACCTTAAAAATATTTAATGTTTATTTCTTTGGTATCAGTGGGACTAAGTGAAAGACTAAGAAAAAAAAAAAAAGACTTTTCCTTTATAAGTAGTTTTTAATGCAGTTATTATATACTGTTTTTAAAATAAATTTTGTATAGCACTAACATAAATAACAAAAATAGAATGTTAAAGGTAATAAACTTTTATCTTGTACAAAGGTGTGTTTAATAATCCAAAGAGATGGCGGAATGGTAAAGAGTAGGTATCCCTTCTCCTAGATATACTAAATCCCACCAAAAAATAGGCATGTCATCATGTCTTTCTTAAAGTCACTGCTATTTACTGTTATCCACTACGGGAAAATGAACAAAATCTTAGAACATATAAGATATCTTTTAAAAATCTGATTGACAAAAAGTTATTAAATTTATTAGGTCTTTTACATAAACTAATGAAAACCTTGCAAGTGAAATAAAAAGCCAAGACAGTTTTATTATTTCCTTCTGGCTTACATTGAGTCAAAGGGTCAACTGTATTGTTCCTTTTCTGGTATAAAATTGAAATGTCTGCGTTTTAAAAAGAAGATACAGGAGGTATTGCCTTTTATTCAGGGGTGCAGTTGGGAAAATTTCCATACCGAAACACAGTACATTTCCCCCAGGTAAATGCTACCTTATGCAAATGAAGCAATTCCCATGGAGAAAACTTTAAAAAGAGATTACAATTCTGATCACTGTAGATGTTTTCTCCTTCAGCATGTTTAATAGAATGTCATTAATTTGCAATGTGTGAATATACTGACAGAAGGCTGGTGGTGGTTCTTTGTAACATCTAAATGAGAAAAGGAGAGCTGAGCTGCAATTGGGGATAGAGAGTAGACTGGTGATTTCAGAGGTATAGGACACTCCCATGGAAGGGCCCCCTCTACCAAAGCAGATGACCACCTATGCCGCAACCCACATGTCTTAGAATTGCCTACCGAATAGGTTAAGTGACTTGCCTAGGGTCACAAAGTCAGGATATGTCGGGAGGAAATCTTGAGCCCAGGTCCTAGAGGTTACTGTCTCTCATCAAGCAACTAGGCATACAAAATACAAATCTTACAAAATTACTAAGAGGAAAAGCTTTCTTCAAAGCCTACCCAATACACTGTATATTAATTCCAAATCATTCTTATCCATTCATTCAAATGGTCTCTCAAGGACTTCTACTAAGAAAGTTGTCAGCCTAATTCCAATCTTAGCATCTCAAGAGTAATAAAGCCAAATTTCTTTCTGTCTGGACTTCCTTTCCCAAGTCCATTCCCCAAGGCATTAGTCACCTTTTACTGACTTTATCTGCACACATAGACTTGGAAATTTCACCTCACCCCAAAATTGGGTATTGTCAAATAGAGAAAATGTAAACATAAATGAAAACACATAAACATCGATCATCAGACAATACTAAAACATTGCGAATCATTTAACTGGAGTGGTCAAGGGAGACTGACAGATCGCCAAGCATGGAGCTACATCTTTCTAATAGCCCTAGAGACCATATGCAGCTGAGAACTCAGAAATACTTCTCCGGATACCCTCATGATTCCTCCACATAGCTCCCAAGCTGTTATTCATTTCTAGATTCACTGCAAAGAGTCAACATCTATTGTCCAAGAGGCCTCCAAAATGGGCGTGGAGTCAGATTAGACTTCTAATCCAATCCTGGCCAATGACTAGCTATGTAAACTGGAATGAGAGCCTAACTTAGCTGGTTCAAATCATGTTGTCTTTAAATATAGATGATCTGTGTAGTGGTAGAAAAGGAAGGGTACAGCATTGCCCCTTGTTCAACATCAGTAATGTTATGTGAAGAGTCCAACAGAGCTGGATAAGGTGTTATAGAGTCAAGAAGACCCGATTTTAAAGCCTGCTTCAAAACCCGAGCAAGTCACTTCCTCCTCTCAGCCTTAGTTTCCCCATGTAGAAAATGGAGATAAGAACAGTACCTACTTCCTAAGATTGTTGTGACAATTTTTAAAATGAAAGAATGCATGTAAAAACACTTTTGCAAACAGAAATGCTAGCGGTTATTCCATTAGAATAAATCTAACTCTTGACAGGTAAGGGCCCACAGACAGCCTTGCATAATCCTAAACTATGCCTGCCTTATCCTGGTTCTTGTACAGCCTGATTAAAGATCAAAGAGAATAGACAATGGCTCAGGTGCCCCAGAGTAACAGGAGATTACCATGTTAGAATGACTCAGTCTTCCCTTCCCTGAGGAAAAAAAATGACAGGCTGGAACGCTTAGATGATTTCTATGTATTCTAAGTAGCATTGGGAAACGGCTGCTAAGCAGAAGCCCACTGGACCCACATAATGTGGCAACTGTCATTTCTCCCTGCTGTGGCTTAAGAAAAAAACTACGCACTGCCTTATATCCTAAAGTTCTTCTATTCTAAATTGTAATAATGGCTTCCTGGCCAGAACATCTCCAAGATCCTTTCGAGCTCTAGTAGCTAGTTCTGGTAGTTGTCTACAAGAATTCAAAGGTCAATCAAATGGGAAAGGGTTTAGACCTCTGCTTGGCCCAAAGAACAGATGTAGGACCAGTGGAGGTAGTTCCAAAAAGAACCTCACTAGTTATAATGGCAATGTATAAAAAGGGACTAGGCAGCCTCTAGAAGTTTGAATTAGTTCCCTTCTCATCGGAAAGGCTCAAACAAAGGCTGGAGAGACAATTGTCAAGAATGTACAAAGGATTATTTTCCAGATATGGGCTGAACTGGATGGTCACCAAGGGCCCTTCCAAATGAAAGTGGAATGAAAAACATTTATTAAGCATTTACTATGAGCAAGGTACAGCAAGTATACAGATAAAGTGAAGACAGTTCCTGAAGTCAAGGAGTAGATTCTAATTTAAGCGAAACAATGCATACAAAGAAATGGTATTTTTCAGAACACCAGGGGATGTTCTGGTTTGATTACTAGGCAGGGAAAATACAGACACAACAGAAAATCAGAAGACAAGACAGCCAGGGGCTGGAAAGCTGTATGTGAAGCACGATATGGCCTGGTGAGTTAGAGACGGGCAGCAATATATAGGGAGCAAGTGGAGTTTACATCCAATCACTTGGACATTAAGACAGAATTTTCAATTTATACCTATGAAATTCTATAATGCTGTAATATTTTAAGATCATATTCCATCAAAACATATAAGCTAGGAAAGGGCATAGCATTATGTAATTATTTCTATTTCATTATTTCTGAAAAATATCACAAAGAAGAATATCCAGAATTAAAAACACAGCAACAATTTTACTCAAGATAATGCCATGAAAATATTCATAATATAGCATAACCATCAATGTTAATTTTTAGAAAATGAAAATTCAACCTTCAAGCAATCTTAGAATGACAATTTTAAATTGCAAGGGCAAATGAAGGGCAAAAATGAAAATATTCTTTCATTATTAAACTATGATATTAATATTTGGCAAAATTGACAATAAAATATCTGATTGGTAGCTCAGTGTATTTGAAAGAAGTCATAAGTAGATCAAAGTTAGCAATGTTGAATAGTGAGGATGTTAATGATGATCCATCATCAGAATCATAACAGCTAATATTGAGATGGTACTTCAGGGTTTAGAATGTGCTTTATATTACATTTCATTAAAATGTAAGCTCCCTGAGAATATATAAACTGTGGGGGGAGGGTTGCCTTTCTTTGTATCCCCAGAACTTAGCACAGTGCCTGGCACACAGTAGGAACTTAATAAATGCTAGCTGACTGACTGATTGTATGTACATAGATGTACGTACATGTGTTGCTTTTGTTTCTCATAAAAATCCCATGAAATAGGTTCTCTTATTATCACCATTTTACAAATGAGGAAATCGAGGTAAAATGATTTATACAGAGCAAGTGTAAGGCCAGACTCATGTTCAGGTCTTCCTAAGTTCAAATTCATTTCTCTATCCACTATGACACTTAGCGGGCTTCTAATGAGACACTTAGCCTACAATAACTAATTATTTAACAAACACTTTTTAAGACCATGCTATGTGCAAAACTCTAAAATAGCATTCCTTCTCCCTTTGCCCTGTCATCGCTCATGCCTTATGAAACCCCAAATCTGGATAGCTCCTACCATTTCAACTAATGTTTCTACTAACGGATCCCCAGATGACAGTGGGAAAAGTCTTACAATCATGCTGACAGAGCCCATTCAAAATTTAAATGTTTTAGAATTACAAAGAAAAAGATTAGCTCCAAAGGAATTATATGAGAAGACCCCGCCACTATTTTTTTTTTAAAAAAAAAAGGGGGGGTCTACAAGGAGTAGAACATTACGGATGTCACAGAGCTCTTCAATGTATCCTTGATTTTGGTGAATTGCTTTGTTTCTCTTTTTCCTTTTTAGCACAACTCTTTGAGAGAAATAATGCCTCTCTATAAGAGATGTAGCAGGAAATTAAGGTAATGCAAAAAATTCAACCATTTTTTTAAAACTTAGAACTATTAAATAGACTGCAAAAAAACATAACCTAATCACCTTTGATCCCCTTCCCCTCCCACATATACATGCAATCTGGAACCAAATCTTGCTGTCCACTTGCTGCCTCTCTCTCTACTCACAGAGCCATCCCCCCACTCTACGTGCCATCCTTAGCACCTTTTGCTTCTTGCAATGGTTCTTTTAACCTTCAATTTTACTGAACCTATTATCTGAATTATTTTCTTTGCTGATTCCGTAAGATTCTCTCAGTGAATCAGGTCATCACCAAATAAGAATAGTTCTGTCTCTTCTTTGTCTATCTCACGCCTCTAAGTGACAGACTTTGGACTGTACATGGAGAACCCATTCAGTGGGACAGTGAGGAGTGTCTCACTGTCTTTATGATGACATTTTATGATGAACTTGATGGATATTTAAGAAAACTAAAAAGGATAAAAGGGCTACCACAAGGGTTAGTAATACCTGGCCATCTTAAACAATTTTGTAAAAGGTTGACTGTCACCATGAGGAAAATGAAAGTAAACTGTCTTTGTACATTCAGCAAACAAATGTTTCTTCTAGTTCACAGGACATGGACTACCATCATCAGGATGCCAGCTTTTGCGTCCAATCTACTTATTATTTTTCCAGGCGTTCTAATTGTTTTTTAATCTCTTATTTCAGTTGATTATTCACTTATACCATTTCCCCATGAATTCTTGGTGACTAATTCATTATTTTTCCTAAGGTTCTGCTTATGATTATTTTGGAGTCATTTCCTTTCTCTATGATTTTATCTTGGTATTCTTTTAATCCATAGTATCTCTTCATCATAGCTGGAGTTTTCTTCCGTTTGCTCACAGATATAGCTTCATTTACATGTTCTGGATTTTGTTACCAGAGTCAGGATCTGCCTCCTTCTATATATATTAAACAGAATGATAAGGCCCAAATTCTGTCTCCTGCTGTGGTCCCAGAGTATAATAAAGTCTGAGCAGGATGAGATCCTGCCCTATCTCTCATTCAGAAGCTACAATCCCATATTCCCTGGCTGACAGACTGCTTGCTAGTTGGCCTGTCCTTTTCCTGTGATCCTGACCTAGGACAGGAATTCTTAACTGAGACCACGGGATGGACACAGTCCTTTCCATCGCTCTACTTTGCAACCTTGATCAATCTCTTCTCTGACTTCACCAGCAGTTGGACTGAGCTTGTTCCTTTCTTTGTGCAATACTCTAGCAGAGATCTGAAGCTTCGGGGCTTCAAGTCAAACCATGATTCTAAATGATTTCGGAGTACAATCCTAAGCAATCCCTAGACTCCCAGCCATGATGATCTTGGTTTGTTTTGTCCTTGTGTAGCTTTCTACTGGGAGGCCTTGATTCCCGTAATGTACCTTGATACCCATTCTATTTCGTTGTATCATCCTTTATGGAGTGGGGGAACTGAGTAATGTTTTTCTTTGGTTATGCTTCATGTGACATCATCTTCAATGTTAATAAGTGTTGTTAATTAAGGTTAACTCTAAAGCCCATTGTTATTAATTCCTCAGGGGAATTAGGATTACCTAAAACTTTTTACGCTGCCATTTTAACCAGAAGACTCTTGCTTTTTACATGTGTCTACATCTCCCTCTATCTTGAAGAATCTATCTTTTCCCTCTTACCAAATTTCTTAAAATTAATGATCTGTACTCCAGCTTGGTATTTCCTCACTCCCCCCAATATGGAGATACATTTGCAAAGATGTATTAACTGACAGAGTAAATTTATATGCATGTACATATGTATTGTATACATACACATCCAATCAGATTGTTCTACCAGTACATCTTGTAAAACCTGTGTATAGATCATAAAGTAGCTGTGGCCAGAAACATCATTTTTATCCTCCTTTGAGGATTTAGAATTATATGTACTATGAAGAATTAAATATATGGCCAAAATTGTAAAGATATACATTAGAATCCCAATTCAATGGCAGTAAAAATGGCTTCTTTAATAGTAAACTGAAATACTGACTTAGGGAAATTCATTACAATTCTACATAGACTTAGTGCCAATATTAGCAACATGCCTCGAGGTTCATTTGTTGAAAAATTTCTTATTCAGCATCTAGACTGCACTGGTTTTTCCACACAGAAATGAGCAGGTAAAAATGGTTAGTGCTTCATAATGAGTCAACATTAACATAATTACTTTCCATTTCATCTATTACAGCACACTGTTTGACTCTCTCATTTCTTTTCATTTTAATCATTCCTTTAGAACACCCACAAGGCCCTGTTAAAGAAATGAGACTTCAGAGGCTACACTATAGAATTGGAGGTGAGCTAAATAGTTTTGTAATTTTCCAAAGGAAATGATCAATTGTTCCACGTTAACATGTACTGTATAATTATGTACACCAACACAGTATTTCCTTTATATATTTCAAAATAATATATACAATGAAATGATACTATGGAAAAGTTTGAATGCCATCTACTTTAGCAATAAAAGGTGTGATACATGATAAGCAGAGTACATAAACATATAGACACATAGACACACACCTATATATGTACTTATATATAATTTATAGACCAATATGTCTATGCATTTAGATAATTACAACCAGGAGAAAAATTTGCGAAGTAGCATGATATATTCTAAATAAATGTTGAACTCAAGGATCAGGAAACCCTGATATTTGCAAGCTGTATAACTCAAGGCATCTCACTTACTATATCTACGATTCAGGCAACTCCCTTTACTTAAATTCAGAAAATATTTATTAAGAGCCCGTGATGGGCAAGATGTAAGAGTTGCCAAGTTGAAAAATAGCATAATCCTTACCCTTGAAGAGCTGACAATATACTGGGAATCGGGAGAATCTAGAGGATATATCATGTATGTGGAAAAGTATAACAAGACAGACGGGGATGAAGGGAAAGATCACTTTCAGTCGAGGGAGAGAGAAGGGAAATTAGGAAAAGAAATTATCAAGTAGACAAAGTGAGTACGATGAGATCCTACGTTCCACAGATTCTCAATGGCATTCACTAAGTAAATGTGATCAATATTTTTGTACAATTAGCTGCTTTTCCCTTTTTTGATGTCTTTGGGATATACAGTGAGTAATTGTCAATTACTTCTCTCTTGAATTTTCTCCCTGTAGAGGTAGGTGTCCTATGTATAATAAATTCTCAACATTCACTAATCAATTATGGGCAATTTATATTTTAAATTCAATTTTCCACATTTTTTAGTACTCAGCATATACTTAGCATAAGTATTTTCAAATATTTCTCTTTATTTATTCATTCATTCTATCCAAATATGATTAGAAGACAGGGAGAAGAAAGCCCAACATATGCATAAGCTCTTTTTTCTTAAACAACAATGTGAAAAATAGAAAAATAGAAATTAAAATTGTTAACCATCTGAAAGTTTGCACACTGTGTGGCTCTAAAGTGCTTTAGCAAGCATTTGCCATTTGCCAGGTACTATTCTAAGAAAAGGCAAAAGGATGTTGATTTTTATTGGAAATACTATATCTGGTCATTTTCTGGAGCTTATTGTGCATAGATAACTATTCAAGGGCAAGCCGAAGAAGTGCTGGAAGTTTGAGCAAGATAAAAATGATATCCATTTACATGAACTCATCATATACAGAAATCAAAAAAATATTAATAGTTACCAACTCATGCCGACTTTATCATCCCTACAAATTCTCTGGGGTCATTAAAAGTATAGAGAAATTTCACAGAGAATAATTTACACCTGTACAGAGTATACCCTTGAGGAAAGAAACAGGTTTTCACAAATGGACTTCCCGATCTCCAAAAACTCATCATTCCGCAAGATGAGTTCAACTCTCTAACTCACACGTTCTCAAATCATTTCTCACTCAGCTACAGGAAGCTATCATGTCCTCGTGCTGAGCACTCTTCTTTTCAGCCACCCCAATTTGATTGTCAGCTCCTTGAGGGCTGGGGCTAATCTTCTGCCTTTCCTTGCCTCACCAGGAGTTAGTAGATTTGCCTGGGACCTAGTAGGTACTTTCGTCAATGTTCATTGGCTCTAATGCAGGTTTCCTGTAAGCAGACCATATCTGGGTGTTCACACAATTAACAAAAATGCAGAAAATAAGAGCTCTGACTATGATCATAGTTTGTTGACAGCACCATGAAGGATGTCCATGGTGCAGCTCTAATATAAAATGGATTCACCACGGAGAGTAGTCAGCAGATGCTTTGTTGTGCAGGGGATATTGTGGTGTTTATATCAAGTACCAGAACACTGCAAAGCCTCTAAAATGAGAAGTCAAAATAACTCAAAGGCCTATTATAATACTAGAGGGGAAAAATGGAGGTCACATTAAAGACAAAGAAGAAGGGAAAGGAGTTGTAAGGCACAGCGAGAACTGAAAGATAAAAGAGTATGATCAGCTAAAGGAATTTTAGAGATCACGAACACAGAAGTAGAACCTTTGTGGGGGCAAGATGAAGACTATGAGCATCTCTCCATACAGCTAAGGTGGAGTTGAGTAAAAGGTTGTGGGAGATTCTCTGAGAGAGGATCAATATATATTTGAAGAACCCTAAAATAAGAGTAAATGTTGTGACAGAGTAGACTTTAAACAGGTAATGAGGAGTATTGTAACTTGGACAGGTAGGTGAAAGACTGGGGGGTGTTAGGCCTGGAGTCAAGAAGACTTTAATTTCAATTCAGCTTCAGACACTTACTAGCTGTGTGACTTGGGCTACATCAATTAACCTCTGTCATAGTTTCTTCCACTGCAAAATGGGGGTAATAATTGTACCCAACTCTCGGGTTATTGTGATCAATTAATAAGGCAATATTTAAGATGTACTTAGAACAGTATCCAGCACAGGATATAAATCCTTGCTCCCCACCCTTCTCCACCAGGACCAGTGAAGTCAGCGGGAATGACGAAAATATATGACAAGTACAGGAAAAAAAAAAGGCACATTGAGAACTATGATGTTAAGAGCCAAATGAAAGTGTTTCACTGTTTTGGATGGAGAAAATACTTTGCTATAATGTTTTTTTTTAATCTCCCACAAATCTTTTTTAGGATGAATTGCAGTAGGGAGAGATTTGAGGCAAGAAGACATTTAAGAAGCTGTTGTAATAATCTGGAAAAGAAGTGATGAGGGCCTGAACTAAGATAGTGGCTATCTGAGACTGAACCTAGTTGACAGGAAGGATGGTAAAAAGGGAAAGATGAAGAGGGTAGAATTTGAGGGAAAAGATAAGGTGCTGTTTTGGGCATAATGAGGGACAATTCTAGTTGGGCCATTGAGTAAGACATCATGTGGCATCAATTGTATGATAATATCAGCAAGGAGCTCATCGTATGACCAACACACAGGTTTTTAAAGGATTTATTAAATGTACGTGCAAATAAAAATGTTAAAAGTAGTGCCTGGAATATTAGGCTTTTCAGACTTAAAATGCCACACTAATAAATGTGGTTTATTGAAAATGTATGTATTGCACAAGAAGTTTGAAATATAGAAAGTGCTAACCAAATTTCTCCTCCCAGATCACTGCCTTGTCATGGCAAAGGGTCGTGAGTAGCTCAATGAAACTAGGAGCTATGCCATGCATGGTTATCCAAGAAGGACAGGGCAAAGTGGAAAATGGTGATTAAAGGTGATAAATACACTATTCCAGTATCTTTGCCCCAAAACCCTCATGGCTGTATTAAAACAACAAAAGAGACAATAGCAGAAGGTGAGCCCCTCGGATCAGAAGGTGTCCAACACGCTACAGTACTGCAAGATCTACAAACCAAAGTGAGCTACATGTGCTCAAACAGGAAATGGAAAGTTTCAACATCAATGTCTTAAGTGTCAGTGAACTCAAACAAGGAGGAATGAGTGAATTTAATTCAGGAGATCATCATTCACTGAAAAAGACCTTGAAGTTGGGAAAGATAGAAAGTAAAAGGAGAAGACAGCCGAGAATGAGATCAATAGATGGTGTCACGGAAGTGACGAACATGAGCTTGTGCAGACTTTGAGGGAGAGTAGAAGTCAAAAGGGCCGAGCACTCTACAGTCCATGGAGTCGCAGAGAGTTAGACACAGTCAAACGACTGGACAACAACAAAAATACAATTTAGCAATAACGTTGGTTTTTGAAACACATGCATATCACAGCCATATGATGTTAGACTTTCTCACTATGCTGGCTAGTTTGGCCAAGCATTTTTCCTTTTTTTTAAGTCTTTGTTATGGAAGATGGGTTTCTGACACAGGGGAAGGGTATTGGAATATAGTAAAAAATGTAGGAGATATTTAAAAAACCAATAATGTTTTTAACTACACACATATATATATCTCAATCCAAGTCCAGGCACATTCCAAAGGCACTGAATCTTTATTTTTTTTTCCTCCAAGTAATATGACAATCCTATAGGTCTCTAAAGCATTTTCTCTCATTTAAGAGTTCACAAAAGCACATTAAGAAAGGTATAATTCGAGGGCTGAGAGTAAATCCAAGGCCATTAGACTAAACCTTAACAATATAACTTGATTAGCAACTGTTCCTGTGAATTCCTATTGTAAAATAATTGGCACTTAATAAGTATAAATGGATAAATATCTGCCTCAGCACTGGTACGTAAGGACAGCTGCTGATAGATACAAATAACAAGCTTTAGAAAGAGAGTTCATAAGTGGGAGAGGGAGATTCTCCTGTAGCATACTGTCAATCATAAATGGCAAGAGCATGAAAAAAAATTAAGACATTTCTTAATATTAAATTGAAACTGCCTTTTTCCCCCTCACCTTGTAACTCTTTAACTTCCAAAAGAGCCTTACCAATAAGAAAATCAATGATATCAGCAAAGTCAAAGCAATGGCACGAAGCAATTTTCAATGGTTTTTCTCTTCTGGTTTTCCATCCATGAATAAAACATTGTCCATTCTTAGAATTCAACAACAGAATTAGCTAGCGATGCACATTAGATGTTGGCATCTAATGAAACTACAATATTCATTTTCAGAAAAAAAAAGTTAATAATATGACTCAGCTCAAGATACACAAGGGAAAAAATGCTTTTCCTATAATGTGCCTTTCCTATACTGAAAATTTTACTGAGGCATGACACAAATTTCAATTGTGGAAAGGAAGTTTGGAGATAAAAATGATCTCTTTCACTGTCTAGGCAGAAGTTTCTGATCATTTTATTTTGTGCTCAAGGTGACTAAAGAACCCTTTGCTTTTCATTTCAAGTTCTATGCCCTGGTGCTACAAGGGCAAAGCAGCATTCTGCTACGTCCAGAAACAAATGAATTTTTAAATTGCATTCGAATGCAAAGGTCTTGGTGGAATTACAAAATGAAATTATGAGACCACATCGCAAAAGTTACGGCTTTCCAGGTACTTGGTTGGCCCATTTCTCTCAAATTTCCCCTCTCCTCCTTGGACTACAAATGGCTTTCACTTTTCAAAGTGATGCAAGCTAGACTCTCCTCACAGACTCATTGGTTCCAACTTGGTAAAGAGAACGAAGACGAGGACTAGGGACGACAAGCTCTTCCACCTCTTCTTTCTCCTGCCGGGCTAGAATAAGAACAACTGCTCTTGTCAAATTCATTAAGCCAAAGAGGTGGCCATGCCATAAGAAACAAACGCAAGAACAGTGTTGTCAACAGCCTCAATCTGAACAAGCGACCCAAGGGATGTCTACAACAGGTATTAATCCCAAGCATGTCCAAAGACTCCAGAAACATCTAAAGAACAAATAAGACAAAATCACTATGAGAAAATACTTTTGAGCAAAAATTCCTGGCATTTCAGCTCTCAAAGAATTGACAACAGACTCATCTCCAGGAGACAGAAGATTTCTAACAAAGGCAATCTGAGATGTTCTAGTATAGAGCCTTAAGTATGCTTGTTTTCTCTGTTCTATATTGTTTTTGACTTGATCTTTCAGACCCCTTCTTCACCTAAGCTCCTGACAGGGCAGCACTATGATCAGCTCCACTCTGGGTTGCTGTGCTGGTGTCATTCCTTTGTTGAATAAATGGCTTAATAAAAATGTTTAGAGTAGGAAACCACTCATGTTGAAAATAGGAAATGTCTCCTTTAATGGACAATTAAGCATTACCACATCGATGTGCACGGCATACATATTTCAATGGACATTTTTAAGCAAGATTTAAACCAGCTTTGCAGATACGTAGGGGGGAAAAGTCCACCAAAGTTTTGCCTCCAGAATGTTTATGAGGTCCTTTCCAACTTTACTGTTCAGTTAATGATCCAACAGTGAGTTCTCTATCATTGAAGTTATTCAAGCAGCCGCCGGAAGGCCACTTGTCAAGGAGCTTGGAGAAGGGACTGGCCCTCTGGTACACGTTAGCCGTTCAACTCAGAGGTGCGGGATCCGTTTTGGAAGGCGCCAATTCATTTCGATCAACGTTACTTAAGAATCTATAACGTGCAAAGCACCATGTAGGCAGTAGACTCTCTAGAATGGATTCTTTAGTTTAAGTTACCATTATTCTACCCCAAATCTAGTTGTAGTTGTTGGGGGCCACTAGGTGACGCCAGAGTGTACAGAATGTTGGATCTAGAGTAAGAAAGAGACATCTCCCAGAGTTCAAATGCAGTCTCAAATACTTCCCAGCTGTGTGACCGTGGACAAGTCATTTCACTATGTTTGCCTCTGTGTGCTCATCGATAAAATGAGCTCGAGCAGTAAATGGTAAACCACTCAATATCTTTGCCGAGAAAACAGCAAAGGGAATAATGAAGAGTCAGACATGACTAAAATGACCAAACAAGAACAAAGTTGTTGTTGACTCTGGGGTGTGTGTGTGTGTGTGTGTGTGTGTGTGTGTGTATGTGTGTGTGTGTGTGTGTGAGAGAGAGAGAGAGAGAGAGAGAGAGAGTGAGTGAGTGAGTGTGTCCCAAGATCCACCAGGATATTCAAAACAGGTATCTGGTTTCACATTTCTAAGGATTCTCTTCAGAAAGTACTTGGAAGCCCATAAAAAGCTACCTCCATCTCTTGTTAGCTAGATCTATATGTCATTAGGACTCACCCACAACCTTTTCATCTGGTGTGATTCTGGTCCAGGTCTTCCAAGAAACTTTTCACAGAGAAGTGATCCAATATGATGAAAGCCTTTCTCCCTAGTCTTTTGATATTAAATAATTAATATATCAGTTTGAAGGTCATTATTATTCCTATTAAATTGTTTCTCTACTATTTGGGGTGAGTCGGCAGCTTTCAAAAAAGAACTGAAAAGTTTTGATCCTTTCATTACAGTAGAAAGAGCACCGGACTTGGTGCTCTGAGTCTTGGGCTCAAACTATAGCCCCACCATTATTTCGAGAACATGCTGGCCATGAACAGGCACATCTTTTAGGTCAATAAACTTTAGTGTCTCTCAGGAAGGTAGGGAGGTAGAGAGGAAAAAGAGAAGGAAGGAAGGGAGAAAGAAGGGATGGAAGGAGAATCAGAGGGAGAGAGAGGAAGGGAGGAAGGGGAAAAGAGAGGAAAGGAGGAAAGGAAGGAGGGAGGGAAGAAGGGATAAAAGGGAAGGAGGAAATGAGTTGGATTTGTTAAAAAAAAAAAAAAAAAACATTTGTTAAGTACCTACTATGTACCAAGGCACCATGCTAAGTACTTTATAAATATAATCTCAACTTATTCTCATAACAACCTGAGAGTTAGGTATTATTATTATCCCCATTTTACAGTTGAGGAAACTGAGGCATAGAAGCTAAGTGACTTGCTCAAGGTAGCACAGATCAAATCTCAACTCAGCTCTTCCCAGCTCCAGACCCAGCGTGCTATCTACTGTATCACTTCGCTGTCTCTAAATCAGGAAAGAACACTGAGAAAGTTGAAAGATGGGTCCCATATGGTTGGTCATCTGGGAACTAGAATAGAAAGGCAGGTTGAAAAATAAAGCAGAGGTGAGGGGAAGGCAGTCTAAATAATGATTTTTGCCAAGACTTAATCATACCTAGTATACCAAATAAGAACTCAATTCCATGTTCTCCTGGTTTCTGTTAGAAAATTAAGGATACAAAATGGAAATAAATTTCCTCATTTCCAATGAGTTTAAGGACTTGCACATTCGTCAGTGACAATCTGATAAATTATAGTATCTTATCAACATTTTAAAACTAGTTCATGTAGTTTTAGAGAGGATTTAATAAGCTCAGTGGGAAAACAAGTTTTTGCTTAGTATTCGGGAGCAATTACTCTTTCAAGAAGACAGTTATCACTTATTTATGTTGGAAAGTTTCTATATAAAAATGTGGTATATATTATTATCCATTTCTTCAGATCTATAAAGAATTGAGTTATGATCATTACTTCTTCAATGAGTATAATCTTCCAGTGCTTTAGCATCAATTTCTTATAATTAACTAATTCCCTCAAATTAAAGGATCATAATTTTTATATTCTATGATCAAATATTCAAATGAACAGTAATTTCATATTAGTTGTTATGTAGTTACAATTTACTTTTCTAATCACTTTTTCAGAACTTCCTATTTTATCTCCTTTTACTCAAGCAACAAGAGGAGCCATTTTCTCCAAACTTAACAAAATACTTCATCTAATACTCCTGGCAAGGAGCAATTACCTTATGACATGATGTCACAGACAAATGAACAAATTGCTCTGATGGTGCCATACGATCCAGAAAATTCATGTAAACTAAGACAATTCTTCTCCCTACCATGGCACGGCCCCCCGCCGTGTGCTTCACTGCTTATTTCCCATGTGCTCAAAGCATGTGTTCATTGCCTAATGTAACAATGAATGCTAGAAGAGTGTTCTCAAAAGACAGGAGATAATCACTTTTTTAAAAAAGAAAAGAAAAGATCATCCAATGCGATTCCCTAATTCAATACATGAAATATATAAGGTAACAAGAAAAGTATGACCAAGTGTGGACATCAGAGGCAAAATGGAAAGGTGGCCTATAAAAAGTCAATTATTGACAAGGACGCTGAAGACCCTTCCAAAGCACTTTCCTAAAAGCCTAGGAAAAGGTGTGTACCAAGGGAAAACAGCCCAAATGTGAGAATGAGTGAACCTCTTGTTGTTTGTCCTTTGTTCTCAAAGGGGACCAGGACATCAAGGAGGTGATAACACAACATGCAAATGAACTGGATCTGAGTAAGGAAGTTCTGTGCAAGAAGAACCTTGGAGGGAAATCCAAAATCTAAAAAGGGAAGATCTTTGAATACAGTCAAAGAAAAAGCTAGCTAAAAAAAAAAATCACACTTTTTAGACAAAAGAATAAACAAGATATTAAATTCAACAAGCTTTTCTTAAGTAACTGCTCCATGACCAACACTGCCTTATCATTTCAGGTACTAGGGTGGGGATGAGATCAGTACAAACAAAGGCTCAAAGTTAACTAAATTTGTGGAAAGCTTATCTGACAGTAGCAAAGTTCATGTCAAATAACAGAAATGGGAGGGGGAATGTTAGGGAAGCTGGAGGTCTGGGAAGGATTTGAAAGCCAGGCTAATTATAAGATTTGGAAATAGAAAAGATGAATCTATCAATCAGCAAGCACTTCTTAAAGCTCTTAGGATATAAACCCAAAAGATAAACAGTACCACTGAGCAGCATTTGTTTTAATGGGGGGGAAACCCCATGTCCAAAACATAAACAAGATCATTCAGGATGGGGAAGGTATTTGCAATGGAGGTTCCAGAAAAGGTCTCTTGCAGAAGGTGTTCCTTGAGTTGCGTCTCAGAAGAAAATCGGGGGATTCTGAGAGGGGAATGCATTCCAGATATGAGTGATAGCCAGTGCAAAGGCTTGGAAGTAGGAAATGAACATCAAGAAGAAAGAACCAGAGGGCCGGCACAGCTGGACCATCGGCTGTGTGGAGGGGACAATTGTATTATAAAGCTGGAATGTCAAGATCTTGGAGATGGTCCTTTAGAGACGGCAGAAATTAGACGTCCAGCTTGCTCCACCCTCCAGAATAAGCTGATTGCTTCAATACTGCTAACTCAAGCCTGATCACTCAGCCTACTCTTCCCTCTAATTCAAGTCCTCCTAGTGCCTTCCTTCAGGGAGGGCAGAAATTGGACTTGCCCCTCACTGCATCCTCCATCTGCAACTTGGTCTGGTTTTAATTCCAGAGAACAAGATGCCCCTGGGTGATCCAGTGGTGGGTCCTCCCTGTTGGCCTTCCTGGGCCCCCGTTCCAGCTTTCTTTTCTGTGAACTCCTTGAATGCAGGGTCTGCTTTCTTTTACTCATTTGTTTCTTCAGTACTTGGCACAGTGCTTGGGGCACAGTAGACATTTAATAAGTGTTTACTGAATTGAAATGAAATTTTAAAAAATCTTCTCACTTTATATCTGAGGAAACTAAGGTGAAATGATTTTATGGTAACAAAAAATTAAAAAAAAAACTTTATGGGGAAGATATGTAAGACTAAAAACTGCCAATTTCAGTTTCTGATGTGTAATGATGGTGCCAGTGGAATATCTGGGGAGAATGTCCTTTGACCTAACAGTACCACTACTAATTTTATATCCCAAAAGAGATGTTTTTAAAAGCAAAAATTTTCTAAAATATATGTACAAAAATATTTATAGCAGCTCTTTTCTGGGGACAAAGAATTGGAAACTGAGGGGATGCCCATCAACGGGGGAATGGCCGAATAAATTGTGGTATGTGATTATGATGGAATCCTATTTTTCTGTAAGAAATGATGAGCAGGATATTCTTGGAAAAATCGGCAAAGTCCTCCATGAGCTCATACAAGTGACATGTACTGTGTGTACAAAGTAACAGCAATATTGTAAGATGACCAGCTGTGAATAACTTTGCTATTCTAAGCAATATAATGATCTAAGACAACTCTGAAGCACTTGGGATGAAAAACACTTATCTATATCCAGAGAAAGAACTGACCATTATCTGAATATAGACTGAAGCATACTGGGTTTTTACTTTATTTTTCTTAATGTGTTTTTTTTTGGAAGGGGGGAATTTCTTTCACAACATGACTGATATGAAAATGTTTTGTACAACTTTCCATGTGCCTTCTTAATTCCGGGGTGGGGTGGGGAGGGGGAGAAAAGAGAGAATCTGGAACTCAAAGTTTTAAAAACAAATATTTAAAATTCTTTTACATGTAACTGGAAAAAAATTAAAATACTAAATACTGGAATATCTAGGCGGAGATGGTGCCCATCAGACCACTGAAAATGGGGAATGAGTTCAGGACAGATCAAGAATGTATAGACAGATAAATAAGGTAGCCTTAAAAAACAAATAAGTTCTTTGACGAAAGTTTCATTTCTGTCTAGGTAACTAAAGCACCTAGCAAAGTGTCTGGCATGCAGCAAGTCCTTAATAAATGCTTATCTTGATAAATAAATAAATAAATGCTGATTGACAGGTATACATGGGAATAATAGAGCAGATAGGATCACAAAGGAAAACTGGGAAAGGGTCCGGAACAGAGCCTCAGGGACTATCCATGATCAAAGACTGATAGATGGTTAATGATTTAACAAAATATGATGATGACGACAATGATGACAACGATGACAACAACAATAATAATAGCAACAATCATGTAGCACTTACTATGTGCCAAGCACTCTGCTAAATGAGCCCTCACAATAACCTGGAGAGGTAGGTGCCATTATTATCCCCCTTTAATGAGGGGGATAATGAGAAAACTGAGGGAAAAGAGGTTAAGTGACTTGCACAGGGACACGAAGCTTCGAAGAATCTCAGAACAGATGTAAATTGAGGTGTTCCTGACTCCAGGCCCCGGGCTCTAGCCATCGAGTCACCCAGATGCCCCAGTCAAACATAAGGAGAATCAAGATTCCAAGAAGAAGAGGAGGTGAAGTACATCCAAAGCTACTGCAAGGTCATGAAGGATTGGGTCTGTGAAAAAGCCATACTATTCAGAGACCATCTCTGACTTGATGGAAATTTTTGCAAGTTTTATAAAGAGATAGAGTTGAGCCTAGATGCAACCAGTCTCTTAGAAAACTGGACTGGCCACAGTACATCAACAGGGTAGATGGAAGACAAAAATGTCAATTGGAAGGTTCCTCCGCTCATCCCAGCATGAGACAATAATCAGAGATTGCGATTTAAGTGCATGAAGTGATGAAAGTGAGTCAGCTAAGTTTTGAAAAAAGAATCAACAAGAAACAGGATTTAGCTGGGAACAGACCAGATGAAAAAGTTAAAGAAGAATGAAAATATGACTTCAATCTAGAAGATTAAATGAAGGGAGAGGCCATGGACAAACAGCTGAGAAGGGGATGTAAATCAGTTACTTTGTGGGGTTTGGGGGAGAGGCAAAAAGCTTTATTTTGGACATGTTAAAATAACCAGGAAAGGGGTAAAATATAATAAAATCAAGATAACCTATGACAGAGGCTCATAGCCTTGGGGTGAATTTTTTTTTTTTGTGTGTGTGTGTGTGTGTGTGTGTGTGTATGTGAGAGAGAGGGGGGGGGGGGTTTCTATGAAAATGGATGGCAAAAAATTACATATTTATTATCACTAATCTTTGGTGACATTAGTAATATTCTAGATTCTGGATACTATGCATTTAAAAGCACCATTCTGAAACAGGGTCCATAGGCTTCATTAGGTTGCCAATGTTCTGGACACCCACAAAGTTAAGAATCCCTGTCCTACCTAGGGAGCAGAAGGTCAGGGAGGGCTAGTGTTTTCTGCAAAAAAGCTGAGAGCAGAAACCATGCAAATGGATAAGTTCAAGAGGAGAATGGAGACTAAGAAGAAGGGACTGAAAGCACAATTTTGGGAGGCACCATGATTAGAAGGATATGTAGACAACAGATAAGACAGAGACATCCATAAAGAAAACCAGGATAATATAGTATCAAAAAAAGAAACTTTAAAGACGTAGCAGATAGTTCATGATTTCAAATGTGGCAGACAGGCTGAGGAAGATTAATTAAAATGGCCATTCTATGAGAAACTCAATAGTTTCAGCAGAATTTAATTCACTTCAGGAAAATTTAAGCACCAGCTAAATCTAAGACATTATACTGGGTTCTGAGGCATTCCTTGCCCTCAGAGAATTCCCGGACTACTGAAAGGAGACAAAACATCCATATTCAATTACAGACAATCCTAAAAATTAATTTCAAAAGGAGAAAAGTATAAAGAACTGAGGTTGGGGAAAATCAGGAAAGGTCTCCAGAAAGAGAGAGTCATTGAGTTTTGTGCTGAAACACTAAGAAAGAAGAGAACAAGTGAATCTCCAGTGCAGGGCCTTTCCTCTTTGGCATTCTTCCTCTTTCTCCTCTTTTTAGCTTCTTTGTACATAGTGATTTGTATATTATCTCCCCCATTAGACCACAAACTCTTTGAGGGTAGGCACCATCCTCAACTTTTCTTTGAATCCCCAGCATCTAGCACAGGGCCTGGCATATCCTAGGCAATTAATAAAGATTGATTGATTGATTTGAATTTTAGGAATAATAAATGCTACCATTTATATGAAGCTGTAATTTTCTCAAAGCACTCTACATACATTATCTCATTTAATCCTCACATCATGTGAGGCAGGTGTTATGACTAATATTCCCACTTTGCAGTTGAGGAAACCAAGGCATACAGTGATTAAGTGACGTGTTCAAGCTCACACAACTAGTAAGTGTCTAAGGTCAGATTTGGATGGGGAGCTTCCTGCCTCCAGGTCTAGGACTCTACCCCACTCTGTGCCACCTAATACCTGAATAGCAATTTGACGGCTCTGCGATAGAAGAGACTAAGCAGCGAGATCATTTTCGAGGCTTTTGCACGGTCCCGGGAAAGACATGATGACATTTTTGAGGTTTTTGCACAGTGCAAGAAAGCCATGATGACAGCCCAGAATAAGGAGAGAGGACAGCTGGCCACCTTATAGGCTTAAGGGCGCAACTGCTAAAATGCTGACACATCTTGTTTGCAGAGGATAAAGAGCCATTCATTGAACAGCCTATATATACAAGAGAAGGCCTTCATATGCTTCGGTTAAAAAAGAAAACGAACGCCTTTGTTAGAGGCAACGTGGTCTTGGGTTTTTAGTGCACAACACTATTGGATTCCAGCAAAGATGACCGGACCTATGGCATCATGTAACTAAATCAATATTGTTTAATTTCCTTTTATTTCTTAGCTTTTTTATTTCCAAAATGTATGCATAGTTTTCAACATTTATCCTTGCAAAATCTTGTGTTCCAAATGCTTTTACTTCCCCCTCCCCGCCCAGACAGCAAGTATATAGAGGCTATACTGTATAGGTTAAACATGGGCAATTCTTCTATGCAGATTTC
Organism: Sarcophilus harrisii; assembly: GCF_902635505.1. NCBI lineage: Eukaryota > Metazoa > Chordata > Mammalia > Dasyuromorphia > Dasyuridae > Sarcophilus > Sarcophilus harrisii. The sequence goes on along the minus strand of NC_045432.1, from coordinate 69,283,138 downwards.
TACATTTATCATGCTGTACAAGAAAAATCAGAATGAAGCCTTATATCTTAAACAGAACCTCCCATCCTCTGAGTGTTAGAATGACATCAGAAAGGAGAAATCCCCGACGACCTGAAAGTAGCTCAATGTTCTAACCCACCAATCTGCTATATATTTTCCACCGATTTCTTTCTAGTTACTCTCCAAGTTGTATAATCATGCTAAGGTTCTGCTTATATTTTGTTAAACGCTATCTTAATTCATTTTGTCAGATCATCTACATCCACATTTTTAGTATATGCATTAAAATGATGGTCTGAACTGTCCCCTTAAGCTAATTCATCTCCTTCACAATGAGATAAAGGACTTCAGGAACTGAAAGTGACAATAAAAAAAATGGTACCAATTGTTGCTTAAAGTAAAGATTTACTAAAGAAATCTTTCTGCATGATTTAATGATTGCTTGCTCCAGCAGTACGTTTCTTTTGTCTGGCCTCTAATCCAGCTCCCTAGAGTGCCTTGTTCAGTAGGCAACAAAACAATGATGTAGGGTTTTGACAAAGAGTCTATCTCCCTATTGAGGTAGCATTACAGGATAATAGCTGTCTAAGCTATATAATTCAATGAGATATATTTTAGTATTAAAATATCTGTTAATCAGGGTTTTTTTTTTAAAGCTGCAGTGTTCAAAACTCAGAACAATATGTAAAACATTCTTTCACCAAAGGGAATGACTAATCTGCTGTACAGCTTTGATAAGTTACAAGAAATAGGTTTATCTCAGAAGACTGGTTATGATTAATATGCAGTATTCTAAAGCTCCTTAGCTCTGTATGGTCTCTCTCTAACTGAATCTAATAAAGATAGGTCACGCATTTTTCATATTCCTTTTTCACCCATGACAGATCTCTAATAGGATTTATATGCATTTGATATTAATTGTATCGGGGACTGTACCAACTGCAATAATCCTTCACTTCTTGGCCCTTTTTAAACCATACATAAATTACAAAGTTTCTATTTTTTGTCTCACTGTGAAGCTCACTAAGGAGCGACCATATTTGCTACTAATGATGGAGAAGCAGAAAGTGGATGAAGAATTACTGACCATCTAAGTTGACTCACTGGAATAGCTGGAGGATCCCCAGCGCTCCAAAGCTCTGGCGGAGAGCTGCAATGGAGGTCTCCTCCCTTGGGTCAGAGCGGCTAGCGCATGCAACAAACCCGCACTCTGAATGGCAGAGCAAAAGGCAAGTTGGCAATAATCACCTCACAGAAGGACGCTGGCAGCAGCCCATCATTCGGGTGAAGAATTGCTTTTCTAACCATCTACAGAAATAACACGGGAAATGTAAAAATGAGATAGTGCTACCTCGAATGAAAAACACAGTGTCCTGGGGACTCCGACAAAAACGGTCCTTAATTTGAGCTCGGAGCCCCAAGCAGCCTCACTTACATCTGGGAGAAAGAGATGCTTCTTATGAGACCATTCCAATTATAATTGCAGTTTAATAGAAGTGGACAATTATATTTTCATATCCCATATTCTGCACTGACACATAAGTAGTAAAAAAAAAAATTCATTCAGCAAAAGTATAGCGAGGGATTTGAGAAACTAATAAAATGTTGCTCCACACTCCATCAAAACACTAGGTTATTAGTGAACAAAATTCAAAGAAATAAAAGTAGGTCACAGTTTTAATGGTTTGTTTTTGGCTGAGAAACTACATACAAATTCAGCATGTAAACATCTTTCACGTAAAGAAAGAGGGGGGAAAATCACCATCTAAAATCTATATGAGTGATTTGACTTTAAGGCAGTAAGTCATATTTCCCTTGACTCCACACTGAAATGGGTAGGGAAGAGAAGGATACAGCAAATGGGAAGACAAAATACCTCGCATGACTCAAAGGTCACATTCCCTTTTATTCATTGCCATATACTCATATACATACTCATATACCCCATCCCGAAGTGTGGAGGGATCATAGAGTTAAAGGCAGATAAGGAAATAGATCAGCTAACACCCCCCAGGATATCCTAAGACAGCCCAACAGACATGGCTGCCAAGTCCAGCTTCAAAAACTTTGTTCAAATACTTAACCAAGCCTTCAGACCCTGCATTTGTCTCTGTGTGGCTTAAACTTAGAACAGGCTAAGTCAGTCGGTCAACAACTATTATACTTAGTGCTTCCTGGGGGTCAGGCCCTGAGCTAAGCACTGGGGATACAAAGAAAACCATGAACACGGTCCCTCTGCACTCAAAGAGCTTACATTCTACTGAGGAAGACAACAGGTATATGAGTAGGTAAATATAAAAGATAGAATAGATGGAGGGTAATCTCTAAGGAAAGGCACTAGCCCCAAGAGAAAGAGGTGAGGGAGAATGGAAAAGGCTGGAAAGAAGCCAAAAGAGCTAAGGACAGAGATGGGGAGGCAGAATATACCAGTCTCTGAAAAAAGACCACCAGGAGCCCCAAGCATGATTGGGCCATCTGTGCAGCTCAGGACGAACACTGAAACGCTGCCTCATTTTAGGAGATTATAGGTAGTAAGTTTAAAAGCAGCTGGTCTGTACACCCTCTTTTAACACGAGTATCAGTGAATTCCCAGGTGTCTACAATCTGACTGTAGCATCTTTTCTAAGAGTAAATTAAATTTAAAAGGTCAACACCCTTCTGAAAGATGAGTTCATCCACAGTGGTCACTGTTTTTTCCCAGAACACAATCTACAACTTATATTTTCTTTTTTTTTAATCTTGCTAAATATGCCCTTCCACCCCAGCCACTATGGTCCCCAAGGACCTTCTCCTCTCCCAAGCACCAAATCATTTCAGGTATGTTCTCTCATAGCTGGCTATCCCTAAGCATGCTCTGAATGGCCCAACATGTTCCTCCAAGACCTGCTTCCATAAGCCATCCCTTACCTTTTCTAACATGTTCAAATATTTCCCCCTCTACTGGTTTCTTTCCTTCAGCTTTTAGTCTTGGCGAGGCCTTGTCAGTAGCCACTTTTTCCCCTTTCTTTTAGACTAAACTTCCACCTGACTGATGAATCCTCTCCAGGGCCACACCAATCAATCAATGTAATGCAGTATTAGTGGATTTTGCAAAGCATTCAGGCTTCCATTTTGCTCTCCACTTGAATCTTGCGAATCATATGAACAAAAGAAAAAGATAAAATCCTCAGAGAAAAAGATAAAATCCTCAGGTAGAGGAACAAACACGTCCCATGGTTTGCCAAGAGGCACCCAGCAAATATATGGCAAAGCCAGAATGACCTCCAGGTCTACAGATAACTGCCTCCTCCATGACAGCCTCTTTCTAACCCTTTAGATTTCTGCACTTAGGATAACACTGCTTTCTATTACTCTTGTCTGTTCTAGATACATATTTTTTTTTCCAGAGACTATAGCTGTGGGGACTTGGAGTCTTCCTTCTTTTGTAGTGTATGTACAGTGCCTGGTGCCCATTCTATACTCAAAAGGTTAAATCATTCATCTTAACCAATCAAATCATTTCTCTTTTGAAGGACATCTGCTTACAGTTATTTTTCCATTGGGAGTGATGGATTTGCTTCAAACCACCTTCAGGAAGGCTCCTAGAGAGCTCTTCTTTCTTGTAATCAAGCATGTGTATTTAATGAAAACAAGGGCAGGGAAACAATTGTTATGAACAGAACAGAACTGACCACTGTAAGAAGTATGTAAAGCTTATTTTGTATTTAATTTATACTTTAACATATTTAACATGTATTGGTCATCCTGCCATCTGGGGGAAGGGGTGGGGGGAAGGAGGGGAAAAATTGGAACAAAAGGTTGGCAACTGTCAATACTGTAAAATTACCCATGCATATAGCTTGTAAATAAAAAGCTATTAAAAGTTTAAAAAAAGAAGTATGTAAAGTACAGATCCTATGATAATCAGTCTTAACTGGCAGTATGCTCTAAACAATTCTAGTCACCCACCTAAATTCTTTCCTTATTTGAGGAATGAGAAAGTGAATTCTCTCAAGTCATTTTTAGCCAGGTCCCACATACAGATCCTACCTTACTTACCAGTTCTGGAACCACAGTACAGTCAATACTCCCATTGCTTTTGTAAAGGCTGTATCAAACAAGTCCTCTCTGGCTCCCTTCACCAGCCCTCCAAATTTGCCACTAAAATGCTCCCTCCCCTCCACCCCCACCACACACACTCCACTTCCCTCACTAGCTTGTCTCCCATTAGCATGAAAATTCCTGGAGGGCAGAAACAGACTTCCCCTTAGTTTCCTCCTCACTTAGCATAGTGCCTGGGACAAAAACAGTGTTTAATAAAAGCTTTTTGATTCATCCATCAGAAAATCTGATAAGCACATCATCCTTCATCCAAGTCAAAGCTAAAAATGATACACAACACAGAGCTAAACACAGATCCCTGTGGCAGTTGACTGGAGACCTTCTACTCCACTAACACTGAACTAGTTCTAATGATAATATCAATCACTCAATAATTAACAAGTATTGATTAAACAAAAGCAATGGCCCAGGCACTAGGAATAAAAGTTCAGTGAGCAAAAAAAAAAAATCTACTCACAAAACACTTCCATTCTAACGAGGGAGATTAAGTCCATGGAAGAACAGAGAGTACATAAATATAAACTGAATGAGTACAAATTTACACAAAGTAGTTAAATCCAAGGTAGTCTGTGAAAGGGAGAGAAAGCACTAGCAGTTGTGAAACAGGAAAGGTTTCATGCAGAAGATGGTACCTGAGCTGCATATTAAAAAGAGGAACTCTATGAAGTGGAAGTAAGGAGGAAATGTATTCCAGGTAGGGGAGACAGCCAGTTCAAAGACAGGAAAAGGGAGAGCCAGAATGTTCTATGTGAGGAATAGAGAAAAGCCCAATCTGACTAGATCACAAAGGAGAAGGGAAATAGTACTCAATCCGGTTGGAAAGCGAGGTTGAGACCAGGCTATATACTTAAAATATATATGTGTGTGTGTGTGTGTGTGTGTGTGTGTGTGTATGTATAACTATGGAGTTGTGAAGTCACATAGTTAGATCCACATTTAGGGAAAACTATATATTGGATGGACTGGAGTGAAAAAAGACTTGAGGCAGAGAGATCAATTTGGAAACTGGTGTAATAATCTGGGGAGGAAGACCTAAATTAAGGTAGTGACTGTATGAATAGAGAGAAGGGATCACATGCCAAGTGATAACAAAGTACCAGAAATGGCCAGATCTGGCAACAGATCGAACATGTGGAGTTAGGGAGAATTCTGAACCTAAAACACCAGAAGGATGAGGGAACACTAGAAAGACAGCGGTCTGGCATACGGGAAGGTTTAGAGAGAAAGAGAATCAGTTGAGTTTCAGATGTCTGTGGGGTGTCCAGTTTGAAATGCCCAAGATGTAACTGGTGATGCAGAAGTGAAGGTCCAGGGAGACAATGGGAGAAATGCACAGAGAGATGATACTTAAACCTGTGGGAAGTGATGAGGTCACTAAGACAAAGAATAGAGAGAGGGAGAGAAGAAGGGTTGTGGTCAGAAACAGGTGAGGCACCCACACACACTCAGGAGCATAATAGGCATGATAAATCAGCCAAGGAGACTGAGAAAGAGAGGAGAAGGTGGTCAACGATGGCAAAGGTAGCAAAGGAGCCAAGAATTAAAAAAAAAAAACTGGCCATAAGATTTGGCGACTGACGGATGATCTGTAACTTTGCAGTGACTTTTTCAGAGTGCAACTAAGCAAGGGAAGAGAAACATAGCTTTGCAGGCATGGAAGAGCCCAAGTGACAAGTTTTTTAATAGAGGAGACTGGGTATGTTTGAAGGCAACAGGGAAGGAGCTAGTTCATAGTCAAAGTAAAAGGCTGGGATTTTAGGGAAGGGGTCATGTGATCTACTGCAGTAGAAAGGAAGGGCCAGAATCAAGGGTGCATGGAGAGGGACTAGCCTTGACAAGCAGAAGGGCCACCTCTTTGTTAGGGACCAGGGGAAAGAAGGAGCCTGAAAAAGATGAAGAGAATGGGAGAAGTGAGCTCACATCAAATGACCTCGACGGTCTTAATAAGGAAAAACTGAGTTCAGCTGAGAGAACAACAGGTGGACAGGTTTAAAGAGGACAGAAAAGGTCCAGAACAGCTTTTGTGTAGATTGAAATTGGGAATCAATCAGAGGAACAGAAGTCTGGCTTCAGGCAGGGCCCAGTATTAGGCTATCGCCTATCTTCCCCAATTATCCATAATGAATCTGCATTTAGGGTAAGTCTAGTTCTAACCCTGCTGTGAAACAAAATCATCGATAGTCAAAGCACGATCAAGCACAATTAAACCATGGGAGGCCTGGCCCCACACAAAAGAATTCTAGCTTTAAAAGGGGCTACTCGTAGACTGAGGATGGGCATACATTTTTTTCAAGGATGTGAATTTACTGCTAATTATTTAACTAATACTTCCTAGGAGCCTATTTTTTAAATGTAGCTTTCATTTCAAAATGTAATGTGACGGTCTTGATATTACAATAATCAACATTATGAGACACACAAACCTATTTAAAATATCTGAAATTTAAATAAATGAAAATTCAGATGTATTAACCAGCATCAGGTCTCTGAAGTGACATTAAATTTACATATTATCAAAATAATGCCTTTATATCAATTCAAGTGTTCAACTGTAACATATGTTCTTACCATAGGATTAAAATAAGCAAGAATATTCAAAATGGTGTGAAACAAATTAGCACTGAGCTTATATATGTAAGATACACTGGCAAGTCCCCAATTTAGTTACGCTTAATTTTCCAAACCTCATTTCTAAGTCAGTTGCTTGGACCATGAAACACATCTTCCTTTAGAAACCATGTGATAAATTGTGATTAGGTTCCCAGGATAGGCCACAAAAATCTATATAACATTTACTGGAGTAGGACTACATTAATAATATGCCTAAACCATATGGCTCTCCCATACCGGATGGGCTTCAAGCTTTCCCATTAGGAAAAAATCTCCTGATTATCACAGCAAAATACACGTGAGAGGAGCCGGTAGCGGAACAGCTCCTTCACACAAATCCTAGGGCAGAGGTGAAAGCCACTGGCATTGTACCATCAAAAATAGCATTTACTTCCCCACCACTACCCCATGCCATAAGAAATCCAAAGTGACAGCTTGCTAAAGCTTTCATTCCTGAGGAGTTTGCAAAACCTAAATGTTGCTGCAGACAGTGTTCTCTTCTAGATCTGACAGATGGTAAGAAGGCTTTTGCCCCATTGGGAATGAGACCCCCATTGACAACAAGCTCCATGCCTTGTGTGTATGTCCCCCTACCATGCATCTCTGAAAAGTGAACATCAATCAAATGGAAACGTCGACTTTGAAAAGCTTATATACAACATCTCTTAGCCTTAAATCTTTCATTTTACCTACATTTAATAATTTTTGTTGAATGTTTTTGTCCTTCCTAAGTCAGATATCTTAGGAACTCCGGACACCAGTCTCTCAACCACTTAGGTGCAAAAACTCATCCATTTCTTGAGTACCCAAGGCCATAAAACATATAATCCCCAGTCTTTATAGCATAACGGGAATAAGACTTGGCCAGAAGAAGGCAATCCCAGCTTTATCATGCACTACCTTGGTGATTTAAGACAATTCACTTAATCTCTGGAAAGAAGTTTCCTTAGCCATTCTGTCAAATCCCTTTTGACTTTACAATTTCCCCAAAGAAGATACTGAGGCTTCTCTTGTGGACTGGACTGCCTCTGTTAACACTGTGATAAGGGTAGTCCTTGGAGCCCCCACTTTGTCATCCATCGGTGCTGAAGCCATTGACCATTTATGTCAGGTTCAAGTCAACCGCTCTCTAGCCAAACTTCCAACTGAAGAAGAGCTTCCGAATGCCAGTATAGGCTCCTCGGGTGACAAAGCACCTGGTGCTGATTCTATTCTGGCTGATATTTATAAGGTGGAGGTCCACTGCTCATACAAAAGCTGACTGAAATTTTCTGGGTTATGTGGCAAAAAGAAATTATCACCTACGAGTTCAAGGACACCTCCATTGTCCATTTCCATAAATGTAAAGGAAATAGGTTGCACCTACTGGCGGCAGCATTACTTGACAGAGTACTAGAAACATAACTCTACAACAATAAAATAAACAAAAGCACCAAAGGGATATGCAGAGATAAAATTAGAAAAAGAAAATGGATCTGGGATTATTAAGAAACAGTAACTTGGGCGAGGTAGTAAGATCTGTACCTCTAGGGTCACTTCCTGCTCTGGGATCTATGATGCTGTGATATAAACCAAACCTACAAAAATTGTCCTTTCTTCTGTATTCTTAAGAAAGAGAGAGAGAAAGAGAGACAGAGAAGTAGGGGACAGGGAAGGGGGGGAGAAGGAAAGAGAAACACAGAGAGAAATTCCTTTTGACTGGCTCCAAGACCACCTCCCTCTTTTTAGATACCCTGTTTTCCAGAACTTAGGCCCAGCAAGCAAGCTGTGCCCTGACCTTGCCAGAACAACCATCCTTTGTGCTTTGGATGAACTCTACCGCAACAAATCACTGAACTTATAGTCCCTGAACTCAGGCAAGCACCAACAAGCCCAGACACGAAGCCCTGCTATGAATTGAATTTTTGTCACTAGACAACTCTGTCTCACTGTTGCTATTGTGCTATTGTGCACTGTTGCTACATTATAGTGTGTGGTTCTTTATCTAGCCACAAGCATATAAATCAAGGTTTTTAGCCCCATTGCCTCGGGTCTTCTACTAAAGGAGACACCTGAAAGGTCTAATTTCTCTTCCCCAATGGAAAAAGGAAAGCTTTTTGCTTTTAACCTATGTGAGCATTTCGGTCCTTTGTTACTAGAGCTGACACTTTCGTGGGATCACAAATCCAGAGCTAGAAGAGATCTTGGGGGTTACCCAGCCCAACCCCCTCATTTTACATATGAGGAAACCAAGACACAGACCAGTTAAGTCACTTGTGCAAAAGTCACACAGATTGTAAAAGATCAAGGGCAAAATTTGAAGCCAAAGGCAGCACCTTTTCCACTGTACCAGGCTGTCTCTCATTCGTTGGGAAAGAGAATATAATTTTTAAATAAAGGTTTAAAAAAAGATTGTGAAGAAAGCCTTTAATATGTTTTGTGATCCCTTGTAACAAACTTCTGGAAGTATTTGAACAAGAGTCACACAGGATAAGCAGGCATGGATGGACTGCTGTATGCATTGTTGGAGGGAATAAATACTCACTTTAATGAAATCCCCAATTAGCTAAGTATCTAGTAAACCCTTACTAAAGGCTTGTCCATTGATTAATTGATCATCCCAGTCAAGAAGAGAAAGGACCATCAGCAGAAGGCTGGCCAAACCACGTTAGCACCTTTTTGTTCCCAACCACAGCAACTCATTAAGAAGGTCAACTAAAGCACCAAGGGGTACTAGAATCATCCCTAGACAGGGCACCCTCTCAGAAGAACCCTGGATCCCTGAGGTACCAAAGCAATGATACTTCTACTAGTTATCAGGGAGGGGAGGGAAAGGGGTCCTGCTAATTGGCCAGCTCCTTTAGCTAAAGTCATCTTCATTCCAAATGCATATGTGTGTGTTTACATATATATTCATACATATATGTATATACCAGATAAGGGTATGCATATATATGCACATATATTTGTGCATACATGTGTATATATACATATATAGTCACCATTCAACTCCAACTTTTTGTTCAGGTTTTTATCATTATTCTCTTTGTAAAATGTGATCGCATATGTTCTTTACTAATTATATACTGACAGCTGCTTGAGAATATGTCTAAGGACCTTTTATGTTCCTTAGGGTCAGGACTAGTTTAGCTTTCTATATTTATGCGAATGGATATCTTTTATCAATCACTGCAACTTAATTTTTTTTTGCCTCAAGCATGAATTTCTATAGAAATCACAGATTCTTAAATCCCTCTCCAAGGTTACTGAAGATCAATACTGAACTATAAATTACAACTCAAGTTTTCATTTGAGTTTAAATGCAAAGAGAGTTTTATTCTCAAAAAAGAAGTTCATTTGATGCAAAAGCTTAAAACCTTAAGAGTGATTCGTACAGTGCTAATCAACTATGCTATAACTAAATAAGTTATAAACCCATGTCATACGTAGGCGTGCCAAACCAAATTGAGTATTATTAATCCATTACAAAAAGTTCAAAAACTTTGAGATTTAGGCAATATGCAACAAAACTATTGCCTAATTTTTGACAAAGAAAATATTTTGATAAAGGGTGGTGGGGAGTGGAATAAATCTTAAAATCATTTTTAATCATCTCATTAAATTTAAACCTTTTGCATTAAAAATCATCAACTTCCCAAGCCAGAATATTACAATCCTCCTGAAAAATGCTATCTTTGAAGGCTTCAAAAATATATTAGTTCCAAATCCATTTCTTAGTTCCCACTGAGATTTAAATTACCTGAGACTAATAGCCTCACCACAAGAGTTCTCTCTCCTGGCTGGTAAGTTGAATTCACCAGCATGACAGCTATGTTTTATATATGTAAATTCCACAGGTTTACTGTAAATTCATGACATCGACAGCAGTGGTTTCCTAAAAGATTGGTATTGCGACGGAAACAAATACAGAAAATGAGACAGGAAGTACCTATAATTTTTCCTCCTTGCCTATTTTATTGCAGTAATCATGGAAAAAATGGAGATAGTCTAGAGCATACAAACTACGACAGCAGCCAAAGGCAATGTAAACCAGAAGAAAAAGAAACATTCTACTATAAATCAAGGTAAGCAATAAGGTTTACATCATGGTGCATAATATAAAATTATTTTATTACACAAGCCACAGCTTGCATACTAGCTTCAATTATTACATTTTCTAGAATTTGGCACAGGCGATATTAAAAGAAAATTTACTAGCAATAACATATACAGTACTGACATGAGATCTTTCCTCCATTTCCATTTCACATGCAATATCTGAAGAAGACTCCAGATATAACAGCAAAACAAAAAATATATATATTTAGAAAAATTAATGCAAGTCATCAATAAGATCAAACAATACAGATAAATGTAAACTCTTATACTCTTTGGTTCAAAAAATCAACTTTACAAACACATGCAGCTAGTCAGCAGCTGATGTGAAAAAGATCTGGAGGTTTTAGACTACTACAAGATCAGCATGAGGCAATAGTGACATGGCAGCCAAAAAGCCAATGTAATCAAAGACTCTGTTGAAGGCACAGGATCCAAGTCTGTTTAAGGCAATAGTTCTGCCATCCTCTGCTTTGCTCTAACCACATCTGGAATGTCGTATTTTGTTCTAGGCAGCATATTTGATGGAAGACACAGAGAGTATATACTGATGAGAGTGACAAAGATAATGAATGGCCTTGATGGCATGCCACTGGGGACAAGGTAGATAGAGACATTAGGTAGGAGAAAAGATCTGAACATGTGATAACAGATAAGTATATGAAAGATCAATTAGCCTTGATTTGCTTGGTCTCATAAAGGTGAGGCAGGAATAGAGGGTAGGAATTGCAAAAAAAAAAAAAAAAGTCATGAATTTAGGCTTGATAAATGGAAAATTTTCACAACCACAAGAACTATTCAAAAGGGGAAGGGACAATATTAGGAGACTCTGTGTTCCCCTTCACTAAAGATCTTTGAAGTCAAGGCTGGATGATCACTAATTGGGAATGCTATAAAAGATATTACAGGTATGGTGTGGAATATAGGGCTCTGAGGTTCCTTTTCTGCTCAGATTCTCTGATCAGTGTCTTGTAAATGAAAACAACAGGATGCAAAAAAGTCAAACAGCTCAGCAGATTACCAGTTTCAGAGGCTGAAAATCTTACTTATTTTTTTCCTGATCTTTGAGCTCTTCTGCTAGATATATATGCTAACAATATTGCCAGCAATGCTCTAACTAGAATTAGGATGGCTTCTTAAACTAACAACAGAAACTGACCTTCATGTTACTTAAGTTCTCTCCATTGTAAAACTTGCAGATATTATTCATGTTTAATACTAAGATGAATGTATAATTTCATTAATGGTTGTATTACCTCCAAAGATGCCAAAAATTTATACCTTCTTCGAGTCAGGAGCAAAGTGAATTTAGGTAAAAAAGCTTTTGATAAAGGTGTTATATAATCTGAATATTACCTTTAGAAATATAAGCTGTAATATTAAATGAAGTATTCAAATTCCAAATAATCACCAAACAAATCAATACAGTAAATCATCTTATGTTGAAAGTGTGAAGAATAAAAAGCCATCCTAGATAGCTAATGGCCTACACTCTAGCATTTTTTGTTTTAAGAAATAGGGAAAGTTTTTTGAAAGAGGAATTCAACTAGGTTTTAAAGAACAAGCAGAATTTGGAAAAGCTGGAGGAAGAGTAAAATTTAAAGAAATAATATGATTAAAGGGACAGAGTAGGAAATGAACATAGAGAGGAAAACATAACAATTAGCAATAGGAGATAAGGTTGGCTAAAAAGCATAGGACCATATTATACGGAGACTTGGAAGTGAAGATGACAAGGATACACTTGATTCTATAGCAACAGCAGAGCTGATGAAAAACACATTTTCTTGCATTGTTTTTACTCAGTCATATCTGAACCCTATCACCACCACCATAACTACTATCCACCAGAAATTAAAAATCAAATGACCCCATTGTTTTTTCATAATATATAAGCCTTATTATGCCTTGCAATTATATTTTAAAATTAACTGTGTTGGACTTCTGGCCAAGATGACAGAGAGGACCCACACATCTATCTAAGCTCCTTCTTGCTCTCAGAATACTTTGTTTCATGACAAGACCTCGGAATTAGGGCTTGACTGAACAAACCCACAAATAATTACCAACAGAAGATATCCTTGAAAGCCAGAAAAGGTCTGTTTTTTGCTCGTGGGTGGGGACAGTTAGATCAAGCAGACAGCGAGAGCACCAAAGGCAGTTCACACTGAGCAGACCTGAGGAAGGTAGAGTGTGATCTCAGCCGTTTCTGTGAGGAGAACTTTACCACAGTGTGGCTACTTTGCCCTGGCAGCAAGCCAGTAGATCAGCAGAGAAGCTATAAACACAAGGGGTAAAGACTATAACCCCAAAAAGCTAGGGTCTCTCAGAACCTGGCCACACACACCCAGAGTGTCTCAGCATGCTCTCAGAGTTTCAGAGTGCACATGCAGCACAGCCATTACTGTCCTGCTAGTGCCTCACTACTACCCCCTGCAGTCTGTAGAGGAAGCATGGTAATACCATCCAGCCTCTCCCCCCCCCCCCCCCCAAAAAAAAAGCAGACTGCATTTGCTTTTTTTGTTAGTTTGTTTTCTTTCATTCTTCTTTGACAAAATAAGCAAAAAATTAAAGCGCATTTTAACTATTGATAGCTTCTATATGGATAGAGAGCAGACTTTAAACCCCAAGGAGACTAAAAACAGACTGTCTCCAGATGAATCCCCAAAGGGGGATATGATCTAGTCTTCATCACACAAGACTCTCATAGAAGAAATTAAAAAGGCTTTCACAAGAGAGCTAGAAGAAAAATAGGAAAAGGAAAAGGAAAGGGAAGCTTGGCAAGAGGTCTGGGTAGAGTGGATAAAGAAATCAATGCCTGAAAAACAGAATTAGTGAATTGGAAAAGGTAAACAATTCCAAGGAAAACAGAATTAGTAAGTTGGAAAAAGAAAATAGCTTTCTAAAAAATAAAATTGGAGAAATGGAAAAAAAATTCCATAGAACAAAATAACTCACTTAAAAACTCAATTGGACAATTAGAAAAAGAAATAAAAAAGTGAGTGAAGAAAATAATTCATTAAAAATCAAAATTGAACAAATGGAATTCAATGGCTCTGAAGAGACACCAAGAATCAGTCAAGCAAAACCAAAAAAATGAAACGATGGAAAAAAATGTCAAATAGCTTCTTGGGAAAACAAGAGACCTGGAAAATAGACCTAAAAGAGATAATCTGAGAATTATTGGACTTCCTGAAAAATATGATGAAAAAAAGAGCCTAGACACTATTTTCCAGGAAATTATCAAAGAGAACTGCCCAGATGTTATAGAAACAGAGGGTAAAATAGACATTGAAAGAATTCATCGATCACCTACTAAAAGGGACCCTAAAATCAAAACTCCAAAAAATATTGTGGCTAAATTCCAGAACGATCAAACTAAGGAAAAAATACTACAAGCTGCTAGAAAAAATCAATTCAAATATAGAAGATCCACAATAAGGAGTACTCAGGATTTAGCAGTGTGTGTCCATGTTAAAGGAACGAAGGGCCTAGAATCTGATATTCCAAAAGGCTAAGGAGCTTGGTATGCAGGCAAGAATACCATACCCAACCAAAATGAGCATTTTTTCCAGGGAAGAAGATAGACATTCAATGAAATAGGTGAATTTCATCTAGTTCTGATGAAAAAACCAGAACTAAACAAAAAGTCTGATCTCCAAATATAAGACTCAAGAGAAACCTAAAAAGGTAAAAAGAAATCTTGGGAACTATATTTCTGTTATAAAGATACATAAAGAATACATGTATAATTTGTTCTAGAAACTAGAGGTGGAAAAGGAAATTGTACCAGAAGAAGGGTAAAGTGGGGGTATTAAATCTCACGAAGAGGCAAAGGAAACCTATTATATCTGAGAGAAAGAAGGGAGGGGGGGGGTGAACATAGTGTGTACCTTACTCTCATCAGGACTGGCTTAAAGAGAAAAATATTAGACATATTCTATTTATGGAGAAACTTCTCCCACCTCATTGAAAAGTGGGAGGGGAAAAGTGAAAAGGGGAAGGAGTAAGCTAAGTGGAAGGGAATACAGAAATTGTGAGGAAAAAGGGTAAGAAAGGGGGAGGAATTCGAAGGTGGGGGGAGGGATCCTAAAAAGGGAAGGCTGGAAGAAGCAAGTGGTGCTCACAAGTTTAATACTGGGGAGAGAAGGAAGGGGGAAGGAAAGAAGAAAATCATAAACAGGGGTTAACATGATAGCAAGTAATACAGAATTAGTAATTTTAACCATAAATGTGAATGGGGTAAACTCCCCAATAAAAAGGAAGCAGACTGGATTAAAAGCCAGAATCCGACAATATGTTGTTTACAGGAAACATACTTGAAGCAGGGTGATACATACAGAGTAAAGGTATAAGGTTGGAGCAGAATCTACTATGCTTCAGATGGAGTCAAAAAAGGAGGGGTAGCCATCCTGATCTCAGATCAAGCAAAACCAAAAATTGATCTAATTAAAAGTGATAAGAAAGGGCACTATATCTTGTTTAAAAGTACCATAGATAATGAAGCAATATCAATATTAAACATATATGCACCAAGTGGTGTAGCATCATAAATTCTTAAAGAGAAATTAAGAGAGCTGCAAGAAGAAATAGACAGCAAAACTATAATAGTGGGAGATCTCAACCTTGCACTCTCAGAATTAGATAAATCAAACCATAAAATTAATAAGATAGAAGTCAAAGAGGTAAATAGAATACTAAAAAAGTTAGATATGCTAGATCTTTGGAGAAAACAAAATGGAGACAGAAAGGAGTACACTTTCTTTTCAGCAGTTCATGGAACCTATACAAAAATTGACCATATATTAGGACATAAAAACCTCAAATTCAAATGCAGAAAGGCAGAAATAGTAAATGCATCCTTTCCAGATCACGGTGCAATGAAAATTACATTCAATAAAAAGCCAGGGGAAAATAGACCAAAAAATAATTGGAAACTAAATAATCTAACAATAAAGAATGATTGGGTGAAACAGCAAATCACAGACATAATTAATAACTTCACCCAAGAAAATGACAATAATGAGACATCATATCAAAACGTGTGGGATGCAGCCAAAGCAGTAATAAGAGGAAATTTCATATCTCTAGAGGCCTACTTGCATAAAATGGAGAAAGAGAAGGGTAATGAATTGGACTTGAAACTAAAAATGCTAGAAAAGTAACAAATTAAAAACCCCCAGTCAAATACTAAACTTGAAATTCTAAAAATAAAAGGAGAGATTAATAAAACTGAAAGTAAAAAAAAAACCTATTGAATTAATTAATAAAACTAAGATTTGGTTCTATGAAAAAACCAACAAAATAGATAAACCCTTACTAAATCTGATTTAAAAAAAGGAAAGAGGAAAATCAAATTGTTAGTCTTAAAAACAAAAAGGGAGAACTCACCACTAATGAAGAGGAAATTAGAGCAATAATTAGGAGTTACTTTGCCCAACTGTATGCCAATAAATTCAATAACTTAAATGAAATGGAAGAATACCTTCAAAAATATAGCTTACTCAGATTAACAGAGGAAGAAGTAAATTGGTTAAACAGTCCCATCTTAGAAAAAGAAATAGAACAAGCTATTAATCAACTCCCTAAGAAAAAATCCCCAGGACCAGATGGATTTACATGTGAATTCTACCAAACATTTAAAGAACAATTAGCCCCAATGCTATATAAACTATTTGAAAAAATTGGGATGGAAGGAGTCCTACCAGATTCCTTTTATGACACAGACATGGTACTGATATCTAAACCAGATAGGGTGAAAACAGAGGAAGAAAATTATAGACCAATCTCCCTAATGAATATTGATGCTAAAATCTTAAATAAGATAATAACAAAAAGATTACAGAAAATCATCCCCAGGATAATACACCATGACCAAGTAGGATTTATACCAGGAATGTAGGGCTGGTTCAATATGAGGAAAACTATTAGCATAATTGACTATATCAATAACCAAATTAACAAAAACCATATGATCATCTCAATAGATGCAGAAAAAAGCATTTGATAAAATCCAACATCCATCAAAGAGAAGATCTAACTCAGTTTCAATTGATCAATGATGGACAGAAGCAGCTGTACCTAAAGAAAGAACACTGGAAAATGAATGTAAACTCTTTGCATTTTTGTTTTTCTTCCCAGGTTATTTTTACCTTCTGAATCCAATTCTTCCTGTGCAAAAAGAGAACTGTTCAGTTCTGCACACATATATTGCATCTAGGATATACTGTAATTTATTTAACATGTATAGGAGTGTTTGCCATCTGGGGGAGAGGGTGGAGGGAGGGAAGGGAAAAATCGGAACAGAAGTGAGTGCAAGGGATAATGTTGTAAAAAATTACCCTGGCATGGGTTCTGTCAATAGAAAGTTATAATTATTAAAAAAAAATCCAACATTCATTCCTAATAAAAATACTTGAGAGTATAGGAATAAATGTACTTTTCCTTAAAATAATCAGGAGCATATATTTAAAACCGTCAGTAAGCATCATATGTAATGGGGAAAAACTGGGACCTTTCCCAGTAAGATCAGGAGTGAAACAAAGTTGCCCACTATCACCATTATTATTCAATATTGTATTAGAAATGCTAGCCTTGGCAATAAGAATTGAGAAAGAGATTAAAGGAACTAGAGTCGGTAATAAGGAAACCAAATTATCACTCTTTGCAGATGATATGATTTATACTTAGAGAACCCCAGAGATTCTACTAAAAAGCTATTAGAAATAATACACAACTTTAGCAGTTTCAGGATACAAAATAAATCCACATAAATCAACAGCATTCTTATACATCACCAACACAATCCAATAGCAAGAGATACAAAGAGAAATTGCATTCAAAATAACTGTCAACAGCATAAAATATTTGGGAATCTCTCTACCAAAGGAAGGTCAGGAATTCTATGAACAAAATTACAAAACACTTTCCACACAAATAAAGTCAGATTTAAATAATTGGAAAACTATTAAGTGCTCTTGGATAGGCCAAGCAAATATAATAAAGATGATAATACTACTTAAACTAATCTATTTATTTAGTGCTATACCAATCAGACTCCCAACAAACTATTTTAATAACCTAGAAAAATAACAACAAAATTCATAGGAAAGAACTAAAGATCAAGAATTTCAAAGGAATTAATGAAAAAAGAATCAAATGAAGGTGGCCTAGCTGTACCTGATCCAAAACTATATTATAAAGTAGCAGTCACCAAAACCATTAGGTATTGGCTAAGAAACAGACTAGTTGATCAGTGGAATAGGTTAGGTTCACAGGACGACATAGTCAATAACTATAGCAATCTAGTGTTTGACAAACCCAAAGATCCCAACTTTTGGGATAAGAATTCACTATTTGACAAAAACTGCTGGGAAAACTGGAAATCAGTATGGCAGAAATTAAACATGGACCCACATTTAACACTGTACACCAAGATAAGATCAAAATGGCTCCATGATTTAGGCATAAAGAATGAAATTATAAATAAATTAGAGGAACATAGGATAGTTTACCTCTCAGATCTGTGGAGGAGGAAGGAATTTGTGACCAAAGAACTGGAGATCATTACTGATCAAAAAATAGAAAATTTTGATTATATCAAATTTAAAAGCCTTTGTACAAACAAAACTAATGCAAACATGATTAGAAGGGAAGCAACAAACTGGGAAAACATTTTTACAATTAAAGGTTCTGATAAAGACCTCATTTCCAAAATATATAGAGTTGACTTTATAAGAAATCAAGCCATTCTTCAATTGATAAATGGTCAAAGGATATGAAAGACAATTGATTTTCAAATGATGAAATTGAAACTATTTCTACCCATAATTCCATAGTTCCAAATCACTACTGATCAGAGAAATGCAAATTAAGACAGCTCTGAGATACCACTACACACCTGTCAGATTGGCTAAAATGACAGGAAAAAATAATAATGAATGTTGGAGGGGATGCAGGAAAACTGGGACACTGATGCATTATTGGTGGAGTTGTGAACAAATCCAACCATTCTGGAGAGCAATCTGGAATTATGCCCAACAAGTTATCAAACTGTGCATACCCTTTGATCCAGCAGTGCTTATATCCTAAAGAGATACTAAAGAAGAGAAAGGGACCTGTATGTGCCAAAATGTTTGTGGCAGCCCTTTTTGTAGTGGCTAGAAACTGGAAAATGAATGGATGTCCATCAATTGGAGAATGGGAAAATTATAGTATATGAATGTTATAGAATATTACTCTTCTGTAAGAAATGACCAACAGGAAGATTTCAGAAAGGCCTGGAGAGACTTTTATGAACTGATGCTGAGTGAAATGAGCAGGACCAGGAGATCATTATACACTTCAACAACGATACTGTATGAGGATCAATTCTGATGGAAGTGGCTATCTTCAACAAAGAGAAGATCTAATTCAGTTTCAATTGATCAATGGTGGACAGAATCAGCTACACCCAGAGTAGGAACAGTGGGAAATGAATGTGGACTACTTGCATTTTTGCTTTTCTTCCCAGGTTATTTTTACCTTCTGAATCCAATTCTTCTTGTGCAACAAGAGAACTGTATGGTTCTGCACACATATATTGTATCTAGGATATACTATAGCATATTTAACATGTATAAGACTGCCTGCCATCTAGGGAAGGGGGTGAAGGGAGGGAAGGGAAAAGTCAGAACAGAAGAGAGTGCAAGGGATAATGTTGTAAAAAAAAATTACCCATGCATATATTCTGTCAATAAAAAGTTATAATAAAAAAAAAGAATGATGGATGGAAACTAATGAAAACTGGAATCTAACCCCAAATTCTGGCAGTTATTAACTATGGGAACAATTTATTTTTTCTTAGTCTCATAAAATAAAGAGATTGGACTAATTGTTCTTCAGTCATAAACAATTCTTTGTGACCTTATTTGGGGTTTTCTTGGCTAAGACACTGGAGTGGTTTACCATTTCCTTCTTCAGCTTATTTGACAGATGAGGCAAGTGAGGCAAACAGGGTTAAGTGACGTGCCTAGGGTCACAAAGCTACTAGATGAGGGCAGATTTAAATTCAAGAAGAGGAATCTTCCTGACTCCAGGCCTGGCACTCTATCTGATGCATTACCTCAGTACACTGCTGCAATTTTAAAAATGCTGGATTTGCAAGCAAGAGTCTCCACTGGATCTGTATCCCAAAGAGATCATAAAAAAGAGAAAAAGACGCACATGGGCAAAAATGTTTGTAGCATCCCTTTTTGTATCTTCAAGCCAGAACCTGAGTGGATGTCCATCAGTTGGAG
The DNA here is from genome assembly GCF_902635505.1 of Sarcophilus harrisii. NCBI lineage: Eukaryota > Metazoa > Chordata > Mammalia > Dasyuromorphia > Dasyuridae > Sarcophilus > Sarcophilus harrisii. The sequence goes on along the minus strand of NC_045432.1, from coordinate 69,263,054 downwards.
AATGGCTAAATAACTTATGATATATGAATGTTATGGAATATTATTGTTCTATAAAAAATGATCAGTAGGATGGTTTTAGAGAGGCCTAGAGAGACTTACATGAACTGGTGCTAAGTGAAATGAGCAGAATCAGGAGATCATTATACATGGCAACAACAAGATTATGATGATCAATTCTTTTTTTTTTTTAATTTTTTTTTATTTATTTAATAGCCTTTTATTTACAGGATATATACATGGGTAACTTTACAGCATTAACAATTGCCAAACCTCTTGTTCCAATTTTTCACCTCTTACCCCTCCCCTAAATGGCAGGATGACCAGTAGATGTTAAATATATTAAAATATAACTTAGATACACAATAAGTATACATGACCAAAACATTATTTTGCTGTACAAAAAGAATCAGACTCTGAATTATTGTACAATTAGCTTGTGAAGGAAAATATGATGATCAATTCTGACCAATGTGGTGTTCTTTTCAACAATGAGGTGATTCAATGATAGACTTGTGATAGAGAGCCATTTGTATATAGAAAGAGGACTGTGGGGAGTAAATGTGCATCACAAAATAGTATTTTCACCTTTTTGTTGTTGTTTGCTTACGTTTTTTCTCTCTCGTTTTTTTTTTCTTTTTGATCCAATTTTTCTTGTGCAGCATGATATTTGTGGAAATGTGTTTAGAAGAATTGCCCATGTTTAATCTGTATTGGATTACTTGCTGTCTAGGGGAAAGGCTGAAGGGGAAGGGAGGAGGAAAAACTTGGAACACAAGGTTTTGCAAGGGTGAATGTTGATAACTATTTTTGCATGCATTTTGAAAATAAAAAAGCCATTATAAAAAAGGATTCTGAAGAAAAAAAAAAAAGAAAACGAAAAAGAAAATTAACTGTGTCAGTAACCAGTCTTCTCACTACTGTTTCATCATCATAAGGCAAAGTAAATTTGAATTTCCTGACAAATGTTCCATGATAGTAAGCTTAAAGAGAATAAATTTCAGAATGTAAGTATACAAAACAGTGAGCTCTAAGTATTTTAATGATGTATGTCATCATCAAAAATAATTTTGCATACACCTCCCATGTATATGTTTACTTTTAAATTATGCATATGTACTAGTATTTAATGTTCAGTTGTTTTCAGTCATATCCAACTCTTCATGACCCTATCTGGGATTCTCTTGACAAAGATACCAGAGTGGTTGGCCACTTCCTTCTCCAGCTCATTTATATTGAGCTAATATATTTATAATATTAAATTAATTTATTAATATTTATTAATTTATTATTATATAGAATATATATGTTATTAATTTATTAATATTAAATATATTAGCATATATATATATATATATATTGAGAATTTTCTCAATACTACCTACAAAGTTCTCGCTATGAGTTAAGTCCTTTTCAGGGCTAAGCCCTTTAGGAGGTTACTCTTTCTCTCTTTATAGCGCCTTCCCTCTAATGGCATCTTTCTCCTTACTCTGGCTAATTGGTTAGTCTAACTATATGCTTTCACAACTCTATTTCAAATTTACCATTCCTGGTGTCTATTGTATTCCTTCATTTTGTCTGTATCATCTTCCCCTAAATAAGCAAAAGAATTAAAAATAAAAAAAAATTCTTTCTATGGATATCCAGGTGACCATCAGACTATAACTGCCCTATAGGGCCAACACCCTACTGAGAAGTGGGAAGGTTGGAGGAGTAAAATGGGGGAGTATTGAAAGATAAAGGTAGGAGTGATTTAGAGATGAGTCCCATAATTATCTGACACAGGAAGTGACCTACCTTTCACTTTTTCCATTGGTTGATCCTAAATCCCTGGGACTCAGACTACTACCCCAACTTTACAGACCGTTGTACTAAAAATCAAAACCACAGAGGCAATGCATACATCACTCTAGAAAATCAACCATTTCAGCAATATCTGTTTTCACAGGTATTTTACTTTTGAGGAATGAAAGACATTCATGAACATTCTACTGGTTCTAGCAGAAATTAATTTTTAAAAAACCACTCAAAACTTCCATAAGGTTAAAGATAAAAATTAGTGTAGTGTACAGGGAAGGACAAAGTCATTTTAATGAAATTTTTAAATGACATAGTGAGATGCTTCACATCAGACAAGATCTAGAAATGGATTTTAATATACAGCATATTTATAAGAGCTATGCAGCAGAAAGCCTAACTAAATTCCAAATAGAACAATTGCAGTGAATGGAAGGTTCGTGTCAGACATCTCATTACTTTAAATTCCACTACACCTGCCTAATGTCTGCTTGTGCAAAAACTACTCCTGGATAAAAGCCAATGAATTAGTATGGGTATAATTACCTCATAAAAGTACAAACAAAACAGATGTTAATTGTTTAATTTCTTTATTTTATTTGTTACTTTCAGTAAGTAATAGGAATGTTTTTATAGATTCTCTCCCAACAAGATTTGGCAGTATCTTAAGAACTATGGGAGCAAAAATTAAGATCAAAATGAGTGACTATATAATAAACAGTTTATCGACTCTTTTAATAAAAGCATTATCAAGCAATCTTTCTATCTTGTTTTAATGCAGCTTCAATCCTTAATTTGTTATGTACATGAACTTATACAATGTGTCAGCTGATGTTAATCAGCCTCCTGAAATGCAATAACTCAAAACTAAAATTAAAATTGTACAATTGTATATTCACATACAATCTGAAGAGACATATTATAATTGGATATTAAAAACAAAAGCATGAAATTGTTTTAGCAGCAATTTCAGCCTAATCATCTGTTTAATATAGCACGGTATTGTCCAAATGAAGATCTTGGCTCACTAGCTACAGTAATTCAACAGTACCCTCAAAATAAGAATGAAAAGTAAAAGAAACAATTTAATTCTTATTAACATAGTCCTTTGCAACAAAGACACATCTCGGTCTTCTGGATTTCGACAAAGTATCCTTATTGTATAACTAAAATAATCAGCTCACACACATCAAATCTGCAAACATAATAAAGGATGAAAAATTTAATATCGGCAGAAATGCAGGAAAACAAGCACGCTGCTTGAGTTTTGAACTGCTCTAACCTTTCTGGAAAACAATCGGAAATTATGCAAGCAAAGTTGTGCAATCATTCATACCTTATATTTAGGGAATCTCACTATTAGCTCTATATCCCAAGGTGGTTATAGACAGCACATCTGTATAACAATATTCATAGCAGCATTATTTGAAATTGAATACATACTATATGCCCAATGACTGCAGAATTGCAGAACCAACTGTGACATGGAAATATATGGATTACTATCGTACCATAAGGAACAATGAAAATGAAGAAATCAAATAAATATGAAAACTGTTAAGATGTGATGCTAAGCAAGCAAAATAGAACCCCCCCAAACTGACCATTACTATAACCATGTATATGAAGATAAGTTTAAAGAATAACCAAAAGATCAAAAAACATTCGACTATACAGATACTAACTCATAAAACATACATGCATGAATAAAACAAGACTGCATAAACTATCAGTCACCATAACTCTTTTCAGATGTTTTCCTTAACTATGAAAGAAAGGACAATCGTACCCTAGGGAGATGCAATTGAGAATATGATAAAAGTTTGCATCAACAAAAAGTTCTCAATAAAATTTTTCCAACTAAATAATTTTATGCCATCCTAATTTCCTATTATTAATCTTAGAAAACTAAAATGTTCTTTCTAAAAACTGTTTAGATAACACCTGAAATGAAACCTTCCTTCATTTCTCAACTAGAAATGATCCATGCCCTTGTGAGTCACTCCTATTTGAGTCACTATTTGACCTAGTCTATATAAGTCATCATATCACTACCACCACCACCACCACTCTCATGCACAATTTTAGGATGTGGAGGGGGAGAGAGAAATGTATTCCTACTTTGACATTTCAGTGCCAAAAGACACTAGGGATCCATGTGAACCGAATTACAAAACTAAATTGCCAATTACTTAAGTTGTTAATAGAATATCACTTGATACCTAAATAATTATCCCACTTAAAGTTTGAAATTTGTTTTACAGAATGGAGATATTGCTAAAAAAAGATAGCTCTCAAATAAATATTAGTGTGTTTTTTGTCTTTCTTTTCCTCACTGCCTAATCATCAAATGTATACATGTAAAATATATGAAGATACTTTAGCAACACAGACCTAATATTACTGCCTTCCCTTTGCATGTTTTATGTTCCTTGGAAAGGAATGCTGCAACATAGAATTTCAAGAGTAATAAAAGACAGTTCTGTTAAAGACTCATTTAGCCCATGCTGCTTAGTGACACCTGCCAAGAGTTTTTCTGGTGACAACGGTGGGTACCTGCTAAAGCAAGATGACCGAGTGCAATGAGTAAGAACAAGACATCCTTACTGGAACCTGAAAAGAGCTGATATTGTATTTGGCAGCACTAGGACATAGGCCACTCAAATTTCTATGTCAGAAACTATCTCGTTCCCCAAAGGGAATATTGCACTCAGTCAGATTAAGTCTCCTTTTCCATATAATAATATTTGAAACAATACTACTACCTCTGAGTGTAATTCAAAACCTTAAACTCCTGACAAACATCCAGGTTCAAGTGTTTACTGTAGTTCCCCGTTCTCTTTAGCAATCAACTTAGATGCTGGGTGACTTTACTTTTCCAGTGTGTCCAAGAAGGAACAGAAACTTCAATACAGCAGATATTCCCTTTGGATATGATTATAAAACATCATTTCCAGGTAAAAGGTCATATGATAAAAATGAGAAGGGAAAAAATGTCTTCCAAATTTACAGATGGGGGGAAGTTCGTAATCAAACAAGGGACAGATGATATCAGAAAGACAAAATAAATGACTTTCATCATAAAGCAATTGCATGAACAAAATCAATGCAAGCAGAATAAGAGAAAATGCTGAAGAAGAGGGAGAAGTCTTCACTTCAAATAGCCGCCTTATAAAATTTGAATACCTTAAATCTGTAGAGACTTAGCTAATCTAATTTAATGAGAATATTACCTAAATTAATCTTTAGATTCAGTGCCATACCAAACTACCAAAGGAGTACTTTAAAGAACTAGAAAAAATAACAAAAATCATCTGGAGTAACAATAACCAAAAAAAAAAAGGTCAATAATCTCAAGGGAGATAATAAAGAAAGAAAAGAGGAGAGAGAGGTAACTGCTAAATCTTAAATTATACTAGAGCAGTAATCATAAAGACTGGGTACCAGTAAAAATCTAGAAAGGATGATCAATGAAACAGATTAGATATTCAATACACAAAGGCAATCTAACAGGAAAATAGTTTTCAATAAACCCACATACACCAACTACTGGGATAAGGCCTCGCTATTCATTTCTGGGAAAGTTGAAAAGCAGTCTGGGAAAATAAGGCTTCATTGAACATTTCACACCATATATAAGAAGGAAAAGTATCTATTAAATGCCTACTGCATTCTAGACGTGATATTAAATGCTTTATAAATATTATCTCATTTGATTTTTACAAAAACTTGGGGAGAAAAGTGCTATTATTATCCTCATTTTACAGTTCAGGAAACAGAGGCAAACAGTGGTCAAGTGACTATTTAGAGTTGTGCAGATAGTAAATATCTGAAGCCAGGTTTGAACTCAGACAGGTCTTTCTGACTCCAGGACCAGCATTTTATTGTATAGTATATTATTATCATATCATATATTATGATAATTTAGTAAGCTCTAAATGGTTTGTTATACAAACAAAAATACATGTAGTTAAGATTAAGTGGAAAATCCTGAACTGAAAAAAAATCTGTGCAACAAACTTCACTGATAAGGTCTTTTAGCTAATGTATTTAAGGAAATGATATAAATATATAAGGACAAGAGCTATTCCTCAAAAGATAAACAGAAATTATGAACAAGTGGCAGGAAGAAAGCCATCAACAGTCGTATGAGAAACTGTTCAGAGAAATGCAAATGAAAGCAATTTTGAAGTTCCACATCATAACCTGCAAATTGGCAAAGATGGCAAAAAAGAAAATGACAAAGTGCTAGAGGAGTTATGGAAGGACAGGCCCCCTGATGGGACCCATTGGTGAAGCTGAATTGGTCCAGCCATTTTAGAAGGAAGTTTGGAGCTAATGCCTAAGAAGTCATTAATCGGTGCATACCCTCCTCTGGAGTCAGGCCCTTTGATTCCAAATCCAGCATTGTTTTAAGCTGTACAATGCCAAAGTAAGATGCTATGAAGGGTATGAATTAGGAAGAAGACCAAGGGAATAATAAGAAGAAGAGGGTGGGAGAGAGATTATAAAAAATTAGAATCATTAAGACTTGGCAACTGATAAGATATGAGAGGGTGAGAGGAGGGAAGAATTAAGGTTTCTCCAAGGCTGAAAATCTGAATAATTATAAGGATGCTGGTGCCCTCAACAGAAATGGGGAATTCTGGAGGAGAGTTGGATTTTTGGAGGGAGTAGTAGAGAACATTTTGAACATACTGACTTCAAGATGGCTTTAGGATATCTGTCCAGCAGATAAGTGTGGAGTTCAAGAAAAAAAAAATTAGAACTTAGTCTTTCAATTGGGCATTTTACTCCAGGTAAATGAGAACTAAGTGATGGTTTTGTAAAAGAATTAATTTAAACAGTGACCTGGCTATACTGACCATAATACCCAGGAAAGTCAAGGAAGCTATTGCATTTAAATTCCCTTGATAAAAGTCCACTCTAACTAATCGACACTCCTCGTCCCCCAGGACAATGTAAGCTTCCTTAATTCAGGGACAATTCTTTGTTGCACACTGGAAGAGTTTTGTGCATTTGTATTGTTTATTAGATTGAACATCATGATCAATAAAAGCTGACTGGAGACCCAACGTATGTGTGACACTCCTCTCGGCACATGGCAAAAACACCTAGACAATAGCAGCCGACTCTTCCTCACAAAGTTATTTTGAAGATTTGAAGCACATGATGACCAACAACTAGAAATGCAGGTCTAAATCTCCGGTTTAAAAAATCATACAAACACAGATTTTTTTTTCACCTTATATATTCAATTTAAGCTATTAAATTCATTTTTTCTAATTTGTTTCTAGAAACAATGCAAATACAATGATACACATGGTTTCCAGAATATTAACAGGATCTGAATTGTGACAAAAACAAATATTACTTACTAAGTCTGCAATCAAGAAGATTTACGTTTTTTTTGGAAACAGTCCACTAAAGCGATACTTTACTCCTGCAAACATTCTATAACTGAACATTTGCAAAGTGCGTTACATATGTGATCCCATTTGATCCTCACAACAATCCTGAGAGGGAATTTCTATTTTTATCCCCACTTTACAGAGAAGGAAACGGAGGCTAAGAGAAGTTAATTTCTTCCTAGGTATGTCACTTGCCTAGGTCACACAGTTACCAAGTGCCTAAGGTAGTCCTTGAATTGAGGTCTTCCTGTCTCCAAGTCCAGTACTCTATCCACAATGCTATTTGTATGGGGAGGTTCCTTTCAAACTCACCCATCCATGGAGTGGTTGCATAGATTTAAGGAATGTTGGGCAAACAAAAGTTCCAATGGGAATATCCGGACCTTCTAGATTAGGTAAAGCATAAGAATCATCATAAAATGAATATTCAGAGTGTCTCAAAAATCTGAGTGAAGTTTTAAGCTAGATATATGTGTGCATGTGTGTATTTTTTTTTCTCTTCCTTTTGCTCTTATACTTGAATCCTGCTATTAGTAAGGGATGTAAGTTAACAAAGGCTTTAAGACAATGCATGCCCAAAAGGAAATGTACCTGTCCTGCTTATTGGTCATGGAACCAGGAAAGTTAAATAAGCTGATGCAAAGACACCAAAAACTATACCAGTACAGACCTATCCAGTGGTCTAAGACCAAAGATTCTCCCTCCTGGCATATAAAAATAAGGCCCAATAATGTGTTTTGCATAGAAAATGAAGCTTAAAAAGTAGTCAGAGGGTTATCCTCCACTCCAGGGTCATAAAGACAGATCAGAATGAGGGAAATAATATAAACCTATTCTAAAATTAGGTTGCACAGATGCTTCAATGAGGCAACGTCTACTTTATTTATAAAACACATCACACAGATGTACTCAGGAAATTCAAAACACTAACACTACAAAATCTACACAGATCTTTTCCCACTGTTCTTGTATTTGTTCTCTTTCCATTTCCCCCGCCTTAAATGTCCTTAAGATGACTTGTCCCATTCTTTCTACTCCTCTGACTTCTACCCTGTAGATCAGGCTTTTGTAGCCTTTAGTCTGGGCACCGTGTAGCAAAAGGAAATTGAATTTGGAATCAGAAGACCTGGCTTCAAAGGATATGCACAATTTAGTGCCTTCCTGGCAGAGCTCCAAATTGCTTTCCAGAATGGTAGGCCCAATTTGCAGCTGCACCAATGTGCTCTCTCAGGGTGATTGTCTCCATACAACCCCATCAACAATTTGTCGTTTTCTTTTTTGTCACCTCTGCCAATCTGATAGGTTTGAGGTAGAACTTCAAAGCAAACCATATGTAACAGACATTTATGTTTTCACATATAATCTTTTTCTGTTATATCTTGAATATAAAAAAGTTCATGTTCAGAATGTTTCATTCAGAATGGAAATTTTTTTTTAAATCCTAGAGAATGAGCAAAGATAATAATTGAAACAACAGCTTCCAAAAAAGTAGCAAGAGACAAAAAAAATAAATAAATAAATCAAATTCTCCACTCAAAATAGATATTATATACACATTATACAAATAAATTATATATATTATAGATAAGTTTTATACATGTTATATGCATATTATGTACATATACATTGTATATATACACACACATATTTTATTACACACACAAACACACATACACACATATATAAATCCAGGAAGACATAACACAAAGGGGGAACCCTATTCAAAATTAACTACAAAATGCTTAAACTAAATGGAAATCAATCTAACCAAGCTATATTCAAGGTCTATATTGATGCAGTAACAAAACTCTCTTGTCCTGTCCCTCCTTCTCTCCTGTACTCAGACTCAGATCTCTTGATTGTACTCTTACATCTTTCCTGGTCTACCTCAGATAAAAAGGTGTTAGGGCAGAAAATAGGATTAGATTGTGCAAGGAAAACAAAGTCACAGGTAATTTTAAAGAGTTCTATAATAGGATGTGATAGAGGAAAAAGTTAATTTAATTATAAACTTCAATGTTAACAAGATAAATACCATAAATCAAGAAAAGTACATTAGAAAAAAATTTAAATATTTTTCTGAATGAAAAATATGCACAAAACATAGAATTACATTAAGAGACCAGAACATAACTTATCATGCTTCAGCTGAATCCAAAGAAGCAGAAGTTACCATTATATTTTCATATAAGACTACAACAATAAAAATAGATATTGCCAAAAGACAAATGAGAAAAGTAAGTCGAGCTTAAAGGTCCCCTGATGAAACAATAGTAATAACTATACATGACAGATATTCCTCTTTCAGAATTAGTTAAATTCAACAAATATAGACAAGACAACAATTTTGAATCTCAATCAAACGCTGGAAAAGTAACTTTGATAGGTTTATTTGAAATTACTTAAATAGGAATCTAAAAGAGTATTCTTACTTTTCAGCACTGAATAAAACATTTACTGAAAATATATAATATGCTATTGCATAAGAACTCAAATAAACACAAAAAAGCAAACATGTTTAAATATAACCTTTACAAAAGTTAACACAATACAAACTAGAATGAATATGAAAATTATTCATGAAAAATCATTCATAAGATGCAAATGCAAATGAAGACTAAGTAATGATAGCTAAAATAATGAATGGAACAAAGAAGAAATCAATGAAGTAATATTTATTGTAAAAGAATTAAAAAAACACATAAGGTACAGCTAGATCGAGGAAGGGAAGGAGGGAAGGAGGAAAGGAAGGAAGGAAGGAGGGAGGGAGGGAAGGAAGGAAGGAAGGAAGGAAGGAAGGAAGGAAGGAAGGAAGGAAGGAAGGAAGGAAGGAAGGAAGGAAGGAAGGAAAGAAGGAAGGAAGGAAGGAAGGAAATTTATGAAATGCAGCTAAAGAATCCATAAAAGAAAATTTCTCTCTCAGCCCTCAAGCCCAGAATCTAGCACATTAGTAAAGAAAATGCTCTGGAGGAGCTATGGGGGAAAATGCTTTGAGAATACTAATTCGATGTCTGTAAGCAAGATGAATTCAAGAGGGCAAAAAAATAGAGGCAAGAAGACAAATTAGGAGGTTACTGCAGTCTGCATGGGAAGTGAATTAGGTTGGTTATGGTATGAACAGGGAGTTGATGGGAGAGATGTTCTAAAAGTAGAATCAACAGGACTTATCAAGATTAGATATGAACATAAGTGAAGAGTCAAAAATGGTTCTTAGTGAAGCTGGAAAGCAACAAATTAAATGGAAGGATAGGTATATAAGTATGGAGCTCAAAAGGCAAATAAGATCTAGGATCATCTACATAAAGATGACAGTTAAACTCAGGAAAACTGATAAGATTCCCAAGAGCTGGAGGCAGGGGTGGAGGTAAGTAGAAATGGTGGGAGAGAGAAAGAGAAAAAAAGAGAGGGGCAGGGACCAAAAGTAGAGCCCTTTCATCAAGTGACTTGGACTGTCCAATTTATATTTTTGCAGTCTTAATCTGTCACTTCCTGCTCCCCAGCCCCCAACTTTGCTCATAAAGCTTACACAGCCCATGACTACTACCTGGATAAAATATAAATTATTCTGTTTGGCATTTAACACTTCACAATCTAATTCAAACCAATCTTTCTAGACTGATAACACAACTACACCTCACATATTCTATATTCTAAACATTGGGCCTATTTTTCTGAAATTAACACTCTGTCTCCCATTTCTGTGTTTTTAAACAGGCCAACTAACCCCCATGCCTGGAATGCTCTTACTCTTCCTTCTTTTCAAGTGGCACCTCTTATATGAGGCCTTTCTTGATTCCCCGAGGCATTAGGACCTCTTCTCAAAATTACTTCTTGATGTTATATTTTCTGATCTTTGTATATGCTGTTATCTCCTCCTAAGCTTGCCATAAAAGGTAACATCCAGGAGAGCAGAAGCTGTTACATTTTGGACTTGAGTCCCTACTGCCCAGCACAGAATAAACATCTAACAAATGCCTATGGAACTGAATTTCAACTCGGGTCAAGTATAATGGGCAATGTTGGTATGAAGCTAATAAATTGCTTTCTGTCAACAATCAGTATTAACCTGAAAGTGACTTGCTCTCTCCAGGGTTTTAACACTATTAGGTAAATGTGTTCCCCTATTTCAGGCAAATAAATTCTCTAAGGATAGAGGATCCTTTGAGAGTAGAAGTTCCTTTGAGTCTTTGGGGGTTGGGAGAAGAGGTCTGATGAAGCAAAATCTATCAACATAATTGTTTTTCTCTTACAGAGGACAGTCTCAGAAGATTATAAAAAATTATCATTCCATAAAATAATGAAAAATGAGTTTGCAGAAAAAAACTGGTTCATGAACAAATTAAGTTCATTAACAAATATCATTAGAGTTGAAAGCCAGCTTTTCAAGGGCTTCATAACTTGAACCCTTTGCCTGGTTTTAGTTTCCTTCTCTTACTTTCTTTCATATACTCTGCAATCCAGGGACTCTGGTCTCCTTGGTTCTTGACACAAGAAACACCATCTCTTGACTCCATGTACCTTCACTCAGTGACCCCCAGAAAGCAGAACCCCCAAAATTTCTTTTTCCCCCCATCTTCATCTCGTGGCTTCTGCAGTCTCTTCCAAGTCTCAGTTAAAATCTCCCCTTCCAGAAGAAGCCTTTCCCATTCCTCCTAAATATTAGTGCCTTTCCTGTCCTATCATCTTGAACTTAACCTTTAAATATCTTACCACCACACCCCTGCCTACAGAATTAGGAATTTTGAGGGCTGTGACTGTTGTTGTTGTAGCTGCTTTTCTTTGAGCATTTAGCATAGATCGTGGCACACAGTAGGAACTTAATAAAAGCTGACTGGAGTTGGAAGATAGTAGACAGATAAAAAAAATGGAAAATCACTCAACCTTTTCATAATGCATAATTAATACAAAACAACACAAATGTGTAAGAATTGCAAAAAGATGAGAGAGCTGAAGCAAAGAAAAGTCATTTTTTTTTTTACAGAAACAGGAAAGAAATTGGGAAAGGCTTCACAGAAGTGGAGGAAGAAGTATTTAAGCTGAGTAAGATTTCAATAGACAAAAATGAGAATGAAGGTTTTGAGCACAGCATGAACAAAGGCACAGAGATAACATTAGCCAACATTTACATAGCGCTTTAAAGTTTGCAATGCCCTTCATATAGAATAAATTATCTCATCTGAGCCTAACAAGCTTGTACAATAGGTATGGGTGTTGTCTCCATTTTACAGATTCGGAAAATGAGGCTTTAAATTGAAAAGACTTGCCCCAAATCAAACAACTACTTAGGTAATACAGGTAGGCGTCCAAACCAGTAGGTTTCCTGCCTCTCAGTAGGGCCTTCTTTTTACTATACTATGCTATGAGCATGTACAATATGAATAGGGCAGAAAAGGCAAGATGAGTCCAGAAGAGATGACTGAGAAGTACATGGGGAGAGGTTTGAATATTAAGCTTATGGACATTATTTGCTATGCAACCACAAGTCACCAGAAGAATGACATTAAAGAACTATGCCTAAATTGGCAAATGTGATGAAGTAGAAAGAACAATGAATTCGGAACAAGATCTGGATTTAGATTTCCACTTTGGCTCCCCACTGGCAAATGTGGATCTCTATCACTTACCAGCTATGTGACCTTAAGCAAGATACTTCCTGTCCCTGAGCTTCCATTTCTTAATTTACAAAATACAAGTGTTAGACAAGATGTTTTCTAAGATCCCTTGCAGCAATTAAGTCCTATTCTGAAGATTAATCTAATAATGATATGTAGCTTGGAATGGGATGGAGTAGGGAGGGGAGAGAGAAAGAATAGAATTAGGAAGACTGGTTAAGAGGCAAAATATAAGAGTCAAGCAGGTGCCAATGAGGGCTTGTAACAGGACAAGTACCTGCAAGCTGCAGGAAAAGTAAAAAAGGGGAACCTATATGAAATAAATTACCAAGGAAGAAAAGACAGAACTTAACAACTTTTTAGATATAAAAGGTCTCAGGAAAAAGGGAAGAATCAAATATAACTGAAATTTCAAGCCTGAGCAACTAGGTAAATAATGGAACCATTGAAATAAATAAGGTTAGAACAAAGAGCTGCTTTTAGAGAAAAAAGTCATTTCCATTTTGGACATATCGAGTTTGAAGTATCAGCCAAACATCTGGGTAGGCCATTGGAAATGGAAGTCTGGAGCTTGTGAATCAGATGAGAAATGGAGATAAAGATTTTGGAGTCATTTCATTTTCTGAAAAAAGGATCCTTGAACAATCAAGGCTGTATTTCTCCAATCTTTACTACATGCTGAACTCTATAGTGGCAGTAATGAACCTTACATAAAAATTATGCTAAGTAAAATTTTTCAACTACCTGTAACAGAAATAATACATAATGGACTAACTGGCAAAAAATGCTAGGGTGCTATATAGTTATTTCAGAGTTGAAAAGTCAAAAACATTAAGAATACAGTATATTTTTTCAACTGCAAAAATCAACACAACACAGAAAAATGAATAGCTAAGTTTTTTAAGAAATTCATACAAAGCTTAACTATACAAGGAAAGAACAGTCATCTATATATCTAATCACTGAACAACTTAAGTACCGCATCATACATGTACAGAAATGAACCTGTAACTAGTATGCATGACAGAAATGAAACCTCGTTATTTTATTATTCCAGTAGATCCACAATCTCCTCAGTGGGACATTCTTTTCAATGACACAGATTATAATCTATCACGTTGTCTCATAACTGCATAACTCTTATTCATACTTTCCCTTAAATATCCAGAGGAGGTTCAGATTGTCCTACATTATTTGGCTATGGCCTTTAATAGCATAGAAGCACCAATGGACCATTTGGGGTTATTCCTCTTTCTCTCTCTCTCACAATACATATCGGTATTTCTCCTTTTCTTATCATACATTTTCAAAATATCATCTTTTATGCCATTTTTGGTAAAGGAGTCATCAATGGCAAAAGTACTACAGGCTACATAAACCTATTCATCTCTCCTTAAATAAATACACTGGGGAAAAATTTTTTTACAGAATTCTTCATGATAAAAATTCTCTAAATGACATTTAACAATAATATTCATATAACAGTTTATGGTAAATAAAAAGCATCACTGCTATTTAATAAAAGAGGAAATGGAAATTTAAGAAGTTTCAGTGAGCTGTCCAATGTAACATGGAAAAATACATAGGAAAATTGGGTTGACAGTCAAATACATGTCTCTGTACAATGTTCCTTCTACTAAACCTATGCTCAGAACTGCAAAATTACTGCCAGCCCAGAAACAAAAAATTATCTCAATCCTATTGGCAAATTTCAACTAATTTATAAAATATAAGTGTCTCGGACGAGTGGGTACAAGACGCCCTTTCCCAATTAACTAATCAGAGACATCATCAGGTATAAAGAGAAAGCATTTATTTAATCCCTGCAGGGAGAGGCCCAGACACACCTGGGAGCCAAACCGACTCATCCAAGTGCTTCTGGGACCTGACCAGCTTCCGGCTTGTCCAGGATTTAAAAGCAAAAGACCAGAGCCTTCTCATTGGATACACTAAAGGGTCGTAACCATCCTCACCAATGTTGGCTGCCTCCCACAGGTCAGGACGCTTCCTGCAACTTCTTGTATCCTAGGGTTTCAAGGTTCATGCTCCAGAGATCAAATGACCTCCCCAGGGTCCCAGCTCTAAGAACAGGGATCATGTGACTCAATACTGAGAAATACTTCATCCAATCAGTCCCATTCATAAGTTAGAAAACATGAGTTAGCATCTAAACTTTTTTTTTCCTATTAAATGCTCATGGTACTAATTAATCGTTCTGTATTTGGGGGCATCTTTAAATATTGAATTTACCTATAATAAATGTAATTTTGCTTATGGCAATACATCCTAAAGTTAAGGGAAGGCTTGGTTAAGGCAATGTTCTTTAAGTCAGTGAAGATGCAGAGAATTTAAAAGGACAAAAATAAAAACAAAACCCAAATACCTAAATCCAAAACAAGTATATCTCATCTGATTATCTTTATTAAAATGTAAGGAATGGGAAAGTAGCTATTTATTATACTTATGGATGTGAACTCGGAAAAAAATTAAATTGCAAGTTTAACAATGTTTATGCAATTTTTAAAAGATCACTATAATCGCTCACCATTAAACAGTCTCAAGTCTTATTTTCATCTGATTACCACATTAGTTTTTTCCCTACTTTTTATGCACCAGTTAAAAAGTAATGAAATTAATCATTTTTATTCTAATTGAATTTAGATATTTTCAACAAAATTGTCACTACCATAAAATTGAACATTTTACAGTAGCAGCTATTTCAGTTACCAAAACTAAACAAGAAAAAAAAAAAATGAGAATGGAATATGAATGCAAATGTTCTGTCATTATAAGCAAAGCTACCTATAAACTCCAATAATGCACGGTTTGTCTCCCCCTTCTGGCTTGCACAATTAATTATGCAGAAAACACTGAGTAAACCAAGATTGAAATCTTCCTTGCAACTTTTCCCTTTATTCAAATAATTAGCACAGAACAACTATACCATAGACCGCTTACAAATCTTACAATCACATCACCAATCGAGGACTGAAATATCAGTTTAATGCTCTACCCAGGTACACGAACCAACTCCTCAACGTTGTCATGTTTAATAGTCTTTTAGGGATACGATTATAAATTCGGCTAGCAAATGGTTATACTCAGAATACATTTTCAAACTAAACAGGAATGGATCCTCAGTACGACAAACTCTCATAACCTAGAGAACCATGGAACCACACAATGAGGAGAAAATTGATTCAGATGAGTGTTCAGAATTCAAATTTTCAAGGAACCTGGTTAAATTACCCACATGAAATTCCTATAATTTTCTTACCTAAAGTGAACAAAAAACGATGAGTTATTTAACCCCAGAGTATGGAGGGAAAACAGTATCTGTGGATTAGGGTCAGACACCATTCTCTGCTACTTCCAAATGGTATGTCCCAAGAACAAACCAGTTCCCCTCTCCAGATTTCAGTTTCCTCCCCTGTAAAATGAAGGAGTGGGACTAGATAGCTTTAGAGATCTCTTCCAGCTCTAAGTCTAGGATCCAGTGATCATTTCTAAACAATGGATACCTTCTGCACACACAAGGTTGCCTAGAAGTGGTTGATATGGCCCCTACTGAAATCCCTCTGCCCAATGCCACTTCCACGAGATGCTACACAATTGTTCTGGGCGTAGATGCTCTGAGTGTAACTCCATTTGATGTCCTGTGCCACAACCTCCCTTGCTAATCACACATATGTAAAGCCCTAGTTTCTTGCTAGGACATATCGATGTTTTGGTGAATGAACAGATGAAGACAATAGGGGTTCCTGTGACAGTATTATTTTCAAACCTCATCAGAATTTGATTAAATCTTCTATATGTAGTTACATTTTCCCTTAAGCATAATCTGATGGTACATCACATAAAAAGACTTGAGCCTTCAGCCCCTGGACTACGAACCAATTAATTTCAACTTGAAATAATGACATCACTGGGGAAGGGATTCTTAGTTTTGCCAGTGTTTTGCTACTTTAAAAAATGTGCTATAAATATTTCATTACATATGGAATCTTTCTTTAGATGGTACCTTTGGCTATTAACTAATTCTGTTTTTGAGCACATGCTACATTATACACAAATTATCTCCTTCTCAGGGTTAGGAGACACTCCATTGAAATTAGAAGGGATAAAGGTTCCATTGGTCCAGTCTCTTCACCCTTCTCCAAATCATCTATCCTATGTGTACATATTTGCAAGGAGAGATTGCACCATCTCTCATTGTAACCTATTTCATCTATGTCAAATCCTGTTATTTTATTAATCCCCTAAAACAGCTTTGTCAATGTTATCCTGAGGTGATATAACAATCTTTAACCCACTTCAAAGCCCACTGGCAAACATCTAGACCAAATAAAATATGGCCGGCCTCCACTATGCCACAGAGGAATCCCGTATCTTCATTTAAGTTCCTGTTATAGCTCCAATCCTTCTCCCATCTGTGTTGAATCTTCTCCAATTATTCCATCCTACAGTGATGGTTCTCTTCTAATCCTATAATACTCTACAATCACAACTTAATGAGATATCCCATTAGACTGTAGAATCTACTTCTTATTAACTCCCACCTTGCTTTGCCTTATAGAGCCAAAGAGAAATTAAATAATCCTACTTCTATGTGCAAAGCATGTTCTAGGAACCACAAAGGGATACAAAGACAGTTAAGCAACAAAATACAAATGTAGTGTTACAGGAATCCGGGAAAAAAAGGCCTGACGTCTGGCTAAAGTGATATAGGAAGGACTCGTGGAAGAACTGGCATACGAGGCTTAGTTTAGAGGAATAAATAGAATTCCAACAGATAAAAGACCATTGTAGGCTGAAGAAAATAAAGGAGCACGGGCAGTAAACTAATACGCTGTTGATGAGCTGGGAATTGGCCCAACTGTTGTGTAGTCCAATTTGGAACTCTGCAAATGATGGGGAAAAAAAACTAAATTGTTCGTGACCTTTGACCCAGTAATGCCGCTACTGGAAATATACTCGATGGAGGTAAAATACCCAAATAAATGCTCCATATATATCAAAATATTTATAGTGGTGATTTTTGTGGTAGCAGAAAAATGGAAACCAAATGGGAGCTCATCAATAAGAAAAGAGCTAGGGACAGCTGGGTGGCGCAGTGGATGGAGCACCAGCCTTGAAGTCAGGAGGACCTGAGTTTAAATCTGGGCTCAGACACTTAACACTTCCTGGCTGTGCACTCCTGGGCAAGTCACTTAACCCCAATTGCCTCAGGGAAAAAAAGAAAAGAAAAGAAAAAGAAAAAGAGCTAAACAAATTGAGAATTAAATGGAATATTACTGCATCATAAGAAAGAGTAAAATCAAGGAAGGCAGAGAGAGATAAGGGTAGACTTAATTGTACTAGCCCAACATGAAGAAAAGAAGAATCAGGAGAACAAGATAAATGATAAATAAAATAAGAGACCTCACTAATAGGCAGCCCAACTCATGTTAATTGCAATGACCAAGACGCACCTTTAAAAATTTTTTTATTTAATTTGATTTTCTTAGGTTATATGGGTACATTCATTTTTAACATTTTCATGAGTCATGTGGGGGAAGAAAAATCAGAACAAAAGGGAAAAACCACAAGAAAGAAAAATTAAAGTGAATAGGTTAGATCTACTTTCAGTCTCCATAGTTCTATGGATGATGATGGCATTTTCCATCCAAAGCCAACGTGTATCTTAAGAGAGTAGATGAGAAATTATCAACTCCTTTTCTTTTAAAGGAGTGACCATGAGAATGAAGTATTTTATATGTTATCACTGATTTATTTCTTTGTTAATCACTTTTGTTCAACTGTCAGTTGAGTGGGTTTTGTTTTTCATTTATGTTTTTGGGTTTGGGGGTTGGTTTTTGTTGTTGTTGCCATGGTCCAAAGATATTTTTGAAATCTCAGTTTGGCTTCTGATCTCATTAGTGAACTGAAACTGCTCCCTCCAAAATTCTTAGTCATCTCTTAACTGCCATATCCAAGAGCTAATCACATATGACCAAAACAATAATTGATGAAAATGTGTCCAAATGTGTCCATTCTTTGAACATACTTAAAGTGGACAAGTTGTAATGATAATAATAATAGGTTTGCAAAACACTTTACACATGTTCTTTCATTTTGCCTGCATAACAACCCTGAAAGATAGGAGCTATTATTACTCCTATTTTAAATATCAGGAATCTGTAAAGTGATTTGCCTAAGAAGTCTAGTATGTATCAAAGGTCAAATCTGAACTCAGATCTCTTGATGATGTTAGGCCCGTCACCTCACCACCTAGCTGTCTCAGGGACACACTGCAGATATGTTGATTCTAAACATTGTAGAATAAAAGTTCTTGACAAACGGTTTCCATTTCTATAGCAGGCAATCACCTTTTCTCACTTGCTATTGCTCCTCTGCATTCTCCCTCCAATACTGCTACCCACTGTCACAAAGTATAATTTGACAGCTGCAGGGCTACCCACTATGGCAGATCAGAATCCTCAAGCTCCAGATCACCGCTGAACTCTCATTGAAAGGGTCCATTGGAAAACCCAGAGCTGATTCTAAATGGCAATGACAATGTTCAACCTCTAGCTCTCCTAAAAATCTCACCATCCAGCTATCCAAATCCCCCACATGATCCCATCCAAAAAAGACCCTGGGGGGGGGGGGGCAAAACAGTTTTCCTCAATTTCCAAAAACAATTAGGAAAGTTTTTACAACTTTACCTTCAGAATACCTCTATTTAAATTTCAATAAGGTGTTCTAGGGTGTTTAGAGGGATGGGGGGGGGGGCTTGGAATCTTAGGAAAAGTTGAAACTATATATTTTCCCATTGCATTATATTCATATTAGATCTAGATAGCACAATTTGACTTCTCTTTAAAATAATAAGGCTGTAAAAAGTTGTCAGAATTTATACAAATTATGACTTAGCAAGGTTTACTATAAGCAAGTTTAACTGAAATTTATAGAAACTGGATTTATAGATTTTAAAATTCAAAATGTGTTGTTTATTTAGGTGGTAAAAGAAGCAAAAAAAACCAAACAAACCATTTTAGGTGCGCTAGGGAGTAAAACTAACAAAGTTCTTGAGATGTAAAACACATCAGCACTAGGTTTTCCAATGTATATTATATTCAAAAAGGGCTAAGCCAAAGCTAAATGAATATACATTTAATATTCCAGCCTGAGGCCAGATAGCCAAGCCAAACTCCACAGGGATTTTTTTTAAGGCCTGATAACATTTAGGAATTCAAGCAGTGGCCCACTTAGGGAGGTGTTGTGTTCTAAAACATCACATATAAGCTCACTAAGCGAAGTTTCGTCCTTCTAGGAAAACACGATCAATATTCTAAGTGGCAGTCAGTTTCTGAGACTCAAAAAGCTATGATTTAAAGTCATAGTGGAAATGCCCCCCACTTTAGGGCTTGTACTAGAATCCACCAAACATTACAAAAAACCCTGGCTAAGGAATGGGCCAAATCAAGAAACAAAAGACATGCAAATTAAAACCACTTTCATATTTGAGGTCACACCTCCCAGAAAGGCCAGGGGGGGAGAGGCTCCAGCAGTAGTACTGGAAGGGGGAAGAGGAGTCCAGAGCAGCAGATCCTCTGGAAAAGACTCAAGTGGCCACAGCAGCAAGAGCAGCCATCATAAGGAGGACCAGAGGGTCATGCTGGGAGTAAAGCTGGAGAGGACCATGACACCCTTGGTCTAGCCAGGAAGGAGAACCATAAAGGCAAAGTAATTTTGCCAAGATGGTGCAGGAAGTAAGCTGCAGAAAGAGGTAAGGAGCAGCTATGTGAAGCTAGAGCCTGGAATCAAGAGGACCTGAGTTCAAATGCAGCCTCAGATACTTACAGACTATGACTGGCTGGACAAGTCACTTCATTCTGTTTGCCTCAGTTCTCTCATCTTTAAAATGATCTGGAGAAGGAAATGGCAAAGAACTCCAGTATCTTTGCCAAGAGAACCCCAAATGGGGTTACAAAGAGTCAGATATGACTGAAAAACCGCCTTCTCCTGTACTAAGGGAATACTCAAATGCCAAAGTCATTGAGTTTTCCTAATGTTAAAGACACCATGTATGGGTTCGACAAGAATTCAGACAAATGAATGCCCCAGATAAAAGCCATTTTTCTTAGAGATCTTTGTGGCTTATCACTAACATATTGACATCAAAGTAATCCTAAGATCATATATCTGATCTTAGAGATCATCTCACTTTACAGATAAGAAAACAATAACTTGCCCAAAGCCCCAGAGAGCCAGGATTTACACCCAGATCCTGGGACTCCACTGTCAGGATTCTTTCCAAATGTTCCTGGAGGAAGAGTAAAGATCAAAGGTGGGAGAACTAGAAGAAGACCTAAAGAATAAGTCAGCAAGGCCAACACTGGTAGGTGGAGGCACAGGTCCTTTTCCCTTGACTTAAAGGAGATACAAAGGCACCAGTCATTCTGTACAGAGTTCCAATAATTAGGATACTTATGATATATCAGAGCCCCAAACCCTAAGTCGGGCAAAACCCGAGGCCCAATCAGTACCACAGTTCACCAAACTGTGTTTAATGGCAAGTTATCTGACTTTACTGAGCCTCCATTTTCTCTTCTATAAAACAGAGTGGATTATATTTGTAGTAAGAATGTCACAGAGATTTAGGGAGGATTCAACAGCAAAGTATCTCAAGGATTCTCTATATTTCAGCTATTTTTATTACTTCTCACCAGTACCCAACTGAAATTTGTACACTAGTCAAGTGCCTTAAAATGGAGGAGGAGTCCTATATATACCATCCTATTTTGTCATCAGTGTTTCACAAGCAATCTTCACCAAGTTATCCATGTACCTTTTGTCAAATAGAAGTACCATGTATATTATCAGGTCAAATTAAGAAATCAGGTCAAAATCTAGGTCAAATTCCGATTGGCTCTTAAAACCAATATGGATGACTCTTGGTATGGTACAGAATGGTAAATAACAATTGTGTTAGAATGTTGCACTTTAAATATCAAAGGCTATTCAAGCTGAAAGGGACCTTAAATGCTTCTCATTCCAAGTCTTCATTTTATAAATGAGAAAACTGAGCCAGAGAAGAGTCATGACTTAGACAGGGACACAAAGACAATGAATGCCATTAGCCAAGAAGAAAATCAGAGGCCCCAAGTATCTAGTCTACCCAAAATTTCACTACACAATAGAAGTAAACCATTTCCAAACACAGGAAATAAATCCAAAGGCAAATCCCAGCCTACTCCCAGCAGCAGAATTCTTGTGTAAAGTGTACCTGTGAGCACCAATGCAACACTAGGAAGAATTGAAGCAGCATAATAACCATCTAATGTGAAATACATTATCACTGGGATCCAGAGAGAATGCTCTTCTTTGAAAATTGGAATTCAACTTAGTTAAAATCAGAAAAATAGAACTATATTCTATTTTTGAAGTATTTAAATAATATCGTTAATGAGATTCAAAAACATGGGAAAACACTTCCCCTCAATGTTTTTCTCTTTCCTTCAGTGAGAAACAAGCAAGAAAAAAAGAATCAAACAAACCCAATTCTAAAATCAATATCAAAAACTTTTACAATGCTCAAATCTCCAAAAGGACAAATGTAATTCTGGGGCAGGGGACAGAAGAGAGGAAAACAACATATTATTTGTACTCACCATAACTTTACTTCCAACTATCTGCATACAGTTGTCAACGGAGAGTGATTACGGTGTAAAAAAAACAAATAGCAACAATATTAGTAACCAGAAGCTTTTCACAAAATTAGTTAAGTGTTTAGTAAATTAGTAAATACTTAGTTCTACTAGTTATATAGTTTAGAAATAATACCTGACTAGAAACATTAACACAATACTATCACCATCTTAAAAAAAAATAAACAAGATGCTTTGAGATTATTGACTTGGAAAGTTCAGACAAAAAAGATCTAAGTATTATTTTAGACTGACTAGTTTTAAAAGCTTACTCTGAAAGGGTTCATCATTCTAATGCAAAGTAATAGACTTGAAAGTAAAGGTGAGCATTAAATATTTTTCAATTTTATAGTTATAATCTAAATGAATACTAAGGAAAAGAATAAAATAATTTTAGAGATAGATTTTCTCTTTATTATGACAATCTTACAGTTAATATTGAGATGTTCAATTTTTAAACATGAATGCAGCTTTTGAAATTCCAATAAGTAATTTAAGAAGTGGCCTTTGAATTTAAATCTTAAATATTTACTTAAATCAAACTGTAAAAAACCCTTCATTTTTAAAAGGGTAAAACCCACAAAATGACATGTTACCTTCACTGCTCTAGTTTTCTAGGTAATTATTTTATATGTCAAGAAGGATTATGATATATTGGATAAAGACAAACAAAATAAGATCCAAACACACTCTAATATCCCACACGTTAATCCTCATGAGATAAGAAACTCCAAAAACTTTGGCTGGGTTTTTCCTTGAAAAGGGCCTGAAGGCCCCAGTCCAAGTTCTGCAGACATTAACTCTGTAAAGAAGGGAGGAAAGTGATATCCATGACTAGTATTCTCTACCCAAAATCCAACTAAAAGCAAACCTTTTTTGGAGAATTCACCAAAATGGCACAGTAGTCTGAATGGCCAGCTGCACTGGTATCCTCCTATTTACCACTTTTCTGTGATGGGAAGCCCATGCTGCATGGATCCCAAGACTGTCCCCAATGCAGTAAGTGCCCTCTTTCAGAGCATTTTTACTCGAACTGAGCTCCTTTTTAAATGCTGCTTATGCTAGGCTTCTCACATCCCCAAAGTCATCCACTCCATAATGATCTTCTGGCCATTTAGGTGATGGAAGATCCCACAAAAGATTATTTTTTAAAATGATCCACAGAAAGTTGTTTTACTTAAATGATGATTTTACCCCAGTGAGGGAGGAAGGGAGGGACAGAGGGAGGAAAGAAGGAAGGAAATGAGGAAATAAGGAAAAGGAAGAGAAGAGAAGGGAAGGGAAGAGGGAGAGAAAGGAGGAAGAAGAAAAGAGGGAAGAGGGGAAGGAGAAAGGGAAAAGGAAAAGGAGACAGGAGAAAGGGGTAAGGGCAGAAGGGAGAGGAGGCAGGGGAGAGGAGAGAGGAGAAGGAAGAGGTGAGAAAGGAGACAGAAAAGGAAAGGAAAAAGAGGATGGGGAAAGGGGAGAAAGGAGAGGAGAGAGGGAAAAGGGGAAAAGGAATGGGAAAAAGAGAGAGGGGAGAGGGAATAGGTAAGAAGGTAGAGAGGAAATGGGAGAGGGGAGAGGAAAGGAAAGGGTTTCTATTTTTAACTTAGCACAACCATAACAATGATATGGTAAAGTCTGCCAATCCTAACAATGAGAAGAAATACAAAGCATAAAAAGGGGACCAAGGCCTGGCAGAACTGGTCATCTGGGTCTGATTCACAGTGCATCCAGATTGTAACATGACTGATTTTGGCTAAAATACATATCAACTGGACACACTGGCAGAAACAAAATGAATTGTCTGCCATTCCATTATTCGGGTGTTTTGCCACTGAACCATAGAGAAAAAGTTCTAATGAAGAGTGTTCTCATATGTGATACCAGCAGCAAATCATAATCAAATTGCATTAAAATAAGGAAATAAGATGATATATAAAAATATATTCATGTATGTATGTGTGTTTGTATACATGTACATAGAAGGACAAAGAAATGTTATGTGTCCATACTCACAAAATCCATAAGAGGTGATAGAGAGTTGGTCAGTAGGATATGGGTTCAAATTCTGAAACTGCCCCGTACTGCCTCTTAAACCTCAGCCAAATGGCTTAATATATGAGTGCTCTGGGTAATTAGTGCTATGAGTTACAAAGCAGTCACAAATGTGCTTTGGCACCATTTTTATATGAAGGGGCAATAAAAGGGTTTTTTTTTTCCCTTTTCCCTTTCATACAGATACACATACACACTACATATATAAGTATATATGTGTGATCTATACATATATGTATGTCCATATAAAGTTAAATATATGCATGCATCCATATGTATTCCCCTCCCCTATTTTAAGTAAAAACTTGCTATTCTGGCATCTGATGTGATAAGACTCAGTTTTCTTTCAAGTTGATGCTAAAAAAAATTTTCTAAAAGTTAAAATCATTGAACTACTTAATCTCTATTTTAAAATGCATAACAAAAGGCTAATATTATGATAGAAAGTGATAGCCAAAATTAAGACCCAAAAAAGGGATCAGGATTCCATAATTTAGATTCAAAGCTTCTGTCTTCTAAACCTCAACTCCGCCCCAAACAGCATTTTAAATGCTTCCAAGTAGAAGGAGTTGCAATGCACAAAACAGCTCAGGAAAATCCAAGGGAGTCTATTCCATCTGAGTTCATACATATCTATCAGATCACGCGAGCTGGTTGGTAATTTAAAAAAAAAAAAAAAGCTCTATCATTTCTCTTAAAGAAATGGAGAGAAAAAGGTTGTACATCTTTAAAATTCAAAAATAAATCCCACCAAATTAAATATAAGTTAAATTGTTGCAAATGTATAAAGATTCAAATATTTTTGAAATGGATATTTTACTGACTATTGTTTCCTCAATTCCTATGAAGCCAGTCAGAAGGAAACTGATATCAGGATAATCCATTTAGGAATAGATTTTGAAAACTGAGAGATTTCATTTGATAGGTTTGGAGTTGCAGGGAGAAGGTTTCCCCCATAACTTAAGTAACAAGTAGGATATGCAAATTCCCTTCAGTAAAACACTGCCTTCTAAAGTCTATTGTGGTGATATAAATCTCATTTTAAGAGATATGTCACTATTTGCAATCACTACTAAATCCTTCGTTCCTGGCCTTCGGAAACAGCTGCCGATAGTGCATTGCCTCTGCCCACTGTATCACAGTATATTATATAGATACACACACACACACACACACACACACACACACACACACACAGTGCCCCAGTCAGTGCAGCTGGGGCAAAACCAGAGCGCCATCCCAAACAGGCGTGACAACGTTCACTGAAGCAAGCAGCAGACACAGGAGGTCTGCTCCTGAACTGCTCCCCCAGTCTTTGCACTGGAGACAAAACGAGCCTCTATAAACACCCACCAAGCTTAAACCTCATTTAATAACCGCTATGAAATGGAGGGGCAAACGAGAACTATGCAGGAGCCTCATTTGCAGACCTGGCCAGCCCGCCTTCCCCGGCTTTTTTCCTCTTCAGGGCTCACCTGAATTTAGCATATCGCACAGCAACAATAAGTTGATTTGAGAAATGGATTTCTAAGCTCTGTCTCTCTATTTGCTTTCCTTTTCCTTTAATGTCATTATGCAGAAATAGAGAGAGAAAATAGTGAACATTTATTAATGAGATTTGAAGAAACAAAAATGTGACTAACTGCAGATTCGGAAAAAAAAATCCATTTATTTTAAAAAACCACTAATTCTTGCCTCCATGTTTTTAAACATGATGGGAAAAGAGCTTATACGATTCTTTTGAAATGATGCCTTTAAGAAGCTCTAGAATATTTAAAGCACTTTTATAATTTATATAGAACAGGTGTCAAACATCTCTCTCCATTTAATAAAGGGTTTCTTTAAAAAAAAAAAATAATAACATATCAGTGCAAAAAAGCCAGGTCTTATTTTTAAAAAGAGCACGCTACTCTCAGCCTCTCTCTCTCTCTGTCTGTGTGTGTCTCTCTCTCTGTAACAATCCAAATTACAGCCAGAGGGAAGAAAACCTTGGTTAGACATCCAGGCGTAACAGCCACATGCACAGTCACAAATGATGGACTTCTCAGAGGAATCATCATCAGTAATAGGGCCCAAATTATGGATATTGTTTGTCTCAATATTCTCCCTCCACATCACCTTCAAATAAGGAGATTACAAAGCAATTTCCTTTGTTTTAATGATAGAAAAGACAGCACTCAAAAATGTCTAGCCAAAGCCTTGGAAGCTTTAAAATATGCTCATCAACCAGCAAAATATTAGCAAATGATACCTCAAATTTTGGCCCCCTAACAGAAAAGGGCTACGCGCACTGATCCCAATAAATACTGGCTGGACACATTTTCTATTGGACAGTTTGGTATTTCTTGGCTACGGAATTGATTATGAGCTTAATAAGGCTTCAACTTACTCTTTTCATTCTTTTTTCATCTTGAACACAAACTAAGCCAATTGTAATATGGTAATCACAGCTCAGTGTGCTCTGCATTTGCAGGGAGAACAGCTGGGCAAGTCCTGTCTCCACCACTTATTGCTTACCACCCACAGGCCCCTGGATAAACCTTTCCGAGCCTCAGTTTAGTCATCTGTAAATAAGGGGGCCTGGACCACAATGCTTTCTAAGGTCTCTTCCGGCTCCATATCTATAAACCTATGACATAAATCTGACTGAAAATTTTTTTCTTGTCCAATTGAATATTATAAAATTTAAAAAAAAAAAACACCCTGAAGGTCAAAGTTGAAATTAGTAGCAAGCTGATATTTAAATAAAAAGTCAATAGATTAAAGAAGAACAAAATTGTACTTAGTCATCACACTCAGTCCCACTTTTTTTAAACAACTATGGAAGAGCCATTTAAAATCTTATTTATTTTTTGAAATCACCACATGATTATTCATGCACTGTTATCTGTATTTTGCACTCAGATTTAGTTACATAGGTTTACTAGTGTTCCTGCCTTTAGGTATTTAAAGAAATACCACGGAATCTACAGTCTGCATTTCCCAAAGCATTTTACTGTAAACAATAACTTGAATGCAAAAATGAAAAGAGATTCATCAGAATTTCAAAGTAAAACCCTATGCATCACCTAATTCTATTGAAAACGACGCTCATGGCAAATTTCACTTATCACTGGAAACATATTTCTGCCCTTGGATACCGAAAACAAATTAAAAAGAGAGCTGTTGCTTTGCTCAGGCAGCTGCAATGCGTTCTATTTAAATTGTTCCATGTTCAGATTCAGCTTGCTTCAAGTATAATATAGAACCAATGCACTAGTGAAATTCAGGAAACACCTCATTTGTAATTTCCACTGGAATCACCGCACTTACACAGAACTGACATCATAATTTTATGATGTATTTTTAAGAGGGAAAGAATTCGATTTTTCACCAGTCACCTTTAAAAAAATTTTAAAACCCATTACAGCTCGATTTAATAAGCTTTACTTATTAAATACTCCTTCCCTGAAATGTAAAAATTGTGAGATTGAAATGTATTTTCTTGGGAGAGATTTAACTAGAAGCCCATTGCTGTAATGGCTTCGTGGGGGGAGGGGGAAAACTGAAAGAAATAGCCTTCTCTCTGGGTGTCTATTGTCAAACAGTTAGGCTCCAAGTTTATCATCACTCCTGTCACTCGAAATGCCCATTTCAAATCTCTGAAATCTTGCAAAAAAACACACTTGATGAGAACCACTATTCAATGCTCTCCTATATAATCAAATAACAATGCAATGACTGGCATGAAGTAATTTACATGGTTGGTATCACATATGAAAAAGTAAAGAAACAAACTCCAGTGATTCAGATCTGGCAAACGGCTGTGAATTCCATGCACCCGAATATCAAAGCTTAATAAAATTGAGATAAATGACAGGATGCGATGATTCCCAACCTGTGAGTCCAAGGACCCCTTTTTATTGTTAAATTCCCAGAAGATCACAGCTGTACCGAGTGGGAAAAAAATCCCTGCTAACTGAAATCTTTTCTATTATTCAGTAACACCTTTAAGTGCTTCTACCATAGGGCAGGAGAAAGAAGACTAGATTGGGATGCAGATGATCTGGGTTTGAAGCCCAGCTTGACTATCATTCTGCTAAAGGTACATTTGTTTATTTTTTGGTAACAAATTCCGTTCAAAAAGCTTTTATGTAGCTTCTACTATGTACTAGGCACCAGGGAATCCAAAGACAAAAAGACCCATGACTTTATACACACACACACACACACACACACACGTAAACACAAACTATATACCAAGTAATTTGGGGTGGTGAGTAGCACACATGGGAGACCCCTTACTTAGCTGAACCAGGAAGGAAGCTCAGAATTTCAAATGTGATACTAAGTTTAGTATGAATTATTCCAGGCACTGGATTTCTGTACAAAAGGTACAGAAATGAGCAATAGACTGTTATTGGGGGGGGGGGGGGGGCAGAGCTGGCAAATCACTTTGGCTATAACACATGGAAAGTGAAAAGGAATAAAGCATGCATCAATCTGAAAGGGGGGGGGTTCAGGCTGGAGCCAGATTATGAAGGACTTTAAATGCTTGCTAAACCCAGGCATTTGGGTTCTAATTTCAAAGCAATAGGGATACACTGAAGCAATTTCAATAACAAAGGTAACTTCCAGGGCCAAACTAGGTTTTAAGAACCTCAATTTGCAGCTATGTGAAGGCTGAACTGGAAAGGGGAGAGACTAGAAATTCAACGGGTCAATAAGGAGGCAATTGGGCTAGTGAAGAGGATGATGTTATGGTTTATTGTGGAAAAGGATTGATAAACCTTGGATGTGACAGACTCTCTAGTTTAAAGGAGCTACAAAAGAGGCAAAAGTCAATGCTTAGCATGCATGTCTGCCATTTTGTAGACCCTTTCGTAACAACTAGCTTCCAACTCCAAGAGGGGTCTGTTACAGATTGGGGACCAGCGTACTACCCCTATAATCTAGAGCACTAATCATTTCCCCAAAGATGGAATTATTTTTAACAAATAAGAAGCACATTTGACTTGAAAAAGACATCTGTGCTTTTCAGGGTGCTCTAATCCAGTCTTACCATACAAACTCCAATCCAAAACTCCCTCCCAACTACCCCCAAATCTTTCTCCCTGGTTCTTAATTTTTTTTTAAATGTCTCACTTCAGATTAACAGGTAGTTGTGATATATGCAATAAATTCTAATGAATTTAATATCTGCAGTCGAGGGCATTTTAAAGTATATAATATAAGCAAAATGTTATGGTTCTTTTTACTTTCCACATAGCCAAGCAGGGTAAATTGATACAGAAATAGGAAGATTTATAATTAAGAGCAGAAGCAAAGGAGGCCAAGTTCATCCACTGGTGTGGCTACTTACCGATTTGGCAGTGGCCGAAATGTACTGGACAACCATTTCATGCTTTGTGCCAAAATCTTTATCTCGCAGAGGAGCTTTTCTTTCTTCATTTAGATTCATGTCTTCCTAATAAGACAGAGAACATACACTGTCAGAATTATTGGTCCATTTGCAGAGCCCAAATCAAACCATATAAAGAAGGGCTATCTCATTGTACACAGGTATATGTTTCTATGAAAGGAAGAGTTTCAAATTTCATTAGCATGTTCCCACTCCCTACAGATCTCTTTTATCCTTAAAGACCACCAAGAATCACGTACCGTCCTGAGCAAAGCTACTCACTTTGTAACGAAAAGAGATTCTAAAAGCCTCTTCCTGGAGGTTCCTGCTCTTGGCACAGAGCCATTATCAGAACAGACCAATAAGATTTCCAAAGTTACATCTGAATCACAGTCCAGAAGAGATCTGTTCTAGTGGACTAGTTCCAGATGACTGATACTAAAATCAAGTTCCTTCCTCTCTCTGCTAAGAAATGGTGAACTGGAGGCATAAAATATTACAAATTCTATCAGTAATAATCACTGTATTATTAAACAGTTTTATTGTAAAATATTTGGAAGGAAGCATATTATGGAAATAATAGAATTCACATATCTCTGGCACTTTGCAAACATTATTTCATTTTATCCTCACAAAATCCAATGAGTGCTTTTAGCCCCATCTTCAATGAAAACTGAAACCCAGAGAGGTTGTCATTTGCCAAGAATAACACAAGTGAGATAGGAAATGCTGAGGTAGGATTCCAACTCAGGCCTTCAGGATTCTGAGAAAGTATTCTCTCCCTGTGCCGGAGGACTGTTGGGTATGCAACTGAGAAAGAGGGAGTGTGTTGATTAAGAAGTGATAGATATACCAACAAAATATTTTTTAAGGTAAAACTGGAGAAAAGATGAAGAAAATATGCTGAAAAAAGAAAAAAAAAATCCACTCAATTAGAAAGTAACCAAAGTATACCACCAAAGCAAGGGAACTCTCTACCTTCCGGGGGCCATAATACCCTACTCTCCTTTGTTTAATGTTATATCACATGCAATCCCCAAAACGAGATTACACGACATTTATTTTAATAAAATTAACTTTAGGATGCATGATATCCCTTCAGGCCACTGGAGACCACCTGATCTGTAATGTGCCCAGGACTGGGAACAGCTAAGATGTATGACACCCTTTAATAGAAATGATTTCTAGCTCTCTGTCCTAGGTCTTCTCTCCCAACACCCATTGTCCTTGGCAAGCCCAAGGTTTCAACTAAATGCTTCTAGTCCAATAGAGAGAGGCCACCACATACAGCAGAAAGCACAGTTAAATTATTTCAAGTCTAAATTCCAGGAATTCTTTCTTACAAGTATGATGGTTTATTTTTAAGATACCACCTCAAAAAGGGCACCATCAAAATCTCTCAACTAACAAAGGAAAACAGGTACTAAGATTAATTTATTCAGTTTTTTAAAGTGTTGCCTAAAATGAAGAAGGTGATTTCCTGATATTAAAAAGAGGAAATGACGTGGCCAAAATGGACTCAATTCTACTCCCTCTAATCCCCTACCTACCTGACAATCGATAACCTCAGTGACTAAGATTATACTGTCCTACTAGCCCAGAATCTACTCCCTCCCATTCTTTGCCTCCTGCCACAAAGTATATGCAACTTTCCTCCACTTTCCAGCAGTTCCCCCTCCACTTCTAGTTATAGAATTATAATTAAATCAACATAGCCTTGTGTAAGAGTGTGTCCATGTACTTCCCCATGACTCCACTCATTAGCTACATGATTTCATAGACAAAAAACCTTTGCCTAGCTACCACACTTCTAAATATGTTGGGTGTCTATTAACATGTAAACATCTGCGGGGAAGGCAGGCCCTGACCTGCTTTCCTATCTACAGCCCCAGCATTTAGTAAGCTTAATGAACACTGTTTCATTCATTTATTGGTTTCCAGTCACTGACTCCCCACCCTCCCCTACTTCTACCTTGGTCCACACAGAGAGCACTTTCTTTTGGAATTCTCCCCTTAATTGTAATTCATGATATAATGTATTTGCTTTTATGTTTTATCATGAGTTATGCTGGAGTCAGCTCAAACTGGCTCATGGGAGGTGACATATTTTTCAGGCCACAGAGATCATTAAACCCTAAAAATCAGGGTCTTGATTTATAGTTTTGTTGATTGTCTAGGCCAAAGAAAACAATGGGAGAAAATGTTAATAACAGATTCAATCTAAAAGTCTGTTAGGAGTATACTGTTCCCCCAGAAAGCCAACTGTTAAACATTTACCAGCATACAACTGCTCTTATTCCTCAACTGAGGTAAGTTAGACTTCATTCTGTCTAAACTTCCTCTATATCCAAAAACCATCTGCATGCCATAAATACATAGATGAACTTCTGTTGAATAAATGAATGAACTTATACTATATCTTCACATAAATTCTAATATAAAAGTTTTCAATTTTGGATGAAGGGTACTTAACACAAGAAGAGAAAAATATACAATTCCTTTTGTTTGGATTATCTCAAAGTGTTTGACAAGCATGAGGAAATTCTGCTTTATGACTCTAATTTGCTAAGCGATAGGGAGAGGTAAAATGCAGATAAACATCTAAGAAAAGTCATTAACCCTTCTGGGCCCTAGAAACCACTGTCATTGTTCAGTTATGTCCAACTCTTCAAGATCCCATTTGGGTTTTTTCTTGGCAAAGATACTGTAGTGATTGGTCATTTCATTCTCCAGGTTCTTTTACTGATGAGGAAACTGAGGCAAACAAGGTGAAGTGACCAAAGCAAGTAAGAGTCCAAGGCTGCATTTGAACTCAGGAAGAGGAGTCTTCCTGACTCCAGGATAGGTGTTCTGTGCACCATGACGCCCCCTAGCTGTTCTATCTGAAAAACTGGAACACTCCTAATTCTGCTTTCACAGAAGTGAATTAAGCCCCTGCCAGTTTGAAGATCAAAGAAATATAGTTTTATCATCGATCTACTGATCAAATTATATTGATCCACAAATTCTTCTGAAAAAATTTTTGATAGGGTCAGAAATTTAGAGAAGGAAGGAACCTCAGTGGTGCCATACTTCCATACTACAGATGGGACAACTGAGACCCAATGAGAGTGAATTGTCCAGAGTCCCCCAGAGCTCAAAATTGGAAGCTGGGACTTTTACCTTCAATCCAAAGCTCTTAGCACTTTATTTCTACCAAATATTCCCCCAGTCTAATAATACTAAGCAGACTTTTTCCATTAGTCAATGCTTCTGATATTTAATTCCAAATATATAATGTAAAAATGAAACTGATGATGGCATATTTAAAAAACAATCATTCATTGTGTTTTTAAATTATTATATAATTCTGAACTTAACTAAGAAGATGGTGGTTCAACCACATAGGTGGTTGAATAGAAAAAGAAGAAAACAAGGCTCTCTACTTTGGAAAAATATGTAGTAAACTCAAGCTATAGTTTTCAAAGCTAGCCTAGTCTCTTAAGTCTTTCTGCTGGAAATTGAATGGATGCCCATCAATTGGAGAATGGCTGAATAAATTGTGGTATATGAATGTTATGGAATATTATTGTTCTCTAAGAAATGGCCAGCAGGACGATTTCAGAAAGGCCTGGAGAGACTTACATGAACTGATGCTGAGTGAAATGAGCAGGACCAGGAGATCATTACATACTTCAACAACACTGTATGATGATCAGTTCTGATGGACATGGCCATTTCCAGCAATGAGATGAACCAAATCAGTTCCAATAGAGTAATAATGAACTGAACAAGCTACACCCAGGGAAAGAACTCTGGGAGATGACTATGAACCACTACGTAAAATTTTTTTATCCGCCTGCATTTCTGATTTCCTTCACAGGCTAATTGTACACTATTTCATAGTCCGATTCTTTTTGTACGGCAAAATAACTGTTTGGACATGTATACATATATTGTATTTAATTTATACTTTAACATATTTAACATGTATTGCTCAACCTGCCATCTAGGAGAGGGAGTGGGGGGAAGGAGGAAAAACTTGGAACAAAAGGTTTGGCAATTGTCAATGCTGTAAAATTACCCATGCATATATCTTGTAAATAAAAAGCTATTTAAAAAAAAGAGTCTTTCTGACCCTCAGTCTGGCTTCTTCTGTAGATTTTTTAAGAGGATGTTCTCTTTTTCTTCTTTTTGTTTTTGCTATCCTTACCCTAGTCAATCTCTCCTTCCCACCTAATACCAATGGATTAAAAAGAAAAAGAGATCCTTCACAAAGCAACTTGCTGCAATGACTTTTCCCCTCAGTGACCTGTTTCCCTTCTAATATTTAACTGGATTGGTTTTGTTTTTCCAGGAACTTTTTAATTTTATGTAATCAAAAACTGCCCTTTTCTACCCCTCTTCTTTCCTTTTCTTCCCCTGCCCCACAAATTAGAGAAGAAAATGGTCTATAACAGTAGTACCTGAGTCCTCTAAAGCAATGGTGCCAAACTTAAATAGAAACAAAGGTGACTAAACCATACAAAAGGATCCCTGCAGGAATACTGACTCAGAAAACCACATATTAGTATTATCTATGTTTTATTGTATTTTAATTTTGTTTTGTTAAGTATTTCCCAATTAATTTTAATCTCGTTCAGGCTGTGCTCAGGAGTATGGTAGGCAGTATATGGCTAGCCACTGAGCAACCTGCTTTAACCACAGCCCTAAAATAAAATTCTAACGGGCTTCAGAAGGTTCAAACAATTTTCTCTGCCCATTATGTAGCAATATGGATCAATGTTCATCTTACTAATAATCTATCAAACTGATTATCAATCCAATCTGGTCATCTGGTACTACAAACTACTAGAAATATTTTGGCAAAATAAATTTGTCACCTCTTATGAAAAATAAAATTTTTGCTCTTCAGTGGGTTCTATCAAATGCCATTCATATGCAATAATATTTAGCAAGTTTTCATGTAAATACCAATGTTAGCTCTGACATTTTTTATTACTGCCCACTGAGTTTATATAGCAAAGGGAAATGATTCGGCTAAGCAGCCAAAGAATTTCATTTTCTTTCTTCCTTTGTTTCCCCACCTTCCTTTTAAACCTGCCAAAGAGGCAAAAGCACAGAGGACATGAATGGGTTTTCCCCAGCACGTTAGTACTAATACAAGTGTTTGGAATGGAAAAAATATTCAAGCCACTCTTAGAAGGAAATAAAGCCATCCCTTAACTTTTCACAGATGGCCCAAGTCAGAGAACTACATAGTTAAAAAAGAAGTATTGATCGATCTCGTTCAAAGGTACCCTCTCCAAGAGCTCACTTTTTAAGCAAGTATCACTTCAAGATACAATGAACTATGGCCTGTGTTCATAAATGAGTGCTATAAGCAATCAAACTAGTTCAGTCTAACTAGTCACTAACTAGGAAATATGAAGTGGGTAAAGAATGTCAAAAGTCTAGAGCCATGGATGCAGCACGGTGGATAATCAATCAACAAGCATTTTTGAACTATCAGGTACCACGGAGTGTATTTAAGCCCAGAGTGTGCAAATAGCAGTCTCTGTCCTCGAGTAGATTATATTCTAAGGGATGATAAAACAGTGGATAATAAAGCTAGTTTAAAGAAATCTTGTTAACTTACCCTACACCAAAGAAAATCTTCCCAAAGACATTGAAAAATAAAAACGGAAAGACCAGAAGCAATAGAAGAATGGAAAAGACATAGAAGAACAATTTCAATGAACTTTTTTTCCAACAGAGATAGTAAAACTACAATCTGGATCCTCAAGCCTCATCTGGATCTGAGTTACTTACAGAAGAGGTAGAAATGGCACAAAAGAAAACAAACACGAAAAAACCAGTCCTCTGAGATCAAGTATATAGAGAAGAAGCCCATTCAGAAGGCAGGACAAATGTGAGGAGACTGAAGGACCAATATACAAATTCTCTGCTCGGGGGTCAGAAGAAAAATTGTCAAACTTTATTAATAGCTTCAAAAACTGACAGAACATCAATAATTAATTACCTATAAACTCTTCCATATGTACAAAATCTTTATGTTGTCATCTATTTATTAATTGAAGGCATCTTCAAAAAGGGTATTAACTTGGAACAAGGAGCCTTTTACAAACAATATCCAACAATGGACTACATTATTATCATCTCACAAATGACTGAAAGTTATAGAAATATAAGATTCCCACAGTACTTGTTGTTTATTGATTACAAAAAAGCATTTGACTTGGTGGAACAAGATGTGCCTTCAGACTCTTTTACAAGCTATTTGCCATCTGAATATCAAGATCATTTTTGCTTCTATAAAGGATGTAACAACACAAACGATCCTATTCAATGACACTCTGATAATAAACATCAGGAGGGATAGAAAAAAAAAATGGAAGCTGTATGCTCACCAAAAATAGTCACCATTGTGCTGGAGGAGGTTCAGCATAGAGGCTGGGTTGAAGAGGGATTTCCTGTGACTAGTCCTGTTTGTGGATGACATTGTGTTGATTTCTTGGATGGGTAATATAGAGGAACAATGAGCTAAGTCCAGAGTTGAAACAGAGGAGAAGAGCTGCCTGGATTGGTTTCAGAAAATTACAAAGCACTTTACTAAACCCAATTCTCCCATATCAGCAAAGGTCTAACATTTCAATACAAATATTTCATTGGTATTTCACTTCTGCATGGCTGTGATACCTGAAAGAACAGTGTCTCTGAAGAACTAAAAATGAATATCCCTTAGAAGAAAAGGGATATGGTGGATTTAAACAAGCTACAACAAATAACCAACAAGGAAGTCTGCAGAATAAGAGTAACAGATGTGATCAAAGAATTGTATGACAAATGAAACGTAGGCTGGTCATCTAGTGAGAGTAAAGGATGAAGGAGTGGACAATCAGATTGTCCCACTAGTACTCTGGTGATATTAGTAGAAAGCTAGTAGAACTAGCTTTATTATCCACTGTTTTATCATCCCTCTGGAATGCTGGGAGAATGCAAGAAAAGATACCAGCATATTAGATGGACCCTTTCTGACAAACTCTTGGGAGGACATGGTCAAAAGCTTCACGGGATAGGAGAATATAAATGAGTAGAGAGCTACGTCATTGGAGGAAATTCTAGAATTGATAAAATCACAGATGAATTTGAACATCTTCTTCATCAAGTAATCTTATTATACTTTCCAGTGAATTTGGCATTCAGAATAAGTAAAATAAGTGTTAGACGATATCTAATCAAACTAGAGTCAAAAGTGACAGCAGAGAAACAGAAGAAATAGTCAAAAAAAATTTAAATGATACTGATTTGTGCTAAGACCTCAATTAACAGGAGCCAATTTACTTGGCTCTTTCAAATAACTGGAATTACTCTGCACTCTATTCACAATAAGAGAGCCAATGACAAGTAAACAAATGGTAAAAGAGATTTAGTAAAAAATACAAACATTATATTATGTAGTCACTGCAGATTTAGGCTAATCTGCCATCCCTTCCACAACTAAAGCCCTGAAAAATGAGACTTGATATTCGTAATTGTGACCCCAAGGCATTGCAAGATTCCCGTGGGAAGATTCGATTATGTTCAGTATATTGTGCTTAATTTCTTGTGAAAGATTTTCAATGTGGTTAGAAATTTAAAGGATTTTTCTGGTTAACCCTGAGTTAACCAGAAATGTGTTCATCCAAACTACACTATCCCCCTTTACCCAACATTTCAGTTGGTTGAGCCTTTACTCCTTACTCTGATATTGCCAATAAAATAATTTATCCAACATATCATATAATGTAGCTATTCATAATTGGATAATGATATCTTTATACAAATTTTGAGCCATATTTCAGCCCTGGGACATGTCTCAGATCTCAGATCTCAAATATTAATTTACTATTTAGACTAAAGGGTCTCACAGTATAAAGTCCTTCCAAATTTATAAAACCTTATAAATTATTAGGATACAAAAAGGAGTCCCAGAAAGAGAACACAAAGTCACCATAACTCAGATGTTACATGGACATCTTTCCCATAGTTTGCACAAGCAAGGAATCCAGTAAGAGTGAAATGAAAATAATTTCATACTTCTCAATTTGGTTAAGGAATTCACATTCCTTCCCAATCAACTGGGTTAATGACATTTTAAGTTTTCCATTACTAAGCTGATGGCCTCTCTTTTCTACAGGCATACCAGGATGGGGAAAAAACATCACCGGCAACTCAATTATCAATGGCAAATATTTAATCCCAGGCTGAGTTTCCGTTGCCACCCAGCACACCTCTGAGTAGCCTTTTCCTGTTAGACTTTCTGCATTCAGAGAAATCATAATAATTATAGTTTTCATTTAAGCAAAATCATAGTCATTGAAACTAGGTATTCTGTTACTCAAAAAAAAAATCATGTGGCCTTCTTCTAAGTCAGGTATAAATGATTTTTATCTGTCAGTTATTGTGAATTTTATGTGTAACTGCACTGCCTATTATCTATATATCTAGTTTAAATTATATAGTGTGAGCACACAAGTTTGGAGCAATGTAAAGCCCAATAAGTTAGATACTAAGAAAGGCACTAAATCCAAGATTTTAAAAAACATATTACATATAAAGATCTTGTCTGTGATTAATAGTTCTGTAAGATTACGATTCAACATATTATGGGGGCAGGGGGAAGCTAGCTTGCATTTGAATTTTTACAAGATAGTTCTAGCCATTATCGGTTTTGATTATATTTCAACTAAAGGTTCACCAGAAAGTATATGATTTTCTACACTGAAGGCAAGTGCATGCTGACCTCCCCAGAACAGAAATTCCTAGAAAACTGGTTGTTAACATACACCAAAGCATCTTATCCTTTGATTTCCATTTTAAAATTAGAAATATATTGCCATAGGGGCAAAAAGGTAAGACCCAAGATTTAATTTTTTTTTAAATATCACAATCACAAATGTAGCAGGCAAACCATTTAAAAATCACACATTTTCTGACAGAACATTGGCAGTATTTTTCAAGTCATAAAACACACCCAAAAAATGTTGAAATGGAAAGGTAAAAACTCTGCAATTCCAAAGACTGTATGGATATGGAGAATGGGAAAGTTGAGGAGGGCAGGGAGGGTGTTACCACACTTATGCCTATGCTTTAGAAAAATCCACTTGACATCTAAGTGGCAGATGGATTAGAAATGGAGAACTATACGGCAATAGGTGATGAGGGCCTCTGTGGCCACATGAGTAGAGAGAAGGGGAAGTATGAGATAGATGTTGTAAAGGTAGAAACGATGTCATCTGGCAATTCCAAAGACTAACTTCTCTAGGTACTGAATCCATGAGGGAAACCTACTTTATGAGCTGCTTGACCATTTAAATTTTTTTAAAATAAGAATTGCTTTTTATTTTTCAAAATACATGCAAAGACAGGTTTTAATATTCATCCTTGAAAAATCTTGTTTTCCAATTTTTTCTCCCTCCTTCCCTTTTCATCCCTCCTCTGGACAGCAAGTAATCTAATATAATGACCCTTTAAATTCACTTAAAAAAACACAGCATGGCAAAATGACTGTATGGATATGTATACATATATTGTATTTAACATATACTTTAACATATTTAACATGTATTGGTCTACCTGCCATCTGGGGGAGGAGGTGGGGGGGAGGAGGAGAAAAATTAGAACAAAAGGTTTGGCAATTGTCAATGCTGAAAAATTACCCAGGCATATATCTTGTAAATAAAAAGCTATAATAATAATAAAAAAAACATAGACCTTTAAAAACCCTATCAGTCTCTTTGTAATCTGTTATTAATAGGTTTATATTAATTATTTTTATGCTAAAATCACTACCGTTTAAAGAAGCACATGAAGAATCATTAAAAGAGCTGTTTCTATAGTTAGTTATGTCTATAAGTGAAGAGTGATACATAATAGGAAAATAGTGTACAACTGTGTACAAGGGATAAGCCAAGAAAGACATCTACTTGAGGAGAGAGAAAATGCATTTGGAAATGACAAATGAAGGGCCCATGAGTTTCTTGGGTGAATGCTGAACTGAGCTCACCTTATGACATCAGATCTGCTACATCCAACCTACCCTCTTCCATCCATTTAGGAGCCAAGTTTTCTCTGTTCATAGTGACAAACCACGCAATTATCTAGGCCAACTGGGAAAAAAGCTCATCAGCTACCATTGTAGGTAGCACTGAAGGTCATTCAAAAGTCTCCAAATCTAATGATCCATCAATTAATGAACCAATAAACATTGCTGAAGCAACTGTCATGGATCATGCATTCTGCTGGGTGGGCACTGGGGATACAGAGACAAAAATTAAACAAAACAGGCCCAGAATCGGTAGCCTTATATCCTGCACAGGGAAGCAACATGTATTTATAAATATACATAAAAGAAATACAAAGTAATAGGGAGGGTAGGAGAGGTCAGAGCTGCTGGGGAGGAGAATTAGGACAAGTCTCATGTTTAAGCTGAATCTGGAAGGAAACAAAAGATTCTAAAAAGAGAGAAATGAGAGAAAAGGCCGTTCCACTGACACAGGACAACAGTGCAAATGCATGGAGGTGGGAAGTGGGGTCTGGTCGAAGAGGAACTGTATCAGGCCCAATGTGGCTAGAGTACAGAACGCAGGTTGAACATTAACAGGTAAACATGGAGTGAAGGCAGATCAGGGCCAAGTAGTGAAGAGCTTTCTAAATCAGACACATTTGATTCAAAAGGCAGCAGAGAGTCACTGGTGTGTGAGTAAAGAGTAGAGAGTGATATGGTCAGAGATGAGATTTAGAAAAATCATCACAGCTGCTGAGGAGAGAATGGACTGGAGAAGGGATAAATTTGAGACAGAGAAATCTGGACGAAGAGTTTACTGCAATAATCCTGACACTAGGCAATGAAGGCTTGAATAAGGGTGGGAGTCATGTAATAGAAGGGGGTGGAAAGAAGAAATGTTTTGGCGGTAAAAACATCAAGCCTTGCCAAGCAGTCTGGCTATGATGAATGAGGAGACAAGGAACATACTAAGCTTTCCGATTTAGGTGACCGGAAAGATGGCGGTGCCCTCAATTGAAATAAGTAGAGATGACTGGAAGACAGGTAGATTGTGGTAGAAAAGATGAGTTCCATTTTGGACAGATTGAGCTACAGGTACCTACAGGACAGCCAGTTTGAAAAGTACAAAAGGCAGTTGGAGAAGCATAACTAGAATTCAGGAGAAAGAAGACTAGCTAGAGACAGATGGATTCAAAGACAGAGAGACTGAATTAAGGTCATTAAATCCATAGAAATAGCTGAAGTCACCAAATGAGATTATGTAAAGACAACAAAATGAGAGTCTGAGGACCGGAGAACTAGACCGAGCAGAGATCTTTGAGGCCCTCCAGGTCATGCTCTTTGATGGCAAACAAGGTGAGTGAAGCTGAGAGAGGCGAAGCAATGTGCTCAGGCTCCTATGGCCACTCAGCCAGTCCCCAAGTTCCAGGCACCATGCTGAGCACAAAGCATCCAAAGGAGATCCTGCCCTTCCTGTCTTCACAAAGGGGACATTCTAATGGGGGCGACAACATGTAAATAGTTCGGTATATACAATACAGAGATAGGCTAGATGGAAAGTAAATATGGGAAAGGAAGGCCTTAGTAGCTGGGGAAATGAATAAAAAAGCCTAAATTTGGAGCTGAGTCTTAAATGAAAGACAGAACAGAGCTGAGGGAGCAGTATTCCAGGCAAAAGGCTACAAGCTGAGGGATGGAGTACTAGGAACTGTCAATAGGCCTGCTGAGTCATATCAGAGAATGTGTGGAAACAAGCAGAGAGAACGAGACGGGAAAATCAGGAAGGGGCCGAGGAGAGAAAAGTTTTAAATGAGAAACAGAGACCAATATATTTGATCCTGGAGGTTAACAGGAAACAAATGGACTTCATGGATATGGAGAATGGGAAAGTTGAGGAGGGCAGGGAGGGTGTTACCACACTTATGCCTATGCTTTAGAAAAATCCACTTGACATCTAAGTGGCAGATGGATTAGAAATGGAGAACTATACGGCAATAGGTGATGAGGGCCTCTGTGGCCACATGAGTAGAGAGAAGGGGAAGTATGAGATAGATGTTGTAAAGGTAGAAACGATGTCATCTGGCAACAATAGATATCTGGGGTGAGAGCACACTGATGAGGAGGATACCAAAACTGGGACACAAAATAGCTGAGAGAATGGTACCTGACGTTAAGCAAAGTTCCGAAGACAGACTGGTTTGGCAGGAAAGATAATGAGCTCCTTTAGGCCTGATGAGTATTCCAACCATAATCTGAACACAGATCTTTCCGACTTCAGTTTTGGCAATCCATAAACTCTACTACACTGTCCCAGTCTAGAGATGGTGGATAAATGAAAAGTACTATTCCTGGCTGCCAAAAATCAAGTCATCACAGATACCTCCAGCTGGAAGGAACTCAGAGGTAATCCAACCTCTTATTTTACAAATAAGCAAACTGAGAGCCATC
Source organism: Sarcophilus harrisii (assembly GCF_902635505.1). Lineage (NCBI taxonomy): Eukaryota > Metazoa > Chordata > Mammalia > Dasyuromorphia > Dasyuridae > Sarcophilus > Sarcophilus harrisii. Next base: position 69,220,650 of record NC_045432.1, on the reverse strand, counting down.
AAGGTTATGACTTGCTCAAGTTGACAAAAGCATCAAACAAGATGAAAGAGGCACGACAGTTGTTCAGTCGTGTCTGACTCTTCATGACCCCACCTGGGATTTTCTTGGCAGAGACCCTGGAGGGATCTGTCATTTCCTTCTCCACCTCATTTTACAGATGAAGATCTGAGGCAAATGGGTAGAGTGACTTTGTCAGAGTCACAAAGCTAGGAAGTATCTGAGACTGGATTTGAATTCACAAAGACTCAATCTTTCCGATTCCAAGCACAGCTAGCGGCCAGTTGGATGGTGCAGTGGATGGAGCGCTAGACCTGGGATCAGAAAGACTTGAGTTCAAATTCAGGATTTTTGCCAAGAAATGCCCATATGGGGTTGTGAAGAAGCATGATTAGGCAACAGTTTTTTCTAAAAAGAATGAATGGCATTGTGCATAGTAGACAGCAAGGAGTTAAGAAGAGACAACTTCTAATTTGGCTTTTGAAATTCCTAGAGGTGTGACCCTGGGCAAGTCATTTAGCAAGTCATTTAAATATTCACTAAGTGTTCATCTATAAAATAGAGATAATAACAGCACCTACCTCACAGAGATGTTTTTAGGATTAAATGAGATATTAAAAAAAAAAACACTTAACACAGTACCTGGCACACTAGTAGGCACTATATAAATGATAATTCCTCTTCTTTCCTTTCCTTAGAGGACCAAAAGCTCAAAGAGTCAGCAATATGACATGGGAGCCAAAAAAAATGAACCAAACCGAAACAAGCGTGGGCTTCAGTGGCCGACTAGAGGAAGTCACGGGTACTTATAGAATATCATTTAAAATTTATGCAGAAAATAAATACAAAATAATGGGGAAGGTGGGCTTGTAAGTGTAATCTTGGGGTACATTGGGAAAGATACGATTGCCAGAAATAGGAGGTGCCTGCCCTTCCATTCTCTGCCCTTGCCAGATTTCATCTGCTGTACTGTGTGAAGGTCTGGGGGCCACAATTTCAGAAGGAGCTGGAGGGAATCCAAGTAGGAAATCATGATGGTAAAGGGCCTCAAGTCTTGTATACATGAGAAGCAGCTAAAATAAATGTGGAGGTTTAGCCAGAATTAGAGAGGACTCAGCTGACTTCCTGTATTTATAGGACCGAAGGCACAACAGGAGCATTTTAAGCTCACTGTCAGGAAACATTTCCTCAACACAGGTGACCCAAAGGGGAACTGGGAGGCTGCCTCCTAAGGTGGTAGATTCAAGTCTTCACACAACAGCTGGATCAATGACATCCTGACAGGTATATTATGGTGAGGGTTCCTTTTGGGTACAGGTTGCACCAGATGACCTCTGAAATCCTTTCCATCTCTCAGACTCCATGATTCTGGGCAGTCAAAGCTGCTAGATAAAGCTTGGCTTGTACTTGCCTACTAGATCCCACAGCAAGTAAACAAAAGATTACACACAAGTTAATTCAACCTTCAGAGATGGTGAAAGCTTAGATAAAAGAATCAAAGAATCCTCCCATATGCCAATAGTAGGTTGATTATTAGGCTCACACTGAGAACATGTTTGCTAAGTCTGGAGCATTGTCTGGGCAAGAAAGAAGACAGATAGGAACTAGAGAGCATAAGGTTAAACATAACTGATCAAACGGAGCAAATATACAAAAGTAAAGAAAAAGAACAAGGGCTCAAGCCTTCCGAGTCTCATTTCTGTTGTAAATAGTTTTCTGGGCACATGTTTTTGTAACTCCAGCCTTCCCCATCTCCCAAAGCCCTGAATATTGGAGTCCCACGCCGCTCCTGTTCTTGGCTTCTCAGTCTATCCAGTGTCGGCATTCTCCAGCCAAACAGTCCCAGTACCAAAGAGGAAGAGAATGACCTGACATAGCTTTCCCTCACTTCCTCACCCCAATGAGCAAAGTTCCTGGACCTGTCTTGTATATTATAGCTAAAGGCTGCGCTTCTGAAACTCAAGGTACAAGAACGCCACAGGGAATATTGTAATGGCCACGTGTGTGGACAAAACATTGTCCCCACTGGACAGCCAGCTCCTTGAGAACAGGAACTGTTTTGTTTGTTTATTCTTTCTTTGTAACCTCAGCACTTAGTATGCTTCCTGACACATAGGAGAAGCTTGATAAATGCTCGATTGATTGACTGTTCCACATTGTCTCAGACTACTAATAATGTCAACAAAAAAGGCAAATGGCCAGTGGTGAGCCCGACAAACAGCTGGAACTGTCAAAAATAGGGGCAAGGAAAAAAGGGAGAGAGGATTAAAAGAAGGTACTTTAACAATGAATACCCAATAGATATGATCCAGCTACCAAATAAAACAACCCACTCACTTCAAAAGATAAGGGGTAGAAAATAAGTAACTTACATAGTACCTACTAGATGGCCCCCAAGGTCCTGTCCTTCCCTCCCTCCCTTCTTCCTTCCCCCCCCCCTTCTCTCTCCCTCTCTCTCTCTCACACACACACACACACACAGGCACACACATCAATTTACATATTTACATCAAAACAAAGGGTATGACTTACCATCATTTTTTCAAAAAGATCCAGCACTTCCTTTTCAGACAAATTCAGGGATCGCTCCTCATATAATGGCTGTGCTGCTGGAAACTCGGTCATGGCAACTTGAGAGTCAATGGGGTGCTGAATAAGAGGTTTCTCTTTCTTGACTCCAGATTTTCTAAAACTTGTGATTCGGTCTCGCTGCAAAAAGGAAGGAGAAAAAGCTCTAAGAAAGAGTTCAAGAAACACTAAGAAATAAAGCATCCATACACATCAAACATGTCACAAGTATGACAAAACATTATTTTAAGCTGCAAACTCTAATGAGAGAGTGTACTGTTTTGAAACTTGAAAGTAGTTCCTCAAGTGAGATTTGTAGGGCTAAGCACAAGTCCCCCCTCAAACGTTTCCTCCTTCCCCAATGCCCAAAAAGGACATTCCACATCTCCTCAGCACAAAAATGACAACAGCCAAGCTCCAAGCTTTGGATACATATATGTGGAAAACAAAAGGCCTTGCTTCTAAAAAAAGGGTTTCATAATCCAATTATAGGAAATTGGACAGCAAGGATTCCTTCCTCCTAAGGACTAGGAGATATTTTCACGGCTAAAATGTCAGTGAGGATGACAGTCCATAGGAAGAGCCAAAATCTGGGGTGGCAGTTACTTTCAGTAAGGAAAATTTTAAAAGGCTATTTTGTTGTATATTAAATAACAGTTGAGCAGGAAAGCAAAAGATAATATCTTATTTCTACATGGCCACTTTTCTGAGGCCCGCAGTATTAAAGACAACCAAATCTTGAGGCACTGTATCACAGCACAATCTCTATTAAATAGTTTGCAGTTTCACAGAAAAAAAGTTAATTGCTTAAGTTGTGTTTAAAAACAATTCCAATTTTCGTAATCTGAAAAAGGTATTAGACAGCATATAATTAGTCATGTCCATAAAACTGAATACCGTTCAGTTTTATTCTGGTTTCCTTGTTATTAAGCAGCACATGCATACCTCCAACATTTAGATGAAGAAGTCCAAGCATTCCATTCCCAACAACAAGGATGGGTTCCAGCCCATCCATGCTGATATCACCTCCCCATCTACTAGTGGTTTACCCACAATCCTGTCGCTTTGACATTGCCAAAAAGAAACATGGATGTTATGACCAAAACCTTCAACCCTCATGAAAGAGTAAATGACATTATTTTAATCATCCAAAAAACAATTTCATGAAAAAAGGTGTTTGGAAAGTAGCATAAATTATACATAAGCATAAAGCATCTTATTTAGGGTTACCAAAATACCATCTGACTCTGGGTGGGACACATAAGATAGAACAGAATTCTAAAATTGAAGACCTGGAAACAAGCTTGCAAGCCTGTTCAACCCTCCCCTCACCCCCGATTTTAATGATCAGGAATCTATGGCAGAACCAAAACCGGAAGCCAAGATTTCTGCCATTGCCAAGCCCCATGCTAGTTAGCTAGTAAGCTACATGTATATATGTCTACACACCCATAACATATGCATACATACACATACATAAATCTATATTCACATATGTATATATGGGTGTATATATACACATGTGTGTATGTGTATACATAATATGGTAGTTCAAGTTCCCATGGATCTAGGATTTTTAAAACTGAGTTTATAGAGAGAAATTTTCCATACAAAAAACTGAAGCAACCCTAAATAAGGCATGCAATGTATCGAACATATATGTTATAGTTCAGAGTACACAAGGTTATTATGGACATTAAAACATCTGTGTATGTAGGAAATTGATCAATATGGCATGGTCTTTCTCCCATTAGTCCACATATTAGCTAATAAAAAATTTAAATAAGATCATAGACTGAGTGGCTCTGAAGCCAAGGGGCCCATAGAGAGATTTTAGAAGGACTATGAACTTGAACTGGAAAAAAGAAATACCTTTATTTTGACTAGGTTCTAAATGAAATTTAGCATTTTCTTCAATCATTTGAAAAAATCTTATTCTGCGCAGGGATCTTTGGGCTTTCCCCAGAATGACCACTTTCTGCCCAAGTGTCCAGATGACCCAACAATGATGAAGAAGCCCTGGATTAGCAATCAATGGGCCCAGTCTAAGCTGGGCAGGTAGGGTGAGACAATGGGAAGAGAGCTTTATTTGGAGTCAGAGGGCTGATGTTAAACCTCTCATTTACATGACCTTCACTGACTCACTGAACCTCTTCTGGGTCTCAGAGAGTAGGATTAGATGACTTCTAAAGTTCCTTTCAGTTCAGTCTATTATCTATTCATTTTACAGATAAGGAAATTGAGGCTGGAGGAAATTAAGTTGACCAAAGCAACAAAGGGATTTACCACTAGAGATGACATTTGAGCCCAGTTAAGTGCCCTTTCCATTATATACCATGCTGCCATGAAAGCACACATGTAAAAATCATGGTACTAGGGCTCTTCAACCATTTATTGTTCCCTAAGTTTTAAATCTCTTCTTTTTGTCTTGAATTCCTAAAAAAATTTTGCCCATATATTTCCAAAGGGAAATGAAATTAAGCAAAACAACATCAATATGTTTAAAGAACCAGTAATAATTCTACACTATTATATGTAGATAATTTCTAAATAAAAAAGGTTTTATTTAATATGTATAAATTGAATTGGTCAGAAAGCAAATGATAGATTTAAATTTTGTATCAGTAACCGTTTCCATTAAGATTGGTGATGATGGTATCCAATTACTCCTGAACAATTTTATCTTTTTTTCTTGCTTATTATTTGACATGTGATTTTCTTGATTCAATAATTAACCATTGAATGTGAATATCCACCAAAGTACAACTAAAGTACCTCATTACAGCACAGAAGCCAAATGTTTATCAGAAAAGGATGCAATTAGCTTTAAAAGGGTTATATCAGCTTTTAGCAATTGTTGCTGTTGCTAATAAATGTAATGTTTAAAAGATATGTAAAATAAATCCAAGTATAACTGCTCAATACCAACAATAGTGAAGGGGAAAGGGCTTTCCACAAGACAGATATTATATAGTGTATGTATGTAGGTATATATGATGATTTCATATCCTTACGTACATGTCAATGTTTTAATGTCCATATACTTTAGTAAAAAGATAACATGCATTGGCAATCTAACATAACATGCTAACAAGGCCACCTTACCACATCATCGGCCAAAGTTTTTATTTGAATGTTCTATTAAAACCAAAAGGAAACAAAAAAAAAAAAAAAAGAAGAATTACCTGTCAGACATTTTTATGTAACTGGTATACAAATTGCAATATGAAAAAAAATACACAAAACTTTTCTTCATTTATCAAGACATTTCATCTCCAAATGGTAAATTTTGCAAAAACACATCCCAACATGCATGTGCATGCATACGCAAATACGTGCAGCAAAACCCAAAAGAGAATTCACTCAAAGATTCTCTCTTCTTCCCCCTCCCCACTCCAATGTCAAACCCAGTTTGGAATAAAAGTGCTGAATGAGAAGTAATTAAACGTCTGTGGGTTAGGCACTGAGGAAATGTCAGGGTTCCACAGTTTCTGTCATACTGGATCTTAAAAGTCCTTAGAGTGTGTAGCACATGCACATAAATAACTCTAATATGAAATATCCAAGTTCATCAAACAGGTGCCAAGTATTCTAAATTCTAAATTTAGAATCTGGGTTGAATGGGGATGGTGGGAAGAAATCAGGGAGGCCTGGCAAGAGGCTGCTTTTTAAATGGGCTTTAAATTAAGAGGAAACACCCTCCCAGTCCTAGAAAAGGGAGAGGCATTGCAGACATTGATAAGAGGAAAAGGCAGAGGTAAAAAAAAAAAAAAAAAAAAAAAAAAAGGGGGAGGGGGGAAGGGCAGGGAGAACACAAAGGAGAAATAGCCAGTGGATCAGGGTCTCATTCCCACTTGTTTGTTTTTTTGTTTTGTTTTGTTTTTGTTTTTGTTTTTGTTTTGTTTTTTGGCCCCTGACTGGCTCAGAGTAAATGTAAATAGGAATTGTTGCTGTTTGGGCCAAAAACAATGAGATTCTTCTCCTCCCAGACCGATTCCTTTTTATTGTTTTTGTTTGTTTGTTTTGTTTTGTTTTTTAGCTTTTTGGACTGGGTAAAAGAGAACATGCTTTGCTTCATTTCTTACCTAGTCTTAAGGGCATTGCCTCAACCTGAGACCTGGAGAAGACTGCAGCTTAAAAAAAGGCTAAGCTCACCCACTACATCCAGCGCCATCTCCAGTCATCCTGATCTATATTTGGCTGCTAGACCCAGATGGCTCCAGAGGAAGAAGAGGAGCAGGAGACCTTGCACCTCCATCCCTCGCTCAAATCCCATTCACTTGCATGTCATTGCATCACCTCATTGAAGTCATAGTCCTCTTTGAGAATGAAGGACAAACAATGAGGTTGATGGCTAACGTGAATGTAGGTATAGAGGGAGAGAGAAAGCTAGAAAAGTAGGAAACCATCAAATTAATGAGGGCCAAAATTACTAGGCAAAATAGCTCCAGGCCTACCAGTATACATAAATTAATTAAGTCTGGGAGCAATGTGAAGAATAGTTTAGAGATCATGTATCAGGGAGCCACTGCAACAGTCCAGGGAGAAAGTCAATAAGCATTTCTATAGCACCTACTATGCCACAGATAGTTCTGAGTACTTTACAAATGTTGTCTCATCTGATCCTCACAACAATTCTGCAAAGCAGGCTCTATTTTGAAACCCATTTTTATTAGGAAACTAAGGCAAATGGAGATTAAGCTACTTGCTGAGAGACACAGCTAGTGTCTGTGGCCATATCTGAATTCAGATCCTCCTGACTCCAGGACCAGAGCTCTGAGAACAGTGATGCTCCCTGGTTGCTTCATTATATCACATAGACAGCTATGTATCCAAAACACTGTACTAGATTCTGGGAATGCAACAATAAAATAAATCTAAATTTAAAGATCCCATTCAATAACAGATTGGGCATCCTATGTAAATCTGTATATTTGATAAGAAAATGTTTCTTTCCCCACATAGATTTCCCATGCTTGAAAATTTATGACGATAAATGTTGATGTTAATGAATATATTACTTAGCTCTTCCTTTAATAACTGCTTAAAAAGATATAAGCTTTATCTGCCAAGAAAAAAATTATCTTTAAAATTAAAAAGAGATTATTATGGTTTTTTACCCTGATATTAAAGCATACAAATACAATGAATAAGTTTCCATTCATTTATCTAGCACAGGGGAAAGTATTACCACCAACAAAGTATGAGTTAACTCAGTTCTCTCAATATATTAGTCACAAAAATGAGAAACATGTAAAAGCAGATGAAACCAATAATTAAAGAAACCATAAAAGTTGATTTCATAAAAAGCCTGAATTATATTGACTATATTGATTATATCCCCATCTTAAATGTCAAAGAAAAATATTTACTGGATTAAAGAAACAGATTTTCACATATAATGAAATTGCAGAGACAAAAAAGCACATTTTACCAAAAGGTTAATGATTTTATGGTTTTCCATGATAAAAATTGAGAAACAAAGGTGGAATTTGCTCCAAAACTTAACTGCAAAACAAAAAAAGAAGATAGCTTTTGGCCATATCCCTAAATGAAAAGGCATTTATTTGGGAGATATAAAGATAAAAGGCAATATGAGGGTACACTGACCATGTATTATCATTAAAAGTAAAAAACTAGAAACCAATGGTATACTATACGAGCAATCAGACTTGATTAAAAATTTATGATCAACTATATTAATATAAACTCGTACTACATATCATATGAGCATAACTCTAGAATCTCAAACCCTGAAGGATAAGAGAAATGTTGGATTTAGTTATAAACTCCGTTAATGTTCTGATTATAATACAAGAGTCATTCATTACTGAAAGAAAATTAAGTTTTAATTTTCTCAATCAGCCAGAAATTAACAAAAACAGCAAGAAATAAGGAATCAACTCTCTCATGGTTAGTGTTATATGGTAATGCAATGATTTAGAAACAATGCTGAAATTACTCTAGTACTAGGGAAATTGGCCAGCTAAATAGCATATAATTCAAAAAAAAAAAAAACAACTTTCTCCAACTGAAAAGAAAATAAGACATCAGTTTTCTATGCTTTCTTCATCTCTGAGGGGGGAAGGATGCGCTAGACTTATAATTTCACCAAGAATAGGGAGAGTTTCCAGTTGTGTGTGCTCCAGCAAGAAAGAATGGTAACTAACTCATAAGAACTGCTTACAGCATCAAAAGTTTAAATGACTTGCCCAAAGTCACACAGCTAATGATGGAAGTTGAAGGCAGGAATACTGACTCTGAAGGCATCTCTCTAGCCACGATGCTAAACTACCCTCAAATAAGGAAAATAAATAAATAAATGATTTCTACTAAAATAAAGGAATAGGTAATCTACGTTTTAATAAATCTCTTCTGATTTTCCAAAGAAGACTAATCAATTAATTCCTCAAGGAAGACAGTAAGCGAGAGCCAAAAATGTCATTAAAATCAGATTCCTCTCTCCTAAGTCGAGATACAATGCTCACGCTGATCCTTAATAGCCTTATAAAAGAAACTAAACTAAATATTTCACTTATCCAACAACATACTTCACTACAAAAGTAAACATTTTACATAGGCTATACTATAATGTAAAAAGATGCTGCAGGAGCTGAGAAGAGGCCAGAAGACATGAACTGATTACTGAAAGGAGCAGCCAACTAATAAAGGGCTATTTCTTCCCAATGGTTACAAGCAAGAGACTGACTAAAGAGAGACCAAACAGAAACCTAAACCTGGGTACCCAAAAGGGTATAAACAACTACAGAACAGGAAAATGCCTAACAATTTGGTCTCTAAGCAGCAAGTAGAACAAGAGGCAAAAGATCACTATCATCAATAAGACCATCCAGTCCCTTTCAGTCTTTCTCCAGGAAATGATTTCTAAGGACCTAAAGCATCATGAGAACTAAAAAGATTCTCACCACTACACATCTTGCCAGGCCTGCTGTAGTCTTTTAAGGTACAACACACACACACACACACACACACACACACACACACCCCTGTATAGATGTAGGATAGAAATAGGGCAGATCAAGAGTTTAAAAGAATCTCCTGGCCACAATTTAAACTGATGTTTATTGTTGCCCAGTTGTTTCAGTCATGTCCGACTCTTATGGATTCCATTTTCTTGACCAAGATACTTGAATGGTTTGCCATTTTCTTTTCTAGCTCATTTTACATGAGAAAACTTAGGTAAACAGGGTTAAGAGACTTGCCCCATCACAGAGCTACAAAGAGAAGGAGGAGGAAGAGAAATCAACAACAGAAGTAAAGAGTGGATTAAAATGCTATCTGGAAAAGGGATTTGGATTGCTAGACCACAGGTTAAATATTTTAGTATCCTAACCTGGTCAAAGATGAAGAATATTTAAGCAAGGGTGGAAAGAATTTATTTGCCTATTGTCTTCCAAATCTGATTAAAGGGACTATTAAACTGAAGAAGAAAGGAAAGGGAGAGGGGGGAAGCATTTATTAAGTGCCTACTATGCGCCAGGCACTCTGCTAAGCTCTTTACAAATATTATCTCATTGAGCTCACAATGATCTTAGGAAATAGGTATTATTATTATTCCCATTTTACAGATGAGGAAACTGAGGCAGGTTCAGTGACTTGTCTAGAGTCACAAAACTAATATGTATGTAGGGTCATATTTTAAACTCAGTTTTTTTTTGTTTGTTTTTTACTATAAGTACATCCACCGCACTGTCTAATTGTTGAGCTATTAAGAAAATAATTGCTTATTGAAAGTCAACAAGCTAGATACCATAAAAAAGTAATGACGATAAAATAGATTTTTTTTACATTTTTTGTGTCATGAATCCCTTTGGTAATCATAATGAGACCCCTTTTCTGAGCAGTTTTCAAATGCATAAACTCTGGAGCTAAAGGTTTTATGAAAGAGAAAGAACACAAGATCATAGCATCTTGCGAAGCCTTTTCCCTCATCATGCTTTCTATACTGTGCCTATCCTTCTCTTCCTCAAACCAAGCTCCGATGGGGCATCTTCTCTCGCCTCCAATCAAGCCTCTTCTCAGCCACTGCCACAGCATGAGTCTGGCAGCACTGGAATAAGGCCTCAGTGCAGTCCACTCTTTCAAGGGAATCTAATGGAGAGGGGAGGAGACAAAAAATCCAATAGCTTCCAGGAGTAGCAGGGTCGAGTAAAGGGTTTCTTTCAGCTTAGGGGAAACTTAGAAATGTTTGCAGGTTAACAGAAAGGGCCCAGAAATAAAGGGATTGAAGATGCATGAGACTGACGAGTATTGAGGTCATGGAGAGGGAGTGACAGAAACTACTGATAGAGACAGGGCTTAACTTGGGCAGGGAGAAATTCAAACTCTTTTAAGGCTTGAAGGAAGAAGGAATAGAAAGGTGAGGACACTTAGAAGAGTCAAAGAACAGAAGAAAACTGAAGGAGTTAACTATCCAACAGGGGGAATGCATATATCGCTATACCCATTTTAGACACAAGAAAAATGTGCTTCAGGATTGCATGACCCAGCATCACAAGTCTAATAAACAGCAGAGCAAGACTTCAAATCTAGATCTTTGAGCAATGACGGATTCCATTGTGAGGCTCATAAATGGGCATTGGGAACAATTCTAAAAGAGAAGCTCCAGTTTATTGTTGGGGGAGGGGGAAGGAAGGTCTAAAGGGAGGCCATGGCAGCAGCATCGTGGGAGCAGAGGAGGAAAAAATAAGTGTACAGGCTTCCTAAATGACTTTGACAGAGGCAACATTTTCTAGACTGCTTAAATTCAATTCAATCCAACAAGAATCCACTACGCACAAGGTATTATATTAGATACCAGTGACACAAAATAAAAAAATCAGCCACTGCCTCCAAGGAGCTTCCATTCTGTTGGATTTCCTTGTGATACATAATCTGTGATATGAATTCTCTTCCGGCCATAAACAAAATCACTGAAGAGAAAAAAAAGTGAATGGCCTTGTTGCCACCTACAAATCTCAAGGATAGATATGTCCTTAATCCCTTGGATGGTAACAAAGGAAGTGACTTAGAGAATGATGCTGTACTGTCTGTTTTGACAAACAAGGGAAAAATCAATCCCAAAGAATAAAAGACCATAAAGTGGCCTTAATTTCACTGTTGTAGAGTAGGAATTAAATTACCATATAATTCTCATAATAAAGCTGGTGAGATAATCACATCTTCCCTATAACAGCCACTACTTACAACTTCATTTCTATAGAGATTACATATTTGATCAATAATCAAGTATAAAAGAGAGAAGGAAGTTCAGAAACAGACATAGACAAGCAGAACAGTTTAGAACTACCATGTTACATTTGTTACATACTTTTAAAAAAAGCAGTACCTAAGAGATTTCTGATTACATGCATATCATTGTTCTATTCAATAGACTTACTATATATAGAATTGACTGTGTTTGTTGATGTTCAAGTTTATAATAAAGAAAATTTAATAAAATAATAATCAAAGGTGAAGAAGTGTCTCAGGAAAATGCACCCTGCAATACATGGTCCTGTATACACAAACTATTTAGAACATCATTTTTAGTAGAAAAGAATTAGAAATAAAATAGATCTCCACCGATTGGGGAACAGCTAAGCAAGAATATGACAAATACAAAGAAGCATGACAAGACCTATGTAAACTAATGAGGAAAGAAGTAAGCAGAACCAGGAAAACAATAAAATAATGACTGTAATGTAAATGGATAGAACAGCAAAATCAAAACTAAATGCCACAAAATTAGAATTCTTGAACTAGAATGTAAAGATCTAGGAATATACTCCTTTCTTTCCTTCCTTTGCAAAGGTAGGGGACTCCAGAGTGAAAGACTACATGTAATGTCAGACTTTATTTATGTGTTGTTGAATTTTGCTTAGTGATGTGGTTTCCTCTTTTTGTCATTCTTTGTTCTAAGGTCCTGCTTAAGAGGGAGAATGGTACAACAGATTGGCAACTGTAAATAATATGAAAACCAAACATATCGATAAAGATTTTTAAATATAGCAAAGCTTGAGGCAACTAGATGGCATAGTGGACAGAGCACTGGCCCTGGAAACAATCTAGCTTCAGACATTTAACACTTACTAGCTGTGTGACCCTAGGCAAGTCACCTAACCCAATTTCCTAGCCAAAAAAGAAAGAAAAAGAGTAATAATGAATATTTCAAAGCTTGATTTAAAGAAAAAACTGATCCAAAGCAATTACATTTCATGTGTGTCCTACTTCCTTTTAACCATGACTGATTAACTTCAATGGTAACACAGAATAAATCTGAAATATTCAATCAATGTTGCCATGTGAAAGCATACATAATTCAGCCAAAAGTGAATGATTGCATTAAAAGTCCCAGGCGGATGACTTGAAAAGCTATTTAACTCTATTAATAGTTTGCACCATTAGTCTGTAATTGTAGCACTGAGTCAAAAATCTTTGATGTAAACTTTATCATCTTCTCCAAAGTGACTGTATTACATCTACTCAGTTTGCTCAGATTTGTGTGGTGATTCTTACATTTTGCTCCCTTCGGGTTTAACAGATTTTTCAGAGTAACTCCCAAGAGCAAACTACATAAAGCATCAGACTAATTTAAACTCCATTTTTTTTCTGTTGTTTCCTTAAATTATTACAAGTAAACTTCTAGGGTGAGTTGACCTTAAATTTGATACTTCCAGTTTTACCATTTTACTATTCATAACTCTTAACAGCAAGACATCACCTAATTACTTTTGAACTAAGTTCGACTTCCTGATCCTATCTTCTCATTTGACATTACTGCCTGAAAACTGTTCTCAGTGGGTAAACAGAACATGATAAAACTTTCAAGATCTCCAAGGATCTGTGATTTTCTGGTACAAAAAGCAGAAAGAATGGAGTGACTTTTCCGGGATCACCTACCTAATCAATTAGTATCACAAGGTCAGATTTGAATACTGGAGTAATAACTGACAATGGAGAGAATGCAGAGGAACTTCACTTGAATTTTTTCTTTGTTTTGTTGGGGGGTTTATTTTTATTTTTATTATTTTGCAAAGGAGAATGACCTTTACACTGAAAAAATCCCACCTTCCCATAAGGCTTTGCTGACCCCTTTTAATTGTAGTACCCTCCTTCTGGTGATTATTTCCAATTAACTGCTCCAATATGTTTGTTAATGCTGCTGCCACCCAGTTAGATTATCAACTAAGGGAGAGAAGGTACCATGTCCTTTACGTTATTTTTTATCCCCAAGCCTTGGCACAGTGCCTGGAAAAGAGTAGGTACTTACTCAATATCTATTGACTATCCTCTTTTATTTTCAGGATCTCTTGTGTTTAGTTAGGTTTTTGTTGTTGCTTTATTAGTATTGTTTTAATTTGCACACCCAACTTTTGTTTTCTTCTCATTTTGGCTAATGAAAGTATTTAAAGAAAAACAAAGTTTCCCCTAAAGATAACTTTGGCTACATCTCAAAACTTTAGCTACATTGTCTCGTTCTTAGCAATTTCTTTTATGAAACTATTACTGACTGAAAATGGATCACAACATACTATTTTCACCTTTTTTTATTGTTTGCTTGCTGGTTTTTTTCTTTGTCATTTTTTTCTTTTTAATCTGATTTTTCTTGTGCAGCATGGTAAATGTAGAAATATGCTAAGAAGAATTACACGTGTTTAACTTATATTGGATTATTTGCTGTCTGCAGGGCAGAAGGGAGAGGGAAAAATATGGAATACAAGGTTTTACAAGAGTGAATGTTGAAAACTATTTCTGAATGTATCTTGAAAAATAAAAAAGTTATTATAAAATAAAAGAGGGGAAGAAACTATTGTTTCTATGATTTATTCTTTGACTTACCAATTCTTAGGAATAAAGTACTATCCATTCAAAATTCAATCCATTCTTTAAAGGTTCTTTTTTATAGCATTGTGCTCAGTAAAGGATATCCTGAATAATTCTTCACACTCCTTAATAATCACCAGTAAAAATCAATTCAGATGCTTAATTTTATTTTTATCTCATTTGTCATCTTCTTAGATTTCTCTTGATGAGAAAGAGATATGTGGAAGTTTCCACTTACTATAGTTTTATTGTCGATTTCTCCCTATAATTCAGTTAACTTTTCCTTCAAATACGTAGATACAATGCCATTCGGTAAATCTCTTTTAAATACTGATATTAATTCCTTACCTATGGTTGTCTTTAAGCATAATGTGGTTTTCCTGCTTATTTCTTTCAGGGGTATCTAGTTTTACTGTCTTATCTGAGGTTATGATTATCACCTCTCTCCTTTTTGGAATTTGCATAAGGCATTAAAAAAATTCCATTCCAGTCCTTCATTTTTACTCTGTGGGATCTTTGCTTCAAGTACATTTCTTTCAAATGATGCACTGTTGGATTTTGCTTTCTGCTCCCCTCCTCCATCAATCTTCTTTCACTTGTAAGATTCCTCTCTGGATTGACAACTGCCCTCCTGGGCTCCACAACCCAACTAAAACTTCTTTTCCAGATAGCCTTCTCTAACCCTTCTAAATTCTAGAGGCTCTCTTCAGTTAGGTGCTTCCTATTTATGCAGTATATTGCTTGCTTTGTTCTTATTTGTTGGACTGCCTCCCCCTCTAGAGCGTAAACTCCTCAAGGGTAAGGACAGTCTTGTGCCTCTTTTTGTGCTCCCCAGCACTTCCCACAAAAGCAGGATGTTTATTGCTTTGCTGATAATTGATTTATTATGACTACACTATGTCCCCCCTGGGGACTAGCCTACAAAGTCACCTCCGAGACTGAATTCTTCACCCAAACCAAGCTTCTCCAATTTTCTTTGTTCACATTTGAAGTGTAGAGCAGATTTTGGCATGAGAAAAGAAAGTGCTGGATTGGGAGTCAGGAGACCGAGGGTTCAAATCCTACTCACTCTGTGACCATGGGCAAGTCAATTAACCTTAAATTATCTTCATGTCTTCATGTATAAGATGGACACAAAGTTCCTCTAAGCTATTCTCTAATTTTTCTATAATACACCCAAGATTTCAAACAACTTTTATAATTGTTATAATGGAATATTAGAAATATGAAAGTAGGTAATGATGAAAAGAGATATTTTGAATAACCCAGCCTACTTTAATAGAAGTGTTCTTCAGGTATAAATCATTATCTGGTCAATCAAATCATGTTTTAAAAGCTCTAACGCTGCTAACTAAAGGATACCTATAGTGAAATCTTTTTGAAGTCAACAATTTCTCTCAAATTCCCATAAGTTTTCTAAGTTCATATTTTTCTAAAAGGAAAACTGATTTTTAAAGGTTGACAATATTTTAAAATGAAACTCCTATAGCTAGGATTCATGAATGACTTATATAAACATATATATGTTTGATATAATTTTTAATAATTGTATTTCAGTATAACTATTTTCCTCGTAATCCTATATATTTTATTTTATGTATTTAAAAACATTCTTTTGAAAAGGGGGTTATAGGCATCACTAGAATGTCAAAGGGGTAAAAAAATATAGTTAAGAATCCCTGGCCTACACAATCTTCAGCTTATAAATGGGCTGTGGTCCTCCATTGGTTTGCTAAGTTATTTTTAACTTTTGTGTTAGTTATTAGTTAGTTAGTGAAGTTGTAAGACATCATATGGAATTATTATATCAAGTACTAAGTGCCACATTTACAAAGCACAATGACAAACTGGTACTTATCAGAATGTGGTAGTTGTTGTTCATCCTTCGTTCTTAATGGCATCGTGAGGGTGACTTGCAAGTAAATTGGATTTAAGTGAGGCAGAGCTGTGTAGTCACCGGCCTCACTCTTTCCTTCAGAGTCGTCCAGTGTCCAGTGGCCTCTAGGTGGCTTTTTTTAAGCTAAGGTGATCATAATGGCAAAGGGCAGTCATCGTGGCCTACCCAGAATACTTAAAGCAACCAGATTAGGGAGCTGTGCAAAACTGGAATGGACTGCCACATAGAAAGTGTTTCACTGGTCATCTGCAAATGCAGGTTTGATGACTACTTTTTAGGGATGTCATCGACAGGAAAGGCTGAACTAGCTAACCTCTAAGATCCCTTCTACCCACACTGGTTAGCCTCTCAAAGGCTATTTAAGCCCCCAAAAAACCACTTTTGATAAGAAAATAATATCCTACTTTTGCAACATTAATCTTTCCCTTTCTCTAATTTCCTACTAGATTTCAGACAGCTTTCATGATGTAGTCTTATCTCTTTTTCCTATACAGTTCTTTCTGTCTCTATAAATTCACTGAGAGATGGGAGTTTGTTCCATTCATTTTTATATCCCCCATAATACCTGGCACAGTGCCTCATACAATGGTATTCAAGGCATATATGTTGGATTTGTGCTTTCTTAGGGAAAATGCTTTCCATGGAATTCAATGCAAAGGGAATTTAGGGTAGCTCAGAGAATAGTTGTGTGCTGCTACAGGTTCCCCTCAAGATGGAAATGTGGTAATGTTGGGAATACAGATATACACACACACATATCTGTCAAGGCTATGACAGTTCCCAATAGATACCCAGTGAGAAAGCAATAGGGCAAGTCAGGAATGACTTCTCTTGGCAACAGCTCTGGGAATCTCTAGTCGGTGTCTATAGGGAGAAGGGAATGCAGCTCCCAGTTCTATAATATCAAGGGGCATTCACAGGCAGGAGTATTCACATGTCAGATTTTTATCAACTGGGGAAAGGCCCATACTCACATTTTGATTTAAGTTTCATTAGATCACAACATAATATTCTCATTCTTTTTTTGTTGTTCGCTTGCATTTTGTTTTCTTACACATTTTCTTTCCTTTTTGATCTGATTTTTCTTATGCAACAAGATAATTGCATAGATACATTTACATATATTGGATTTAACATACATTTTAACAAATATAGAATATATTGGATCGCTTGCCATCAAGGGGAGGGAGTGGGGGGAAGGAGGGAAAAATTTGGAACCCAAGGCTATGCAAGGATCAATGTTGAAAAAGTATCTATACATATGTTTTGAAAATAAAAAGCTTTAATAAAAAAAAAATAGACTAGGGAGACCTGGCTCTGCTGTTTATGATCTGTGTTATCTTGGGCAAATCCCTTGGCCTCTTTGGGCATCCATTTCCTCATCTGTAGGAATAATGAAAGGGTTGAACTTGACGCTTTCCAAGTTCCCTTTAAACCTGAGATTTATTACCATTCACTTATATTTCTGTTTCATAATTGAAGAACAATTAAAAAAGCAACAACTCCCCCAAAAAGTTTCATTAGAAATTCAAGGCTCAAAGTGATTTCCTATATGTAATTTCATCACAAGATTTGGTATCTCCAAACCTCCTCTATTACAGTGACAAAAACTTTTGGCAAGCAAACATCATCCTGTTTTGTTTTTTGTTTTTGCATTGCGGATATTTATCAAGAGGGTCATGACTAGGGTCATTTCTGTTGACTTTTTGAGAAATCTTGAATGATTTTACTGTATGGTTGAGAGGTATCTTAGTGGAAGAGAGTCTTGAATTCAGTGTTTTACTCTTCCAAATCAAATGTTTTTCCATAATCCACAAAAAAAGCATAGGTCTTTGTACTTGCTACAAGTCTCCATCATAAAATATTGCTTACAAAAGCCCACTTGTTCACTAGTAATGCCCTCAGTGAAGATACAGATCATGTGTAGGTGGTGTTCCAATATTTTGTACAGATGGGAAAGCGAGCATATTGGTAGGAATATATCAATAGGTTCTTGATTGCCTTTTTCAGTGATCAGTAAGGCCCCCAATTTTTCCCATGCCTTTGGTATCTTCCCCTTTTCCAGATAACTTGTGAATCCATCCAACATCATGAGAGTTAAGTCACTTTTCAGCATAGATCACCTCAATATAAACTTACTATTATCCAGCTGCTTTTTCTCTTTTGGTAAGACAAGTAAGTACTTGCTAACTAAATCACTTTTAGAGTTCTTTTTGATCTTCCTGCTATTGTAACTGATTAACACTGGGTTATGTTTCTGTTTAAAATCATTATGAACTGAGTCTATGTTATTTCTTGCGTCAGTTATTTAGTTTTCATTATCAATTGCCTACTTTAAGCATGTGCCATCTTTTTTTCCATAGTAATCTTTCTTGCAGCTTTTTTCCTAATTCTGATCTTTGCTCTGACAAGCCAGTCATCAGACTATATACACAGACAGCTGATTCAGAAATGAATCCCACATCAATAATCTCTATTAAAATATTATCAAGTTCATTTTTTGTGTTATCTAGTGTTCATTATGTCCATCAATTAATTACTAGTTTTTTTTCTCAAACCATACATTCTGCTCAATTCTCTCCATCCTTCCCTAGTCCCTCTTTCCAATGAAATCATAAAATGTCCAAATATAATAATTTACTATGCCTTGAGATAATATTTCTCATTGCTTTTCAGCATACAGTAGCACCAGTTCCCTTCCTGCCCTCTCTAAGGCTTAGTTGGGAGTGATCCCTCCATTTAACTCCAACTTCTTTCCTTTTGGTTTCCTTCACTGCAAGTATAACAAGAGTCATATGATTCAACAATTCAAGTAGAATTTCCACTTGGTGCTCCATTGATACCCTTGACATCTCAGAATAAAATGAAACAATCCTCTAGTACATTGAGCGGACTTCCCACAGCGAATTTACAGGAAGTAGAAACGAGGCAGGCACATAGGATAGTTAAGTATTGATGGGTTGCTATCTGTATCATTAAAAGGAATATACAGATCAATGATATCACAAATCCATTTGCACATCTGAAATCTTGTAAAGCAAGAGATGATTAGCTCCATTACTGGCACCCTCGAGAAAGTGAAGGTTTGTCATTCTAAATGACATTAGAATCATTTTATAATTCAATAAAGAAGTTGGAAAATTTCCCAGTCATATTACCTACATAGAAATAACAACCATCTTTTTATATAGTTTCATACTGCTTGCCCACAAAAAAGCATTCACCCTCAGTAAAATACAGGTAAGGGTAATTGACCTATACATAGCTCAAGAAACTGAGAATGAAAAATAAATTTTTTCCATTTAGGCCTAACTTGCATTTGTCTGTACTTTAAGAAGACTGCTGAAAAAACAACCTGGGGCAATGTGCCACGACTGAAATAAAGCTATAAGAAGAGGTAACGACAGAGCTAAACCCAAAGCAGGACTGGATGGTGGTAGTGGTAATGATGATGAGGTGAAGGAGGAGGAGGAGGAAGAGGATGAAGATCACAAGAATAATGCCAACAGTGTGCTTTTCTATCACACTTCCAAATCTGCAAGATTATCTCCATTGTTCCTCGCCACAATCCTGGGAGGGAGGTGCTATTATTATTCCATATTAAATATGAAAAAACTGAGTTTTGAGGGAGTGTCTGAGGTCTTCCACACTCCGAGGCAAGCACCTGACCTAATACACCAATTAGCGATCTAACTCATTTTGTCATATTGGAAAATATATTTTATCAATTAAAATGGCAACAAGCAAAAAGATATTTATTAAGTGCTTTCAATGTGCCAAGCACCATGCTAAAGTTCTGGGAATAAAAGTACAAGTAAAGAGATATAGACCTTCCCTCAAAGAGTTTACTATTTAAGAGAAGACAACATACAAAAAAAAAAGAGAGGGAGAAATGGGAAAGTTCTCAGTACTGGGACCTGGTAGTGAGTTCCAGAGACTCAAAGGAACAGCGGAAGGGGGAATGGAGGTCAGCCAGCCCAGGCTCGGCCACAAAGTGGGGATTGGGCCATTCCAGAAGAAACAGGCCAAAAAGGCTGATTTTAAAGTAAGAATATAGATGAAGCAAAGTGTTGAAATTCACAAGCTCAGGAGCACAGCATAAGTGATTGGGCTTTAGGGATTCTCCACTGAATTTCTCAGGGAATTGAGAACCTCAGCTCCTGTCCTGGCGACTCTAACCCTAAATGCCTTTCAGGTCTAGGAAGATCTGATCTAATGAAATCATAACAAACATGCAACTCATTCATCTGTTACAAGACTTAATTAGTAGAAGTATGACTACCATACATAGAGGATTTTCCAGGCCAGTTCTGATTTCAAGAGAAAAAAAAAGTACACAACACTGCTTTGCAAAAGGGATATCTCTGTAAGACTATATGTTCTGACTTTTTATTTAATAACTGGCAGCAGTAAACATAAGGTTTAAGAATTAGCACAAATTACCCCCATACTTAGAATTCCCTGGGCCAGAGATCATTTGCCCCAGGAAGTACATTCCTTTGGTTCCTTGACCTACTTAGATCCAAGTACCTTCCTTATATCAATAACACAGCTCTACTTAATTGTAAATGAATCCTAAAATAATTCCCATTTATTTGTATCACAGGAATGAAAAGTCTTAAAAGATAAGGTCAAAAAACCGCACCTCAATTACTAGACTTTATTCAAAAGTATTTTATGATTCACTAATTTATCAATGAAGAGATAAAAGACAAAAAAAAAAAGGAAAAATCTTGAGCTATGTAGTATCTATCAGTGAGGACAATTCTACTTTTTTAATCAAGAACTTAGCAACTTCCTATTGAATATTTGGGAGACTCAAAATTTTTACTCAATCTATCCACTGTGACAGTCTTGTATACTAAAAGTCAATTGACTTTTAGAGTAATATCTGGTTTTGGATCTGTCTTTTTTTTTACTTCAAAGTTGGGGGCAGAGACAGAAGAACACTAGTTTGGGGGGCATGAATCAAATGACTTTCACAGATTCAAAGATGGCAAATTCAAAGAATTAATAGAAACCTTTGTGTTTATATTACGAACAGATCAATTTACCATGAAATTTTGATAGAGAACTTTAGACTTTAAAATATTTCTAGCTATATACATAAGCCAGTCTAGAATATTATATTTAAATAATTAACAATGTTCTGATTTTTTAGAATTGGAAATTCTTTCCCAAATAAGTGTTCAAAATCCTCATGAGTACAACTAATATGTATAGTTGTTTAGTCACATCCGACTCTCTGTGACCCCATTTGAGTTTCTTTGGGTTTTTTTGCGCAAAGGTCCAGGAATGGTTTGCCATTTCCTTCTACAGCTCATTTTACAGATGAGGAAACTGAGGCAAACGAGGTTAAGTGAAGCCACATTTCAACCCAGGTCTTCCTAACTCCAAGATCAATACTCTCCTCACTGCACCACCTAGCTGCCCTATAAGATACTTACTGGTTGTCACTTAATATTCAGAGGGCCAAGTTAATTAACTTCAAATTGCTATAGTATCTTCAATTGTAAAATATTAACACCCACATCCTAGGGCTGCTATAAGGATCAAATGAAATAATAATATTAAACGATTAGCACAATGACTGGCACATAGTAAGTACTTTTAAAACATTTGTTGATTTCTTGATTCTCCCAGTTGACAAAAGTCCTCCAAAAATGATAATTCTACCTACAAGTTGTGAATGTTTTATGCCCCCCCAAGAACATAAGCTCCTTAAGGGAATGGACTGGTTCTCATTTTGCCATTGTATCTTCACCAACTAATACAGTGCCTCTGACAGAGGAGTTACTTAATAAAGATGTGTTGAATTGAACCACTTTTTAAAAGTGTTTCCTATGTTTCCAGACACAGGTAATACAAAGCCACCTGCTCTGGGTGCTTATAATTAGTCTGCCACCTCAGAAAAGGTAAAAAATGCCCCAGAGGTTTTTCTACCTCAAACTGTGTTACCTAGGGCTACACAATGCCACATGAGCATTTCAATCAAAGCCTAAGATCTACATTTTTTAAAAAACAGAACAAAGAAACTGAATAGGAAATAATAACAAGTCGAAAGTATAGACGGAGAGTCTACCCCTGGTTAATATGGCCTTTATGTTATAGGGTGTTACAAAGGGATGGAATTAAGAGGTTCAAAAAGGAAGGGAAGGAGGAATTGTTAATCAATCAGTAGGAGCTGACAGACAGGAAGAACTCATATCACATAGGACAGGAGAAAGAATTTTTTTTTTGGGGGGGTAGAATGAGGGGGATATTGAGCGATGTAAGTAGCCTCATGCCACACTTTCACAGATTCACACTTTCAGAGGCTTTTTAAGCAAAGGGGGACATCAAGCTGAAGAGAGATAACTGGGCAGACTTTGAGAGTTGCCTCCAGCACTGAGACATTAAGTGACTTGCCTAGGGTCACACCACCATTATTTCTTAGAGACAGGACTTGACTTCAGATCTTCTCTAGCTACTACACCATGCTGGCTTTCAGTGACTATATACTTGCGTGAATTAATGGGAAATAGAAAAGTCAATTTGGACTAAAAAAATTCAATGGGTCTAACATTTGAGCCTACTTGCATGACCATCTATGTTAATATGGGGTGCTCGAGATGCCTATTATCTTCCACTACTAAATTCCAATATACCCTCTCTAGAATTCTAGACATAATAAAATTCCAATCGGTGGCGAAATCCCGTCAACTCTATATCCACAGTATAGCTCCTCCTCGTGTTGTTTTCACCATGCAGGCTAAAACCGACGTCGTTCCACTCCCCAGCACGTAAGCTACACAACTGCAGAAGTAACTAACTGATCTCCCTATCTCCAGGCTCTCCTCTCACCCATCCAGCCTTCACATAGATTTCAAAAGAACTTCCCTAACACCCAAGCCTTTCTTACCAGAACACTCCCACACTCAAAAAATCTTCAGTAGAGCCATCCAGCCAACAGAATCCAAACTCACTAACCTGGCATTTAAAGCCTTCCAGAATGTAGTTCCAGTCCACCTTCTAGTCTCATTTCAGAATCTTCCCCGCCTTGTACAGAATCTACATTCTACTGAATTCGGACCCTAGCCACCATGATTTCTCCCAGTTCAACTCTCATGCATGGAATGCAATGTTTTTTAAGGCTGAGCTCAGTCAAAGGCTTCCCTTATTTTGTACCCCTCACTACAAGCAAGTATTCCCTACCTTTTTCATTGGTCCCAGAACTCCAATCTGATTGCTTCCTTTGCTCCCATCCCTTACTCCCTCCCTCCCTCAGATTATATTTAGCAGTAGTACTATATAAGGCTGCAAAGTATTTTCCAGAAGTCATCTCATTACAGTCTCCCAACAACACAATAGAATATAAGCTCTCTACATATAGGAAAAACTTAACGGCTGACTTTTGTTCTCTCTATCTAGTCTGCTTTTCTTCTCCGGTTATTTATTTGTTTGTTCCAGGTAGGGTGTGTGTGAAGGGATTGGGATTTAAATAACATTTTGTACCAACCAACATACTACTTGGTACTTGATCCTATAATGTAGTGCTAGATTTCTTTAGCTAATACTAATTTACCCCGTCCCTTCTGCCTGCTAACTAAAAGCAGATGGTACAGTTAAACTTTTATAGCAGCCAATTCTTCTGCAAAACAGATCCAGAAAGTAACAGGAGAAGGTAGGTGGTTCTTGGCATTTCCTTTCCTCAAGAAATCAAGAAAAAACTTTGAAGTAATGGGAGATATTAATTTGACTTTCTATCTAAGCCTGTATATTAGGAGACAACTTTTTTTCCCCTTTGGAGGTAGAAAGTTAAAGAAGGGGGGCAAAGAAGGATTGTAATGAATGGTAAGATAAGAATACCTGGCTGTTTCATTTGCAGTACGACCTTATTGTGTTTTTTTCCTTGCAAGAAACATGCAAAAAAAATCAAAATTGAAGGCACCGTATGTTATATAATACATATTAAGCATGCTAGGCTAATTCCTGACCAGAAAAAAATTTATAAAAGGATTTTTTTTTTCACCAAAGCCAAAGTCACGTGAAGAAGGAGTTGGCCAATGACGGCACAGTATTTACAACAGGTGAAACATTTTCTGTTTGCTACCGTTTTGAAGCTGCTTCTGGAAATGCATGATGAAGGGCTCAGGGCCTTTTCTCTCCCCAATTTAGAGCATGCTTCCTGTTAGCTTAATGCAGGGTGATGAAAACTCTTTTTAATTGGCTGCTGACCAAGAACTGAGGGTGCATACCAAAGGCATTAACAGACTAAACAGCCCTGTCACTGCCAGCAATTACTGAGTGTAGAGAGAAAAGAAATATTCTAAACTCCAGGGGACAGAAGGGTCAGCAGCCTGCTCTCTTACATCACATTTCCCAGCAGGCCATGTAAACTGTAAACAGGGTGCTGCCTGTTTCTGACTCTGTTGTACATATTCTTCCCTGGTCTTAAGAGGAATGAGTATGAGAGACAGAAGAGATTGGCTTACAACTGTGTCAGTGCCCAAAGGTGGAAGAGCATGCCACATCCAGCAGATGGAGTCCATAGCAGGGTCCACTGGTAGCCACAGCAGCCAGGTCCTGTGAGTAAACAGCCCCGGCATAGGGCTCAGCTTGACCTGGTACAGCACTGGGTCAGTCCAGCAGCCAAAATGCCTATTCCTGTAAGCTAAGGAGCAACTCCTCCACTGGCTATGACACATCTACAAGTGGATGAAATAGTGAGATAGTTGCAGTCACCAATCTGAGTCCTTTCTCTGCAGGGACCTTGATGGTCAAGGACTGTGGGCTCCTAGTTGCAATGTTTTTTATACTTTGGAAAAAAGTAAGAATCATTACTAATTTTTTTTTTCTGAACTCATTTGGCATCTATGTGAATAGTGAGAAGGGTCATATATGTGACATGCTGATAACAGGAAGTTGACAACCAAGGTAGTTACGGGGATCATAAGAAAGCACCAAATTTGGCAATTGTTAATGCTGTAAAGTTACCCATGCATATAACCTGTAAATAAAAGGCTATTAAATAAAAAAAAAAGCAAAAAAAAAAAAGCACCAAAACTCATCAGAGACTACAAAGGAGAGGCCTTTCTTTTTGACTTTCACTTTGCTCATATAGGGAACTGTGGGAAAGAGTAAGAAAAAAGGGTAAGGGGAAGTGGGTACCTTCTCTGAAAAAGGACTGAGTTTCCCAGGAGCATATCCCAACTCAGCAAAGGGAGATGTGTGAGTTCTGGGAGGAAAACACAATCCAGAAGCAGGATGGACTACAGAATCATCAGTAGAAGAATACAGAAACAAACCAGTCCAGATATGAATATGAAGCATTTATAGAAACTTCAAAATACACATGTGAAATGATACCTGTAAAGGAAGTAAAAACTACAAAAACCATTTCTATAATATCCTAAAGCAAAAGAAAACAACTTTGAAAGACTTTAGAATTCTAAAGTCCCTGACCAATCATGATGAAAACAGCAATCTGTGAATCAGTAAAAACTACAAGCACACACCCGATATGTGTGCATCGATTCACTCATTCTTTCTTTCATTTATAACTGGGTCATTGATTAAAAGACTGCTAGACAGCACAGTGGACTGAGGGCTGGAGTTCATAACCAATCTGAGACCCTTATTAGCCAGTTGATCGTGTGCAAATCACTTAAGCTGCCCACCTCAGTTTCCCCAACTTTAAGGCAAGGAAAATAATAGCACTAGATCTGTCAGGATTGTTGGGAAGATAAAATGAGATAACTGTAAAGTGCTTTGTACAGTATCTAGTACGTAGAGAAGGCTTAATAACTTACTCCCTTTCCTAAGAATCACATGTATCACAAACTTATGTAAAAGTTACACAAGTATCTCTGTGGGTGTGTGGATATGTGGGTGTGGGTGTGGATGCACACATATATTTTAAGGATGAGATAAAAAAGAAAACACTCTGGGATCCTGCAGTCAATAAGGAATCCCTACTGTTTACTAAGGAGGTCAGAGCTCCACTTTGGAACAACACGTTTGCAGCTGTCCCAGGGATGGATTAGAGCACAGACTGGAGGCAGGGAAACCAATTAAGAGGCTACTGCAATGCTCCACAAGAGAGGAGGAGGAGACCCTGAATTAAGTGGGCGTCTGTGTGAGTACTAAGAGGCATGGGATCTGAAAGAGATTGTAGATGATGTAGTGCTTCGCTTCTCTTCTCTTGCAACCTTGGGAGATTCAAAGGATCGCGGGGACCTTCATCAAAAATAGCAAGGTACAAAAAAGAGGTCAGGTGTGTGTGAAAATTTAAAAAGTCAAACACGGATCATAAAACCTGCATGTCTGCTCATCCCATCCCATGTCAAAATGAGGGGGAGAGATGGGCTCGTTGCTCATCGGGACAGATGACCTGAACTCTCAGGACAGGACGAAACTGGGGATAGAGTTTACTTTCTAAGAAAAGGCCCACCTAAGTCACCAGCTGTTCTTGCCCCGGTAAGGGGGAGATAAAACTGTTCTAAGGGCTCAGAAGGGGAGAGACTGGGAGTTTGCACTGCAGAGGGGAGAGGAGTGGTGTGCCACTGCACCTGTAGCAAGCCCTCTAAGTTGCCCAGTGGGGAGGGTGGCACGCTACCTTTGCCTGATCACATACAGCCTGACTTCAAACCACAGCCTCCCAAGGGTGACAGCGAAGGATGCTTTCTGTGTTTCAGGGAAGAGGCACTGATGTGGCCCGTCAGTGGCCACTATAGCTATTAATTACAAGGGAAACCAGGATGGGTGGCGAGAACGATGAACACAGAGAAACGAAAGAAGAGGGTCAATGAAATATTTTTAATACTCTGAAGAAAGTTCAGAAGGAACACATGAACAGGACACTATTGATGCTTTCATATTCAATTTCATATTGATTTTAATAAAAAAAAATGTATGTAACAAAAGAACAGTTTCATATCTAGATGGCACAGAAGACAGAGTACTAGATCTGAAATGAGGAAGACCCGAATTCAAATCCAGCCTCAGTCATTTTAATGGCTATTTTCACCCTGAACGAGTCACTTCACCTTGGTCTACCTTAGTTTCCTTATCTGTAAAATGGGGACGGTAACAGACCCTATGTCTCAGGATTGTTGGGAGGATCAGATGAGCTGATATTTGCAAAGTGCTTTATGAATCTACAGCATTACAGAAATGCTAGCCATTTTCATTAGCTATTAACAGTCCTCCCTTTTGTATATAGAAATATGCATGTGGATGTTTAAATCCATAATTAAAAAAGAAAAAAAAATTAAAGGCCCAGGATCCAGGCCAATTTCCTTGAGTCCAAATGCATCGTTTCTGAATCAATATTTCTGAGAGAAAGGATTCTCAGCAGACAGCTCTTCCAAAATAAGAAGAGGGGATGGAGGAAGAGAGAAACTTGAAATCAGTAAGCACAGCAAGAAATATACTGAGTGAAGAAGGGGACTGGGGCTCAGCTTCCCTAGCTCATGAAGGCTAAGCAGCTTTTTTACTAAAACCACATCAAAACCTCCTAGGATCCTTCACTGGCTGCCAGTCCTAAAGACAAAAGCCAGACCACAACAAAGGCAGGAACAGTCATTTATTTATTAAGCATCTACTGTATGCGAGGCACTGGGCTAAGTGGCTAACTCATTACAAATATGATCTCATTTGATCTTCACAACAACCTTAAAAGCCAGAGCCTATCACAATCTCTGTTTTCCAGGTAAAGAAACTGAAGCAAACAAAGCTTAAGAGACTTGGACAGGTTACAAAGCTACATACATCTGAAGCCATATCTAAGCTCAAGTCTTCTATCCACCGGGCCCACTGAGTCGCCTAGTCAGTTAATCAATAAATATGTATTGTGAGCCAACTATATGCCAGGCACTGTGTGCTGGGGAGAGAAAGAGAAAGAGAAATGGAAAGGAGGAGGAGGAGGAGGAGGAGGAAAAGAGAGAGAGAAGAAGAGAAGAGAAGAGAAGAAGAGAGAAGAGAAGAGAGAGTAGAGAGGACAGGAGAGTGGAGAGGAGAGGAGAAAAGAGAAATAGTTCTTTTCTCAAGGAGTTGACAATCTGACGTGGGAAACAACATATGCAAACAGCCATAGATGACCAAGACATGTACAGAAAAAGCTGAGATGATCCAATGAGAGAAAGCATTAGAAGTGAGAAGGTGGGGAAGGCTCCCTGTAGAAGGTGGGATCTCAAGAATTACAGGAAAGCCAGGAGGCAGAAGTAAGAAAGCAGCCCACAAGCCCAACAGCCACTAAAATGTATGCATGGGGGCAGTCAAGGAAAATAGCCAGTCAGGAGGGGGCATTCCTTTTAAAGGGAAGGGCAAAGAGGCCAGGATCACCAGAATACAGAAGGGGAGGAGAGAATTATACAGAAAAGGTAGAAATGGCAGGTTATGAAGGGCTCTGAACACTCAACGGAGGATGTTGTATTTGATCCTGGAGGCAACAGGGAGTCATTGGAGTTACTGAGTGGGGAGGTGACAAGGTAACATGGTTGGGCTGTACTTTAGGAAAATCACTTTGATGCCAGACCTACAGTTATAGCAGCACTTTTTGTAGTAGCAAAGAACTAGAAACAAAATAGAAAAAACAATCATGAAACAACTGAAAATAAATGCTACAGGGGCAACTAGGTGGCACAGAAGACAAAACACTGGCCCTGGAGTCAGGAAGACCTGAGGCAAATCCAGTCTCAGATACTTACTTGCTGTGTGACCCTGGGCCAGTCACTTAACCCTGATTGCCTTCCCCTCTCCTGCCCCCCCCCCAAAAAAGGAAAAAATAAAAGAAGAGAAATAACTATAAAATGATAAAGAACAAGGCTGGCCCCAAGGAAGAGATATGAAAAAACTCCTCCCCCTGAATCTGTGAGGTTTCTACTCTACAAATGTGAAATAGTATACAGAATATCAGATTTTGAAAAATATGATGATTTACTTTACTATGTTATTTCTCTTCTGTTTTTATATTAAGATTATTTGGTGTGGAGTATGGGGCATAATATTGCCAATTGTAAAAGAAAGATATAATAAAAATCTATTTTTTGTAAAAAGGTCATGGATGGTATTAATTGATAGCACATACTAGGATGGGAGTATTTTCTCTAAACATTTATTTATATTCCAATAGCCACTACCAGAGACTCCTTCAATTTAACTTTACAAAAGCACAAAGCTTCCCTTTATTTCATAAACATATTTTATGAAATAAACAGGAAGTCTTCTCATAACAAGTGAGTTCTAAAGGAAGACAATGATAATCAAGAGAAGCAATAAGTCAGAGTAGATGGTGTCTGCTGCCTCAGAGGCAGGAAGACTTGTGCTTGCAAATATTAATCATAATAAATAACTGGGTTTTTTTTCCCATTCATTCAAGTACCATCTCTAACATTATATTGACTATGTTGGCCTAGAGAAGTTATTTAACAGCTCAATGCTCCAAGCTACTCTCGAAGAGCTACTCTCAAAGACCTTGTTACTTGAAAGTACTGACAAGCCAAATTGGTAGAAGGGAGTTCCTTACCCACAAGTTCCCTATATCCATGAAATTACAGGTTCAATTCCTTACCTACACCAAGTAAGAACTATGGAAAACTGTAAATATCCTTCCAGATAACAAATAGAAAAGTTTAGAAATAAAAGCTCACCAAGTCCTAGTTCATGTTAATAATCTAGTATATAGCTGTCATTTCTTAATTCATTTAAAGCTCTTTTATATAACTATTTACTTTTTAACTTCTAACACTTTGGGGAAGGTAGATAATAAGAGTCAGTGAGATATACTAGATATACCAGAAGGAGTACCATATTTAAATTTTATTCAATAATAGTAATCTAACAACAGTTTATTAAACATCTACCACATGTGAGGCAGTGGACTGGGTGCTGAGGATCAAGGAGCAAATAAACCTAGATCCTCTCTGGGGCTTAATCAGCATGCCCAAACCAGAAGCAAGCAAACTATTTTATTGAATCGATGCTGTGTTTCCTCTCCATACCTGTTCACTATTTTAGTCATGCATATTTTATTAGTAGTATCAATCAAGCCACAGGTAAACTGGATTCAAGTGAGGAAGCTGTACAAAATCTTTGGCTTCATTTTTTCTGCCAGAATCACAAAATCCAGCGGCAAGACAAAAAGTCAGGATGGTTGCCAAAGGCCCGGGTTGAAGTGGGTGACCTCAACATTCACTCTCTGACAAAGCTTCAAGCATTTCCCAGCACTTTAGTGGTCTCCATTCTTCTCATCTATCCATTCGAATCGCCAGGGGAAGGAAGTTCTTACATTCTTGGGGTAGGCATACCCCTAAGTCAATGCAGGGTCAGAGGCCTGTCAGTTATCCTATACCTGGTTAGCCCATCACTGAGGCCCATTTTCCTGGGGTGTGGCCACTGGGCAGCTACAGCTTCTTGGAGACTTAGGTGTGAGTCTGTCAAGTGTTTATCATACAAGGCCACATAGTAGGTACTATAGAAATGCTAATTCTCTCCCACTTCCTTCCCCACATAAGCATAAAAGCCATCAACTGGAATTTCAGAATAGCCTAGAAGGGGAAAACAATAAGGAAGCCTTGAAAGATGAAATAATTCAGAAAGGATAACAAAGTAAATTCAAGGAAGTTTAATTAGGATAAGGTGAAAAAGGGAGATTCTATGGGAGGAGTTAAGAATCAACTTAAATTACTGTACGTTAAATTAATTGCAAGGACCAAGCACTAATCTAAGAAGGGGGGAGGGGGGGAATCAAACAAAATCAATATAAAAGAAAACCAATCTAGCCATTATGACAGTAAATATGAATGAATGAAAACTCCTCTATAAGACAAAAGAATGAAAGAAGGCATAAGCAAACAAAAAATACAGAGTATATATTGTGACAGCATATATTGTGACCTCAATTGTATTATAGATATTAAGAAATAATCTCAGAAGAATGCTGACTCTGAAGGCCTTTTTCTCACTTAAATCTAATCACTATTCCTCGAATAGAAGACAATCAATTCCAAGAAAGAACGTTTGATTCCCTAAAAGACAGAATTATTCTTGGGCTTACTGTTACCAAACCAAAGAAAGAGTACATATGTCTCTGTTTAATTTAGTTAAGAGAAATATCTCTTTGTTCACCTCTGACCAGACTGAAAGGGGAATGAATAGTTAAAAGAGAGTGATCGGTTTCAAGGGGAACATTTTTTCCCAGGATACAATGGAATTAACGTTACTATTTGTTTAGTTAATTAAAAAACACTAAAAAAAAAAAAAAAAAAAGAGGACTCTGATTTTCCATTGCTATTAAATACAATCTTTCATTCCATTGCTGTGAAATAGTCTTTCATTTTAGGATTACTATAAAATCTGGAGTCAGGAATAGCTGAGTTAGAGTAATTGCTTAATCCCTATCTCAGTCTCCTGATCTGTAAAATAGAGACCAGAATAGCATCTACTTCCCAGGATTGTTGCAAGGATCAAATAACATATGAGGAGGGTTTCATAAACCTTAAAAGCTACAGAAATGGTAGATGTTATATTCTAAGTGGAAATTACTTGAGTCAGGGAGGGAAACAGTGCCAATTTGAACTATTCTTCAAGCAGGAATTACTTATTAATAAACTGTCTCTGACAGATTTTGGCTAAAATGTCAAGTATAGAGCTTTTCCTTCTGCAATATAGACCAAATAACATAGTATAATTTTTTACAGAAAAACAGCCAATTTTTAAAAACAGTAGCAACACATTGATTGCAGGGCACTTTAGTCAGATCTGGCCCTATCTAATCGCACCCCCCCCCCAATTTTTTTTTTTAAAAAAAGGAAGAATAGCTTAACAGACTTGAAAAAAATTGTAAAGATTTGTGGCCCTTTCTGAATGTAAATATTAAGGTAGAAACACATCACAGCACCACAAAGTGACTATTATCTAAGAGTCCCAAGAAAAAATTTAATAAAGCTTTTTATTTTCAAAACCTATGCATAGATTTCAACATTCACCCTTGCAAAACCTTGTGTTCCCAATTTTTTTTCTCCCTCCCTTCCCCCATGCCCTCACAGCAAATAATTCAAATATGTTAAGCACGTGCAATTCAAGAAATGTTTTTAATGCTCAAATAGATGTGTGATCTCATCTCTTTGGATATGTTCTCCAACAACACAGATTGTCACTCATCCAGCTCTTGTCTATGTCCTCCCATAAGCTTATCACAAGGAATTCGCCCAGAATGCCGGATAGCTTTCTCCCTTTATGACATCTCAAGGATACCCACTGGAGTGTGTATACAATAGTAGCAGGGCAGAAAATGAAGATGATTCAGCAAGTTCAGAGTTGAATGACTCAACTCTCCTCCTAGACATGGTCTCTGGAAGTCTGATTTGACAGGAAGAACAATAGAAAGGAAAGTGGCCAATCTGAAGATGAAGATACATGGGCCTCAGGAGTTCAGATCTGAGTTTCTTAACTCCTACAGAGGGTCTCTAGAATTCTGGTTTAAAGAATAGAATAGCAGAGCCAAAACAGGCTGGGGTGAAGATAAAAACACGTCATCCACAGTGCTATAAAAGCTAGCAATTAATAAGAACATTAAGCACATTATTTGGACATGAAGAGAAACTAAGTAATAATATCTTAAATGAGGGAGTCAAAGAATAAATTCTTAAAAATGACTGCTAAAGAGAATGTCACCAATGAGACAGCATATCAAAATTTGGGACATGCAGTTAAACTGTTTAAAAAAAATTCTCTGGGAAAAAAAAAGCTAATAGAATGCAAAGAAGATTTCTAAATTTGGTCATATAATGTTTAAAAACTAGAAAAAACAAGAAGATATTATCAAAGTCACCAAGACCAGATGAATTACATACAATGACACTGAAAGCATATGTGATTGCTGAACCTCTGTCAATCATCTCTGGAACATCACAGAGGATGAGAGAGACTGGAGAAGGACAAATGTCTGAGTTTTCAAAAAAGGAAGAGAACGAAAAGCCAGTAGTTTGATGAGAAAGCCCAACAAAATTGTAGAAGGAATCATTAAAGAGGTGCTTAGCAAACACCAAGAAAAGAACGTGGTGATCCCAAAGAACCAACAAGGCTTGCCCGATAACAGCTCATGGCAGGTACCCCACTGCCCTCTGATAGTATCACTAGCCTGGTAAGTGGGGGAACATTGGATATATTATTTGCCTAGAATTGACAAAGTATATGACAGGCTCTTAGGATGTTCTTATGGAAACATGCAGAAAGCTAGACAGGATACAAAGGCTGCTCATTAACAAACAGTTCAGTGTCAGGTTAGAAGATCTTCAGGAGCATGTCTAAGGCACCTGTGCAGGATCCTTCGACTACTTAGCATTCCATCGATGACTTGAATATAAAGGTATAAATGGCAGGTTTATCACAAGTGCAAATGACAGAAAACCAGGAGGGAAGCACAAACGATGCATCTCAAAGTCAGGACCCAAAAACATCTTGATAGGTTCAAACACTGGACCAAACTAAAAAATTTAATGGGGAAAAATGTAAAGTATTAAACTTGGATTTTAAAAAAAAAGTGACTAATATAAGATGAGAGAGGTACAGCTAAAAAATACAATTAAAAACAGAATCAGAAATGGAAAATGATCTGGGGGCTTAGTGGCCTGAGCAGACAGGCCACTATAATATGATAATGTGATACAGCAAGCCATCAAAAGAAAAGTCCCTAGACTGCACTGAGAGGCAAAGCGATGCACTAGTTCTGCTGTTCAGACCACGTCTGAGAACTGAATCTCAGGAAGGGCTAACAGCATCCAAAGGAGAGCAAGTGAGACTGTCAAGAGGTTCAAGGTCATGTCACAGGAGGATCAATTTAAGAAACAGAGGTTGTTTAGCCAGGGGAAGAAGAGGGAGAAAGGAAAAGGGAAGGGACATGACAGCTATCTTCAATTATTTGAAAAGCTGGCGTACAGGAAAGGAATTAAAATTGTTCTTCTTAGAGCCAATAAAGTAACATACATACCGATTAAAACAATGTCAACAAAAAGAATCACAAAAATCTAGCAAAAGTAAATGCTGAAAATTATAAAGAATCAGCATGGCTCAGAAGAAAAGCTGTGAGAAGATACCCCCACACATCTTATATGTGTATGCACATATTTTCAAACTTTTTCAATGTATTGATCAGCAATACTGACTTTTTCCTCTCCTTTCTCTTTTTTGACTTTAAGATCATTTATTTTAAGGGATGGCTCTCTGGGAGGGGAAGATATATTAGGGGAAATTATGATGATATAAAAGAAATAATAAAAACTTATCATAAAAAGAAATTAAATAACAAAAAAATAAAGAAATAAACTTGTTTTGCTCAGCGCCAGATGGTAGAAATGGGAGCGGTGAATGGAAATTGCAAAGAGGCAAATTAAGTATGACATGAAAACAAGCTTCTTACCAATTAGAGCTGCCCCACAATGCAATGGGTTCCTTCCCCCCTTTCCCCACCTCAGGTCTCCAAGCACAAGCCGGATAAGCACTTGTCAGATACACTGAGAAAGTGCTAGTTGTTCAGGCAAACGGTGGACCATATAGCCTCTTGGACCTTTCCAGTTTTAAGATTCTCAGATTCTCAGAACAGACAAGGAAAACATCTAAGCTTGGCTCCTACAGGTCTCCTTTTCTGCCCTAGTTGATCTTACCCTTTTTTGTTCACTTTGAGAGTTTTACAAAGAAAAAACAGACAAACAAACAATCCCACTTGGAATCCACAGCCAGATGACACTAATCTAACAAATAACCAAGCAAATAACTGCAGTGAAGAATACTATGTGGTATGTGAACTTCCTTCTCTTCTAGTCCTTGACCCAATCAGAATAAAATCTTAAGGCTAGAAAGAAATTAGCCCTAATTGGCAGAATGCAAAACAGACTCAGAAAGTGAAGTGACTTGGCCAAAGTAATAACTGGTTTGAAGAGAGAAGAGAATATGGGTCTCTTTAGGCTTAATAACCTGAAGAACTGCTTCCCAGAGCTGTCGTTAAGACCCAATGAGATGATGCAGGGAGAGCATTCTGCAAACCTTAAATAACTCTAGAGAACATCAGCTGCTATTACTTAGAAAGCAACTTTACTACAGAGACCTCCATCTCACATGGCTGCTGTGGGGATCAAATGAGATAAGAGATGTAAAGTGCTTTCAATCCTTAAAAGACCATATGACTGCAAACCATTGTTATCGTCATGCAACAAAAACCCCAGGGAAAGGGGAGAAAAGAATATCCCCTCTACCAAAAAACCTCCTAAAACCCCACTTCAGACACACACTAGCCAAACCCCGACTCTCTAGGTTGACAGATATCCCCACTACTATGTGACACTAGAACAGGTTGCTTTATTTGGCCGATATTTTGGATTGGAAGGAAGGAGAAGGGAAAGAAGATGGCAAGATCAGTAAATGTCCCTCACGTATGAGCCTAAGGTTTAGACTTGCTATTGACTACTCTCCCCCTCAAATACAGTTTATAAATAGACCAATGTTCTCTAGTACTATGATAACTGTTCATAATGGCAAAGTGCAGGCTCCAAGTTAAATTCCTAAGAAGAATACTATCTGTTAAAACAGCAATGAATTTGGGGTTGCAGAAGCCTGAGCAAGAGCTGCCTCATTATGATCAGGCCCTTAAGAAACTAGCAGAGCATCTCCATTTACTTTAAAAGTCTGGATGATTTTGTCATTGAAAACAAGTACCACTGAAATTCATCCACAGACGAGATTGCAATTTACAAGTCCAAAACCTAACCTAGAGCACTGTTTCAAATATTAAAATGAGGGTGCTCATTTCCTGCAGTGGTAAAACTCTCCATCTAGTTTATTGTAATTCTGTACAGCATATTAAATGCATTCAGAAGTCATCAACGAAGACTAAGTCCTAGTAAAGTAGGGGAAGTGGTACCAAGGTCAAAATCCATAAGAGAGTGAAATTTTAAAATCAAATCATGGTGATTATCAATCATTTACTCAGATTATTATAACTTGTATTTGCCTGTGCTACTCTTTGATCAGATAATAAGATATAAGCTTTTAATGAGAAAACAAAGAAGAAAGAAACAGCTGATGGAATTACAGGCTGGAAGTGTGTGTTGTACTTCTGGGCACCAGCCTTCCTTACTGGAGGCCCCTCAGAAAAAGCTAAACCATAGTCAAGGTACTCTGTGGATTTATATCCACTCAAAAGCCCATACTTCATGAGCCCTTATTTATGTCTATGTTTATAAGTCAAGCAGAAAACACAAACAGGTTCAAGCAAAAGCTAGAACACTTCCTGATAAAGACGGGGCATTTTCTCCCACAAATACACATACCACCAGTGAGAAGAGTGGACACAGCTAGAGAACACGTGTGGAGGGACACACATGAAGAGTCACCGCATGCCTCCAGTGGTGGGGATCTGGCAATGTCCTTTAGTGAGGTTATCATGTTTCTCACAATGCTAGGTAGTAGGCCACTGCTCTAGGGGTTGTGGTGCTCCTAGGTTCAGGCAAGGTCTTCCTCTGAAGTGTTATCTCTTCTCTCTAAAAGCAGGAAAGGAACTGTGCAATTTCTTTTAGTTTAGAATCCAAAGACTTACGCTTCAACTCTTTCCATCAAAACACAGTACTTACATTAGGAGAAAAAAATCTTAGATTAATTTTCTTATGGAAAGTCAGCTGTCATTTTTCTCTCCAGGAGAATGTACCCTCCAGGGGTCATCTTACTTTGGAACAAAGTACTGAATATAACACGGAACCTGTACCCTCCTGCTTGCCAGGAGTTTCTATTCCAAGGCTCTGTTTGGCAGTCAGTTTATTATCTCTCTCCTCCCCAACACTTTCGTTCAGAAACCAAAGGTTTCCTCCCAAACTGAAGGTCTACAGAGTCCTTGTGCTGACCTAACAGTTGTATGCCTGTGAAACCTGGACATTATAACCAGCACCACGCCAGGAAACTATCACTTGCATTTGAATTGTCTTAGGATGATTCTGAAGATCCCCTGACAGGATAAGGTACCAGACACTGAGCTCCTTTCTCAAACTAAACGGCCAAATATTCTAACTCTCCTGCAGAGAGCACAGCTCCTTCGGGCTGGTCACATTGTTCGAATGCCAAATGTACACCTGCCCAAAAAAAAATTATTTTATGGAGAACCCACACAGGGCAAGTGCTTATTAGGTGGTCAGAAAAAGCAGTACAAGGGCACTCAAGATATTTCTAAAAAACGAGAATGTATGACATGGGAGACACTGGCAGAGGACTTCCCAGTATGGTGTGCCCTCACCGGAGAAGGCGTTGTGCTCTGTGAATAAAGCAGAATTGAATTAGCCCAGAAGAAACGCAAGATGCATAGAATTAGAGAAACCACCCCAAAAGTTCATATGGACTTATTTTATGTCCAACTTGTGGCAGAGCATTCTCAGCTCATATAGGTCTGATCAGCCACAGTTGGACACAATGTAAATCAACTCTAACACAGCAACGCCATTTTGGTCCTCTTTGAGAACGAGACAACAACCAACCAATCAACTAACCAACCATTTCAAAGTTCTATCTGACTTGGGGTTAAAATTTCTTTAGTAACTCCTGATTAACCCCTTATGAGAATTCTACTCCTTTAAATTCAGGGAGGAAGTGTATAGAAAGAATATTAAAATCATACCATAAACAACCTAGGTCTCCCAATGTAAATGAAAAGGCAAGAAAAAAAAATTCAATAGAAACTGCCACACATCATGTTTCAGCTCAACGCTTGATTCCTGCCTTTATGTTCATGTGGTCTACAATAAGCCTCCCAAGCTTTGATCTGCCTTACACATGCAAGGATTAGCAAAGGGAGGAAAATCTATCTCTGACAGGAACCCATCCAGGTTCCTTACATGGTTTCAGACCTAAAAGGGATTTCCTATATCTTGCCCAACATAATGTGGTTTGTATCTTTGTGGAAACACAGGCTGAGACATTAAGTGACTCGTCCAATGTCAAGCACAAAGTTGGTGATAGAACCATGACCAGAATCTATGCATTTCAAACTCAGTCTAGTGGTCTTTGCATTGTACCGATTATCTTTAAGAGCTCTGATTAGAGAGAAATGCAAATTAAGACAATTCTGAGATACCACTACACACCTGTCAGATTGGCTAGAATGACAGGGAAAGGTAATGTGGTATGTTGGGGGGGATGTGGGAAAACTGGGAAACTGATACATTGTTGGTGGAATTGTGACTACATCCAGCCATTCTGAAGAGCGATTGGGAACTATGCTCAAAAAGTTATCAAACTGTGCATAGCCTTTGATCCAGCAGTGTTTCTATTGGGCTTATATCCAAAGAGATACTAAAGAAGGGAAAGGGACCTGTATATGCCAAAATGTTTGTGGCAGCCCTCTTTGTAGTAGCCAGAAACTGGAAACTGAGTGGATGCCCATCAATTGGAGAATGACTGAATAAGTTATGGAATGTGAATGTTATGGAATATTATTGTTCGGTAAGAAATGACCAGCAGGATGATTTCAGAAAGGCCTGGAGAGACTTACATCATCAGTTCTGATGCTGAGTGAAATGAGCAGGACCAGGAGATCATTATACACTTCAACAACAACACTATATGATGATCAATTATGATGGACGTGGCCCTCTTCAACAATGAGATGAACCAAATTAGTTCCAATAGAGCAGTAATGAACTGAACCAGCTATACCCAGGGAAAGA
Organism: Sarcophilus harrisii; assembly: GCF_902635505.1. NCBI lineage: Eukaryota > Metazoa > Chordata > Mammalia > Dasyuromorphia > Dasyuridae > Sarcophilus > Sarcophilus harrisii. Next base: position 69,181,677 of record NC_045432.1, on the reverse strand, counting down.
ACTCAGGGAAATGAGTGTGAACCACTACATAGCATTTCCAATCCCTCTATTTTTGTCCACCTGCATTTTTGATTTCCTTCACAGGTTAATTGTACACTATTTCAAAGTCTGACTCTTTTTATACAGCAAAATAACTGTTTGGACATGTACACATATATTGTATTTAACATATACTTTAACATATTTAACATGTATTGTTCTACCTGCCATCTGGGTGAGGGGGTGGGGAGAAGGAGGGGAAAAAGTGGAACAAAAGGTTTTGCAAGTGTCAATGCTGAAAAATTACCCATGCATATATCTTGTAAATAAAAAGCCATAATAAAAAAAAGCTCTGATTAGAGAAAAACACTGCTAATAATGCTTTATAGAACTAAACAAAAGAATAACAAAATTCATTTCTGAGAAACAAATTATCTGGCATATCAAAGGAAATCATGAAAAAAGGTAGGAATGAATGGGAAATGGCACCTCTAGATCTGCAACTATATTATAAGGCAGGAGTCATCAAAACGAGCTGGTACATGTTAAAAAACTTGAAAAGTAGCCCACTGGAGTAGAGTAGACAAAGAAGAATCAGAAACAACAGAATTAACTAATCCACTGTTTGCTAAACCAGAAAAAACCTACCTACCTACCAAAGAACTCCCATTTATTAAGAACTGCTGGACAAAAATGGAAAGCAGTATGGCAAAAATTCTGTTTAGATTACTGTCTTATTTCATATGCCATGATAAATTCAAAATGGATACGTAACCTGCATATTAAAGATTATACCATTAAAAACCTAGAAGAGAAATCTACTTTTCATAAGCTTGACTAGGGAGTAGATTTCTAAGCAAACATAGGATAATGGTAAAAGACAGAGATAAAATAGATCATTTCAACCACATAAAACTGAAAACCTTTTGCATAAACAAAATACATACAACTAAGAAAAGGAAGCAATCAACTGGGAAAACATACCATGAAATATCTCTGATAAGGGTCTGCCATCCAAAAGATATAGGCAACTAACAGAAATTTTTAAGACCAAAAGGCATTGCCCATTGGGGAATGGGAAAAGGATATAAACAGCTGTAAATTATTAACAAGCATATGAAAAACTGTTCTAAATCCCTAATAAGAGAAATGCAAATCAAAAGAACCCTGATGGTTTACCATCAACCCCCCCCCATGCCCATAGTAAATTGACAAAGATGACAAAATATGAGAATTGTCAGTGTTGGAGAAGCTATGGAAAGATGGGCACAAAAATGGTAGAGTTGAGAATAGGTCCAACCATTTTGGGAAGCAATCTGGAATTATGTGAAAAGAGAAAGGATAAAATGTCTATCCCCTCTGAAGAGAGATTCTACTTAGAGGTATATAACACAAAGAATCCAATAATTAAAAAAAGACTCCATATTCATCAAACTATTTATAGTGCCACTTTTATAGAGGCAAAAAAATAGAAACAAAAAACTGCTCATTGACTGGGGAATTACTAAACAAATTGTGGTATGCAAATGTAATACACTATAAGAAAAGAATATAGAGAATCATGAGCAAACTTACATGAAATGATGGGAAAGTAAACAGAAGAGAAATAATATACACAATTATTACAATAATGTGTAAGAAAAGAAAAAATCAACAATCAAAACTGAATGCTATGAAATTATGAAAACCAAGCTTGAGTTTAAGAGGAGATAAGAGAAGGCACCTCCCCACACTTCTCTGCAGAAGAAGGAAACTATGGTATGGAACACTTGTATATAACATCAGACTTATTCAATATATTGGTTAGTTTTGATGAATTATGTTTTCTCCACTTTCATTCTTTGTTATAAGAGATGGCTCTCCAGTAATGAACTGAACCAGCTACACCCAGTGAAAGAACTCTGGGAAATGAATGTGAACCACTACATAGAATTCTCAATCCCTCTAGTTTTGTCTGCCTGCATTTTTGATTTCCTTAACAGGTTAATTGTACACTATTTCAAAGTCCAATTCTTCTTGTGCAGCAAAATAACTGTATGGATATGTATACATATATTGTATTTAACATATACTTTAACATATTTAACATGTATTGGTCTACCTGCTATCTAGGGGAGGAGATGGGGGAAGGTGGGGGGAAAAAGGGGAAAAGTTGGAACAGGTTTTCCAAGGGTCAGTGCTGAAAAATTACCCATACATATATCTTGTAAATAAAAATCTATAATTAAAAAAAGAAAAATGTAAGTGATATAAAAACAAAATCTTTGAATTAAAGTTTTTCTTTCTAAAGGAAAAGGAAAAAGTAGCAATTAAAGATCAAATCACCAAACCTGCCTATGCAAAAATAATCTTATCTCCAAAATCTGGACTTATGCCAACTTTTCTAAAACACAGCTATGTTGGAAAGTGAGGTATATTAAAGAAGCAAAAATACGTTTGGGAGACAGGCGTCTGTGTTTCTAAGGATCCATCTGAGCTCAAACCAATATTCTATCAAAAATTTAAATGCATGATCTTTAGTTCCTGGAAACAAAGTGAGGGGCTTTGCAAAAGAAAAGCCAGACAAACTAGCATATCCGTGTATGTGTACATACTTGAATGCATGGATGTGTGATAGGAGAAGTAAAAAGTTAAATCCAGAGGGGAAGAAAAAGTTTAAACTGCAGTGGGTACAACATTTGAGTACTGAGAGCCCTGCTGCTCAAATATATCTTGTGTACTACTTTCCATTGTGCCCGATTTTCAAATAGTCTTAATTCTAGAGCCGGAAGGAACTGCAGGCTCTACAAGCCACACATGAGGAAATTTCAATCCAGGAGGTCACGTGACTTGCTCAAGTTCACACAGAAAGTAAGCACTGGAGGCAGTGTGCCCAGCTGCCTCTAGGCTCTTCCAGTAGACAGTGGCAAAAACCCTAAAGAATTCCCTATTGAAATGAAACATCATTTACAAGTATTTATTTACTGAGCCCCTAAAATAATGGGAAGCCCTGGGAGCCACACCAAGTTGTGCTGGACTCCATAAACCGAGTCTACCGAGGGGAAATGAGATTTAGCCCAAAGATGCCGGGTCATCCAAGGCACTGTAGGTGGCCAAGGACTAGCACAGAGACAAAGGAATAGCAAGAGTGGTAAGAGAAGGCATCATGGAAGAAGACGCATTGAAGCAAAGCCTTCAGCGATAGGCAGAAGAATTTCAAGAGGGAGATATCCAAGAAAGACATTTCAGGATGAGAGGGCTTGAAAAGCAAAAGCAACCAAAAAAAAACCAAAAAGAGGAAAAAAGCCCAAGGAATATTTAAGGCCAAGCATGCAGGCAAACTGAGCTATAACAAGAGAAGCAAAGAAAGGAAAAGCTGGGAAGAGACTGCCGCCAGAGCCTGGAAAACCTTGAACAGAGGCTTCGGGTGTTTAGAGTTCAGCACCTAGGAATCACTAGAGTCATCACAGGGTTTTGAGCAGAGCAGGCACAAGTTCCTAGCTTTGCATTAGGCCAATTATTCTAACAGCCTATCTGTAGGTCCTATCTGCCTGCACTACAATGCAAACTGGCAGAGAAAAGAAATGAGAGTGTAAAGTACTTCCACTGAACAATGCTTTCTATTGTCCCCTTAATCTCAGTTTATCAGGTGAGTCCCTGTCCATTTCACTTTAATGGCTCCTAATGAAGCAAGATGATACATCAGAGTCTCACTCTGAAGAGCCTTTAGAAATACTAAGGCCGTTAGTAATACTGAGGCTGCTTTCATAAAGTTAGCTTGCAAATGCATCTAGCTCTACCTACTAGGTAGGGTATCCTCCTCCATCCCCAACCATGCACATTAAACTTTGCATAGTCATTCATACTAGAAATTTCAGCTAAGATCTTCCCCCTCTCATCTCTACTTGCAGGAGATGAGATGCCATGCAAATGGGCTGAAATTGAGAATTGAGTCCAAAAAGTAATTTCCAGATTACGGCTCAAGTTTGCTTACGAGTTAATTCAATTATATTGTTGAAGTCGATAATTAATTTCAATTTAAAGCTATAACAATTTCATCTTCAACATATGTGTTTAGAACAGTCTCTAGATCCTTCTAGTTATATATATGTTGAGCATCTGTTTCAGGTCACTTGGATGTTATCATGGTTTTTTCACTATTGAGGAGAACCAAGAAAAAAATTAGTGGGAAGGTGAAGAGAGCGGAGACAAAACACAATCTTCACACCTTCTGCAATTAACACCTACTCTAAAGCATCCTTACGATTATCATTTATTAAGCCCCTATTGTATGTAAAGCACCCAGTTTACCCCCAATAAACTAGCCTGGAACCAGGCTAGGAAAAAGTAACTGAGGGTTCAATTTAAAAAGAGATCTATTAATTCTGACTAAGCTTGGATAATTAGGTGACAATAGAATAGAATAGAAAATTATCATTTTCTTGAACTCTTCGCATTGGAAAGAAGTTGAATCCATGTTTTCACTTTTAGCCAAAGGAGTGTGACAAATAATGACTCAGTGGGTTAGTTTACCAGCACAGTGAAATTTCTAGTTTTTCATATATAAAAAAAACCTTTCTAACCTCTTTAGAACTTCACTACCCCCACTGACTCCATCAAACAACAACCCAGATTTAAAAGAAACTTGGGGAGGCGGGGGGGGGGGGGAGGTTCAGATTTTTACAGAAATTTCATCACTCTGAGATACTCCTCACCACTCATCTGAAGATGTAAATCATATAACCTGTGCCCTTCCACTGAGAAGTTAGGTGATTTACCCATGATCACATGATCTATATGTGTCAGAGGTAAGGCTTTGAGCCAGATCAAATCTTTCCCTTTCTAACATTCTGCAGTTTACACGTGATATTCTATCTGCCATCTACGTGCCTCAGCACAGGCTGTTCTCCATGTCTGCAATGTACTACTTCACAGAATCGCTAGCATTTTTCAAAGTCCTGATCATGTACCACTTCCTTTTGGAGGCTTTTCTTAATCCTCTCAACTGACAGCGTTCCCTCCAAACAAATTCCTTAGCCTTACTTCAAATGTATTTGCCTACATATGTGCTGCTCTCTCCCTCGCCCCCAAAAGAATGTATGCTACTTGAAGAGAGAAACCATTTCACAGAAAAAGATGGACTTCAAGAATTGGGGGATGGCTAAGTTGTAGTAGCCATGATTGTAATAAAAATACTACATTTTCGTATGAAATAACAAACACGAAAGAGTTAGGAGAAACATAGGAAGAATTTTAGGAAATGATAGAGTGAACTAAGCAGAATCAGGAAAACAATATATGTGATAACTACAATAATGTAAATGGAAAGACCAATAAAACCCAAATGGAATACTTCACAACAAATTAAAAGTGCAAAGTTTGTATTGGGAAAAGCTGGGAAAATGGACTTCATGTACTTGAGTGAACATAATAGGGACTATGTGTATGAAACACTCAAAATACTGTCAGCTATCGTCAACGTGTGGCTTCATTTAGCACACTGTTGTTGTTGTTTTTTTTTTAATTTATTCCCAGATTAGACTTGTTAGGGAAAGAGGAAGAGAATGGTATGTTCAGAAATGAATCTGAAATAATAACAAATGATATCAATTGATAAACAAAGAAAACTACTTTGAAAATTGAGCTATTTCAGGAAGAAGCTTGGGGTCAATAAATAGTACTGCCTAATTTGCCAAGTATAAGGCATAGTTTCCCAAGTAACAGACATCCTTCTTTCCTCCTCATAGGCAGCATCCAAAAACTATGTACTGATGGGCCCATTCGATGATTCACCATCCAACTGGATATCAGAATCTGGATAATAGGCATTCTTCATCCTTTTGACTGTTCCAGTAAATAGGTTGAACTCTTTAATGAGCACAGAGATCTCATCATTTATAGGGAAACTCTCTTCAATTTAAAGTCTGCGCTGGACATCCTCCATGACAGCACCTATGTTAAACATTCATCTCCTTTATTCTTAAGATATTGTTTAAATTTTCAAGGCATATCATATGTTTTGTTAAATGTGTTAAAAGGATGGTTTATCCATTACTTGGATGAAAACATAGATAATTGCATCTTCATCGGGACAAAGCTGAGGAGCGGCAGCTATTATGCTACATAACGATGAGTCTAACATAAAAATGAAGAAATGTAACAGGTATATTGTTTACCTGGTACACATTCAGAAGAGGGTGGCAAGGTTAGTCAACTAGAGACTAAGCCATAACACTATATGATGAGTTGAAAGAACTGGGAATTATGTTATCTACAGAGAAGACTTGGGATGGAAGTGTGGAAGAATGCCTACTGCTTTATAAACCTCCAAATGCTATATCAAATGTCTGCAATGATTCAAACAACAGAAAAGTCCTCATGGGGAACAACTAGATATATTGTACTTGGTCCCACAGAACTGGAACTCAAGTATGAAAAAATGGAGGAGGCAGATATCAGCTCAATCTAGAGAACATTGTCCTAAAAATATCATCTCTCTAAAATGGTTTCAGGACATAGGTAAGTTCTCCATCACCAAAGGTATAGCAAGCAGAGATAGTTCTTTGCAGGGATTAGGCTAAGTGATCACTGAAGCCCCTTTCTGACTGCTATAATTCCATTATTCCACTCAAGAAGGCTTCACTAAAATAGAGGTTAAGAGAAGGCATTGGGGTGTTCCAGACTGGGAGGTAGGGAAAAGAAAACATTTACAAAGGTATGAGAAGATGGAAAAAACCCATTTTCTAAACCTGAGTTTGGCTTCACTGAAAATGAGAGCTATAGAATAACTGCAGATAAAGTGGAATAGATTTGGGGTGAGATTAGGGGACACTAAATATAGATATTTAGAGCTGAAACCACTCCCAGAAGTCACCTAGGCCAATCCCCTCATTCTACAGATGAGGAATCTGAGTTTGGACTTTTTCCTACATGTTCAGAAATCACTGAAGAGTAGAGAAAGCTATTGTGAGAAGCAGCATTCCCAAAAGAATACCGGGGTAACCAAGAAACACAGAAAATAGTGCCTCAGTTTCCTCTTCTGTAAAATGAGGATCATAAGAACACCTGCCTCCCAGAGTTGTGGTGAAGAGCAAATGAAATAATAATTGTAAAGTGCCTGAAATATGGTAAGTATTATCTAAATGCAAAGAAGGAGTTAAGAGAAGACCAGCCAAATAGCAGGTGCCAGATGTTTTATTCTAGAACATTATGCCTGTTAAGAACTGGAATCTCTAACAGTTGATTTAGGAAAGTCTCTATAAAACTATACTACCTTTTAAACAAACTCTCCACAGTGAACTCAGTAGAACAAAAAGGCCTCTCCAGCTATTACTTCAGTCAACCCCTAGGGGAAGAAAATGGAAGAAAATAGACACAGTATCTGAGCTGCACACCAGCTGCCACCACCACTACAACTGCTGTTGACGGGGCAGCCAAGCCAGCCAAGTGCTAAGTGGATCAAACCAGCAATTCAAACTCAAGTACTACCTCCTCTCAACTCTGGTGCACATAGCTCAAGAGCTCTGGGAAGAATAATGTCCCCCAGACTATCAACCCTCTCCAGTCTTGTCCCTCAAGACAGTGTAGAAGAGAAGACTTAAGGAAATGGGATCTGGCAACTGCATCTACGCAGGGGTCCTCAAACTACGGCCCGAGGGCCAGATGCAGATGTTTATCCCTCTCACCCAGGGTTATGAAGTTCTTTATTTAAAGGTCCACAAAACAAAGTTTTTGTTTTTTACCAGAGTCCGGCCCTCCAGCAGTCTGAGGGACAGTGAACTGGCCCCCTAGTTAAAAAGTTTGAGGACCCCTGTACTAGCGATTCAGCCCCCACCTCCTCTGGACATACAGCGACTGAAAACCAAAAAAAGGCAAGTTTTCAACAAGAGAATCCTTAGCATTGTCAAATGATTCGCCCTCAAAAACAGATGTTGCTTTATCAATGAAAATGATATGAAAAAGATGAATTGCCATCTGCTTTGTTTCTACATCTTAAGGACCACTGGGCCTTTCCATATGACCAGCAGCTGAAGTTTCTTCTATGTGGTATCTTTCCCTGAGAGAATGGGCCTTCCTAGAGAGCAGAGACCATCTCACTTTTCTAACTGTATTCCCTGGGATTAGCACAGAGCTTTGCACATAATAAGTGCTTAATAAGTGCTTTTTTAAATTCATTCATCTATCCACTTTTTAATGGAGGTTTTTATGTAATATAGATTTTAGAATTCAAACCCAGCCTCTTTATTTCTTAGCTAAGAAAAACAAGCCCCAGAAAGTATTAGTGGTGCATTAGGGGGAAAAGGTTGAGAATCAAGGAATCTGAGTTTGAATTCCACCTCTGACACTCGGTGACTTAATGAGCATAAATAAACAAGTCACTTATGGAATACTGAAAGTGGTGTCCTCACCTGGAAATAAGGATGGAGGTATATTCCCTATCTCAAAGAGGTGTGGTAAGGAGAAGAGCCCTTGTAAGTGTGTTATTACTTTTCATAAATAACTTACACAAGGTCACAAAGCTTAAGCAGAGACTCAGACCCAAGTCTTCTGACTGCTAGCTTGCAGAATTCAGCTAGATAACGGCCTCTCATCTCTGTGTGGGCCCCAATTCTCTAATTTCAAGGAGTCTTTTAAAAATCTTTTGCATCTTCATTCAGTACTTCTATTCCTATCTAATGGTCATTTGCTGCATTGGATCTCTTTATCTAAAGCATGTAAGGCAGAAAAAGACAATTAAAGTGCTGTATTTTTAAAAAATTGATGAGAATGCTCAAAGAACTTAAAAGAACCAGCTGAAAACATTTGATTTTCCAAGTGGGAATAGACCAGAAGTTCTTAATCTTTTTTTGTGCCGTGGATACCTTAACCCTTCTCAGAATAAGGATTATAAATAAGTGAAAGAAATGCTAAATTTCAATTAGAGGTTAGGGAAAACAGAGATATACATTTTTTCTCATTCATGTTCATAGACACCTTGAAATCCATCCATGAGTTCCCTTGGTTTATGGATCCTAGGTCAAGAACTTTGGGACTAGATTAAGATCTAAACTTTCTCCCCTAGAAAAGATTACCTGAACATTATTACAACTAATCTGAGAGGAAGAAAAGTAACAAAGTTTTTCACAGTCACTGTATGTTAATGGATAAGCACCTATTTTCATGCTTGCAATACCTGTGTGAGAGCATCATTTACAGTAATCACTTCTCCCTAGAATCTGCCATAAAAACAGGTCGGCAGCAGTCTTGGTTGCAAATGACTCTCTAACCCTTCATAGATCAAACTGTCCTCATTTCTTAAAGATGTTACAATAAGCTCAGGCTAATAAACCTTTTAGCCAAAAAAATTTTTAATTTTGATCAAAATTACCTTTTTTGGGGGGGGGGGTGGAATTAGGGAGGAAGGAGGCAGTAAGAAATATGACTAAACCCAAAGGAAAAAGTATCACTATGCAGGAGGCCTGAGACCAATTTCACTATCAACTTCTAATTTGGCAAAGGGTTACAAAATGGGCTTCTGCCCTCGATTTCTATAATTAAAGAGAGTCAATATGCAGGTTAGACAAGGGACTATACTGAAGAATCAATACTAAATGTCAGCCACCATGCTGTAGTGGATGGCACACTGCAGAAGAGGCAGAAGAACTAGATTCCAATCTTCATACTACTGCTGACTAGCTGTAATGGGCTGAGGTTTGAGTTGATGCACTGAGGTCCCAAGTAGGTGAGGCTAAATAGTAATTGGGCTATACTCTATTAATATACATGATTGGATAAAGAATGGTCCCTGCCCACTCTCTGTGCAAGTCCTGATGTGTTGTATAGGAAATGACGATTTTGGTGGGTGGAGACAGAGAGACAGGAAGAGAAGCTGGGAGAGATTGGCCTGGGTTCCATGCTTGTAGCTGCTGGTCGTGTGGCTGTTGGTCTAGCTAGCTTCTTAACTCAGCTGCACACATTGCTATCGCCGATTCCCTTCCACCTCCGATCTTTCTTCACTGAGAATCAAGACTGACGATTTTCCCCTAACCTGAATTCCTGACTCTGGCTGATTTTAAAATACGAGGTCTTCACATTCTAGGGGGGTACCACCTTTAAAAGCTTCAGGTGCCTAAAAGTAAAATGGGGAACACCATCTAACCTGAATAAGAGGGATCCTAATCAGGTAAGCTTTTGAGGTTCCAAACTGTAAGAGCTGATTAATACTCTATAGTTAGTTAAGTACCAAGAGCAAATTAGGCACAGGATGGGATGAAGAAGAATCATTCACCCTAGAAGCTCAGCAGTTTGTGCCACATGTGGACAGAACATTTTAGGAAGGATATTCACAGAAACATCTAGAGCAGGTGTCCCTGAACTTAGGTTTGAAATACAGTTTTGACAACTGTATTTCATCATAATAGATTTCCTTTATGGTCTTATTTGTTTATATTTATAAACACATAAACTCCTAAAAAATTTTTTCGAAGAATTCATTTTCAAGACTGCCAAAGGGATAAATGACACACACAAAAGTCAATGATTCCTGCTCAAAAACAAGTGTCCAGAATGTTGAAGGACCTGGAAAAGGAGGTGACGGTTCCACCACATAGTATCCTGACCAAAACACGTGCAGTTTGGTATTCAGTTCCAGAAAGACACTGACACAAAGTGTCACAAACTGTTATCTGGGAAAACTGAGAGGCCTGGAGACCATACCAAAACACAGGGCACTACAGCAAAATACAGAGCAGGTGAAGGAAGTGAGCATATTTTGTGCAAAAAAAAAATATTTGAGAAGGGCCAGGAAAAGGTTTATAATCATTTGCTCTGAATTCAAAGTGTGCTTGCTTCTGCTTGGCCTCAAAGGGAAAAACAAGGAAGAATGGGAAGAAATTTTAAAGAAGCAAATTGAAGCTTGAAATAAGGAAAAACTGGTTCCCAGGTATGAGAGCTATCCAGGCTGTACTTTGACACCTCAGGAGAGTGAGCGCCACCACCCTCCCCCTCAAAGCTGGTCGGGACTTGTTGAATATGTTGTGGAGTGGATTCCTGGTCAGGTAGGGCTGGATCGGACAGCCCATGAGGTTCCTTCAAATTTTGAGGCTCTGAAATTTACAATTCATTTAGAGTCAAAATATGATTCACACATCTAAAAACAAAAGTCAAAGATATACTTGAGGTAGGGCTGTATTAGCCCAGTGATTGGGTACCTCAAATGAACTAACCCTAACTCTTTTGTAGAAACTTTTCATAGCCTGGCCTCTCCTTACCTTCCCAGTCCTCTTATACCGCACTCCCTCTTAGCACAGCCTGCACTCCAGAAACAGTGTGGGCTATTCACTACTCCTCCCACATAACCCTCCATTGACCAACTTTGGGCTTTTGCACCAGACTTTCCCTTGTGCCTCAGATGCTCTGGGCTTTCCACCTTCCTGGCTTCCTTCAACTCTCAGCCACAAGCTCACTTCCTGCAATTAGTCTTTCTCTGTCCCGCATAATGTTGATGCTTTCCCACTGAGATTTTGTCCAATTTATGCTGTAAATATCTTGTTTTAACGTTGTTGTTTGCAGGTTGTCTCCCTCAATTATATTGTGAATTCCTGAAGGTCAGGGATTGTTAGAGCCTTTCTATTTTGAGCACTTAGCATAGTAGCTGATACACACAGAGCATTCAATAAATACTTGTTGATTTGTTTAAGAGACTAGTGGTCTCCAAAGTAGAGGCCACAATGTAACTTCAATGACATATGATTAACCGACTGGAGGACTGGAAGATAAGCAGACCCTCCCCAAACAGCCAATTGTGGGGGAATGTTTCTAATACAATTTTACCACTGAGTTCATCCAATCCCATCTCTCTCACAACTGGCTTCTCATAGTAACATTATTTGGCTCTCAGGGCAGATTAATCTACACTCGTGTATCCACACAAAGAAGGCAAAATTCCTCACCACCACCCCCAAAATCCCAATGCCCTGCCCCACAGATCATGAAAGAAAGCCATGGCAGGTCGCCCTCATTAAGTAGGCTCCACAGTCTGTAAATGTTCCAGTCCAATGACCCCTTTCCCCCATTCCACTTTCTGTTTTTCAGCAGTAAAAAATAAGTAGGCATGGATGAGAGACCTCACAACTATCATTCCAATGTCTTTCCCATCCCCCATCAAACGACAGCCTGCCAAATGTCCCTGATCCTCCCCACCATCGCCCCAGTCTCTCAGGTTCTCGACCTCCTCTTTCTCCTTGAAAGCTCACTCCTCTGAAGCTGCTCTCTTCAAAGTCACCCATGATGTCTAACTGCCAAATCTGATGACCTTTTCTGAATTCTCAGCCTTGTTGACCTCTCTGTAAGATTTGATACTGCTGACTCCATTTTCTAGATATACTATTCCACTATTCTCTGCTCTCAAGGTTGCTGAAGTGAATGAATGAAAAAGCATTGATTTTAGAGGTTCTTAATCTGAGGAGCATACACTTTTTAAAAAATATGTTGATATCTGTATTTTATTATAATTGGTTTCCTTTGTGAGCCTATGTGTTTTTACTTAATATATTGAAAAAAATTATCCTGACAAGTCCATAAGCTTCACTAGACTAGGAAAAGCATCTGTGATGCAAAAAAGTTTAAGGGATCTGACATATTTATTTACCATGATTTATTTACTCTTTATTATGTGTCAAGCACTGAGTTAAATACTAAAGATATAAATGCCTTTGAGGAAACTGTCCCTACCTTCAAGAAGGTCATATTCTAATAATGGAGGCAACATATGGAGGAGTGATGACCTAGTGCAATATTTTAGTAGGAAAAGTTACAGGAGTGGAGTGGAACCCCAGGGAAGGAGACAAACACATGTTTTCAGGTAGCAGTGACAGACTTGGTTTGATCACGGCTCTTGAACTGGATAAAGGGGAGAAAGTAAGACTAGAAAGTAAGGATATACACTACAGAAAAATGCTTTGAAAGAAGATGGTGAGGCTGGGTCTGCATACATATAGAATGGGGCAAATGAGGCACTCCCCACAATTAGGTAGAGGGAGGGGATACTTTAGCTGAAAAGGTTAAGTTTTCCCAGGTAAGGTCTTTGGTCTGATGGAGGTGATAGTGATATAAATGAAGGAAACCTGAGGGTAGAGAAACAAGGAGGTCAGTTCTCTAAGTCAGAGTCTCTGGTGACAGAGGTTGGCATAGGGAGTAGCATTTTATTGTATCACTTCTAAAAAAAAAACTTCTCTACATGAAAACATGAAAACAAAATATTCAAACCTTTTAAAAAAAATTTCTAAATCAAAACTTCCAGTGCCTTTTAAATGCATTCATCAAGAAGTAGTTCAGGCCAATTCCAATAGACTTGTGATGGAGAGAGCCATCTGCATCGAGAAAGAGGACTTCAGGGTCTGAGCGTGAATCACAACATGGTATTTTCACCTTTTGTTGTTTGTTTACTTGCTTTTTTTCTTTCTCATTTTTTTCCCTTTTTGATCTGATTTTTCTTGTGCAGCATGATAAATGGGGAAATATGTATAAAAGATCTGCACATGTCTAACATATCTGAATTACTTAGCATCTAAGGAAGGGGGTGGGAAGAAGGAAGGGGGAAAAAAACTTGGAACACAAGGTTTTGCAAGAGTGAATACTGAAAACTATCTTTTCATATGTTTTGAAAATAAAAAGTTATTATTAAAATCATTCATTAAAAATATAAAAATGTAACACCTTCTAATTTGTTTACAAGAACTGATTGACACCTGTAAGGATAGAAATTTACTAGCTCAATTTCAACAAAAGCCTCTGTGTAACTGGAGCATTAGATTGGAAAAATGAGTATAATTACTTAGTAAGCATGTGCTGAACTTTTCTTTGTGAAGGGTCTTTTTCTAGCTACAACAGTCATTAAAACCAGGTATCAAAAACAACTTACCTTAGAACTAGAACTCTGAATCACTGTGTCACAAAGCGTTAAATCAAGATTTTCAAAGATAATTAGTAAAAATATTGTTAATTTTTTTTGCAAGCAAAAACATTTTATACTGTTAAATGAGTTTGAAACTATTTCCTTTTTCAGAGAGGCAGAGTCACTTGAGCTCTCCCACAAGTCCCTCCAATACTTTTAAATAGTGACTAAATAAATTCTAGAACAGCAGAACCCACAAAGATGGAGTGAAACACTTTCTCAGCCCAAGACAACTTAGAAAGTCAGCAGGAAAGACTTCTTGCACTAGGGTGAGAAAGGAGCATGATCCAGCACAGACCAGGCCAAACAAACCAGGAGCAACTTAATAAGTGACAGCAGTGGTGGTTTCCAGACCCTTCAGTCCACAGATGATAAAGGGATAGAGATTTACAAGGGTCCCTCTGCTGGCACTGGGGGCAGGACTCTCTTGCACTGTCTGTACTTGGATCTAAGTCACAGTCCTGGATCTTAGTCCCTGCGTGAAGAGGAGTACTAGCAAGGCAAAGGGAGCTAGGGATATAGGAAGCTAGCAGCTAGCTACAGGGGAGCAGGGATACAGGTAACAGTTACAGAGTATAAAAGAGTGCTTAGGGTCACTCACAAAACAGTACATAGTAGAAGACATCAGTAAACATACATCTCCCTAGATCATACCACCTCAGAGAAGCCAAAAACTTACAGGTCTCCAGAGTCATCTCTGAAAACAGCTACACAAAAACCCTGAAACTTGAGACAGTACCCCGCTCCACTTAGGAAGCAGAATACCACCTTAGCACAGAGTTTATAAAAAGAAGAAGAAAGAAGAAGAAGAAAGAAGAAGAAGAAAGAAGAAGAAGAAAGAAGAAGAAGAAAGAAGAAGAAGAAGAAGAAGAAGAAAGAAGAAAGAAGAAAGAAGAAAGAAGAAAGAAGAAGAAGAAGAAGAAGAAGAAGAAGAAGAAGAAGAAGAAGAAGAAGAAATAGGCTGGAAAATAAGCAAACAAGAAAAAAAATAAAACTTTGACCATACAAAGTTACTAAGGTGACAAGATCAAAACACACTCAAAAGAAGATAACAAAGTCAAACTTCCTGCATCCAAAGCCTCAAAGAAAAATTTGAATTGGTCACAGTTAGACAGTTAGACAGTTAGAATTAGGCAAGGGGAAGTTAATGACTTTATGAGACATCAAAAAACAATCAAACTAAAAAGAATTTATAAAAAGAAGATAATGTGAAATAAATCACTGGGAAAACAACCAACCTGGAAAATAAATCCAGGAGAGATAATGTAAGAATCACTGGACTGCCTGAAAGTCAAAGAGCCTAGACATCATCTTTCAAGAAATTATCAAGGACAACTGCCCCAATATTCTAGAATCAGAGGGCAAAACAAAAATTGAACGAATCCATTGATCATCTCCTAAAAGAGATTGATTCCAAGATAAAAACTCTCAGGAATTTTTAGCCAAAAATATTGCAAGCAACAAAAAAGAAACAAGAGAAATATCATGGAACATGCAGTCAAGATAATATAAGATTTAGCAGCCTCTACATTAAAGGATCATAGGGGCTTGAAATATGATATTCCAGAAGGCAATAGAGCTAGGATTATAACCAAGACACCTACCAAACAAAACAGAGTATAATCCTTCAGGAGAAAAAAAAAGGATAGCTAATGAAATAAAGGACTTTAAAGCACTCCTGATGAAAATACCAAATGGAATAGAAAAGTTGATTTTCAAAAGAAGAATAAAAAGATAAACAGGAAAGTGAAATCATAAGAGATTTGATAAGGTTAAACTGTTTATATTTCTACATGGGAAAATGAGATTTATAACTCCTAAAAACATTCTCATAATTAGGGAATTAGAAAGAGTAAACATAACAAAGCAGAGATGTGAGTTGAATGTGATGGTGTGATTACCTAAAAAATAAAATTAAGGGATGAGAAAGAAGAATGCATTTAGAGAAGGAGAAAGGGAGAAGTAGAATAGGATAAATTATTTGGACATAAAAAAGGCCTGAAAGAGATTTTCCAGTAGAGGGGGAAATGGAGGAAGTGGGAATGGGAGCACATGAACCTTCCTCTTATCAGAACTGGCTCAAAGAAGGAATAAAAATACACACTCAGTTGGGCATAGAAATCTATTACCACACAGGAAAGTAGGAAGAGAAGAAAATAAGAGAAACAAGTGGGAACTGATAGAAGAGAGAGCAGTTTGGAAAAGGTAAAAGACAGAAAGAAAACATTTTTGAGAATGAACAGGGTAAAAAGGGAAAGAGAGTAGAATAAACAGGGGGGACAATAAGAGAGAAAGAATTATATAGTTGGTAACAGTCGAACTTAAAAAAATAAGAACCACTCCTCAACTGATAAATGATCCAAGAGTATAAAGAGGCAGTTTTCCGACAAAGTAATCAAAGCTATCTATAGTCATATAAAAATGCTATAAATCACTATTGATGAGATGATAATGTTGAAGGGAATGTGGGAAAATTAAAACACTACTGTACTATTGGTGAAGTTATATACTGATTCAATCATTCTGAAGAGCAATGTGGAACTATGCTCAAAAGGCTATAAAGCCTAGAATATCCTTTGGCCAAGCAATACCATTGCTAGGTCTGTATCCCAAAGAGATTTTTTAAAAAGAAGGACCTATGTGTACAAAAATATTTATAGCAGCTCTTTTAATGGTGGCAAAGAACTGGAAATTGAAGGGACATTCATCAGTTGAGGTATGGCTGAATAAGTTGTTGTACACAATTGCGATGGGATGTTGCTGTGCTTTAAGAAATAATGAGCAGGATGCTCTCAGAAAAACATGGAAAGACTTACATGAATTGATGCAAAGTGAAATAAGCAGAACCAGAAGAACTCTGTATACTGTAACAGCAATATTGCATTTACCTATTCTCAGCAAAACTATCCTCCAAGACAGTTATGTAGGACCATCTCAAAAGAAAGAACTGGTGAAGACTGAATGCTGATCAAAGATATTTTTTCTTTCCTTTCTTTGTCTTTGATTTGTATTTTCTTTCATAGAATCACTTACATGGAAATGTGTTTTGCATGACTACACATGTATAACCTATGTCAAATTGCTTGCTTTCTCAATGGGAAGAGAGGGAAGGGAAGAGGGAATGCGAAAGAAAAAAAAACGAATGTTAAAATTGTTTTTACATGTAATTGGAAAAAATAAACTATGAAATAAGATTTAAAAATAAAATATTTCTCCATGTCATTATTTTTATTTAGCTGAAGTCTTATAATATATATATATAATTATAGCCCAATAGATTCTGGGTATAATTTATCAATGTACCTATCCATGTTGAATAAGTAGGCTCAAAAAAGTTTACTGGTTGGGTGTTTAGAGACTACTCTTCCAGAGAATCAAAATGTCCACAAATGTCTCAGCACAGTTGAAATCCCAAGATGAAACATGAGTACCAAACAATACACTCCAGTATTTCTTCTTAAGAGATGACTGTGTCTTGACTTGCAGTTTGGTGATATAGTATATAGAGCACCGGTCTTGCAACAGGAAGACCTGAATTCATATCCTTCCTAAGATATGTCCGACTTGTGTTAAATGAAAATAATAATTGCACTGATCTCACGGGGATAATGGGGGAATATATGTGCCATGCCTAGCAAAACCTTAAAGTGCCATATAAATGCTAGCTATGATCAAGACTAAACAGCATACTCCTATCTCACCTGACAAAATGCATTCATTTTAAATGATTCGTTTAACATGCCTAATTTAGCCTTGCAGTTAGATGATATACTCAAGTCAGAGACTAACTAGACGGTTAAGTCATCACACACACAAAATCAAAGTATCATTAGTCAAGATTTGACAAGTGTTAAAAACAGCAGGAAGTGACTACACTGAGTAGATCTCTCAAGTAAACTTGAACATTTCTAGCTTTTAAATCTTGGACAAAATCCATTAGTTTCCCCCAGAAGGCAGTTAAGAAAAATGGGTCTCCTTAGTACTGATTAAAAAGCTCATGCTACATTAATAAATTAAAGTGATCCCCTTTTACAGGAAACATGTCCTTGAACTTCAGTTTTCAGAAACCACATAGAATCTAACGGCCTCCAAAGAAAAAGACTTTGTGTTATCTATGACCAGTTTCAACAGCTAAGTGGGGGAAATGGGTCTAAGCAACTTTACTACTGCCGCTGTTCTATCAAATAAATAGCTCTTAGAAGACTGAAGATTTGCAAAAAAAAAAAATAAATAAATAAACAATTGTGTGAGACATACTAAAATCTTAACAAAGACCACGGTACTTTTTATTCAGGCAAATAGTTTATTTAAATTCACAGGTGAATTTTCTTCATTACAGATCACTTATGTCAGTTTGTAGTGTTCTTCACTGCACCTCATGGTGCCATATGGGCACTTTCCTCCAACAGCCAATAACTTTTGTTTAAAAAAGAAGCTATCTGTAACACTGCTCATAAATAAGAAAACAGTAACTCCAGTAAAAATTACTTAAGTACAACAAGATAATGGAAACGCTTAGACAGAATGTTTTATTCTACCAGGATAATTTTTTGGTTGAAAAGTCCAAGTGAATTCTTTCCTAAGAGGTCTTACAGCTTCCAACATTTAACTTTTAATACCCAAGGCGTAGATTTCAAAGAGCTCAAGACTAGGAATAAGGATTAGAACTGTGATTTCCATTGGTATAGAGAATTCCCAGGTGGGGAATCTCTCTCCAATGCAACTGATCACTTTCTCTGCAAATAGACAGTTAAGAGTTGCTGCCCAGGGTTAAGTGACTTATTTAAGATCACAAGGCCAGTAAAAGTCAGGGGTGGGGCTTAAACTCTCCCAGCTCAAGGCTAACTTTCTTTCAACTATGGCCTGCTTGCCTTTCAACACTAAAGGAATTAAATGCTTCAAAAAAAAATGCCACCAGTTTTCTGTCTATAATGCGTTTGGCTTAAAATGTTGTTCTCATAGGTTTGTTTTTATTTGCTTTGCCCAGTCGGCTTTTAAGATACATTGTTAAATTATTTATGCTATTTAACTTACATGTTTAGTTGAAGGGAAAAAAACTTTCAAAGTATATTGTAACAACAGTGTTTCCTTGCTTAAAGCAGTGTTTCATATGGGATAGCTTGAAGAGCTTTGGGAGCTGGAGCTGACAGTATCACGTTCAGCTAATAGCTACTTTCACCACCACAGACCTATCTAGTTTCTTTGTCTAAGACAAGTGAAACATAAAAGATGGAACAGTACAAATGGCCAAAGGCGAGTTAAGAATAGAATCAAGGTGCTATTACCAACAAAGATAAACACTTTTCCTTGATAGGAGGCTTCTTAAAAGCAAAAGCTTCTTGGTAAATGGCCCAACCAATTACTTGCAACTTGCAACTACCAAATAATGTTGAAAAGTAAAAAGGTAGTTCTAACATTATACTCAAAGCGGAATGACACACCTTACCACAAATTCAGAAGAGCAGAACTTCTAGGCTGAGTGATTTTGAGCTAAAGGGGATCCTCTGACACTCGAATTTTGCTGATGAGGATCTGGGGAATGGGGGAGAAGGGGGCCGGAGGTCAGTTTTAAGTGACATGCCTAAGGTCATACAGGTATGTATGTGATAAGTATACAGGACTATGGTCCATTGTGTAACCAGGAGTTTCGGCTCCCAATCCAGCAAGCTTTCCAATATCACCAGGTTCTGGTGATAGATACCTTCATACAAAACCTGGAAGTTTCTTTTTTTTTTTTTTTTTTTTTTTTTTTTGCTGAGGGAACTGGGATTAAGTGACTTGTCCAGGGTCACACAGCTAAGAAGTATTAAGTATCTCAGGCCCGATTTGAACCTAGGTCCTCCTGACTTCAGGGCTGGTGCTCTATCCACTGTCCCACCTAGCTGCTCCTGGAAGTTTCCTTTGACAAGAGATGACAAAGTTGAAACAGAGTACCGAAGCAAGTAGGAGCCCAACACCAAATGAACCAAAGGTCGCTGTCTGAGACAAGTCACTTCCAGAGTTTGTGTGACTCATAAGAGTTTGTTTCTGTCCCAGAGTTAGAAAGAACAAAGTGGGTGCTCACTGACTGGGGAAGGGCTGAACAAATTGTGGTATGTGAATGTAACGAATATCACTGTGCCAGAGCAAAATCACTGACGAATTTAGAGAAACGTGGAGAAATTTGTACAATAGATACAGGAGGACTCGAGGAGAAAGAAAATACACAATGACTAAAAAAAAAGTCAAACCAAAACTAAGAGAATGAAGACAAACACCAAGTAATTTTAATGACCTATCTTGGAGAAGAGACAAATAAATGCACCTCTCTCCTTTTGATAGAAAAGTAGGAGAAATGCAAATGCATCTTAACTCACTGTCTTCTGCCACAGACAAAATGGCTCAAGAAAAATGCAGGTGGCCTTCTGTGACAAATCAGATGGCATGGAAAACTGAGTTTCCATTATCTTTTCAGATGAAGCAAGTAGTTGTGGAAGTGGTTTCTTTTATGTGAGGTACTGCAGTTGACCTAGTGCTAGACATGGGGTCAAGAAGATCTGACTTTAGATGTGCTGCTGCCCGTCTCCTAGTCTATGCTAGCTCAGATGGACTGCTCACCATGCTACACGCCCGGCCTATCTCTGAGACACTATGTAGTAGAAGTGCTGGAAAAACAAAAATCTTTGGTTTGGTCATTTTTTTCTGGCTGTTCCCCCCCCTCCCCCCCGACCAGAACGTGCTCTCTCCTTACCTCCACTTCCCAGATAAAATGCCACCTACCAGAGGTAGCCTTGCCCTTTGTTTCTTCATTCTACTGCCTTCCTTCGGCTCATTTTTTCCCTAGTCATTCCATACATTAACGGGGCTCCCCCATTAGTGAGCAATCCTGGAGGAGAGGGGCTGTCTTTTGCCTCTTCTTGTACCCCTAAATGCCGAGATGCTTTAAAATGTTTATAGACTGAGTGACTGGCCATAATGTCTACTTCACAGTTAAAAAGCTCACGTGGAAGTGTGAAGTAAATAAAAGTAAACTCAAGTATGTAGAAATATGAAATATAGAACTGTTTGATTTGTGATCTAGAGATAAAGCTTGTAACAAACTGTGCTGCTCTCGCTCTCCCATTCTCCAAAACAGCTTTCATTTCATTGATGTTAGCAGTCCCTCCAATGATGTGACTGACAAGTTACTGTAAACTCAAAACTTTCAGCGTTGCCTCTTTCATGTGCTGACTGACTCACTGGAGCAGACAAGGCTTCCCCCTTCCCCCCTTCCCCCCCTTCCCCCAGATCTAGAAAACCCAAGTCGGGCAAGAGTGAAGGGGGAAGCTGCTACACGATTGCCCAATGTGATCCCTTCCTTTCCTAAGGCAGCGGCAGGAAGTAGCTGTAGCCAGTCAAACTTGGAGCTGGCTGCCTAGGGCTCTCAAACTTTCAGTTGGCAGCCAAGGAGAAACCCCACCCCACCCCCTGCCCCCCCCACTGCCCGGGCTCCTCATGACTGGTGCCCAACCACACCAAGGGGAAAAGGGGGGGGAGAGGCAGAGACAGAGAAAAAGAGAGACAGAGACAGGGAAAAAGAGAGACAGAGAAAAAGAGAGAGAGAGAGAGAGAGAGAGAAAAAGGGAGAGAAAGAGAGAAAAGGGAAAAAAATAGAGAGAAAGAAAAAGAGAGAGAGAGAGAGAGAGAGACAGAGAGAGAGAGAGAGAGAGAGAGAGAGAGAGAGAGAGAGAGAGAGAGAGAAAGAGAGAGGAAAGTAAGGAGCTGGAGGAAGACAAGTGTGTGTAGACTCGTCTTCCTCAAGGAAGTTGCCTGAGAGAAGGAGGGAGAGGTGCAGCAGAGTCTGGGGGTGGGGGTGGGCTCCCCCGGAATAGGGGAGCAGACGCCGGCCCGGGAGGGGAGGGGTCGTCAAGCGGCTCCCCGGCCCGAAGCTCAAAGAGCAGCAACGGCAGCAGCTACAAAGAGGGGTGGGCAGGGAGGGGCGCCGGCGCGGCGGGTACGCGCACAGAGTCCCGCGCGCCCGCGCGCGCACACCCCAGCGCCCCCGTGGGCTGGGCAGGCCCCTTCCCCAGTTCTTCAAGGGGCTCCGCCCGCCCTCCCCCACCCCCCGCAGCCGAAGGAGGGGAGCGGAGGAGGGGGCGGCTCTTCGCCCCCGCGGCGGGTGGGAGGCAGGCAGGCAGGCAGGCGGGGCGGGCGCGCCGGGCGCGCCGGGGCTCGGAGGTGGGCGACCTCGGGGGGGGGCCCCCTCCCTACCCCCCCTCCCTCCGTGGCGAGTGTCTCCCCCAGCCCGCCCCCGGGCAGGACCAACTCACCAGCTTGGGCTTGTTTTTGGTCTCCTCGTCGCCAGCGGCCCGGCCCCCGGCGCTTCGCTTGCCGCCCCGACCCCCGCCGGGCTCCTCGCCTCCGGGGCCCGCCGCCGTCCCGGGCTGCTCCATCTTTCTCGGACCCCCGTCACCTGCGCCCCGCACCCCGCCCCGCCCCGCCCTCAGCCGACTAGCCGCCGGACCCCACCCGGGCCGCCGGGGAGAGAAGGCAGCCCTTGGGGGCGCGGCCGCCGCCCTCGGGCCCTGGGGGCGTCCGCCCCGAAGCCCACCGAGCCGAGCCGAGCCTCGGCCGCTCTCCTAAAGGACGGCCGGCGCCGCTGTGGCCGGAGGCGCGCCTGTGGCTTTAAGAGGGCCGCGGCACATGTGATTCTGCCGAGTGGCCGCTGACAGCCACCCGGGCACGGAAAGCCGAGCTTCCGACTCCGCTGCCGAGTCGGGCCGCGCTACTGAGCATGCCCGGCGCGCGGGCTGGAGCCGGCCAGAGCGCTGCCTCCCAGTCCGCCCGTCCGCCCGTCTGCCCGGCCGGCCGGCCTCTCAGAGCGCGCCTTTCACTTCCCGGGGACGGGACTCCGGGGGACGGGCGGGGGAGGGAGGGCGCGGCGAGGCGCTACCCTGGGGGAGGAGCCCATCCTTCGCTTGGGGAAGCGGAGGCCAGTGCGCTAGGCAAAAGTTGTAGTGACAGCTGGAGAGCCACCGAAGGTCACGCCCCGCCGGGGCCACTCGGACTCCCGATTTCTCACCCCGTCTCTCCCCTCTTTCCACCCCCCCCCCCATCCCCGTGCGTGGACCTTGTGGAAGGTGAGATACCTGGAGCCGCAGCTCGACTTGACCACCCACTGCTCGCATGACCTCAGGACTGGGAAATGCCGGCTAACCAATCTGCCACTGTGTTTGACCTTGGCCGGCTCGCCTTCTCTGGGACTCAGTTTCCCTTCCCTTCCCCCGTGGAAAAGGAAGTCGTTGGAATAGATGATCCCAGAGGTTCCTTCCAAACTCAATTCTGTAACTAGTGTCCTTTGGAAAGCCACCAGAAGCAAGACTCGACAGGCTCCTCACCTCCAGTCTCCCCCCTCCAATATCAAGACAATCGGCCCAAGTGCAAATCTAATCGTGTTATTCCCTGTATGTACTCCATAAACTCGAGTGGCTCCCTATGGCCTCTAAGATCAAATCAAATCCTGTAGCGGTTAAAGCCCCGGAAGGCTTTGGCCCCAGCCCTTTTGGGGCCTTATCACACTGCTCCTCCTCATGTGTATGTTTGATCTGACCAAACTGATCTTTTGCCGGTTTCTCACAACATGCAGCCTCCATCTTCCGGCTCTCTATATTTTTGTTAATTCTCTCCAGCCCAGAATGCACTTCCACAGCTTCAGTTGCTTTCAAAACTCAGCACGAGGTGGGGGTCCCTCAGCCACACTTCCCCTCCTTCCATAAATTCCCCTTAGATTTATGTTGAATCCCCTTCTAAGTTGGTTGATTCTTGCCTTCCTTTTCTTAAAGAGGACCAAAATGACCACTGTTAGGTAAGTTAGTACATTTCCGCCCAGTAGAATGTAAACTCCTTGAGGACATGGGCTTGTAGTTGTGCCTTTCCCTGAGCCCAGCCCAGAACAAGGCATTTAATAAATGTTTGTTGCTTGGATGCCCAATCAAGTTTATACTACTTACCTATTTATTTGAATGCAGTGAGCTCACATGTCAGACAATCACAAAGTACCGCCTAAATATGTCCCTCTTTAATGCCTCACCCATGCCATACAGTGGAATATAAGCTCTCAAAGATTTTACCAGAGAAGGGCTAGTTCTGGCCGGTCCTACCACAACAATCAACCATATTTATGCGGCACTTCGAAGTTTGTGAGGCAGTTTGCCTACTCACCCGCTCCTCAAAACAACCTTATGAGCTCAATACTACAGATTCCCACCATTGTTCGGAAGACCTTGAAACTCCAAGAGCTTACCAAACTTGCCTGGGAATCTCATAACCACAAGCCACTGGAACCAAACCACACTATTTCTTGAACTAGAAAAGCTTCGAAAATGACTATTACTTGAAGGCCAACAAGGGCACTACCTCTTCCTCTGATAAGTTTTTACAGGGGACCCATGAGAGGCATAGAAATAAAGCAAATGCTTAGGAACTTGAATTTACATTTTTTGAATTCTGAAGCTTGCAGACTAGGCTGATCGTCCCACTTAAATATACAGAAGTAGTCTGGCACTTGCAAAATTCTAAAAAAAAAAACCAAAACAAAAAAACCTACCTCACCAAAAGTAGCATTGACTTCCTAGAGAAATGATGGATTCCCCATCACTGGAGGAAGTGAAATGTAAACTGGCTCATTCATTGCATGTAAAGAGATGGGATTCTATTCACATATGGGCTGGAATAGATGACTTCTGAAGGCTCTTTCATTGCTAGGAGTCTTTGGCCTTGCTTTCACAAGGGGAGAGAAGGGACTATGATATGAGTCACGTTGATTTAGTTGTTGTCCTGTAATTTATGTAAAGGTGACATGGCTTTCAATGGAAGGTTTTGTTGTTCAGATAGTTTCAATATGAGTTCCATGTCCAGAGGAACTCAAATCATTTATGAATCAACTGAAAAGAGATGTCCCTGATCGATTGTGTTTATATTTTACTTTAAACTCAACCCCTGCTCTTTTAATTCTTGGTGTTTATTTTTCAGTATTTTGTTACAGTTAATGTCAACAATGAAAACCCTTTCCGATATGGAGGACATTGGCCACCGTTTGAAGCCAACAAACCAATGTTGCCCCGGCTGTCTAGCAAGGCACGGTCAGGTGATTCGGGAACTGGCACCACCCCAACTAGAGTCTTAGAAACAACCTTGCCCCACCTACACGGCTCTCTTTTCTTTTCTCTGTCTTGGGAAACAAAGAAAGGTTGGGCTAGAGAGACGCACCTGAGCCAAAGGGCAGTATGAGGAAAGCAGATATGGCCCACAGCTGGGATTCTCTGAAGTTAGGAAAAAGCCACCACAGTATTTGGTTTCTCGTGTGCTTCCTTCTCCTCTATAAATCCCAGTCTAGGACTAGGAAACGTAAAAAGAACCAGTGTTGGGGGAGAGATACTTTAACGGAAACAAGACACCCCCCAGCTCCTTGGAGAATGCTCCCTCCCCTGGTGTAGATGGGAAACCCCCGCCCCCCTACTATCTTCTGAACGATTCAAGTGTCCACCTTTCCACAGAGGATCTGCCCAATGCATTGGAGGCCTTCTACTAGTTCTTTTAATATCTCACAAGTAACAATTATAGAACAGGGATTGTCCATCTGTTCTCTCTCATTCTTACTACATAACCAGCCACCACCTCTTCTAATTATATTGTACATATCCTTGATTTTGAGATAAGAAATGTGATTAAATTAACACACATGAAGTAATTAGGGAACAGTTAGATGCTAGACTCCCCCTCGGTGACGCTATCCTCATAGAATCCCTAGCTTGTCTCAAAGCTCAGTTCAAGCACTTTTTCATAAATGAGGCCTTTCTAACACCCTAACTGCTAGTGGTCCCCTCCTAAAAAAGTCCCTGGACTCCATATATACTTGTCTTCATCCATGTTGTCTTTCTCATTAGAATATAAGCTCCTTTATTAATTAATTATCCTTAATATCACAATCATTATTTTGCAGACAGGGGAGGACCACAGATATGGAACATTGCATAGAGTTTTAGATTTTGTTTCAATGTATTGATTTTGTCATTTTTTTTTCCTCTTTGACCTTTTTTTTCCCCTTTACAAATATTTATTATATGGGAAAGCTCTCTGGGAGGGGGAGTGTAGAAATTGAGGTGATCTCAAAACAAAATATATTTTTAAATTATCTTTAAAATGAATGTGAGCGTGACAAATATAGAAATTTGTTTAAAAGGATTGTACATGTATAACCTATATCAGATTACTTGCTGTCTTCAGGACGGAGGAAAGTGAGGGAGAGGGAGAGAAAAAAATTGGAACAAATGAATGTTGAAAAATATCTTTACATGTATTTGAGGGGACAGATACTATCGAGGAAAAAATGAATGTGAGCTCATTGAGGGCAGGGACTATATATTCCCAGTACCTGGCATATAATAGGATTTTCCTTAATAAATGATTATTGGGTGACTCAAAAATTGTAGAAGCTTGTTTAAAATTACTTGTGAAACCACTTAGTCCAGTATCAGAGACCATCATATCTGCATGGTCGTCCCCCCCACCCAACACCCTGGAATATAATTCATCTTAGCCAAGAGACAAACTCCTTTCTTACCTACTTAATTACTTATCTCTTCATCTGTCTGTCATATAGTAGGCACTTCATAAAAGTTTATTGATTCTTAACTGCAACTGGCAACAATTTCACCTTAATCAAGTTTTTTTTTTTAATCCCTTCTGTTTCCCTAAACACTGAATCAAGCAGAGTGGCATTGGAGTACCTTAATTTACCCTCTGCTGTCTTTCAGCATCCCACAGAGCCACAATCCTTTCTTTTCCTTGTTTCTTGCTTTCCTCACTCTGCCATTTGTTATTGTTAACTCTCCAACATTACTTTGTATTCATTTTATATTTGCTTCATGATGCACATATCGTTCCCTACATATTGCCCTTGAAGACAATAAATCTTTTTCCTTTTGTCTTTGTATCTCTAATGCCTAGCGTAGTGTTAGCACATGGCGGGTTCCTAATAAATGCTTGTTCAATTAGATTGATCCAAACTTAACTTTTTAAAAGCCTTTTCTGTTGTTTTTGGGAATGGAGTGAGACACTGAGTTCCTGTTGTTCCATCAGCATTATGGGCTAGTAGCCCATCGTGGAGCAGTCACCAGGAGAGTCAAGTTCCATGCCAGAGGACAAAGCAGTCAGAAATCTGGGCAGATAAGAAAAGAATATGGAAAAAACATACAAATTCAGGAACATAGAAAAGATAGAAGAGTCCATACAAAAACTAGAAATGCAACTTCCATAAGGTAGACCTAACACTGAGGCAAAGCTTAGCTTAGCCATGAGTCCAGATATAGAACAAGATGAGTTACCGAACATAGGAGCCAAGAAGAGCTGTTGACTGGTTCTGACGGAATCCTCAACAACACAAAGGTAATGGCTGAAGGCAGGTGAAGAAGTCTGGGTGAATGAAGATTATAGAAAATACTAAGTGTTATCTGTTACTTTTCTTTCTTGCACCTACTTTGACTTTTAGGAAAATCCTAGTGAAGATCACTACATTAAAACATGACAGGAAGGCATGAAATGCCTCCGAGATTCTAGGTGCTGTTCTGATTCTTAGAGATATAGAGAAAGTCAAGGCAGTCCCTGCTCTCAGGGAGTTCACAGTCCAATGGGAGAGACCACATACAAAAAATTACGTGCAAACTAAGGATAGCTAGGTGGAATAGGGGATGAAGTGTAGGATCTGGAGTCAGGAAGACTCATTTTCCCCAAATTCAAATATGGTTTCAGATACTTGCTAGCTAGGTGACCCTAGATAAGCCTCAATTCTTCATCTATAAAGTGACCTGCAAAAGGAAATGGCAAACCACTCTAATATCTTTGCCAAGAAAACCTCAAATGGAATCACAAAGAGATGGACAGGACTGGACAACAATAACAAATGTGCAAAGAAGACTTATGCGTGATGAACTGCAGATCCTCTCAGAGGGAAGGCACTATGATTTATGAGGACTGGGACTTCAGCTGAGAAGTGAAGGAAGCCAGGGAATCCCAGAGGCAGAGATGAGGAAGGAGAGAATTCTAGCCAAGAGGGACAGCCAATGAAAATGCATAAACTTGGGAAATGGAATGTATTGTTCAAGGAAAGGCAAGGAGACCAGTATCGCTGGATCAGAGAAAATATGGAGAGAAGTAATTCTCCTAGATTTGCCAGTCATTAAAGGCTCTTTCTCCCATAACTGAATCTCTAGGATAGTAACCCAATGTCACTTTCAGCTTCTAGGATCTATATAAGGAATGACAGACTTTGATATATTCCCTAGTCACACCACCTCTGATTTTATTCTGTATGACGAAACCAATACATTGAGTTTCATCTGGAAACAAGTACAAGTTTTAGAGCACAGAATATGTGCTCCAAGTAATAACTGCCATACACTTCTGTAAGGTTTACTAGATGTCTTGTAGAATTCACCTTTTAGCCAAATGAAAAAGCATTCAATTTTTGCACAAATTAAGGCCCAGCATATTTGAAAGCCACGGTGGATAGAGCATTAGGCTTGGAATCAGCAAAATTTAGATTTAAATCCCACTTATTAGTTATGTGAATCTGGGTATGCCAGTCACTTTACCTGAGCCTCAGTTTCCTTATCTGTAAATGGGGGTGATAATAGCTTCTTCACATGATTATTATGAAGATAAAATAAGAAAGAATATATTTAAAGTACTACATAATTATTGTTATTATAACAGAATCATTATTATCATCATTTGTAGATAAGTATAATGGATTATAGTAGTCCAGTGTGGAAGTCGTTCACTTATTTAATCAACAAACACTTATTCAGTACCTCTATAGTAAGTATTAAGCTATCTCTAAATGTAAATGTTTTATTAGCAGAAGTATCATGCAATTACAAATCTATTGCCTATTCACATTTCTAGTTGGTGAATGTAAGCAGGTGTGACATATTACAATAAAAGATTGCACAAGGAAATATTGTAAAGGATGTCATCAAAGAGTATTAGAAAAGGAAAAGGACCAGTCACTTGACAGGAGGAAGAGATGACCTACTGACGGACAACCTCCATGCTCCACTAGTAGTCACACAATGTCAAAAGAACTAGAGGAAGGTCCCAGAATGTTGGGTGGACTCCCCACAGATGATTTACAGGAGGATAATTTACAGGAGGAATCGGGTAAGAATGGTACAGTAGGAGAGGGCATCGATGGGTTATAATTTGTATTCTTGGGAGGAAACATCCATATTAAGGAGCTCCATTATAGTTTCAATATCCCTTTCAAGACCATATATTTCAATAGATTCCATTGATATGGGTACTACCTGCAATGATATAGATGACATCCATCCATACTTTCACCTGCCTTTTATGAATCATACCTTTATATCATTTCATACAGACAAGTTATCCTTGGTAATATACTGCTACTTACTTAAACCTAACTGCTTCTCTTTCCATTGTCTTACAATTTTGATTCTTGGATGATTTAGGTGTTTCATCATTCAGTCATATAGCATTACCAGAGCTCTCACTTTCTCCTCCTCCTCTGTCCACAGAGGGAATCATGTCCTTGGGGGAGAGGGGAGAGAAAGAACAGTGGTGCTCTGTCCAAAGGAATATACATTTTGAATGCTGAAATCTCAGCAAGATAGTTTGGAGTTTATGGGCTAGATTTCTTTCTTAAGGACTGTGCTTTAAACTCACATTACTCTGGCTATCATTGATCAGTAGTAAGTCCCAACCCAAGCCTCACTTAGTCATTGTTTAGGTCCCATGGCTCAGAATGAATGTAAGTGGCAATTGTTTCTGTTTTGGCCAGAAACCTTGCAGATCTTCCCCTCCCAGATTGATTTTTTTTTAACTAGGTAAAAGAGGCCATTCTTTGCCTCATTTCCCACCTAGCCTTAAATACTGAATGTGCTTGTCTCCGTCAAACTGACACCTGGGAGACACCTTAGCTTAACAAGGCCAAGCTCTCCCACTGCATCCAAAGCTCTCTCCAGGGGTTCTGATCGATATCATGCCACTGGATCCAG
Source organism: Sarcophilus harrisii (assembly GCF_902635505.1). NCBI lineage: Eukaryota > Metazoa > Chordata > Mammalia > Dasyuromorphia > Dasyuridae > Sarcophilus > Sarcophilus harrisii. The sequence continues at coordinate 69,151,749 of NC_045432.1, read as the reverse complement.
ATGGCTTTGAAGAAGAAAGTGAGACTGGTGACTTTGCACAGCTCTCCCTCACTTCAATCCAATTCACTTATAAATCATGGCATCCCCTCCCTGATGTCACGATCCTTTTCTAGAATTAAGGACAAACAACAACAAACATTACTAGAATATTGATGTTAAAAGTGTTAGTCCTGTGTCAGAGAGCAAGATGGTATGATTAGAAATGCTACACGAAACCAAGACAATTATTAATATATCAGAATAAAGAAAAACAAGACTAAAAGACATCAGAATTCAGATTAAAAACATTGACCAATCTGAGGACTGATGATGAAACATACTTCCATTATCTAAGCGAAGAACTGGTGTACTTTGGGTGCAGAATGATGAATAAACTGTCCAGCTTAGTCGCTCTATCAGTTTGTTTTACTTATCTGTTTTTATTTGTTATGAGAGAAAGTTCTTTGGGGGGAGGTGAAGTGGAAGGGGTATTGGGAAATGACAATGATGTAAACATTACAAACATCAAACCCTTTTTAAAAGTTCCACAATTTTCCAAATGCCATCCAGTTTACCTCCTTCTGCCCAATTCAGGGCCCAGTCCATACCACCTTTCCAAGATATGTCCTGATGAACCACACCACCGGTGACCCACCCAACTCCATGCAATGGCCTACATTGCATAGCTTACAGTGATTCTTCCTTCACTTGGTTTTCCATGTGCATATTGTTTGACCAATCTCTTTCGAATAGCCCTCAATTTCATTGAGGAAGCCCATTAATATTTGGGACTGGATACAAGAATCATCCCTCAGATCTTTCTGTCCTGGACTCTCTTTTCTTTTCACTCTGTACTCTCTCACTCAATGACCTCATCTGCACCTCTGGGTTCAATTATTATCTGGAGGTAGATGATTCCCAGATCTAGCTATGTACCCATTGCTAACCTCTGTTCGAAGCTCCAGTTTCATATAAATAGCTGTGTCTTAGACATCACAAATTGGATCTCCCACAAATATCTCCAAGTCCACATCGAAAGCTGAATTCATTATCTTTGCCCCCCAAAACTGTCTCCTTTTCCTGTTACTATCACCATCCTCTTAGTCATAGCTCAGGCTTACAACCCTGGGATCACCCATAATACTTTTTCTCAGTCAACATACCGGGTAAGTTGCTAAGTCTCATTGTTTCTACTTTCACATCTCTTCTATGTACCACCTTCTCTTCGCTGACCCAATGGCCACGCTGGTGCATGCCCTCCTCACTTTACACTTGGACTATTGCAGTAGCCTTCTGCTTTCTTTCCCTGCCTCGAAGCTCTCCTTCACTCCGATCCAATATCAACATAGGTGTCAAAGCCATCTTGCTAAGGCCCAAGAGGACCAAGTCAAGGCCCTCCTCCATGGCTACTCCACAAGTTCCTTATTACCTCCTGGGGTAATCTGAAATGCCTCTTTATCTTCCTAATTAATGAAGATTAGAATGAACCAAATAGCTACATTTAATCTGAAAACTCCTTGTTCTTGTTACATGAATTAAAAAAAAAAAAAAAAAAAAAAAAAAAACCACAGCCCACAATCAACTTTAACTAAAAACAAAAACATGATTTTATGACCTTATGCATTACTTTCCCCCTCCTTCACTGGACCGACTTCCTCTGGGTATAAACCATAACTAAGAGCAGAAACATTTTCACGTGGGAAGTATTTTCTGTCCCTTTCCCTGCCTCTTCCCTTGGCTGCAGTGAGGAAAGGATGAGAATACCTCCAGCATGGCGGCCTCCAGCCAAAAGGTCACCTCCCATTCCCGGGGCTGTGGACTAGAAGGGGAGGGGCTGTGGAACCAACTGGAAGTTAGCCTGGACCTAAGGGGAACATTAATCAGCCTTTCAGATCACCTTTACAAGTCAAATGAATGCTATCACTTCTCTGGCAAGCTGTGGAACCTCTGGTAAAAAAGAAAGTTGATAAGTGGGTGTAATTGGCTGAGCGGGTGTAAAGGCAAAATAGCAGTAAGTCAAATTGCTAGAACTTCAGGTGCCTAATTATCTTAGAAGACCTAAAAAGACTTCTTTTGGTGACTGGGATTTGGCCCGTATTTTCTCTGTTCAAATCTTTCACCCTTCTTGGATAATCTGCATTTAGACAAACCAGGTTCTACCAATCTTTATTTGGTTGCAACTATAAAAACATGGTCCAGGATTTTTGACTTCAAATTCCAAATCCAGATTCTCAGTTCTGAGCCCCAGATTCAACATACAATTTCTAACAATTACTCACACTGATGATTCTGGGGCTGCCAGCTGCATTGCCAATACTGTCTACTTGTTCCTATTTGTTATACCTAGAACAGAATAGAATGTTATATATAATATATATATACATATATGCATATATATGAGTGGGGAGAAGTATGGTTCCTAGGATCATCTAATTTAAACCATAAATCAGGGGAATGAAACTGTGATTTCCCCATGATCACATAAACAGATTGTTTCTTTCAAAAAAAAAAATAGAGGAAGGAGAAGGCAATGGGATGAAATAGGATTTGTTGATGAAATGAATAGATACCAAAGAGAAGATTTCAAAAGAAATGAAAAGGTCCAGCAAGTACTTTTCTCCTCCCCATCCCATTAACAAATGTGCCCAAGAAGATAACAGCAATCACCAACTCATGTTACCACTTTCTCGTTTTTATGAAATCTTCATGACAATGGCCTATACATGGATCAAGGGTATCCTAGATAACAACAGGATAAGTGAACATGAAGGCTTACACAGATTATTTTCTGTAGCAGACCAAATGTCTTCTCAGTCAGGCTCAGAAGTGTGGAGAACATGAGTCCCTATTTTATCTATAATTTGTTCATTTCCATAAAACACAGCTTCCTGGAACCAAATTCACCACCACCACATACACATATACACACACACGAAGAAAGACAACATATGATAAAAGTACATGTAATAATAAAGACTATAAGATATCATTGTGTCTATTTTTATTTCAATAAAACACAATTCCCCAGAAACAAATTTAAACTCCATTAAAAAAACAAACTGATCTCCCTCCCTTATGTTAAAATCACATGAGATACTATGTTAGATATCCTTATGGAGCAAAGCTCGTTCAATGATTTAATAAGAATCAATGATGAGCAAAGCATCAAGCAAGACAACATAAGCTCGTCCACGCTGTATCCCTATCAATGACAAAATTTTACAAATCTTTTCATAGATGACATTGATGACTTTGTACTAACTTCATCAAGTATCAGAACATTCATTATAGGATCTTCTCGCTGTATTCGAAAGAGACCAATTTAGCCGTCTACACTGAAAAAAGCAGATTGCCCAGATAAAGACATGCAGCTAGATTGATAGTAAATTGAATAAATCCAGTTATAGGTGCTGAAAACAGACAATGACAGGGACTAGAATTAAATAGAAAGAAGAGACCAGACCAGATAAAATTTGGAGGAATCATCTAACAGTTTTAGGGATTGCAAATTATGCAGCCTTATACAAAGTCCAGCTTTTTCGAGCAAATATTGTAGGATTAGAAAAGATTAGGAATAGTATTGCCTTATAAAAGTGTTAACAGGAGAGATCCCTAGAGTGGGCCATAGCTCTGACTCTTTCCTGAGCAACATCTACCTTGAGATGATGCAGCAACATGGCTTCATAGCCCAGAAGAGCCACTCATTTTGTAGGCTGTAAGAAGAAAAACAGAGGGTTTCTTTTTAAACTAGAACATCGTGCAGTGATCTCTTCTCGGCAACACAATGATCTAAGACAATTCCAAAAGACTTCCGATGGAGATGCTATTCATATCCAGAGAAAGAACTATGTAATCTGAAAGCAGAACAAAGCATATTATAAAAATTTTCTTTCTCGTGGTTTTCCTTTTATTCATTTTTTCTTTCTTGTGTTCTGTTGTGATTTTTTCACAAGATAACTAATGTGAAAATATGTTTAAGATAATTGTACATGTATAACCTATATTAAACTACTTGCTATCTTGGGGAGGAGGGAAGGGAGAGAGGGAGAAAAGTGTGAAACTCAAAACCTTACAAAAATGAATGGTGAAAACTATCTTTATGTGTAATTGGAGAAAATACTATTAAGTACCAAAAAAGGCTGTTCTCCAACCAAATGCCTCCCATCCATATGTTAAGATCTTTGAAGATTTTTTGATAAACACAATAGAAATGTCTTTTGTTCATTATTATCAAGCAACTCATTTTAGCTTACCAAAAATTTTTATTATCAAGGAGAATATTTAACATAGAATCCCCAGACCTATTCCCTATTGCTGTTGAGGTACTTCCAAAGCTACCAATTGCAATGAGCCTCAGAATATTACAGTCTCCTAAATCAGATTCACTAGTGCTCAAGAATATAACCTAACTGGGCACATAGGAAGAAAGCAAGTAGATGAAGGATGTCTACAGTCCAGACTCTGCTATGTAGTTAGATGGAAAATCAAAGAGTTGGCCTATCATTACTTGGATCTCGGACACTGTGAATGGACAGTGACCTGGGCTAAGTACTGAATAAGAGGAAGAGTGGTCTGGGTCATATTAAGAAAACTGCAACAGTGCTTTCTTTCAATGACTTCCAATTTCTCCTTGAAGTAAAATTCTATCTTTTTAACATAAATATCCTTCTAATATTATTGTTCTATAAGAAACGACCAGCAGGATGAATACAGAGAGGCTTGGAGAGACATACATAAACTGATGCTAAGTGAAACGAGCAGAACCAGGAGATCATTATACACTTCAACAACAATACTACATGATGATCGGTTCTGATGGACGTGGCCCTCTTCAACAATGAGAGGATCCAAATCAGTTCCAATTGAACCGTAATGAACAGAACCAGCTACACCCAGAGAAAGAACACTGGGAAATGAGTATGGACCACAACATAACATTTCCACTCTTTCTGTTATTGCTCGCATTTTTGTTTTTTCTTCTAGGGCTATTTTTACCTTCTTTCTAAATCTGATCTTTTTTGTGCAACAAGATAACTGTATAAATATATATACATATATTGCGTTTAACATATACTTTAACATATTTAACACATATGGGACTATATGCCATATAGGGGAAGGGGTGGGGGGAAGGAGAGGAAAAGTTGAAACAGAGGTTTTTGCAAGGGTCAGTGTTGAAAAATTACCCATGCATATGTTTTGTATATAAAAAACCATAAATATCCTTTTGCTGATGCTAAATGCCTGTGAATAATAGAACACCAAAATCTCAGGGGACTCAAAACTTCAAGTCACCCAAAAGATGTGATGGACACAAACAAGAAGGAAATTTTGTGTACAAAATGCCATCCAAATTTGTATAACTAGAAAAGGAGGTAGACTAGTGATATACTGAAGGTAAGGTACAAGGGATAGTCTGAGTGTGCCATTAATAATTAATAATAATGATAACTAACATATAGTGCTTTAAGATTTGAAAATAAGTTTACAGATATTATCTCATTTGATCCCCACAACATCTCTCTTATCGTCCCCATTTTACAACGCCAAGGAAAGTTAAGTGACATCAAGAGGAAGAAAGAGCGAGATGTGCTGCCCAAGTGACCAGTTCCAGTTGAGTCCCCAGTGTGCGGCACTAGTCCCAGAGGTTGTTGTTAGATTCCCTATAGAGGAATTATGAAACGATATGGAAAGGATCAGGACGCCATGAGAAGTCAGAAAGGTGCCCACTAACAAAAATAGAGATCTGTCAGGGTATTAAACTTTTAGAGATAAGATTGAGAATCCTTGACAACTTTCAGTCTTCACTTGTTAACATTTATGAACATCTGGCATTTTTTTTTCTTTGCTAGGGTCCTTAGAAAGCATCATTTTAAAGACACATCTTCAAAGAGCATTTGCTGACCTTTTTCCTGTGGCAGTCACTGACTCAATACTTGTGTTTCAGTTTGTAACACTGCATTTGAAGAACTAAATAGAAAAGAAGCCAGTAATGAAGATTCCCTGGAGTAGGCAGAGATTTGTGATCAATTTATCCCTTGGCTCCCAGGTAAAATGGTGGTATTATGAAAAATCATTTTGAAATGACTGAATGCTTCTTGAAAGTGTATCACAGCTCTAAGATAGCTTTTTGAAGATAGAGATTCATTTAAGAGGTACAGTACTTGATAATGAATTGGGTTCTCTCATGCTTTCCCCCCCCCCCCCAATACTGTATGTATCAGGAAAAAAAAACTGGTCTGTATCTCATCAAACAAATTCATAGTTCTTGGTTTTGAACTGTCTTGGGATCTCAGAATTCAATAGCAATATCAATAACTTAGGTTACAGTGTACTCTTAGACTGGCTCCTGATTTGTGCTGTGCAAGGTCAGGACCACCTTAATGCAAGGGAAAAAAGGACATTTTCTATTTTTCTCTACAAACACAAGCATATTAGAAAATTCTGTCATATATAAATTTTCTGACATACATATAGGGCAGGAATGATGTAGGTTTTTCTAAAGGAATTTTTTTAAGAACTGGGATGAAGGATGATAGTGATACCAAAAAAAATTATTATAGGAACATTGATGAAGTGTTTTTTTGAAAGTGGAAGTTCCCAGAGAAAAGCAAGAAAGCAAGGAAGCTTAGGTACTAACATGCTGAATATATCTTTAAAAATAAGCTGTTTTTAATGGAGATTCATAGTTTCAAATATAGTTCATTTTTTTCTCTTCTTTGTATATGAAATTCTCATTCAAAATAACAAAATTGATATTTTAAATGGTACTGAATTTGTGAAAGAGGAAAGTTAATTGTTTTAAACCAAATTCCTACAGTGAAATGAAGTCTCTTGTATGTAAACTTCCTCTTCTTTTGTCCACTTCCTTCCTAGATACCCCCATTCCAAGGATTTTGAGTAATTCTGACTCTATTGTACAACACGGAATCAAAAATCATGAAAATCATCTTTATTTCATGTGAAAATTTCCTCTGCTTTTGGAATTACTTCAATATTCCTTGGGAATTTCCAAACAGCATCTGGTACCATAAGATTTCAACCAACTGAGCCCCATTTCTAAAAGATATGTATCTGTAACAAATAATTGTTTCTTCTGATGCTGATTTTTATTTATGTGTAACCAATGATTGTGTATTACATTTTATGTCATTTTAAACAGCTGTAAAATTAAATTGCCTATTATCTTGCAAATAAGTTCTGCTTTTTCCTCCTAAAAATAAAAAAGAAAATCCTGTCATAAAAATTGGATATTTTAGACAACACTTTAGACAAACAAAACAGATGAAGAAGGTAGATTTTAAAAAGAAATTCCAGCTCAATATGTGGCTTTGCCAGCCTGGTAGTTTTCTGTGGCCTTGTAACTTCCCTTACCTTGGTTTTATCGACATGGGTCCAGAGCAAGGGTATGCTGGTGCCAACTCCATGTGAGTCACAAGAGTCAATTGTTAAATTTCTATGGTGAGCAGAAATCAGTAAACCCTCTAAATTAGAGCTTAGTTTATTGTTTTATTGACTATCTGGACTTAAGAAAATGATGGAAAGTGTCTTAATAATGCAGATTAAATTCAAAGGTGTGTCGAGTGTATGTGATTTTTTTCTGAGAGTCACTTGTTAAATATTTATCAGCACACCACTGGTCCGGAGCCTGATCCTTTAGCTTTCAATGACTCATGTGACTCATTACTTAAAAAGAATCACTGTAAAGGTAAATTGAATTCATTTATTCAATCAACAAGTTGGTAATTTAATGATCAGGAGGCTTCTCAGAATTCTAAAAAAATTCAATTTATGCCTCTTGTTTCTGCAAAGTAAAGTAAGGTAAACTCGAGGGCAGGAGCTGATTCATTATTTTCTTTATGTGTGGGGCATCTGGCACATAGTACTCATTTAATAAATGCTCATAGAATAGAATGAAACACTTATTAAGCTAGGCACAAAGAATACAGTGACACAAACCAAAACAGTCCTTGCCCTCATGAAGCTTATATTCTACTGTAAAGAAATACAAAGTACATATAAAGTCTTTTTTCCTGTCTGACCTGTGCCACTTTAAGCTTCTTCTGAAATCTCATTGACTTTAGGCCTGACATCTGTTCCACTTGGGCCACTGTCCATTGCTTCTACATTTTCTGGTTCTTTTATCATTACTCGATTGCTTGATAGTTTTTGACGATGAATATTAAGGATCAGAACATATAATCTCACTTCAGGATCTTACATATGTGGGTCAGGAAATTTGTCTTTGAAAATATATAGAGCAGAAACTGAATTCGGAGGTACAGAAGAAGAAAAATTAGTTCTCCTGAGAAATGTGCTGGATTTCTAGGTTTAATTTCGGAATCAGAAGTAAGTTTATTTTATTGCAGAGAAGAGGGACTAGCCCAGAAGTAACTGCATAGGAGTCAACTCCTATGAGGAAATGTTTTTTTTTTTTTCCAAAAGAAGAAAAATTGTAACATCGAGAGAAACATCTACAGTCAAGTATGTTGAAAACCAAGGCAGTACATCACACTCTTATGAAGCTAGATAGTATATTTCTCTTGTGATATACCTGCCTCTTGAGAGTCATGGAGATAGCAGCTTTGACAAAAGTAACAAAACACATTAGCAGATTTCTCAGCAGAATAATATTTCTAGCCACAGGCAGAATATTCAGAAGTTATGCAATTTAGTTTGAGAGTAAAGTCCTAGAATTCCATAAGGATATAAGTGATTTAGCTCCCAAGAGTGATCTGGGCCATGCTAGACTCCAAAGGATTTATTTCTATATTCACATTGATCTATCTTTTTTATGAACAAATAGATTGGACAACTTTCCAACTAAAGAATAATCCATGTATTAACTAGAGTTTTTGTCTTTTCAAGAGAGAAGTTGTGGGGTCCGTGATGCTTTCTGTTATTGACCAAGTAACAGATTAAAAATTTTAGTGTCTTTAGTTAAGATATTTTCATGAAGAATGGCTGCATCAGTAATATGCCAGAGTACAGGCCAAGAGGAGAAAAATGAATCAACTAAATTTATGGTCATCTTTAATGTTCATATCAGATCAAGTATTTGGCTTTTCTCTCTTTCTTTTTTCTTTCTCTTTCCTCTCACAAATAACCATGATCTGTTCTCTAAGCCACCTACTGTACAGTAAGTCTATCGTCCATGCCTAGAAATTTTCTTCAATATGTACAACTTCTCAGAGTAACAATATCTATATTTCATGTTAGTAAACTGACTCCTCAATAATAGAATGAGTTTTATTATCTTTCATTTAAGTCTTTGAAATAATTGACCAGTTTTATAGAGATGGAAAAGAGGCATTACATTAGAGGTTATCATTACAGGTCCTAGGAAGAGTTCAGTATGCAGGGAAAAAAAATCATTTCTCCTTTATTTCAGGTACTTTAACTTCCTGGCTAAAGTTTCATCTGTTTGGTCAAAATGTCAATTCTCCATTCATGGGTTACGGTATGCAAATGGTTTGAGAAAACTGGAACTGGGGAAAGAAGCCAATGGTATTCTGGACGGGGTGGCCTGTGGACCTCAAAATTTCCCCACCTTAGAATAATGTGCCATTAATAACAGCATTAAGAATGTCATAATTTGATTTTCAGTTTGCCTATCAAAGCTTTTAGTTGAAATAATCACAAAACCCCAGAAGGTTGTTCTGGGGTTTCAACCTTCCCCCAACCTGTTAAATACTATCGTTCTTGTGTTTAGAGTTATGTGGATCACCTTTTCTACCTTTTTAGGTGAATTGGACACATCATGTATTTAAGACTTCTGACTTAGGATATCTACCTCAGACATTGTGTATTAGATATTATTGTCCAGTAAAGTGTAATTGCCTAGAGGCTAGGAATAGTTTCCTTTTTGTCTGATTGATGCCTCCTGGCTAGCCAAATGAATAGGCAGTTAGAGGGCACCTAATAGGCACTGGGCACTGTGTTTGCTGGGGGAATGGAGAGACTTACAGGAACTGATGCTGAGTGAAATGAGCAGGAGATCATTCTATACTTCAACAACAAGACTATATGATGATCCATTCTGATGGACGTGGCCGTCCTCAGCAATGAGATGAACCAAATCAGTTCCCATAGAGCAGGAATGAATGAAGCAGCTACACCCAGGGAAAGAACTCTGGGAGATGACTATGAACCACTACATAGAATTCCCAATCCCTCTATTTTTGTCCACCTGCATTTTTGATTTCCTTCACAGGTTAATTGTACACTATTTCAAAGTTCAATTCTTCTTGTGCAGCAAAATAACTGTTTGGACATGTATACATATATTGTATTTAACTTATACTTTAACATATTTAACATGTATTGGTCTACCTGCCATGTAGGGTTGGGGATGAGGGGAAGAAGGGGAAAAATTAGACCAGAAGGTTTAGCAAGGGCCAATGATGAAAAATTACCCATGCATATATCTTATAAATAAAAAGTTTTAATAATTATAATAATATAATATATAATATAATTTTAAAAAGCTGGCTTTCCCTGTATTCAGGTTCAGCCCTAAACTGACAAAGGAATCTGGTTCCACTTTCTAGACAATTGGCACGAACTGTTTAATAAATCAATAAGCTCAGAAAATTGAACCTTTGTTTCCCTCAGTCTTTACATCTTTTACCTGGTACAGTGCTGGCCACAGAAATGCCTCGTGGATTGAACTGGATTTTCATGAGAGTTATAGAGAAGATAGTATAATAATAATTCACATTTCTATAGCACTCTAATGTTTAGGATTTTCTTTTCTCAAGAAATATCCTTCTCTCTAAATGTTGGGAGCAGGGAACTTTCCCTGCCCCGTAAGAGAGTAATAGAAAGAATTCAAGTGAAGAGGCCAAAAATAGGCAGCAAAAAGGGAGAAATTGCGCACAAAGTGAATGAACTAGAAAGATAGTGGGACTGGAATCTACCTCTCTGTTACAAGAAATCAGAGCTGAAGATTTCAAGGGCAGAGAATAATTCCAGGCTGGAAGGGCAGGAGTCAGCTATTCCATGTTGAATCCTACCAATGAATACACTCTGCAATAAGCTAGGAGAAATGATAAGAGCTAACATTTATATAGTGCTTACTATGTGTCAGGCAGTGTGTAGCACTTGAATTATCTTATGTGATCCTCACAACAACCCTGACAAGTAGGTGCTATTATTATCCCATTTCCTAGATGAGGAAACTAAAGCAAAGATTATGTAATTTAGCAGGAGTCACACAGTTAGGAAATGTCTGAGTTAGAATTTGAACTCAGGTCTTCACTGTGTGAAGGTCTCTCCGGGATGTTCATTCCAGATGTGGCACTTCACTGAGCCACCTCTATTGCATTTTTGCATTATTTTATTGCTTTTACTGATTCAATGACAAGAGTAAATCATTACATGCAGTTAAAGATGCCCTTTTGGTTCCTGTAGGGAGTTGGCACCATTATCCCAACGTTATATAACCAGGGTTCAATAAAATATAGCAATTTCAAAAAGTAAGTGGAGTTTCTGGTTGGACAGGGATTCAGAGCTGATTTTCTTTTCTTCTTATTCTTCTTTTTTTTTTTAATAAATGCATCCTAATCACACCTGCATGATCACCTAGAGATGAAAGGCAGGGCAAAGAAAGTGTTAGCAATAACTGCTTATATTTCTGTTAACAACAATAGCTTATATTTCTTTAGCACTTAAACCCTTTACTTAGAAGGGCACATTGGACAGAATCAGAAGCCTGACGCTGGAGTTCTGAGTCTGCTGATAGCAGTTTTTGTGATTTGAATTGAGTCATTTCCTTTCTTTGGAATTCAGTTTTCTCCTCTGATAGATGTGTTGGGGGTGGGGTAGGAAGATTAGTATAGTGTAGGTAAACTTGAGTTCTTCGGGGCTGTCTGATTCTGCTTCAGGTGGGGGGAGCTTCTCTTTCAGCCAAACATAACTAAAGTGAGTCTTTGCTTTCAGTGACAAGTGAAGAAGAGCTTTACAAGACAATCAAAGATTTCTCTCTTGCAAGCTTAGCAAGAGTGCGCTGCACGTGAACTTCAAAAATGTTGAAGGTCATAAAGGACAAAGACGGAGGCTACAGCAACATATTTAAAAGATTATCAACAATGACCAGGGTTGGTTGTAAGCCAAGTAAGAGTTAGTCCAATGTTAAGAAAAATACGAACATAACAGAGCATAACGATGATAAGAACAACAATCATATGATTATGTCCAGAGATGTTAAAAAACCCATGTGAAAAATACAACATTCTTTTCTATTAATATTAAAAACATAGGAATAAATAGATCTTTATTTAATGTTGCAAGAGTTGTCTAGATAAAACAGAAAGTAAGTCTTACATGGAATGGGTCTAAACTAGAGGCTTTTCCCATCAGATCAGAGGTAAAGCAAGGACATACAGTATCACTATCACTATTTGATATAGTATTAGAAATACTAGCTATAGCAATCAGTCCAGAAAAAGAAATTGAGGCAATTAAACATAGGCCAAAAGGAAATAAAGCTATCACTTTTTTTTTTCAGATGATATGATGATTTACCTACAAAACTATAGAGGATCCTTAAAAAATTAATTGAAACAATGTTAGCAAAATTGTAGGATATAAAATAAATCCACACACATAGTCAGTATTTGAGTATACAGTATAACAATAAAGCCTAGGACATGATAGAAATTCTAATCAAAATAAGTTTTTGTTTTGCTTGGTGTTCAGTCAGATTCCAGTTCTTTGTGACTGCATTTAGGGTTTGTTGTTTTGGCAAAGATACTGGCATGGTTTGCCATTTCCTTCTCCAGATCATTTTACAGCTGAGGAAGCTGAGGCAAATTAGATGAAGTGACTTGCACAGGATCCCATAGCTAATAAGTGTCTGAGACCACATTTAGACTCATATCTTCCTGACTCCAGGCCTGGCACTTTATCCACTGTACCACCTAGCTGCCCCTCAAAATAACTACAGAGAGTATGACATATTTGGGAGTCTTTCTGCTAAAGAACACATAGGAATTAAATTAATATAAATACAAAACACTCTTTATAGAAATAAAGACAGAACTAAGTAAGTGAAGAAATATTAATTGCTCATGTTGGGCTGAACCAATATAATGAAAACGACAATACTACCCAAATATAAATTAATTTAATTGTTCAGTGCCATACCAATCACACTACCAAAGATTTATTTCATAGAGCTAAATAATAATAATGGACTCATCTGGAGGAACACAAAGTCAAGAGTCTCAAGAAATAATCAAAAAAGGTAGAAATAAGGGGGCCGGTAGACTGAGAGATGTTCAAAAAATATGGTCAGGTAGTTTTAAAAGGAAGGAGTCTAAGCTATCAACAACTATATGAAAAGTTTCCCCAGATCACCAATAGTTAGACAAATGCAAGTTAAAACAACGATAGATTGTACCTCATATTCTTCAAACTGGCAAAAAATGGCAACATAGAAAACGATGATTATTGCAAGGGATGGGAGAAGATATCACCCTTATACACAGTTGCTGTAGTTGTGAATTTGTATGACCATTCTGGAAAGCACTGTAGAATTATATCCAAAAAGCCAATAAACTGTAAGTATACTTTGACCTGGCAATACTACTCCTAGGACTATATCCAAAGAAATTAAAGCAAAAGGAAAATTACCTATATGTACAAAAATATGTATACCAGCTATTTTTATAGGGGCAGAGAACTGGAAATTAAGGGAGTATTCACTGTGGGGGAGGGAAGGAGCAGGGCTGGGTGGTATAGTGGATAGAGTGCCAATCCTGGAGTCAAGAAGAGTCCTCTTTCTGAACTAAGACCTGGCCTAAACTCTTACTAGTTGTGCAATTCTAGGCAAGTCATTTCATCCTGTTTACCTCAATTCCTCATCTGTAAAATGAACTGGAGAAGGAAATGGCAAACCACTCCAGTAACTTTGCCAAAAAAAACCAAAAAAACAAAAAAAACCAAAAACCACAAATCCCAAACAAACCCAAATGGGGTTACAAAGAGTCAGAAAGGACGGAAATGATAATAAGAACCATCAATTGGGGAATGACTGGACAAGTTATGGCATGTGAATGTAATGAAATGTTACTATAGTATAAGAAATGATGAAAAGGACAATTTCAGAGAATTCTTGGAAGACTTTTTCCAGATCTGATCAAGAATGAAATAAGCAGAGCCACAATTTCTACACATAATTTCTACAATAACAACATAATTTAGAAAGACAAGTTCAAAAGACTTAACTTTGATCAAGGCAATGACCCACTACAAATCCAGAGGACTGATGAGGAAGTGTGCTACCCATCTCCTAAAAGGGAGGTGCTAGACTCAAGATACAGAAGAAGAAATGCATTTTTGGATAATATCGATATGGAAATTTAACTGTACATATTTTTTACAAGGGTTTTCTCTTTTTTTCTTATTGGAGGGGGGGGGATGAGGGATGGAGAAGAAGTATAAAGAGAGGAGGTAGAGTTATGGTTTCCCCTTAACAGAAGACAGGAAATCAGACAGAAGGCCAGAAGGAATCCCAAACAAACAAGATACCTTTGAAAATTATATGTTGAATCTATTATATACTTAAAAAGAAAAGCCAAGTGATACATAATGGAAGTTCATGGCTTCATGTGCAATCTTCTCCTGTTCTAGAGAATACAAAGAAAAGAACAAAAAGAAAGACATTTCATTCAGCCTGAGATCTCTTCCTACTCCCCAAAGGACCATCAATTTAGAGCTGGAAGGACCCTCAGAGGCCATCTAATACAACTCCCTCATTTTACATTGGCTCAGGAAACCGAGGCCTAGTGAGGGGAAGGGACTTGTCCAAGTAGTAGAGGGCAGAGGAGGCCTTATGAACCTGGATCTGTTTTGACTCCAAATCCATAGCTCTGAATAAGCCTGCCTACTACTTGGGAAGGTCCAGTATATGGCCAGTCCCTCAAGCCAGTCCCAGGTCTAAACAGTTGTTAAAGCTGGGGAAGGAACTTCTGCCCAGCTGCTTTTCTTCTACCATAATTACTCTGTTAGGAAAGAAAGATATTGGGAGCTGGGCAAGATGGTAGAGGCTGCCCCCAAACTTCCTTTACTGGACTCTAAGAAGTCTCTCTTTAACCCTCCAAAATCCCATTTTTATTTGCAACATGTGAATGGTTCCAGACAAAAAAGGAGAATAAGGAAATGAGGTAAATGTGGTCGGTAACTGAGTTACTACAGCTCAGTGGGCCGAAAAGGTCACAGTTTGCATCTCAATTGCAATAATAAACAGGGAAAACTGTGCTTCCAGCCCAAGCAAAAGAGGTCAAGAGGCTGCTAGAAAAGTTTGTTAATTAATTAAGCATGGGCTAGGATTGGGGCCACCCACAGGCAGTCTCTAATCATTTTGGAGAAAGAACGGAGAGTGTGGAACAGTTATGAAAAGATACTTGCAAGGATTTCTCTCCCTCTTTCTCATAGTCCTCCCCTTGTTTAATTCTCTCAGGGTTTTCCTCTTGCAGTATCAAACTTAAAGCCTAGAAGATTGGTCATTGCTAAATCATTTGAGGAATGTATTTGAAATTCAGGAACAAAGTGTATGATGCAGAAGCTGCTTGCCAGTATACTTACTTTTTTTTTAAAGGACTGTATCTTCACTGATGTCATTTGAGAAAAGAAGAAAATGTTTTGCATTTGTCTTGGGATAGATTTCATTTCTTGATACAAATAAAAGGCCTTTACAAGTGAAGAATAATAGAAGTAGCCAAGTAGCTCTACATAGCTAACCTGACTAAAAGTAACGTGGGTAAAAATGGATGCTGACCCAAGAAATACTCTGGGGTCTGTCTCATCACAGGCTAAGGTGAGGTAATACTTGTGGTTTGGTTTTTAATAATGGGACTGGTATCTCCAGTTTCCCACTGTGTGCTTTGTAATTTGTTCTCTCAAATCATCTGAATTTGTCCATTTATCCTACTGCAAACTCAGTCCATTTGAACTCCCCAGTATTCCTTCCTTTCCCTGCCTCATCCTATGAGGTAGAGAAAGGAACTGGAGTAATCTTTTAGCTCTCTGATGGAATTATTCTTGCTAACTTGGGAACAAGCACAGTGATTTCTAGTTGCTGAAGGAACAAGAGGACTATCAAATGTAAATGTAACCCATTTTAAAATTGTATGATCTTTTAAAATCATTATTTAAAAATTATACCTTCGAAGATTTTGTATCCTGTGGTAAAGCACCAAGCTCCAATCATCTGCCTTGGAGCTCTGATGATAATTTCTTTGAAAGTTAAGATATAACAGTTTGATCATCATATTGAGAAAGGTTCCATTTTCCTACAAGCTGTTACTAAAAGAAGTGCAGAAACTTGGACATTTCCAAGTTCAAATTTTTAAAAATAATGATAATAATGGCTTTTTATTTTTTTCAAATACATGCAGATAGTTTTCAACGTTTGCCTTTCTGAGATAGCAATCCAATATAGGTTAGACATGTGCAATTTTAAAAAACATATTTCCTTCTTTGTCATGCTGTACCAGAAAAATCAGATGAAAAGGGGAAAAAAAAACATGAGAAAGAAAAAAAAAAGCCAAGCAAAGAAACAACAACAACAACAAAAAAGTGAAAATATTATGCTTTGATCCACAGTCAGTCCCCATAGCTCTCTGTCTGGATGTGGAAGGCTCTCTCCGTCCCAAGTCTATTAGAATTGGCTTGAATCGCCTCATTGTTGAAAAGAGCCACCCACTTCCTTCACAGTTGATCAGCACCTAATCTTGTTGTTGCTATGTACACTTGGTTCTGCTCACTTTACCCAGCATCAGTTCCTATAAGTCTCTCCAGGCCTTTCTGAAATCATCCTGCTGATCGTTTCTTATAGAACAATAATATTCCATTGCATTCATATACCATAACTTTTTCAGCCATTCTCCAACTGATGAACATCTATTTAATTTCCGGTTCCTTCAAGCTCAAAGTTTTTGCAAAACAGAAAAGGTAGCACAATCCAGTGGAAGGAGTATATGATTTTGTAGTTAGAGACTCTGGGTTCACTGCTGATAAATGTTTAACAACCTGTTCTGCAATCTTTCCTACCTGTGTGACTTTGGAGAAGTCATTGAATGTCTCTGAAGATCAGATTTACTCATTGGTAGGATGAAGACTTTGAACTGGGTGATCTTTCATCATTTCTGATTCTAAGATTTTGCTCCTATGATCTTATATTAACCTCCATTCATTCAAATAGGAAAAGGGTTTGTTCCCAAGATTATCATCCAGATACTTTAAACCATATCCTTGCTTTTGAGTTTGATAAAGGGTCTGCTTTCATTCAAATGTAAACATTTCTAAGAAGTATTCATCTCAAATGTCATTTTCCTTCTCCACCTCCACTCCTACTGTTCCCAGATAAGAGATCTACCCCCCCAAGTCCCATATAAATTCTCTTTTTTTTTTAAAAAAAATTATTATAGCTTTTTATTTACAAGATATATCCAATTTTCCCCCTCCTTCCCCCCATCCCCTCACCCAGATGGCAGGTTGACCAATACATGTTAAATATGTTAAAGTATATGTTAAATACAATATATGTCTATATGTCCATACAGTTATTTTGCTGTACAAAAAGAATCGGACTTTGAAATATTGTACAATTAGCCTGTGAAGGAAATCCAAAATGCAGGCGGACAAAGATAGAGGGATTGGGAATTCTATGTAGTGGTTCATAATCATCTCCCAGAGTTCTTTCCCTGGGTGTAGCTGGTTCAATTCATTACTGCTCTATTGGAACTGATCTGGTTCATCTCATTGTTGAAGAGGGCCCCGTCCATCAGAATTGATCATCATCTAGTATTGTTGTTGAAGTATATAATGATCTTCTGGTCCTGCTCATTTCACTCAGCATCAGTTCCTGTAAGTCTCTCCAGCCTTTCTGAAATCATCCTGCCGGGCATTTCTTACTGAACAATAATATTCCATAATATTCATATACCATAGTTTATTCAGCCATTTTCCAATTGATGGGCATCCACTCATTTTCCAGTTTCTTGCCAGTACAAACAGGGTTGCCACAAACATTCTTGTACATACAGGTCCCTTTCCCTTCTTTAAAATCTCTTTGGGATATAGGCCCAGTAGTAACACTGCTGGATCAAAGGGTATGCACAGTTTGATAACTCTCTGGGCATAGTTCCAAATCACTCTCCAGAATGGCTGGATATATTCACAATTCCACTAACAATGTATCAGTGTCCCAGTTTTCCCACACCCTCGCCAACATTCCGCATTATCTTTCCCTGTCATTCTAGCCAATCTGACAGGTGTATAGTGGTATCTCAGAGTTGTCTTAATTTGCATTTCTCTGATTAATAAGCCCATAGAACTTCTGATGAATTAAATTTCCCAACAAAATAGAGCTTTAGCTTCCCTCCTCCCCAATCATTGACATATCCATGAAATCCCATCACAAAATGTATTCTCTTATATTGTCTATTACATATTACTCAGAACTGTGAGAACTGAAGCAAATCTAAGTATGTTTTGCAAGTCTTTTAATATCACTCAGCAGTAACAATAATCAGGCATTACCTATTAGAAAATTATATTGGTAGGAAATTCATATCTTTTTGTAACTTGCCACTTAGACACAGAAACCAAGCCTGGAGAATATGATTTTAACATAATACTGTTTATGCTATCATTAACATTTCTTAGAACCTTATAAAAATAAGATAAAATCAAGGATGCATAAATGGAGTTGTACTACAGGAACCAAGGGTTTCTGTTATTGTTGTTGTTGCTTATTAGCTTAAAAATAGATAAAGAGCAAATGATGAATGGAGGAAAAGGAAGCTAGGGAGATGCTATAAGAGAACATTTAGCAGATGCTATTTTAATGTGGCTGCCATTACTCTGCATAGCTTCATACCTTTATGAGTCTGTTATAATGGTGGCAAGGAGATCCAGCCCCTTGCATCTGTAACTAATAATACTATTCTGGTTACCTTCCATTCAAAGCTCGAGAAGATGATGGCAATAAGTCTTTTCAAGCTGCAGAGAAAATGCTGTCCTTACTTTCCATCCTGAATTCTCCCTGGTTTCAGCCTAACTAAAGGCAAGAATAGTTTTCCAGCTGCAGAGAACATATTTTCTCTTCTTTTCTTCCTGGCTCATCCCAAGACTCATTTGGTTGAAGGGGAGAGTGACCTTTCTCAGCTTTGTAGAGTATATGCTCCCTTCTTTCCATACTGGATTTGGATTTCCTCCAGAAGTCAATCTGAGCTTGAGACTTAAGAAAGGAGGGAGGAAAGGACAGGGGAAGGGGGAGAAAGAGAGAGAGGGGAAGAATGAGAGAGAGAGGGAGAGAGAGAGAGAGAGAGAGAGAAAGAGAAGAGAGAGACACACAGACAGACAGACAGACATGCTTCATTCTGGGCTCTGTCTTGAGTACATTCTGGGCTCTATCTTGAGTGCATCACTTTTCTATGGTGGAAGTTGTTTTTCATGATAGGTTCTTTGGAATTGTGGTGAATCACTGTATTCACCATTGATTATATTTACAATATTGCTATTATTGTTCTCCTGGTTCTGCTCACTTCATTTTGTATCAATTCATATAAATCTCCCTGGGTTCCTCAGAAATTATCCCCTTCATCATTTCTTACAACACAATAACATTACCTCTTCTTCATATACCATAACTTGTTCAGCCATTTCCCAATTGATGGCTATCCCTTCACTTACCAATTCTTTGTTACCATAAAAAGAGCTGCTATAATATTTTTGTACATCTGGATCCTTTTCTTTTTCTTGGGTACCTTTGGTGTATAGGCTTAGTATTGGTATTGCTGAGTCAAAGGATACGCCCAGTTTTATAGGGTTTTTTTTTTAATCAATGGGTATGGCTGACTGCTTTTCTTCTTGACCCCCTCAAAGAGAACCACAGCTTTGTCAAGAGATCATAGTGTGTAAACTTTTCAATTACCCATTAAAACCTATCATTGTGCCGATTGATTAAATGTGTTTGGGGACCTTCATACCTAAGTGGATGATAGTAATGGTTATATGAGGAAAAGAGGCAATAGAGGGGACATACAGCAGCCTAGGAGATGAAATGCTGGGATTAAAGTCAGTGACTCTGGACAAATCAGCAAAGCTCTATGACCCTCCTGGGGTCTCCCACATGGAGAAGATGACTGGGGACTCCTTTGCGTGTGGGTCAAGGGCGAGCAGGGAGTTTGAGGCATTATATCAGATCACAAAAGACCAAGAGCCCCTATTTAGGAAAGAAAGAGGAGACTAGAAATCAATAATAATAAACTAGCACATGAAATATCATGCAAGATTTGGCTTAAACTCAATCTGAATCCAATTGATTTGGAGAAGACACTTTGAGGGCTTTGGGCAGGGGAAAGAAAGGCTGGGGTGGGGGAATCCTGTGAAGCTTGAGCATTGGAGCTCTTGGCTGCTGGGGTGGTGTTTCTATTCTTAAATAAGTGGGAAAGATACTTCTGCCCCTCTGGGGAAAACTGGCTTGCTGGGAGAAAGATCCATATGGAGTGACTAGGCTGCTGGGGAACAAAAATATAGGCTAAGAGGTCATTGACTGGAGTCTCTGGGGTCTGAGCAGCGTTCCACAGAAACTAAAAAGAAAGGATGTCCTTACAAATTTTATTTGGGCAAGAATCGATCGGAAGTGAATTTCCAGGATATTCTCAGAGCATGAGGCCAGTCATCAGTGGGGGGTTGATAAATTATCACTCTGAAGCCTCAAGACCCCGACAGGCCAATGGATTTTTGGTGATCTGTTTAATTCCCATCTTTCTAACTAGGTGTTCGATAGTATTTGATTTGGAAGGGAAGTTGAAATTCCACACTGAATGTGATTGCAGAGAAACATGGTGAGGAATATTTTTCCCCTGAATCCCCAATTGTATTCTTCTGCCCTTCAGGACAAGGTCTGCTTTCCTCTGTAACTGTCTTACTCGGGTACAACATGAGCACACGCAGTGCCCACGCAAATGTATCCTCCCCATTTCATTCTCCTCAGCTATTGTTTCTTCTTGGGGTACGTGGCAGAATCTCAAAGTGATTTTCTAGAATTTCAGGGCCGATACTTTCTAAGGACCCATCTTCTTGTCTCCCGGGAAGACAGAAACAGCTTCCCACCAAGTCTTCTCCTGTCCATTTTCTTCATCTCCAGGGCTTTAACTAGACATTTTCCCACTGGGAGCACTGAGGAGAAGAGAGGAAGTCAATATGGAGAGTGATCTGTGAGAAGGAAGTTCACTGTGGTTCTGGCCTCTGCAGGGGGCCGAGATTCCTTCCAGGACATCTTGAAGTTTATAAATTGCTGAAAGGGGGAAGAAGCAAGCCTTGCGAGTGTGTCTCCCTCACCCTTTACATTTGCTGCTCTGAGGCAAAGTCCTGGCAGCTGCACCCTAATGAGAGCTTTAATTGCCTTAGCAGCCACCCTTCCTTCCTATAGCAGAGTCACACAGCCAGTATCTGAGTCTGGATTTGAACTCATGTCCTCCTGCTTCCCGAGCCAGCGCTCTCTCTTTGCTCGTATCCTCTTTGTACTGCTCCTCAATTTCCAGTGACTTCCCATTGCTTCATAACCTACTCTTAAAAGCCCTCCACGTTCCTCCCTTCCAACTACTTCCAACTACTTTCTGCTTAAGCCAAACTATATTATTCTTTACCCCATTCCCTGCGAAATGTCCTGCACCTTCCTTTCTTGGTGCTTTGGCACAAGCTATTATTTCCCATGCCTGTAATGGCTACCCTCTCTCTGGTGCTTTATGTTGTGAATTCTTAGCCATACATTCAAACACAACCTAAATAACGCCTCCCCTATAAAGCCTTCCTTGTTCCCCCTACCCCGGCTTTAACCATTCTTCTCATAGCATTGTCTTTTGTCCCTCCCTAACAAACTTGCATGTCACTGTGTCTTGTAATCATGGAGCTATTGTGTGTGTGTGTGGGGGGGGAAATCCAACGGTCAAGTGACTATGTTCCCTTGATACTTAGCTTCCTGTATATAGAAGTGGGGACCTTTGGATAAACTTTTCAAATGAACTCGGGATGATCCTAAATAAATGGCTGCCAATGTTGACTTTTCCTCTGGAACCTCAGGCCCTGCGACTGAGTTTGGGAACTAGAACAGTCTGTGGGGATTTAGCCACACTGTGACTCAACAGGCTGAATCTGACCCATTCAAGAGAATCCGGGACTCCCATCCCAGCCTTCTCTGGGCAAACTGAGCAAAAGTGAACAGTCAGGCTTGGGCCCAGCATTACAGGTCCTATTACCGGCCCGGCTAAGTCTGCCTCCTCCTCAATTATTGCAAATTGCTCCCCACTTTGAAAGCAGATGACTGGCAGCAAAGGAGTATGTATTTTTACCATGTTTAACGTATATTGGATCACTTGCTGTCTAAGGGAGGGGGTGGAGGGAGTGAGGGGAACTGGAACCCAAGGTTTTGCAATGGTCAATGGTGAAAAGTTATCCTTGCATATGTTTTGAAAAAAAAAAAAGCTTCAATAAAAAAGGAGTATGTATCTCACAAAATCAGACTCAGGCTGACTTGGAAGGGACCTCAAAGGCCATCCAATCCAGCCTGTACAAAAATCCTTTCTAGAACATTCCTAAGAAGTGCTCATCTAGTCCTTGGCTGAACATATCTTATGAGGGGGAGCCCAAGAAATCTCAAGGCAACCCATTTTACCTTGGTGTCAGTTCTAACTGTTAGAAAGTTTTCCTTTACATGAATTCACTTCTTTTTAACACTCGTTTATCCAACGCTTCTTATCTGCAAGGTTTGGATCTGTGCTGGTGATACAAGGACAAAACAAATTCTTGCTCTCAAGGCACTCACACTGTATTGGAGAAAATAACATGTACACAGATAAGCAGAAACATGGGACAGAGGGTGTAGTTTTTCTCTGCTTCCATCACCCCCCAGCGGCAGCTGAAAAGTTATCTGTTGTCTCACGCTGACCCTGCCTTGAAAGTGGGTATGCCCACAAGGCCTGTGATACAATAAGGGCCAAAGAGTCCCAGGAGCAGATGTTATCTGCAATATGGCCGGTGGGCGGCTTTGCTCAAAGGGAAGGTGAAAGAATATTGGGTGTGAGAAGGGTCTTTCTCTTGCCACCATCAGGGGCTGTCCCTGAATGCGCTTCTGCTATTCTACAAAGAAGGAGCAAGCAGTGGAGAAGGCAAATGGCACCATACTGCCCGGTGGGCATCCTCTTAATCAGCAGAGGGGCAGAATCAGAACTCTCACCTATTTATACAGCAAAATAATGTTTTGGTCATGTATACTTATTGTGTATCTAATTTATATTTTAATGTATTTAACATCTACTGGTCATCCTGCCATCTAGGGGAGGGGGTGGGGGGTAAGAGGTGAAAAATTGGAACAAGAGGTTTGGCAATTGTTAACGCTGTAAAGTTATCCATGCATATAACCTGTAAATAAAAGGCTATTAAATAAATAAAAAATAAATAAAAAAAAAAAAGAACTCTCACCTAAACACCAAAAAAGGCTTTGGGCTCTCGTCTCTGGGATGAGTTCAGGCTCTGATTCCCTGTGGTAATTGTCTTTAGTACTTTGGGTTTTATTCCTTTTGCTTTTGTGGTAATGAGTAATGGTTACACACAAGGAGCATGGTTAAGTCCTGCTTATAAAATTGATTTCATTACACTGTGCCTGTTGTGATTGGAATCTATTGAAACTCCATCAAATGGAAGAGGGCAGAGACTCCTAAAGGATGGAGGTTTAAATTATAAGGATCTAAATGGAAGATCCCCACATATACCGCATCCCTAGACTAACCTGGGGATACTGGAGATCAAGTCCAGCTTCAGACACTTCCTAGCTGTGTGACCCTGGGCAAATCACTAAATATTTGCCTCACTTTCCCTACGTTGATTGGAAGAGGGGCATTGTTTTGATTATCGACTGAAGGAAAGTCTGGAGCCAAAGGATGCTTGGTGAAGGAGAGCTGTATCTTGCTCTTGGTGCTTACTGCCCCCGAAACCATCTACAATTTTGAGAGGGGACATCTCACAGAGGTGCTTATTTGCTCTCTGTTGCTCTCTTTACTTAAAAGGGAGAAAAAAGGGGGAAAGGTAAGCTTTCCTTTCCTTATAATAGGAGGCTTGGAGCAGATCTGGCAAAGCAGAATCCTGTTGAGTGAAGAGCTAGCTAGGTTTATGTCCATTTGTATGTGATTGGATATTAGAAGCTTCAGTGGCTAGAAGTAGCAGTATATCTTTCCCTTCTTTTCTCTTCTTTTACTGCCTCCAGTGAGGACAAGTGTAGGACCCTGAAAGAGTTTGGATCCTTCTCTGGGAGCCCTTGACAGTTTTAGGGCAGGTTGGAGCCAGAGAACCACACCAAAGAAAGGGGATTACACCACACCACACCTGGGGCAAAACTTGCTTTATTTCCTTCCTTCCTCCAGCCATAATGTCCACAGAACTCATCCCATAGATCTGTAGCAAAGGTAACGGATGCTTTCTTGCTTTCTCACCAGTCACTGTCTGACAGACTCTGGGAAACAAGAAACCAACCAGTACACATCAGAGATGAGACCTTTTCCAGTCCAAAGGGGAAATTTTTGAAATCATATTTGTAACCTGGCCCTCCTATTCTGTGCTCTTTTCTTCCCCCTACCACCAACTCATTGAGAGCAGAGACATTTTCCTTCTCCTTTTTGTTTCTCTGGTACCAGCACGGTGCTTCACACACAGTTTTGTTGTCATTTGGTCATTTTTCAGTTATGTCTGACTCTTCGTGACCCTATTTGGACTTTTGTTGGCAAAGATACTATGGTGGTTGGCCATTTTCTTTTCCAGCTCATTTTAGAGATGAGGAACAGAAGTGACAAGGTCTGAGGTTGGATTTGAACTCATGATATAAGTCTTACTGCCACCAAACCCAGTGTTCTCTGTATTGTACCACCTAGCTGCCCTTTGCACACAACAGACATTTAATAAATATTGGCTAAATGGCATGAAATTCTCTTTCCTTCTTTTCTTTCTCTTCACAAAAGGAAAAAACCCAAACAATTCTTAATAGATCTGCTATGTTGCCAAAAAACTGTTTGAAAAGTCAAG